>NW_027621931.1:2400000-3000000 GCF_965140285.1 Lepidochelys kempii | reverse complement strand
GACTTCCCGTTGTTTCTCTTTACAGACTAGACTCCTGTCTTAGTCTGGACTCCCCCCTTCTCATTCCCTTTGTCTCTTCAGGTACTTTCTGCAGCCTTTCTACTGCCCTGCATGATTTTCCTCCGCTCCGACTTCTCCATGGCTCCCGAGACCTCACCTGTGGGAATGCACACCTACCCGTGTCCTACCAAGGGAGACGGCACCAGGAGAGCAGAGGGGAGAGAGCGAGTTGGCGAACACACGAGAAGACGGCGAGTGCGGACGAGGAACTGGCAGCGCCGACCTGGCAGCCGGGTCTGCAGCGGGCAGAGAGCGGAGGCCTGGTTCCGCCTCCTTGGAAAGAGGCCCAAGCGGCTCAGGCCCCTCCTGCCGCGTTCCCCTCCGGCGAGAGCTCCGGCACCATTCCTCGCCAGAGCCGCTGCGAGAGCCGAGCCGGAGCCCTCGCTCCACAGCGCTCGACGGGGGCTGGGAATCTCGCCCTCGGCCCTGCCGCCCTCTTCCCTCCCGCCCACACCGGCCCCACGCGCCGCCCAGAGACCGAGTTCCCCCGACCGTCCCCGCTCCGCTCTCGCCCCCGCGGGGGGTCGTCTCCGGGGTGTGATTTCGGTGTCGTGTCCTCTGCCGTCTTGTGTGTCGTGTGACGTGTCGGTGTCGCGTGTGATTTCGGTGTCGTGTCCTCTGCCGTCTTGTGTGTGTGTGACGTGTCGTATGTCGTGTCGTGGGCGTGTGAGATGTCGTGTGTCGGCAAGTGTGTGTGTGTGGGTGTGGGCGTATGTTGTGTGTGTGTGGGCGTGTGTGGGTGTCTGTGAGAGACGTCGTGTGTTTGTGTGAGACGTCATGTGTGAGATGTCATGTGTTGGGTGTGTGTGTGTGTGAGAGGCCGTGTGTTGTGTGTGTGTCAGTCGTCATGTGTGGTGTGTGTCGGTGTTGTGTGTGCATGAGACGTTGTGTGTCATGTGTGTGTGTCGGTGTCGTGTGTGAGAGACGTCGTATGTCGGCATGTGAGAGACATTGTGTGTGTCCGCGTGTGTGCGACATCATGTGTCGTGTGTGTGTGTGTGGGAGTGTGTTGTGTGTGTGTGTTGGCGTGTGTGAGAGACGTGTTTGTGTGTGTGAGATATTGTGTGTCATGTGGTGTCGTGTGTGTGTGTGAGATGTGCTTGTGTGTGTGTTGTCTTGAGTGTTTTGTTGGTGTGTGTCGTGTTGTGCGCGCGTGAGACGTGTTATGCGTGTGCAATGTGCAGTGTTCGCCTGACGTGCTGTTTATGTGCGACGCGCACTGTGTTGTGTGTGCGACGTGTGACGTCCTGTCTACAACGTGCGGCAGGCTGTGTGCGATGTGTTGTGAGTATAACATGAAACGTGGGGTCTACAACTTGCGATGTGTGATGCACGAGCAACACTCGACGTGCTGTGTGCTACGTGTTGTGCGTGTGACATGTAAAGTACGACATCTTGTGTGTGACGTGCGACGTTCTGTGTGTTTCATGTGCAATGTGTCAGTGTCGTGTGTGTGTGTGTGTCTCAGTGTCGTGTGCCATTTTGTGTCGTGTGTCGTGTTGTCTGTGTTGTGTCTGTGACATGTAGAGTTTGTGTGCGTGTGACGTGTTGTGCGTGTGCATGTGCGTGGTGCGACCTGTGCGTGACGTGATACGTGCAACATGCAACAAACTGTGGGTCTGACGTTGTGTGTGTGCGACGTACGTGCAACGTGCTGTGTGTCGTTGAGTGTGTGAGTGTGACATGTTGTGGGTCATGTTGTGTTGAGCGTGTGTGTGTGTGAGACATGTTGTGGGTCATGTGTGTGATGCTTTCCATGTCGTGTTGTGTGTGTGTCTGTGTCGTGTGTTACTTTGTGTGTCGCGTTGTGTGCTGTTTTGTGTCATCGTGTGTGTGTGACGTGTGTGCGTCCGCGCGTTCGCCATATTGTGCGTGTCCGTGTGGGAAGTGCGAAGTGGGATGGGTCAACTTGCCACCCCCTTCCCCAACACTTTAGCCCCCTGTCGTAAACATGACCCTCCCCCCTTCCCAGGGTGCTACTGACACTAAAACGACCTAAAAGACCCCCGACTTATCACTATTGGCTGCACCCCATTGCCACCCGCACTTCTATGCTGCTGCTGGCCAAACCCTCCCCCCAAAATCTAAACCCCACCCCCTACCCGGAACCCAACTGGAACCCTAACCCCATAACCTGCCCCCCAACTCGAAACCCCTGAACCAAAACTGTAGCCCAACCCTCACCCCAACCCGAACCTCCAGCTCTGAACCCAGCCCCCCGAAGCCTGACACCGCTTTAAGCCAGAGCCCAGTTCCCCATTCCCACCCTGGGCAACAACAGTGCAAACCACACCCTCCTGCCCCCCGCCCAGGGATCCTGCTTCTTACCACCCCTTCTTTGGAAATGAACCTTTTCTTCACTTGCATCCCACACACCTTCATTCTCCTTTGAGGGGTTATTTAGTGACAGGGGTCCACACAAGGCAACTCTTTGCTGTCACAGCGTAACAGGACACAGAGACATGAAAACAGTGCAAACAACATTCCACGAGTTTTCAGAGGGTTTAAACACCCAATACATTTGAACATTCAACAGTCGCTTTGATCTCTACTAACACACACATCCGTTGGCCTGAATACACTCTGAAACAAGCTGCTCTTTCAGCGTCACGCCTTGTACAAACATTACTGCAACAGCGTGTAGGGCAGCGTGACCCCTGGGGGTCTGTGAGCTGGTTTCAGGGCGTCCGCAGGACCCCGCAGCATCGCCTCCCCGCCTGTTCCACCCACCGCCTGTGCTTCCCCGGAGGGATCTCCAGACCGTCAATGCTGCCCGGAGCTTCCGTTCCCCGCCAGGCCTGAGCAACCAGCGCTTGTAACCAGGCCACTCCCAGCCTCCCCGCGGGGAGCGTATGGACACAAACCGGCTGGAGGGCAGTTAGGGCAGGAATCCCTGGAGACTCGGGGAGCATCTTCAGCGGATGAGGGTGACACACCCCACAGGAGCTGAATTTCCCACTCGGGTCTAAGTCGTGCCGTGTGGATGGGGCAGCACGGTTGGGAGGCTCTGTTTGCTGCGGTGGATCCACTGGGGGTTGATGTCGTGGGGGTCGAGTGAAGACCCACTAAATTGACAGCAGAGCGCGCTCCGGTTGCCGTTGGGACTGCGCCGGGAACGGCAGGAAGAAGGGAAGTCGACCGAAGAGCGTCTCCCGTCGACCCAGCCCAGTGTAGACACAGCAGGAAGTCGACCGAAGCGACGTCAAATCCAGCTCTGTTATTCACGCAGCTGGAGCAGCGTAACTTAGGACGACTTCCTGTGGTAGGATAGAGTCATAAATAGAAAGGGAAGGCTAACCACCTTTAAATCCCTCCTGGCCACAGGAAAAATCCTCTCACCTGTAAAGAGTTAAGAAGCTAGGAGAACCTCGCTGGCACCTGACCAAAATGACCAATGAGGAAACAAGATTCTTTCAAAAGCTGGGGGGAGGGAGAAACAAAGGGTCTGGATCTGTCTGTGTGATGCTTTTGCCGGGGACAGAACAGGAATGGCGTCTTAGAACTTAGTAAGTAATCAAGCTAGATATGCGTTAGATTCTGATTCCTTTAAATGGGTGAGAAAATAAGCTGTGCTGAATGGAATGGATATTCCTGTTTTTGTATCTTTTTGTAACTTAAGGTTTTGCCTAGAGGGATTCTAGGTGTTTTGAATCTAATTACCCTGTAAGGTATCTACCATCCTGATTTTACAGAGGTGATTCTTTTTACTTTTTCTTCTATTAAAATTCTTCTTTTAAGAAACTGAATGCAAATTGATGAGGATTTTCACAAAACCTTCCCCAGGAAGGGGGGTGCGATGTTTTGGTGAGGATTTTTGGGGGAAAGACGTTTCCAAACGGCTCTTTCCTAATAAAAAACCTGGTTAGACTTTTGGTGGTAGCAGCGAAAGTCCAAGGGCAAAAGGTAAAATAGTTTGTACCTTGGGGAAGTTTTAACCTAAGCTGGTAAAAGTAAGCTGAGGAGGTTTTCATGCAGGTCCCCACATCTGTACCCTAGCGTTCAGAGTGGGGAAGGAACCTTGACAGATAGACACAGTGTGAGGCCTGAGTTTCCCCTGCAGTCCGGATGCTCAAAC
The DNA here is from genome assembly GCF_965140285.1 of Lepidochelys kempii. Taxonomy (NCBI): domain Eukaryota; kingdom Metazoa; phylum Chordata; order Testudines; family Cheloniidae; genus Lepidochelys; species Lepidochelys kempii. The sequence goes on along the minus strand of NW_027621931.1, from coordinate 2,995,865 downwards.
ACCGGCTTGGCAACACAAGTCAGCAAGCCCAGGCCACATAGAGACAGGCTCAGTGTGCAGTGTGGACAGACCCTCAGACAGCCCCAGTATTGTCAAATGAGGAAATCCTTCCTGTGTTTTGACTTGCTGGTAGAAGAGCCGAGTGACATTGGAGCTCACCGAGCTTCACTGACCAACGCAGCGCTCCAGCACCTGAGCTCTCGGGCTCCCTGCTGAAAGAAAAGCTGAAGGAGCGACCAAGGTCAAAGAGAGGTGCTCGTCTTTGGCCCAGGGCAGGGAGTCCCACCCTCAAAGCGAGAACATTTCTCTCTTTGTCTGTCTGTGTTGGGGCAGGAGCGATAACACGTCCTCCTGCATTGGCTGTTTCAGAGAGTAGTTTCTGACTGTCTTCTCAAAGACAGGGTGCGAAACAGGCCTCAAACCTGACTGAGTGGAAACAAGAACGATGCAGCTCGACTGAGCCAGCTGAGAATTGAGATGTGCCCCTTTGCTCGAGTGAGGGAATGACCTGGGAGGGGACTGGAAACCTGACTGGCCAATTCTTAACTTGCATCTCTCCGCATCTTTCCTCTGAGTGCCGTCACAGTAGCTTCAATGCTCCAGCACCGGGCGCCCTGCCAGCTCTGGGCCCGACAAGCTTTCCTTGGGATTGGATTCTGGAGAGCAGGGGGGCAGGGAAGCAACAGGTGCATGTGGCTCCGTGGTGAGGTTTCCTTGCAAGATGTGTGTGTGAGTCTGTGTGTGTCGGAAGCACTGAGTGCGGCTCTCACTGAACCCACAGAGGGCGAGGGTGGCGGGAGCGAGACAGTAGACGTATAAAGGGGCAAGGACGGGCGTAACGATGATGACTGTGTTGTGTTTCATTCCTTAGATGTGGGGCCACCACCTTTCTCTTGAGCCTTGTCGTATCCCAGGGGTAAAACTCACCATCTGTCCAGCTACAAGGGCGTGTTTGTGTTCATTCCTGCGAGCCACACAGGGGTCTGATGTTGCTGCTTCCAATCCTCTGGCTCTGCCGGGAGAAGGGGCAATTCAGGCCATCACTGAGCTGAGGGAGGGAGATGAAATAAGATTGGTCCCAAAGACTGATCCCTGAGGAACTCCACTGGTAACCTCCCTCCAGCCTGACAGTTCACCTTTCAGCAGTTCCCGCTATAATCTCCCTGTTAACCATTTCCCTATCCATCTTTCAATTTTCATATTGATCCCCATCTTTTCCACTTTAACTAATAATTCCTCATGTAACCCTTCTGCCCGTCAGAGTTGGCAGCAACAAGGGCCGGGTTCAATATCTAGGGGTTCCATTCCAATAACACAATGCAAACCGGCTCGAGCCCCCACCCAGTGACCTGGGACAAATATATACCACCCCCGCTGGGCGCCTCCAAGAGGCAATCCTTCCCCTCTCGCAAGCACCTAGTCTGAGTGTAGCAAAAGTCTTTTAATAACAGAGAGAAACAATGTGGCATTATGTTGGGGAAACACCACCAACCGGATTCATAACACAACCCATGAGCAAAAACAACCCCACCCCAGGCAAATTGGGGCATGCCCTTTTCCCTTTGGTTCTTGAGTCCAGCAACCCCAAAAGTCCAATGCCCCAAAAGTCTCTGTCCCTGGTCAGGGCAGCCCCAGAGTTCGAAAGTTTATCGGCGGAGCTTTACCTCCCAACCTGGGTGGAAATGGGACGGGGGTAAGAGGCACCTTACGTGATCTGAAGCTGACCGCCCCATAGCTCCATAGCGGCGCTCCGCTCCGCCAGCCGCCCCACAAAACTCCTTCGCGCAGCTGCACTCCGCTCCACCAGCCGCCCCACGAACTCCTTCGCTCAGCTGCGCTCCGCTCCGCTCCGCCAGCCACCCCACGAACTCCTTCGCTCAGCTGCGCTCCGCTCCACCAGCCGCCCCACGAACTCCTTCGCTCAGCTCCACGGCCCACAAGCAACTCCTGCCATCCACACACTGCTCCGTGTCGAACTGCTTCGCCAGCCGTCCCGCAAACTGCTCCACAATATATCTTCAGGCTCCCCCACTACTTAACACAACACTCAGTGATTTCAGCGCTTAGGTGAATTCAGCTTATAATAGGGGAGCCCCAGTGCTGGTGCACTGTCAGCCCAAAGTGAGCTCAGCAGCCTATAACTAGACTTCTAATGAAATCAAAATTAGCCCTGATATTCCACAGTGGAGAGAGGAGAAAGTGCAATTAGCATGTAAGGCCCTCACCAAGGGGCCCATGCCACCAAGTATTAATACTTGTCCCCAGCCTCTCTCCATTCACACAGTTTTGGAACCCATGACCCTTGCCTAGCGAGTGCTACTTAGGTGATGGTGAATCCCTCCATCGTAACAAAAGGCCACGTACAGTTCCAAGCACAGTTCCCATAATCAGGGTAATAACAATTTATTCTTCCTGCCCCAATAACAGAGACACTGGGGATCCCACAGCAGCCAAAGTGACCATTTGGGCAGCTATGGTCTCATTCTAGGCGTGGTGGGTGTGCCTATGCAAATGAGATCGGCCCCTGAAGTTCTTTTCCACAACTTGCCACACCTCACCACCAGATGTCAGGGTGGAGCTCATCCTGACACTGCTTACACTCATGTGGCACCATATCAAACGCCTTCCTGAAATCTAGATCAATTAGATCCACTGCGTTTCCTTTGTCTAAAAAATCTGTTACTTTCTCAAAGAAGGAGATCAGGTTGGTTTGGCATGATCTACCTTTTGTAAAACCATCTTGTATTTTGACCCATTTACCATTGACCTCAATGTCCTTAACTACTTTCTCCTTCAAAATTTTTTCCAAGACCTTGCATACTACAGATGTCGAACTAACAGGCCTGTAGTTACCCAGATCACTTTTTTCCCCCCTTTCTTAAAAATAGCACCTATGTTAGCAATTCTCCAATCATAGGGTACAACCCCTGAGTTTACAGATTCATTAAAAATTCTTGCTAATGGGCTTGCAATTTCATGTGCCAGTTCTTTTAATATTCTTGGACAAAGATTATCTTGGGCCCCCGATTTAGTCCCATTAAGCAGTTTGAGTTTCACTTCTACCTCAGATATGGTAATATCTACCTCCATCTCCTCCTTCCCATTTGTCATGCTACCATTATCCCTAAGATCCTCCTTAGCCTTATTAAAGACTGAGGCAAAGTATTTGTTTCGATATTGGGCCATGCCTAGATTATCCTTGACCTCCACTCCATCCTCAGTGCTTACCGGTCCCACTTCTTTTTTCTTGGTTTTGTTCTTATTGACACGGTGATAGAACCTTTTACAATTGGTTTTAATTCTCTTTGCAAGGTCCTTCTCACTTTATCCCTTCATGTTCTGACCTCAGTAAGATAGCTTTCCTTGCTGATCCCTCCCATCTTCCACTCCCTGTATGCTTTCTCCTTTTTCTTAATCACCTCTCCGAGATGCTTGCTCATCCAGCTTGGTCTACAGCTCCTGCCTATGAATTTTCCCCCCTTTCTTGGGATGCAGGCTTCTGATAGCTTCTGCAGCTTTGATTTAAAGTCATCCCAGGCCTCCTCTGCCTTTAGATCCCTGAAGTTCTTCAGTCCAATCCACTTGCCTAACTCATTTCCTTCATTTTTCAAAGTCAGCCCTTTTGAAATCAAAAACCCTAGTTGCAGATTTATTTTTTGTTGATCCTTCCGGTCAGTTTGAACTGAATTAGCTCATGATCGCTAGAACCAAGCTTGTCCCCTACAACCATTTCTTCTAGGAAGTCCTCACTTCTCACCAAAACCAAATCTAGAATGGCACACCCTCTTGTCGGTTCAGCAACTACTTGATGAAGGAATCCATCTAACAGCATCTAGGAACATCTGAGCCCGATTATTATTACTAGCACTTGTCCTCCAGTCTATATCTGGGAGGTTAATGTCTCCCATGATCACGCAGTTTCCATGAGTATTTACTTCATTAAAAACATTAAAGAGGGCTCGATCCATATCCACATGAGATCCCGGCGGTCTCTAGCTCACTCCAAGCACTATCCCAGGGGAGGCTCGAGTAGATTTCTTCCCCAATGTCATTTTTGCCCAGATGGACTCTGTCTTCTCCATTCCATCGCTGATTTCTTTACATTCTACCTCCTCATTGATAGACAATGCTACTCCACCACCTTGACCTTTATTTCGGTCTTTCCTAAACAGCACATACCCTTCAATACCCATAGTCCAGTCATGACGACTATTCCACCCTGTTTCTGTTATCCCTAGAATATCTGGTTTCACTTCCTGCACCAGTACCTCTAATTCCTCCATTTTGTTACCTAGGCTCCTCGCATTGGTGTACAAACATCTTCATTTTTGCTGTTTGGCCTCACTCACATTCTTTACCCAATGAGGCACGGTCATTCTACAGCCAGCAGAACCTATTAGACTGGTATCCACACTGCCCTTCCTCCTTATAGCCATTCTCCTACCCACGGCTGTATCCTTTCTTACTTTCTTTTCTTCCCTCTCAAGGCTAAAATCCGGCATGGAGATTACCTGGACATCCCCCAACCAACCATCTCCCCCAGATTCCTAGTTTAAAGCTCTCTGAATCAGTTGTGCCAGCCTCCATCCTAGAAGTCTATTTCCTTCCCTACTCAGATGAAGTCCATCCCGAGAGAACTGTCCTCTGTCCAGGAATGCCTCCCAGTGGCCATACATCCCAAAGCCCGCCTTCTAGCACCACTGCCTGAGCCATCTGTTGACAGTCATAATCTTGTCACGCCTTTGTTGCCCTTCTCCAGGCCTGGTTACAGGCCTGTCTACTCTTCTCAGTAAAGAGTCCCCGATCACGTAGACCTGCCTTTCCCTGGTGACAGTTCTATTCTCCAGTCTATCCCCTGTTCCCTCTGGCTGCAAGTTCTTTCCATTGCTATTCTCCCTTGTAATCCTCTTCAACCCATCCTGTATCCTCCTGGGGCTCATATTTGGTGTAGTCTCCATTGACTTTTCCCCTTTTCCTATAGGACTAGCCGCTCTTCTCTTCTTCCTTGCCCCTCCAGCTTCAGTGACTACCTGCTGAGCCCCTTCTTCATTTTCCAACTCTCAAAACTTATTCCTGAGCTCTATTTCTCCTTCACCAGCCCGTCTTTTCCTCTGCCTGGTTCTTCTCATCACATGCTTCCACTGACCACTTTCCTCACCCAGCAGTCTCCCCTCAGAATTCCCCAGTCCTGCTTCCATCTGCAAGTCTGAGCTTTTCCCTTCAGATACCTCATGTCTTTGCTCCATCATCTGCTCAAACCCCTTTCTAAACTCAACCAGACTTTCCATCTGCATCTCCAAACCTCAGATCTTCTCCTCCATCAGCTCGAGCAGATGGCATTTCATGCAGACAAAACTCTTACCAGGTCCCCCCTCCAGGATCATGGACATACGGCAGCTTCCACATCCAGTCATCTTCATTGTGTCTTCCATGACAGGCCCAACAAAGAAAGGAACAGAACACCACCAGCTATCACCTTCAGCCCCAAACTAAAAGATCTCCAGGGCAGGATCAAGTGGAGTTCCTTAGGGATCAATCTTTGGGACCAATCTTATTTCATCTTTTTATTGCTGATCTGAGCACAAAAAGTGGGTGTGTGCTAATCAAGTTTGCCGATGATCCAAAGCTGGGAGGTATTGCTAATTTAGAGAGATACCGGGATATCGTACAGGAAGATTTGGATGACCTTATAAAATGGAGTAATAGTAATAGGATGAAATTGAATCATGAGAAGTGTAAGGTCAAGCATTTAGGGATTAATAACAAGGATTTTAGTTATAAACTGGGGACACATCAGTTAGAAGTAACGGAGGAGGAGAAGGACCTTGGAGTATTGGTTGATCATAGGATGACTATGAGCCGCCAATGTGATATGGCCGTGCAAAAAGCTAATGCGGTCTTGGGATGCATCAGGCGAGGTATTTCCAGTCGAGATAAGGAGGTTTTAGAACCATTCTAAAAGGCACTGGTGAGACCTCACCTGGAATACTGTGTGCAGTTCTGGTCTCCCATGTTTAAGAAGGATGAATTCAAACTGGAAGAGGTACAGAGAAGGGCTACTAGGATGATCCGAGGAATGGAAAACCTGTCTTATGAAAGGAGACTCAAGGAGCTTGGTTTGTTTAGCCTAACTAAAAGAAGGTTGAGGGGAGATAGGATTGCTCTTTATAAATATATCAGAGGGATAAATACCAGAGAGGGAGAGGAATTAAAATTTAAGCTCAGTACCAATGTGGACACAAGAACAAATGGCTATAAACTGGTCACTGGGAAGTTTACACTTGAAATTAGATGAAGGTTTCTGAGGAACAGCCGTGTTAGTCTGTATTCGCAAAAAGAAAAGGAGTACTTGTGGCACCTTAGAGACTAACCAATTTATTTGATGAAGTGAGCTGTAGCTCACGAAAGCTCATGCTCAAATAAATTGGTTAGTCTCTAAGGTGCCACAAGTACTCCTTTTCTTTTTATGAAGGTTTCTAACCATCAGAGGAGTGAAGTTTTGGAATAGCCTTCCAAGTGAAGCAATGGGGGCAAAAGACCTATCTGGCTTTAAGATTAAACTCGGTAATTTTATGGAGGAGATGGTATGATGGGATAACATGATTTTGGCAATTAATTGATCTGTAAATATTCATGGTTAATAGGCCCAATGGCTGTGATGGGATGTTAGATGGGGTGGCATCTGAGTTACTAAAGAGAATTCTTTCCTGGGTATCTGGCTGGTGAATCTTGCCCAAATGCTTAGGGTTTAGCTGGTGCCATAATTGGGATCAAGAAGGAATTTTTCTGCAGCAGATTGGAAGAGGCCCGGGACGTTTTTCGCCTTCCTCTATAGCATGGGGCATGGGTCACTGGCTGGAGGATTTTCTGCTCCTTGAGCTCTTCAAATCCTGATTTAAGGACTTCGATGGCTCAGACATAGGTGAGAGGTTTTGCACAGGAGTGAGATTCTGTGGCTTGCTTTGTGCAGGAGGTCAGACTAGATGATCATGATGGTCCCTTCTGACCTCAATATCTATGAATCTATGAATTAAAAACAGGGAGATTATAGCGGGTCCTGCTGAAAGGTGAACTGTCAGGCTGGAGGGAGGTTACCAGTGGAGTTCCTTAGGCATCAAGATTCTACAATCTATTCTGAAGGACGATCCCTCAATCTCACAGATCTTGGGAGACAGGCCAGTCCTCGCTTACAGACAGCCCCCCAACCTGAAGCAAATAATCACTAGCAACCACACAACAAAAACATTAACCCAGGAACCTATCCTTGCAACAAACCCATTGCCAACTCTGTCCACATATCTAGTCTAGGGACACCATCCTCGGACCTAATCACATCAGCCACACCGTCAAATGTGCCCAAATACATTTGTTAGTCTCTAAGGTGCCAGAACTACTCCTCGTTTTGTTTTTTGTTTTTGGGTTTTTTTTTGCTGATACAGACTAACACGGCTCCCACTCTGAACTAAATGATTGCATCTCTCCCCAAAAGAGATCTATAAGCACAGAGAACACCCTGGAGACCAGGCCTTTAAACGTTAGGAAACATCAGAGTTAAGGTGACGTACATACTTTGCGCAGTGCTGTTGTGTATGTGTGTTATGATACAGACTCACAAGCGTGGCCTTGGGGTCAATTCCCTGCCCCCCACAGCATCAATTTCCTCCAGACTCCCAAGGGAAGTGGTGCTTCCTCCATCCCTTGATGAGATGCCTTTCTCGAGTCTGCTTTGGTCCAAAACTCGCGACTGCACCATGCAGGAGGCCTGTGATGTGTAGGGGGGCCAGATGAGATGATCTAACAGTCTCTTCTGGCCTTCAAGTCTCCAAATCTCTGCAAAACTGGGTGCGGCACATTGAGCATCCTCTGATGGTTCCATGTGTGGCCTGCGTGAACCCTTGCACGACCACTGAGTGTGTGGAGGTGACCCAGGGGGAGCAGCTCAAACATGCACAGGAGCCGGCTCGGGGCAGGACATGAGCCCTGCAGGGCAGGGGTGGGGGTGGCAGTGACATCACAAGGGCCTTTTGCAGCACTCAGCTGATTGGTGAAAGGCGGTTGGGAGGCGGTGACCTCACAGAGAGTCCACGACAACGGCCAGGGAGGACAGGCTGCAGGGCAGGGGGATCTCAGAGACCCCCAAGGCTTTGCTGCAGGGAGTCTCCTTCTTGAGGTGTCTCCTTGAGGACTGAGAGAGAATTCAGGGTCATGTATGTCTGATATCTGCTAGGAGAGCAATACAGCGGTGCACAGACAATCCAGGAAGTTTTTGGAAACTGTCGGGGACAATTTCCTGGTGCAAGTGCTGGAGGAACCAACTAAGGGCAGAGCTCTTCTTGACCTGCTGCTCACAAACCGGGAAGAATTAGTAGGGGAAGCAAAAGTGGATGGGAACCTGGGAGGCAGTGACCATGAGATGGTCAAGTTCAGGATCCTGACACAGGGAAGAAAGGAGAGCAGCAGAATACGGACCTTTGACTTCAGAAAAGCAGACTTTGATTCCCTCTGGGAACTGATGGGCAGGATCCCCTGGGAGAATAACATGACGGGGAAAGGAGTCCAGGAGAGCTGGCTGTATTTTAAAGAATCCTTATTGAGGTTACAGGGACAAACCATCCCGATGTGTATAAAGAATAGTAAATATGGCAGGCGACCAGCTTGGCTTAACAGTGAAATCCTTGCTGACCTTAAACACAAAAAAGAGGCTTACAAGAAGTGGAAGATTGGACAAATGAACAGGGATGAGTATATAAATTTTGCTCGGGCATGTAGGAATGAAATCAGGAAGGTTAAATCACACCTGGAGTTGCAGCTAGCGAGGGATGTTAAGAGAACCAAGAAGGGTTTCTTCAGGTATGTTGGCAATAAGAAGAAAGCCAAGGAAATTGTGGCCCCTTACTGAATGAGGGAGGCAATCTAGTGACAGAGGATGTGGAAAAAGCTAATGTACTCAATGATTTTTTTGCCTCTGTCTTCATGAACAAGGTCAGCTCCCAGACTACTGCACTGGGCAGCACAGCATGGGGAGGAGGTGGCCAGCCTCTGTGAAGGAAGAAGTGGTTCGGGATTATTTAGAAAAACTGGACGTGCACAAGTCCATGGGGCCGGATGCGTTGCATCCGAGATTGCTAAAGGAATTGGCGGATGTGATTGCAGAGCCATTGGCCATTATCTTTGAAAACTCATGGCGACTGGGGGAAGTCCCGGAAGACTGGAAAAAGGCTAATATAGTGCCAATCTTTTAAAAAGGGAAGAAGGAGGATCCTGGGAACTATAGGCCAGTCAGCCTCACCTCAGTCCCCGGAAAAATCATGGAGCAGGTCCTCAAGGAATCAATTCTGAAGCACTTAGAGGAGAGGAAAGTGATCAGGAACAGTCAGCATGGATTCACAACGGGCAAGTCATGCCTGACTTATCTAATTGCCTTCTATGATGAGATAACTGGTTCTGTGGATGAAGGGAAAGCAGTGGACGTGTTATTCCTCGACTTCAGCAAAGCTTTTGACATGGTCTCCCACAGTATTCTTGTCAGCAAGTTAAAGAAGTATGGGCTGGATGGATGCACTACAAGGTGGGTAGAAAGTTGGCTAGATTGTCGGGCTCAACGGGTAGTGATCAATGGCTCCATGTCTAGTTGGCAGCCAGTATCTAGCGGAGTGCCCCAAGGGTCAGTCCTGGGGCCTGTTTTGTTCAATATCTTCATAAATGATCTGGAGGATGGTGTGGATTGCACCCTCAGCAAGTTTGCGGATGACACTAAACTGGGAGGAGTGGTAGATATGCTGGAGAGTAGGGATAGGATACAGAGGGACCTAGACAAAATGGAGGATTGGGCCAAAAGAAATCTGATGAGGTTCAACAAGGACAAGTGCAGAGTCCTGCACTTAGGACAGAAGAATCCAATGCACCGCTACAGACTAGGGACCGAATGGCTAGGCAGCAGTTCAGCAGAGAAGGACCTCAGGGTGACAGTGAACGAGAAGCTGGATATGAATCAACAGTGTCCCCTTGTTGCCAAGAAGGCCAATGGCATTTTGGGGTGTATAATTAGGGGCATTGCCAGTAGATCGAGGGATGTTATCCTTCCCCTCTATTCGACATTGGTGAGGCCTCATCTGGAGTACTGTGTCCACTTTTGGGCCCCACACTACAAGAAGGTTGTGGAGAAATTGGAAAACGTCCAGTGGAGGGCAACAAAATTGATTAGGGGTCTGGAACACATGACTTATGAGGAGAGGCTGAGGGAACTGGGATTGTTTAGTCTACGGAAGAGAAGAATGAGGGGGGACTTAATAGTTGCTTTTAACTCTCTAAAAGGTGGATCCAAAGAGGATGGATCTAGACTATTCTCAGTGATAGCAGATGACAGAACGAGGAATAATGGTCTCAAGTTGCAGTGGGGGAGATTTAGGTTGGATATTAGGAAAATCTTTTTCACGAGGAGGGTGGTGGAACACTGGAATGCGTTCCCTAGGGAGGTGGTGGAATCCCCTTCCTTGGAAGTTTTTAAGGTCAGGCTTGACAAAGCCCTGGCTGGGATGATTTAGCTGGGATTGGTCCTGCTCTGGGCAGGGGGTTGGACTAGATGACCTCCAGAGGTCCCTTCCAACCCTGATATTCTATGATTCTATGATTCTATGTGAGCGCGAGGTGGAGCCTCTCTGGAGTTTTCTCCTTTTCCACTGCTAATTGAGCGAGAAGACAGACGTCCCTGTGGAGAAGGTAAGAGCCCCAGAGAGGTTTAGTACCTAGGCAGCCTGATCCACCCAGCTGCTGGCCAAATTCTCGGCAGGGAAAACAGGAGGTTAAGGTGGGATAATTTTCCCCCAGCTTGGCCTTTGTCCCTTTGAGTCCTTGGGGTTTGACTTTTTTGGTTTCCCTTTTCCTGCTTCCCTCCCTCCACTGGCGAGGAGGGGGTACTCTATAGCCCTCATGGTGGGAGACCTCCCAAAGAGATGGGACAGGAAGCGTGCTCTGAGAGTGATCCTCACCGGTGACCTGAGCCATCCCTGGGCCATCTGGGGAACCCTCAGCCCACCGCCAGAGTCTCCACGCTGATTGGCTGAGCAGGGGGTCTCGTGGCAGGGAGGAGACTCAGGACTTTGTTCTTCTCGTTTAAGGCCCAGCAAATAAGCCAGAACCAATCATCTGCTTGGTGAATTGTTCTCCTTCTCACTGCTGATTGTCTCTGAGCCGTTCCTGGTTCTTGCTGGTGTTCTCGTGCTTCTAAAACACTTGCTGAAGAATCAGTGTGAATGGTTGTTGGCCTATAGCTCATTGCAGGTCCCTTTATTCTGATCATTCAGTGTGTGAAACTCCAGCCTGATGGTTAGTTTGATGGTTAGTCAATTCTGTTTTGTTGAAATGGCTGATAAAAGAAGTTGTGGTGAATGGAATGTATATTCCTAATTTTTGTGTCTTTTTGTTACTTAAGGTTTAGCCTAGAGGGATTCTCTGTTCTGAATCTGATTACCCTGTAAGGTATTTCCCATCCTGATTTTACAGAGGTGATTCTTTTACTTTTTCTTTCATTAAAATTCTTATTTTAAGAACCAGATTGCTTTTTCATTGTTCCTAAGATCCAAGGGTTGGGTCTGTGTTCACCGATGCAAATTGGTGAGTATTTTTATCAAGCCTTCCCCAGGAAAGGGGGTGTAGGGCTTGGGAGGATTTGTGGGGGAAAGAGGTTTCCAAGCGGGCTCTTTCCCTGTTATATTTCTTTGACACTTGGTGGTGGCAGCAATAAAGTCCAGGGACAAAAGGTAAAATAGTTTGTACCTTGGGAAAATTTTAACCTGAGCTGGTAAAAATAAGCTTAGGGGTTTTTTCAGGCAGGTTCCCACATCTGTACCCTAGAGTTCAGAGTGGGGAATGAACCTTGACATAGACTGTTGGGATATGTTTCAAAATGTTGCAGGGCTTGTTTCATGGTCTCCACAACGACAATCTTTCTTCCTTTTAAGACGTGATGACATTTTTGGTCAAGGTCCTTGATTATTCAGGGACATATCCAGGAAGACCCAAAGTATTTGGGACATAAGCCTTGTCTGGAAGGGTGCACAGGGCTAAAGTGTTTTTGGCCATAGCAGGTTACTTGTCCCAAGACTGACGTCCATCCCCCTTCAATTCAAGCCCCAAATGAGCTGTTACCAGAATTGCCCATTTTGGGAGCTGCAGGGATCTTTAGCTTAGGTACAAGGAGCGTTGCTGCAGAGTGAATGGAGAAGCCAAAAACACCCATGGAGGTGGGGTGGGGGGGAGAGCAATCAGCTTAAGCATGAAAGTTATTTATTCCCAGTTAGTAACCTTACAAGGGGAGCCAAACAAAAAAAAACCGTTCCACTATTAAATGTAATTTAAATTTGATGACAAAATTAGGGCTAGCAAACTATAACTGATCACAAAAGGCAGGGTCAGGAGGCTATTCCTAGAGAGAGACAGAGGCACAGAAAGAGACAGATGGATCTCAGCACTCCTTGAAGCTGGACTCGATCAGGGTTCCCAGGTGGCCTTGGTAGCGGAGGGACCGGAGCGCTGGAGCCAGGCAGAGCCCCCAGCACAGTCAGTCAGGAAAAGCGAATGAGGAGGACTTGTGGCACCTTAGAGATGAACCAATTTATCTGAGCATAAGCTTTCATGGGCTAAAGCCCACTTCATCAGATGCATGCAGGGGAAAATACAGCAGGAAGATATAGATATAGCGATACAGAGAAGACGAGAAAATGGGGGTTGCCATAGCAACTCTTAACGAGACCAATCGATGAAGGTGGGCTGTTAGCAGCAGGAGAAACAAAACTTTTGCTGTAATCATCAGGCTAATCTGGGGGGACTAAAACTGCAGGGCAGAGAGAGCAGTAAGTGTTGGGGGTCCCGATCCAGTCCCCCAGCTTCTAGCTGCCCACCCCCTTAAGGCTGCCATTGCTGGGAGCCCCCTCCATCTGCAACTTCAACTTGTAAAGATTGTAGATAAAACCTATACAGCTGTGTGCCTTTGGGCAAAAACTTACACACAGGTACATGAAATCCATGCAAAGGAAACCACAGTGGGTAAAACCAGGGAACAAAAGCCTGAGCAGCCAAAACCCAGCCAGCTGTTGCTCCCACGAAGAGGGAGCCCACAGCTCACCCCCAGAGGGTCGCCGACGGTCTGGTGAGACGCTAGAAGGGCCATTTGCAAGTGCTTCAATTTTCCAGCTCGATTTGGCTGTTGGTTTCTGGCCCAAAATGCGGAGGCCTGACAGCGTCAGCACTGGGCAAATGTGGCTCGTTGCTGGAAGAGTCTGATTCTCCCGTCGTCTTCTCCCTCCCGAGGGATCCTCCGCGTCTCTCAGCAGCTCCTGGGGTCCCCAGCCACTGTCCCCCCAGCCCGGTGGCAGACTGACGGCAGGGCAAGAAAGCGGACGCCGAACCCTCTTTGCTGTTGGCCTCCGGGACATCGCAATCAGCTTGTGCAGAAACACACACAGACCCCACCCGGAGCACATCGTACGTCACACACACAACACGTCCTGCGTCGCACATCACACACACAAAACATTGCACGTCACACACACACAACACGCCTCACGTTGCACGTTGCATGTTGTACGTCGCACACGCAAACAGAAGACATCGCAAACCACACTTCACATGTGCGTCTTCTTGTTTGCCGTGTTGAGTGTGTGTGTGATGTTGTGTTTCTGGTGTCATGTGACATGGTGTGTGTGTGTGTGTGTGTGTGTGTGTGAGATGTGTGTTGGGTGTGTCGTGTTGTGTGTCATGTTGTGTGTTTGTGTGTGTGATGTGTGGTGTGTTTGTGGTGTCATGTGACATGGGGTGTGTGTGTGTGTATGTATAAGATGTGTTTTGCATAGTCTTGGGTGTGTCGTGTTGTGTGTCATGTTGTATGTGTTTGTGCCTATCTGTGTGATGTGTCATGTGTCGTGTTGTGTGTTTGTGTGTGTGTGACGTGTGGTGTGTTTGTGGTGTCATGTGGCGTGTGGGGATGTGTGTGTGACATGTTGTATGTCATGTTGTGTGTGTTTGTGTTTGTGTGACGTGTTGTGTGTTGTGTTGTGTATGTGTGAGGTGTTGTGTTTCATGTTGTGCATGTGTGAGACCTGTTTGTGTGTGTGATGTTTTGTGTTTGTGACACATTGCGTGTTTGTGCGACGTGCGACGTGTTGTGTGTGCGATGTGAGGTGTGCAATGTGCGACGTGTGCCGTGATGAGTGTGCGTGCGACGTGCGACGTGTTGTGTGTCTGACATTCGACACGTTGTGTGTGTGACGTGCGATGCGCAATGCGTTGTGTGTGCAGGTGTGATGTGCAACATGTGACGTGCGATGTGCAAAGTGTTTGTGCGAGTGAGGCGTGAAATGTGTTGTGTGTGTCCGTACGATGTGCGATGTGCGATCTGTTGTATGTGTGACTTGTTGTGTGTCATGTTGTGTGTGTTACATGTTGTGCTGTGTGTGTCATATTGTGCATGTCTGTGTGAGATGGGTTCTGTGTCTTCTTGTGTGTGTGTGAGAGAGGTGTTTGTGTGTGTCATGTTGTGTGTCACGTGTGTTTGTGTGTGACGTCTTTCTGTGTGTGTGTCGTGCGACTTGCATGCATGTGTGCATGCGATGTGTTGTGTGTATCTGTGCAACGTACAACAGGTTGTGAGGGACATGCAATTTGTTTCTGTGTGTGTCGTGTTGTGTGTGTGTCATCTTGTGTTATGTGTGTGTGTGAGACGGGTTGTGTGTCGTGTTGTGTGTGTGAAATGTTTTTGTGTGTGTTTGTGTCATGTTGTGTGTGTCATGTTATGTGTGTTGGTGTGATGGGTTGTGTGTTGTGTGTGAGTTGTGTGTTATCTAGAGTGTTGTATGGATTGTGTGTGCTTGTGTGTTTGTGATGACATGTGACGTGGTGTGTGGGTGTGGGTGTGTGAGACGTGTGTTGTGTGTGTGTGACATACTGTGTGTGTGTCTTTGTGGTGTGGTGTGTGGCCATTTTCTGTATTGTGTTCAGTGTGTGTATGGTGTTGTGTGTGTGGTGTCATGTTTTGTGTGAAGTGTGTGTCGTCTTGTGTGTGTTTGTGTGTGAGACGAGTTGTGTGATGTGTTGTGTGTATGTGACGTGTTGTGTGTCACATTCTGTGTGTGTTGTCTAGAGTGTTGTGTTGTGTGTGTGTGTCTGTGTGAATGTCTGTGATGTGTTGTCTGTTAGGGTGTGTGCCTGTGTTATGTTGTGTGCCGTTTTGTGTGTTGTGCTGTGTATGTGACGTGTTGTGTGTCGTGTTGTGTGTGTTTGTGTATGTGTGACATGTGTGTAGTTTTTTCTGTCTGTGTGATGTGGTGTGTCTCGTGTTTTGTGTTTGTGAGTGTAAGGTGCTGTGCGAGCGACACGCAATGTGTTGTGTGTGTCCGTGCTATGTGCGATGTGCATCGTACAACAGGCGACGCGTTGTGTGTGTGTGTGCGACGTGCAATGTTTTGTGTGTGTGTGTGCTACACACAGCATGTTGTGCGTGTGATGTGCGACGTGTGTGTGAGACGTGCTACACGTGACGTGTTGTGTGGGTGGCGTACAATGTGTTGTGTCTGTGTGTGCGACACACACATCACACACAACACGTCTCATGACACCACAACCACACAACACACACTCAACATGACACACAAAACGGCACACAACTCAACACACACACAACACGACACACACACACACAACACAAAACACAACACAGCACACACACACTGAACACAAGACTCTGCACGACACACAGCACACACACAAGACATCACACACACACAGACGTGTCTCACACACACACGTGGGCAAACGTGGCTGGTTGCTGTCAGGGTCTGCGTCTCCCTGCGGGTCCAGGGGCCTGGCTGCAGCTCCCGCCCCAGCCCTCCCCCCGGGGGCGTTGGCTGCTGCCCCTTCCCGTGTCCCGGCCCCTCCGGCCTGGGTGTGTGGCTGGTGGCTGCTCTGTGGAAACGCCTGTGGGATGCGGCTTCCTTCGAGTTCCCAAAGGGTTGGTTGGACTCGGGCACGAGTCTCCTTTCCCGTGCGAGAGATCCCGGCGTCACCTTTCCACCACGTCCTTGCCAAGGCTCCCTGCGCAGCTGAGCCGGGAGGGTTTTCTCACCTGTGTTTTTCTCCACCATCCTGCCTGCAGAGGGAGAGCTGCATTCGGGTCTCAAGAGCTGCATATCAAGTTAAAGAGGTATGGGCTGGATGGATGCACTACAAGGTGGGTAGAAAGTTGGCTAGATTGTCGGGCTCAATGGGTAGTGATCAATGGCTCCATGTCTAGTTGGCAGCCGGTATCTAGCGGAGTGCCCCAAGGGTCGGTCCTGGGGACGGTTTTGTTCAATATCTTCATTAATGATCTGGAGGATGGTGTGGATTGCACCCTCAGCAAGTTTGCGGATGACACTAAACTGGGAGGAGTGGTAGATACGCTGGAGGGTAGGGATAGGAAAGAGAGGGACCTAGACAAATTGGAGGATTGCGCCAAAAGAAATCTGATGAGGTTCAACAAGGACAAGTGCAGAGTCCTGCACTTAGTACAGAAAAATCCAATGCACCGCTACAGACTAGGGACCGAATGGCTAGGCAGCAGTTCTGTGGAAAAGGACCTAGGGGTGACAGTGGACGAGAAGCTGGATATGAGTCAGCAGTGTGCCCTTGTTGCCAAGAAAGCCAATGGCATTTTGGGCTGTATAAGTAGGGGCGTTGCCAGCAGATCAAGGGACGTGATCGTTCCCCTCTATTCGACATTGGTGAGGCCTCATCTGGAGTACTGTGTCCAGTTTTGGGCCCCACGCTACAAGAAAGATGTGGAAAAATTGGAGAGAGTCCAGCGAAGGGCAACAAAAATGATTAGGGGACTGGAACACATGAGTTATGAGGAGAGGCTGCGGGAACTGGGATTGTTTAGTCTACGGAAGAGAAGAATGAGGGGGGATTTGATAGCTGCTTTTAACTACCTGAAAGGTGGATCCAAAGAGGATGGATCTAGACTATTCTCAGTGATAGCAGATGACAGGACAAGGAGGAATGGTCTCAAGTTGCAGTGGGGGAGGTTTAGGTTGGATATTAGGAAAAACCTTTTTTACTAAGAGGGTGGTGAAACACTGGAATGTGTTACTTAGGGAGGTGGTGGAATCCCCTTCCTTAGAAGTTTTTAAGGTCAGGCTTGACAAAGCCCTGACTGGGATGATTTAGTGGGGATTGGTCCTGCTCTGGGCAGGGGGTTGGACGAGATGGCCTCCTGAGGTCCCTTCCAACTCTGTTATTCTATGATTCTATGAGTCTATGATTCAAATCCCTGACGTAATCCCACTCCGTCCAGTAGCCCCAGGCACATTCCAAGCGTTGGATTTGAGACACTGAGTCAGCTTCCTGCAGTGAGTTTCAGCCTTCCCAGAGGTAATTTGTGGGGGCTCGCCATTTTCGGATGTTCTTGTTTATTTCCCCTCCATCCAATTCAAATGAGTTTGAAATTACTCACGGCAACATTCTTTCACTTACTTTGGTAAACAGAACAGTTATCAAATGTTGTACTGAGAGACCAGTCAGTGGGGAACAGAGCGATAGTCATTTGTAAACCAGTTGCATTAAGAACCACAGGTCTCTGGATGGGGGTAGACCACCGTGGGGATGGGAGTGTCACAGAGAATTTGGAGGGAGGTGGCGGAGTAGAGGGTGGAAGAGGTTGAATTAGGGTACATTTTCCCTTGGCCCCGAAAGGGGCAGCACGACATGCCCAATTAAAAGGGGGTGTCACGCCTGAAGAATTTACAATATCCACCAAAATAACAGTAACAACAAGACAAACACAGAACACAATGTTTTGTTGCGACAGGGGACCCACGGCGTTCTGGGTTTTCTTCCACTGGCACCAGCTTGCCCAGAAAGTGTCTGAAAAAGAAAATAAACATTCCCCAGCCCCTGGGTGGGGACAGATGATTGCTTAAAAATGCCCCTTTCTTTTCACATTTTTTTTGACTGACTGCAGGAAAACCAAAAAATTACCTTTATATTTTGTTTGTTTGTTTTTTCATTCAAAGGATACTTGCTGCATACCTAGGCAGAGGAGGCCTGTCTATGTAAACACGGTCTGTTCCTGAAGTCTTTCCCCCAGCTCATCACTAGATGTGAGGGGGGAGGTCATTCAGGCCTTCCTTACACTTCGTATTTAAAAACTCCTTATTGTTCCTACCTCTGCTGGCCTTAGATTTCTCCTCCTGTCCCTTCTTTGGCAGCTCGTAAGAGGTGGCCAAGTGGTTAAAGTGGTGGGCTGCTAATCATTGTGCTTTGCATGCATGGGTTTGAATCCCATCCTCATTGTGTGCATTTTGTCTTCTCCCCTCCTTCACAAACAACCATCTCCCCTTTGGTACAAGCCACATTGCTTCCTGTAAACAAAAACCTTCTCAGGAACTCAGACCTCCCTTGCTGTCAATAAAACACGTCTAAATCCCAGATTTCTCAAAGAGTTCTTTGTTTCTTAGTATTTATCTCAAAAGGTAACAGCCTCATAACGTCCCCCAAACACCCTGGGACCAGCCCAAATAATTAAAATGCCCCCACCTCAGCCACGACAGTGACCCACAGCTAGCGTGTCTAGGTCAAGGTGCTCTGGAGGAAGCAACTCAAACGTTTTCTCTCTGCTTCCCTTGGCGAGGTCTGACTGGGAAAACAAAATTGAAAATTTTCTGCTGGGAAACCAATTCTAGTCTGTTTGGGGACTTTCATTTGAATGGATTATTATTATTATTCTCTTCTGATCTCTGAATTATTTCAGTTCAGTCTTTGTCCTCCAGATGTGTTGCCAGGTGTTGAGCAGAGTGGGAGTGAGGCCAAGTCATGACGTCTCTTCCCCTCTTCCAACTTGCTAGGAAGTTCCGCTGCCTTGATGTGAGTCAAGCAGTGTCCATTGTCTCCGGGCTTTCTCGGAGGTGTCCGCATTGTACACGGTTCCTGGGAGAGTCCTTGGGAGCGTGGATACCTTTACTGGGCCATCTGTCTCCACTGTCATTTTGTAGCCCTGCAGCCCCAGCCCCAGAAGCCTGAGTCAGCTGCCCCGGGCTCTGAGACAGGTGCCCTGGGTGTTTTAATTGCAGTATAGACATAACATTAGGATACATCTACAGTGCAATGAATCACCCACGGCTGGCCCGTGTCACATTAATCCAGGACAGCGGCTTGGGCTGTAAAGTTGCAGGGCACGTGTCTCGGCTCAGGCTCAGGACCCTGCTCTAGGAGCCCAGAAGGTTGGGAGGGAGTTTGGCAAGTGAAAAAGGTAAAACCGCAGTGAAGTATTCCCCTGGACTCAATGGCATTTCTCCATTTCTCTGTCTGCTTCGGAGCAGTGACAAAACAGGTCCTGCTGCATTCGTTATTTCAAAGGGAGGTTTAGGATTTTCATTCTCAGACACGGTGCACAAAGCAGGACTCAACCCTCAGCATAAACTGAATGAGCCACCCACAGATTCTGGCAGCCCCAATGAGCCACTTGGTGTGAGAGCTCGGACCTGCCCCTGTCCCAGAGGGAGGGGGTCATCTGCGAGGGGACTGGAACACTGGCCTATCAGCCCTTCACACCCAAACTTTCAGTCACTCTATTATCAGTGCCTATGAGTGTAATTTAAACAACAAGAACGGCTACACTGGGCTAGACCAAAGGTCCATCTAACTCTGTTATTTGTCTTCTGATAGGAGCCAGTATCAGGTGCCTTAAAAGCCACTACTGGGAGTTGAACCCAGGATCTCCTCTTTAGAAGACAGGTGCCTTAAACCAGCTAATCCATGGTGCTTTCCTCTGGCTAATGTATGGTGTCTGCCCACACCTGACTCCCTGCCAACCCGCACTGGGCCCTGACAAGCGTTTCTTGTGTTTCGATTCTGTAAAGCAGAGAAGCAGGTGAAGTTTTACTCCCAAGGTGTGTGTGTGATTCTTTGGACAGGTCTATCTTACAAAATTAAGTCAGTAACAACATTACTTTGGGGTGTTAAAAATTTTACCTTCCCTGAGCAATGCAGTTATATCAGCCTAATCCCGGTGTAGATAGCACTGGGTTAACAGGAGGACTTCTTCCCACCCCACTCTGCCTCTTCGGCTGAGGCCTGCTGGTCCACCTTTCACTCGCTCCTCTCTCCCCGAGGCCTCCTTGCCGGCTGCTCATTCCTCTCCGCCCCCTACCCCAAGGTCTGCCCGCCACCCACACCTCTCTGACCCCTCCCCTGAGACCCACCATGGCCGCCGCTCCCACCTCTCAGCCCCACCCATGAGACCCACCCAGCCTGCCACCCGTGCCTCTCCGTCCTGCCCTGCCCACCACTTGCACCTCTGTGCCCCTCCCCTGAGGCCCACCCTGCCCACCTCTTTCTTCATGCCGCTGTTGTTATTCCATGACACATTAAAGATGGAATGAAAAGCTGAGTTTCCTCCAGGGTGAGGAAAGGAAGGAGACACCAACCCCCTGGCAAAGCTCTGTGCCCCACAGAAAACCTGCCCCCTGCTATTACAGTCACTGATGTACTGGGGATATGACGGGAAAGGGACTGTCTGAATTATCGAGGCAGGAATTTTACAACAATCTACAGCAACATCACTGGCCACAAACACACTCTCCTCATGCTCCAGCCAGAAGGGAAACGAGCAGGAATTCTTGTTCAGCCCTGGGCACACTTACACAACAGCATAGCAGTGAGTGTGTTGTGGATGCTGGTCTGAGGAAACAATTGGAAACGATCACTCAGTGAGAACAGAACTAGAGTGTCGTGAGAGCGCTCTATAAAGCAAGTAGTTGTGGCTGAGTGGTTAAGGTGGTGGACTCGAAATCCCTTGTGGGGGGGTCTCCCTGTGCAGGTTTGAATCCTGCCAACTACGGAGGAAGTTGTGGCTCTTTAGTTTCAGTGCCTGAGCATCCTTGGCCCCAGTGGGAGCCAGGCTACGTCTACACGACAGAGTTATGCTGCTTTAGTTAAAGCGTTTTAATTAAGCCGCTGTTGAATGTCCACACTAGGCTGCTTGTGTCACCGGAGCGCATCCAGGCTAGCAGCTCTTGGATCGCCACAGAGAGCAGTGCATTGTGGGACGCTATCCCACTGTGCAACTGGCCGCAGGGTGCTTTGGGAAGGGTTTGCAATGCCTCGTGGGCAGCCACACGAGGCAGGTTTCTCTATTCCATTGTTCCATGGGCATCCGACTCGATTGCCAGCTGCTTTTCAGCTGCCGTGGGCGTGGTGGGCAGAGAGTGTGTGTGTGTTGGGGACAGACAGTGTGTGTGTTCGGGGAGCGTGTGTGTTGTGGAAGAGTGAGTGTGTTGGCACGCTGTCCCTAAGTTCAGACAGCTGCTGGAAGCAACCAGTCCTGAGTCAGGGGGAGGGGGACACCCCAGTCCTGAGTCAGGGGGAGGGGGACACCCCAGTCCTGAGTCAGGGGGAGCAGGACAGCCCCGACATCAGCCCCCACTTCCCGCACTGGCTCAGCACAGCTCAGCAGTCTCTGTCACATACACACACTGCTGCCTGCCTGGCTGTGTGTCAGGGTGCAGGACGAGGGGGGTTTAGAGGGCCATGGGCCCAGCACTTTTTAGCAGCCCTAAGAACGGACGACGGACGGGGGAACAAGGTGGAGCCTTGGGGGAAGAGGCGTTCTGTGGGTGTGGCCTCGGAGGGAGGGGTGGCATCAGGGAGAAGGGGCGGTGTGAGATTGGGGCCTCAGGGAGAAGGGGCGGAGTGAATGAGGGCTGGGGGGAAAGGGGTGTCATGGGGGCGTCACAGTTCGGACGCCGGTGGCCCCCCCACTGTAAGGAATATTCCACCACCCCTGCTCTGGGTCCTAGGTGTGGTGAATTTGTCAGGTCTGTTTCCGGCACCCAGTGCCGAGAGGCTGAACAACAGCTTGAGTTGGTTCGTTACCCGGTGTGCTACACCCAATAATCACAACGGGGTGGAGAAGCAGAAAAGTTTATTTGCAGCTGCAAAAAGGTACAGGGAGAATAAAATCTCAAATCCTGCACAACAGAGCAGGAAGTTACACAGGCTTTTATACATCCTTTTTCCCAGCATACTTATCCAATAGCAAGCTGCCCCAAGTATCCATATAGCCAGCCAATCCAGTTCCCAGCTAGTTCCCTGATTCTCTGTATCATTTGTTAAACGAAACATAAAGCTGCTTTATTCAGCATTGTTCTTCCATATCTCCCCTGTTTGGCCTTGCTTAGTTTCAGGCAGTCTGACTCTGCAACATACTGTTGCAGATTCTCAGCATAACTGCTGTGTGTGCCTCCAGGCGGGCGGGTGGGGGTAAGGACACATGGGCCTAGTGCAAGGGGGCTTCATAGACACTCGTGGTCTTCCATCTGCTCGAGTTACCTAGTGGCCATGCCCCAGTGTCCCCAACAGGTCTGAGACAGGAGTTGCTTGTGAATGACAGTGACCCCTTTGCCAATTGGCACCAATAAGCTTTTGTCACACATTGCGACGGGGCAAGGCAAGACGGCTATAGTTAAGTAGTGCGGAACAGGTATTTTAGCCCCAGGCTAAACAAATC
Organism: Lepidochelys kempii; assembly: GCF_965140285.1. Lineage (NCBI taxonomy): Eukaryota > Metazoa > Chordata > Testudines > Cheloniidae > Lepidochelys > Lepidochelys kempii. Next base: position 2,973,328 of record NW_027621931.1, on the reverse strand, counting down.
CTTGGTACTATGGTAACCAAATGGCAGTTGTTTCAGGTTAATCAAGACACCTGGGGCCAATTAAGATCCTTCTAGAAAGCAGTGGAGATAGCTAGGTTGATTGGAATACCTGAAGCCCATCAAGGCCTGGCTGGAACTCGTGAAAAGCCTCCCAGTTCGTCAGTGAGGCGCATGTGTCAGGATCTGTAGGAGGAAGCCGTGTTGTTGGAGGAACCAACCAGTGCAAATCCACATCAGGTGCAAGGAAGGAGGCCCTGAGGTAACAGCGAAGGAGACACTGAGTGGGGGCTGCTGTGGGGAAGCGGCCCAGGGAATTGTACACGTCCTATTTCCCAAAAGTCAGCTACCATAGCTGCTACTATTAGGGTCCCTGGGCTGGAGCCCAGAGTAGAGGGTGGGCCCGGGCTCCCCCCTCCCCTCCCGTCCCCTCCCTGATTAATCATGGATACTGGGAAACAGAGATTGTGCGAGGGAGGGTTGCTTCTCCTCACCTCCCTTGCTGGCTTATGATGGCTCAGTAAGCTGTGGCCCTTGCCTCTAGAGAGAGAGAAGGGCTATGTGGAGGGTCACAGTGAGCCTCTGAGGCTAGCAAAATCCACCAGGAAACATGGGACCCATAGAGACAAGGACAGAGCTTTGTCACAACATGCACTGAGCTATACCCTCACCCCCTGATATAATAGAAAGACCAGCACAAAAAACAGAGAAAGGAACAATAAGATACTAAAATAACAACGGTTGGAACTCTCCATTTCTCTCAGTCTTTGGGTGGATGGGTACTAAGAGCTGTAGCTACAGTTGAGGAACCAGGCGATCGGACAGCTGGCCCAGCCCTCCATACTAGTACCTCTCTGACATATAGGGAAATGGGTCAAAATTGGAATTCATGTCATGACTCACTTCCCATAGGGGATCAGTCTGTCTCAGGCTCTGTCTATACTTCAAACACTGGAAGTATTCTTCTGACAACCTAACACTGTCTACGCTGGGGCTGAGGTCACATTAACTACTTCTCTCAGTGGAGTGGACTTTTCACACCCCTGAGAGAGGTGGCTACGTCAACATCACTTTTCAGCATAGACCAGACTTTAGATGGCTTCTTGACCTAAAAGGTAATGGACTTCAGCCTTTTCCTTGGTGCTTGAGGACTGCAACTTTCCTACCTGCTGAACACATCCTATGACAGATGACTTTCCTTTGCAAATTAGAGAAGTGGGGAAGTCAGTGACCCTTACAGTCTAAGTGTAAGAACTTGTAAAAACTTCTACAAATTGTCTCTTCGAATAATTTTGCTTTCACTAGAAATAGACTTTGAAACTAAGCAAAATAAGTTCTATTTGAAACACAAAAATTTAAAATCTATACTGGGCCAATATTCACTTATACACTCTCACACACATTCTTCCACCCCAACCATTGGAGTGAGGTTTTCTACCAGAACTCCTTACACTACAGGGGGTAAATTAAAGCAAATTAACTTTTCAAGATCAGCTGTCACTTCCTGTATGACTAACAAAACAAAAAAAACAAGACACTTTGTTTTACAAAGTGATTCAGATTATCACACAATTAGTCTCCTACTCTTTAACCAATAAATTCTTTTTCATTGGAAACAATAACATATTCAAAGAGCTCAAATTCTTGTCATATGAGTTCATTTTCTTTTAATCCCCGTTGCCAACAACTGAACCTTGGCTCTAGTTCTGGTTTGTCCCAACGTAGGTCCCAACCAATTCTTTGAGTTCATATATCGCTGGTTCTTCTGCCATGTGTGTTGGTGGAAGGGGTCTCCTATGTGGGAATGTTTGCATCACGAGGAAAAAAAAACTCTCTCTTTTCACACTTTTTAATCTTTCAAAGTAGGAGGAGGTAGAGGAGAAGGGATGTAAATGCATAAAACACAAGAGAAAACTGTCCTACTCTAAAGGCATTTATCGGTATAACTATATTGCTCAGGGGTGTGAAAAATCCAGAGTTGAGCAATGTAGTTACACAGCCCTAACGCCCTGTGTAGATAGCGCTACGTCAGCAGGACATATAGCTGGAGGGGGCTGGACAAATGAAGTCCGACGGGAGAGATCTCTCCCATTGGCTTAGAGCATCTGTAATAGCATGCTACACCAGTGCAGCTACATGGGGGCAGCTGTGCCAACATGAGCTTTATTGTGAAGCCGGAGCATCAGACACAAAACCAGAGAATCAGGACTCAACATGCGAGTATCTGGAAGTCTGAAATTGGAACCGGACACGTTCGTTGCCTCATTGATTACCATCATTTCCACAGCCTGAAAGTCCTGGTTTCTGTGAAAATAGAATGAATTATATTGAAATTATAATTCATTAAAGAAATGCTACTTGAAGGGTTTGTTGAAATATAGTTGTCAAGAAGAGAAACATTAAGGAGTGTGAGACAATGGGTCCTCAGACTAATTAACTTAGAGCTCCTACTGAGCTGGGAGATTGGTAAACATTAGTATGCAAGTAAGATATGTATGTATATTTGTCAGTTTCTGCTTCCTTTTGTCTCTTATGTTAAATTGGCTTATCTGTATAAATAAGTTAGCTTGAGCCTTTGCAGGGGGCTCACATATCTGGGTGCATTGGCAAAGTGCTTTGCTAATAAACAGAATGGTCTGACAAATTATGTGAGTCCTGAATCTGACTTTGACATTACCCAATGAGGCACCCAGTTTGGAATCCACGAGGAGGGAATGTCCTATGAAGCACTCTCTCTCTTTGGATCCAAATGGTGAAGGATGATTGTTCTCAATCTAACCCTGGCATGCTTTGGATCTGTAATCAGTGAGTTGTACAAACAAACAATTTTCCTTGGGTCTTTGGTCACCATAGCTTCTTTTACTGGGATGGAAACCAAGAACGGAGCGTGTACTCATTCAACCCCAGTTCTTTCCAAATCCTTGGCCTTGCTTAGGGTAAATGTACACTTCTCTGAAGTAGAATCCTTTACAAAAGCACTCAAAATCTCAGCAGTGTTATTGAGGAATGGCTTCCTGAAGCATGCCCGGCTTTTCTTTAATTTGGTGGCACAATTCCAGGCAAGGGACTGGATACAGGCCTGTTAGTTATCAGAGCTGGAGTTTCTATTCAAAACTAGCTATTTTTCTGCAGCTATTAGATTTCCAACACTGATTTCATTTCATACACTTTTTTTAGCACCTACAAAGGATAAATTCAATAAAAAACCCACTTCTATTTCCTCAACATCTGCATCATGAAGGGGACCATTCCCCATGCCATAGAATTAGTTAGGTTATTTAAAAACTTTTTAGTAACCTAGCATCCCCCATAATGGGGGACAAAACAGCCCCCTTGCCAGAAGTGGCTTTACCAATTGATGGAACCTGGGATTTAAACTCCAAATGATCACACGGTGCTTGGGATCCATCTGAATTCCCCTTCCAGGTTTTTGACACTTTCATCTCCAGGCATAGCGACTCTGATATAGGATTAAAGAAGTCAAAGCATCGTCTCCAAGCACAGACAGCTGAGAACGCTTCATCACGTGACACTTTGAGAAGTGGAGGGATAGAATGTGATGAAGATCCCTCCTGTCTGAGCCATGCAGAGTTAACAGGTCTGGAGTGATGGGGAAGGAGGGAATCTCTGAGTCACCCCATCTCCTTCCAGTGTCACAGAGGCTGAAATGACACTTCTTTTCCTGCCCCTGCTCCTCTTCCTTTAAATATAATTGGGAAAGTTCCCAATATAACTGCTCTTCAGCACAACCCAGAGCAACGTGAGAACAACTGGCAATGATATAATCTGAATCATTGGTGATTCCGAACAATAATTTTGCAATAGGAGGAATGGTATAGATGTGATGCTCCCTGGTTCCTGATAGGAAGGGCACACTCAAATTATTCATGAGACAATGGAGTAGATAGGAAGGACAAATGGGTCCACCTCAAAACAGGGTGAACTGCAAAAGGCAAAAATGGGCCACTCATTTGGACACGCTGAGGGATAACGGTGCTGCAAACAGTTCAAACAACTTTAAAAGCTACTATGTGGGAATCAGGAAAAGTATTAAAGAAAAAAAAGTACGGATAGCCCTAGAGGTTTTTATGGTGTTGATCTCCTGTGCAGATTCTTGGATGGCTAACATGGGCTGAGTGCCAAGAGAAGGTTTTCCCACACTCACGGCATTCATAGGGCCTCTCCCCTGTGTGGTTCTCTGATGAGTAACAAGGTTTGAGCTGCGATTGAAGGTTCTCACACTCACGGCATTCATAGGGCCTCTCTCCTGCGCGGATTCTCTGATGCTTTATAAGGGCTGACTGGTCATATACGTTTTTCCCACACTCAGTGCATGCATTTTTTGTCTTTCCCCTGAGGATTTCCTGCTGTGTTGTGCTTTCCTTGAGGTCCTTCTGAGTTCCCCGACAGGAAATTAATTTACCCACTTTATCCCTTGGCCGATTTCCCTGCTCTCTCTCTGGTCTGTGCTGAATCTCACAGGATTTTCCCTGCTCATGACTCCTGGACACGTTCCTTTCCGATCTTTGTGATAATGCTCTGTGTTTATCCACTTGCCCAGCATCTTCCTGCTGAGAATTCTGCTCCTCTTTCTCACATGCCATCGCATCACCTGCTGCGGTAGAGACAGAAACCTCAAACAGGGATGGAAAAGGGAAAGCCAACGAAGAAAAGTGCTGGAGAGAGGTCAAATAAAAACAGGAATTGAACTCCTCCAAACACTTCCCCTAACTGGGAGAGAGGAGGGGATCAATTCAGCCTTCACATCCCATCAAATTCATGGGGGGAAGGGAGGAAGCTACTGCCTGATGTCTGCTCGGATCTACAGGAAGCCAAGAGCTATACTTACCCTGAGGTTATGACCCCTGCTAGGGACAATAATGAACTGAGTGACCTCCCAAGGGCTTCGTAGGGCATCCCAGATGTTTCCTTCAGGCACTTACAGATTCTGAGTTGGTTTCATGTTTCCTCACCTTTGCAGGGAGCTCTCAGGGTCTGTCTTTCCTCTGAACCCTGGAGCTCTGAGACCCATGGCTCTTCCCCTTGTTCCAGCTGGGAAAACACATCAGGTTTGGAAATGGGAAACCCTGCTCAGATGAAAGAAAACAAAGGAGTTCAGGTGATTGCATAAGACTTTGTCATAAAAAAACAAAACATGCTATTAATTTCACTTCAGTGCTTAGTGTGACCTGGTGTGCCTTGGGGAGTCCTGACTGAAAACGCTAAGGTCAGGGCAGGCTAAAAAAGGGAGAGAAGATGCTCCCAGAACTGATGGCTAACACTGAAGTTAAAATCACCGACCACTCACAAACTATGCTTCTGATCCCCCACACTGGTTATTGAGAAGCTGAAAAAGATCACACAGCCCCCTTTATTGCATTCCAGTTCTCTGACTCCCAATCAGCACCTGTGTTCGGTACAGTGAGAGCTTATTTAAAAATTCTGGTCACAGAAACACAATGTTCTGACCCCAAAGGGTCAGCCATATTACCAGGTCAGCACAGGTTTGAATCATAGAATCATAGAATCTCAGGGTTGGAAGGGACCTCAGGAGGTCATCTAGTCCAACCCCCTGCTCAAAGCAGGACCAATCCCCAATTAAATCATCCCAGCCAGGGCTTTGTCAAGCCTGACCTTAAAAAAAAGGTTTGGATCTTACCCAAAATACCAGGCTGCCAGCTAATCCTTTAGCCTCTAAACTAAAGGAAAGAAGGAAAGGTCAGATACATTCAGAAATCTATATATCGGGTTCTTCACAGTATTGGTGAGTTCCTGGCTTGAAAGTCCGTCTGGAACACATCCACAGCTTGGATGGGTCATTCAGTCCTTTGTTCAAGGCTTCAGTTTGCAGAGAAGTTGCTCCAGAGGTAGGAAGAGGGATTGAAGAGAAAATGAAGATGATGCAGCTGCCCTTTCTATTCCCTTTGCCTTGTGGCTTGTACTTCCTGTGTCCCAAACACAAGCTTCACAGCACATGGCATGGAAAAGCCCTGGAGTTCTCAGTACACAGGCATACCCCTGCATGTCTTGCTGACTCAATAGGCGTATCCCCTTGGTTCTTTTCATGGGCTCATTGTATAGCTGATGACCCTTGACAGGCCAGTGAAGAGGCTCGGCAGTGCTGATGCCAGTCTGTCCGGGGGTGTCACCCAGAAACACTGCACAAGTCTGGAAATACAGATATACCCTACATCTCTATAACTCACAACACAAAGGTGGTACAAAACATAGAAACAAAATGATCATACTTGGAAAATCATAGCATTTTCACTGACACCTTACACGGCATATCTAGCATGATTCATTGCAATTTCATCATATTGGTATTTTATTATTAATTATTATTATTGAAGTGCCTCACAATTCCCTACAGTGTCACACCTAGTAAACCAGTGAATTCCCAGGACCAGCTCCCTGGGTCCCTGAAGATGCTGAGCACTCTGCTTATGAGGGATTGAAATACCCACATATCTGCTGGGGACACACACAGACAGGCACAGTCTGTACCCTGTGACGAAGTTCCTGCTCTACCTTGGTGGGTCTTGCGCTTATTGGCGGATTTGCTCACCTTGGAGCTTCACGGCAGCCCTCAGCTTGGCCGTTTTTCTGAACCCACAGTCCAGGCTGACGACTCCTGCGTCTGACCAGGAGTTGGGAGGATTTGGGGGGAACCCGGGCCCGCCCTCTACTCCGGGCTCCAGCCCAGGGCCCTGTGGAATGCACCTGTCTAGAGTGCCTCCTGGAACAGCTCTGCGACAGCGACAACTCCCTGGGCTACTTCCCCATGGCCTCCTCCCAACCCCTTCTTTATCCTCACCATGGGACCTTCCTCCTGGTGTCTGATAATGCTTGTACTCCTCAGTCCTCCAACAGGCCATGTTCTCACTCTCAGCTCCTCGCGCCCCTTGCTCCCAGCTCCTCACACGCACCTCACTAACTGAGGTGAGCTCCTTTTTAAAACCCAGGTGCCCTGATTAGCCTGCCTCAATTGATTCAAGTAGCTTCTTGATTGGTTGCAGGTGTTCGAATCAGCCTGTCTTACTGGTCTCCAGAAGGTTCCTGATTGTTCTGTTACTTTACCCAAGGAAAAGGGACCTACTTAGCCATCTGGCCTGACCCTGTCACAACCCCTATGTTCACTCTTCTAGAAAACTATGATCAATTATTTACATAGTATGGCTTCTTTGAGGTATCATTTGAAAATGCATAATCTACAGAATATTATCCTCCTGTTAAAATATGTGTAGCAACACTATGTAAAATTATGAGATTTTACTGTCTCATATAAGTGAAAAAGTTACAATTCTGTGGAACACCCTCAGACCAGTTCCTCAGAGACAGCAAGGCAAGCAGCTGGTCAAATTGCCATTCTCCAGGAGGGGGAAGGTGTGAAGAAGACATTTACATTCCTTCACAGGGACCACTTGAAGCTCATAGCTACAACAGACAGCCAGTCACCATGACTCAGCTGAGAACTGAAGTTGTTTGTCATACAAAGGACTGAATTATAAAAAGAGGGGAGGAAAATGCTTGAGACTCTCTCTCTCCCCCTTTTCCTCTGCTCATGACAGCTCCTGAAGAAACTGAACTTGGCAGCAGGGGCGAATTAGGGGGACTTCTGGCTGAAAGGACAGCCAGCCTGCCTCAGGATATAGTGAGAGAAACATTTGCTTTGTATCCGTTTTAGCTTGTTAACTTAGATGTTAGTTTGGGTTTTATCTTGCATTTCTTTTGTAAACAATTCTGGCTTTTATACCCCATTACCTATAGTCAATTAATATGTTTTTTTTGCCGGTAGTTAGCCATCTCATTTTATTGTTTCATCTAACCAGTGTGTTGGGATTAAAGTGTGTTGGAAAATCCATTTGGGATAACAAGGCTGGCACGTGTCATTTTCCACTGATGAAATGACAGACTTCATATGACCTTGAGTCGTTCAGTAGTGTGCTGGACAGTGAAAGATGCACAAAAGTCCAAGACCAGAGAATTTTCTGGGGTTCTCCTGTGGTGCACTGTAATTCGTGAGTCGCTGACTAACAGCGCTCAATACTGTGTAGCTGGCAGCGAGTTACATGCTGGAGACTGGGTATTAACTGCCCAGGAGTGGCTGTTCTCACAGTAAAGCAGTGTAAAAGCCACCCCAGCTTGGGCAACTGAGGGGAAACAGCTGTTCAACCAGTCAAGATTGCACTGTGGTTAATGTCACAGACACTCAATTTCAAAGCATCTCCTAAAACACAGAGAAAGTAAATCCATGTCCCAGAAGTTGAAGACTCCAGACAGAGGACAAGTCTCCCTGGAACTGCTTCTTGCAGAGAGAGAGAGGTCCAGACACAATGAGAGAGTCCTGGGGAAGCTGGGAACACTAAGAATGGGCTGGTGGGGTTCAGTGGAGAAAGGGAACAGGAAGGGCAGGGATATCACTGAATGCAGGATCTCAGCAGTCCTAGATGTCAGGATAGCACCTAGTGCAGCCCATTGGAAAACATAATCCCAACTATACATATAAAATGATGGGGTCTACATTAGCTGTTTCCACTCAAGAGAGGGATCTTGGAGTCATTGTTGATAGTTCTCTGAAAACATCCACTCAGGGTGCAGAGGCAGTCAAAAAGCAAACAGGGTGTTGGGAATCATTAAGAAAGGGATAGATAATAAGACAGTACATAACTTGCCTCTATATAAATCCATGGTACGCCCACATCTTGAATATTGTGTGCAGATGTGGTCGGCCCATCTCAAAAAAGATACATTGCAATTGGAAAAGGTTCAGAAAAGGGCAAAAAAACCCGGACTAGGAGTATGAAACAGCTTCTGTATGAGGAGAGATATGTAAGACTGGGACTTTTCAGCTTGGAAAAGAGACAAGAGGGCATATGAGAGAGGTCTATAAAAGCATGTCTTCTGTGGAGAAAGTAAAGAAGGAAGTGTTATTTACTCCTTCTCAGAACACAAGGACTAGGAATCACCCAATCAAATTAATAGGCAGAGGTTTATAAGAAACAAAAGGAAGTATTTCTTCACACAAGGCACAGTCAACCTGGGGAACTCCTTGCCAGAGGATGTTGTGAAGGCCAAGATTATAATAGGGATACAAAAAAAACAAACAAACACCATGAGAAATCTATTGAGGACAGGTCCGTGAATGGTTATTAGCCAGGATAGACAGGGATGGTGTCCCTAACTTCTGTTTGTCATAAGCTGTGAATGGGTGACAGGAGATCAATCACTTCATGATTCCCTGTTCTGTTCATTCCCTCTGGGACACCCGGTGCTGGTCACGGTCGGAAGACAGGACACTGGGCTAGATGGACCTTTGGTCTGTCCCAGTGTGACCGTTCTTAAATACCAGGGAACCTAGTGAGTCCAGTGCAATGGGAGGGAGTAGGAAAATCCCTGGCTGTGGAGAACACTGGGAAATTAGAAACTATCATTCAGAAGCAACAGACTCTAAATAGTCTAGAAAAGCAGAATGTGAAAAATAAGAATCGGGGTCATGTGACTTCAGGAATGAGGGACTCAAAAAACCAAGTCTGCAGAGAAGGTAGATTGTGGTTAGTGCACATGGGGATGGGGGGAGCAACTCTCCAGGTCTCAAGGATTTTCACCAGCAACCGAGGCCATTGTCCCATGCACGGGGCAATCCGGAGCAGTGAGGAGTTGTGTCATCTGTAATCCTGGCTGAGTTCCAATGTTCTGCTGCTGGAGCTCCCTTGTCTGGATTCCCCCAGCCAGCATTCAAGGTCTCTGTGATCAGTAACCCTGGACCAGCCGATCTGACCCCAGCAGCCTGCTTCTTACACCCCAAGCACTTTCTGGTCTGGGTGGAAAGGCTCAGGGTTTGAGAGAAGGCCAGGGGTAGGAAGCTTCTGCTCGTTATGCTGGACCTAACCCCCCGTTTTACTTGTGCAAACAGGAGATATTTGACACTGTGCGATTCTGCTCCTGTGCTCTCTTCCCACAGCGTTCAGCAGCAGGGGAGGGTCTCTGGTCGTGTGTGTGTCACTGGCATGCTGGGGTGATGCTGGAACAGGACAGAGCAGAGGTGGCATTGTGGGGGTGGCGTGAACCTCATCTCTTCAGTTCCCCTTCCAAGAACCAAGGGGACAGGAACCCTTACCCAGCGAGGTCACATTCTCATAGGTCTCCTGCATGACGTCTCTGGAGAGGGCTCTCTGAGCGGGGTCCAGCAGAGCCCCCTCTTCCCTGGTGAAATACACAGCCACCTCCTCGAAGGTCACCGGCCCCTGAAAGAGCCAGAGCCCCACACTCAGGACCTGCTGCCCCACTCACAGCCCCACTATTCACGGGGGAGAGGAGCCAATCAAACGGAAACTCTGGGTAGACCGCAGCCAACAGAGTCCCACCCCCACCCCACTCAGACCACCCAGGAAACACCAGGGTGAGGGGGCGAAGAGACACCCCTCCTCTCTCCCAGCAGATCCATCACACACCTACTAGCCACAGACTGATACCGGAGATGCTGCCCCGAGCAGGGTCTAGGGAGAGATCTCTTGTAGGAAGCCCAACACCCTCCTCCTTGTGAGGAGCTGGATATGAGGCAGGAGAATCTCCCCTAAGCCTGACTGGTGGCTTCCCCCTTCATATTTAAAGGCACCCACTGGTTAGTTGGGTCAGGCTCCAGCACTAGGAGTCTGGTCCTTTTTCCCAGCCCCATCTACGTGCGTTATTTTCTGTTCACCAAATTGGAGCATTTCCACCTCCGAACCTCATGGGTCTCTTCCTAGAATCTAGGCCACTTATTAAACAACTCCCAGCAGGTCTGCCACCCCCTGGCCTCCTCCCTTTCTCCACCCTGTGCATTTCCTGTCCCCGCTCCAACCTCCAAACCAGACGGTGCAAACCTTCCCCTCTCCCGTGTATTTGCTGTCCCTCTCCCTCCTGCAGGAACAGATCAGAACGCCCCCAATAATCCCTACCTGAGCTGGCTCCCCTGCAGCTATGTCGCTCCCCTGTCCCATGGGAGGACGGGATGAACCGGAATGAAACATGAGTGTCGTTCTGCAGCCTGATGGGGCGAGAAGGGCCGTTGTGGAGGTTTGGGAACGGGCATTAGTTCATTTCACATCACGGTTCCCCAGGCTCTTTCCTTGCAGAGCGAGATCTGAGATTCTGCCGTGCTGAGAAAATGCTAAAAGAAAAGGAGTACTTGTGGGACCTTAGAGACTAACCAATTAATTTGAGCATGAGCTTTCGTGATCTACAGCTCACTTCATCGGATGCATACCGTGGAAACTGCAGCATACTTTATATACACACAGAGAATATGAAACAATACCTCCTCCCAACCCACTGTCCTGCTGGTAATAGCTTATCTAAAGTGATCATCAAGTTGGGCCATTTCCAGCACAAATCCAGGTTTTCTCACCCTCCGCCCCCCACACAAATTCACTCTGCTGCTGGTGATAGCCCATCCAAAGTGACAACTCTCTATTCAATCTCTGGATTACAGCAGAGACCTGGCCCCTCCTGCCAGGCTAAGCCCACAGACACACTTTTAACCTCCATTCTCCCTCCCGCATCCCAAAACAAAGTCTCTGAACGCAATCCTAGAAAAAAGCAGAACCAAAGGAGTCCCTTTCGAGGATTCCCTCTGACACTGACCCCACGGCAGCCACACCCCAGCAGGAGGGACATGGAGTCAGGAACTGGGTTTTCCTCTCTCTCATCCTCGTCTTGTCCACAGGAAAGTGATTCTCCCCACAGTGCAGTAATACATCTGTCTGGGCAGATGAGAGAGCTGGAAATCTCTTTCAAAACTCTTATCCCACGGACCCTGTCAGTCTCTCTGTCTCCTTTTCCCTGTGCCCTCTCCATGCCTGTCTGCTAGGAAACTCTCATTCCTGGGTTGTTTGCTCCCCCATGGCTGGATTTGCTCCTGCAAATGGCAGGAGAAATGGGGTGGGGGGCTGTTTGTGCAGAGTCATTTTATAGTCCTTCACTGCCTGCCTGGGATTTCCCCATTGCCTGCCTAGGACCCCCACCTGCCCTCCACCAGGATCTGCCAGGCCATTTGCCTGGGACCCCCTCCTCCGGCCAGCAGGACCCCCTGACACTTTACAGGAGGACCCCTCACTCTGCGCCAGGGACCGCCCCACCACAGCTCTGTGCACTGGGCATGGCAATGGTCCCAGGAGCCAGCTGGGCAATCCCAGACAGAGCCCCTGGCACAGCACCAGGCAGCGTCTAATCCCCTGCCCCACCTGCCCAAGAGACCCCCACCCCCACTGGTCTGCAGCCAACAGGCCCCCAGCGATATCCACCTCCAGGACCCATAGCCTTAGGGCTGGGCACATCAGAACTACCCCCCGAAACCCCAAACCCTCCAGAACCCACCTACCTGACTAGGGCCCCCCCTGCCCAGCCACCCAGAGGCCTCCCACTACCACAATGCCCCTTCAGCTCCCGCTGCAATCTCCCCACACAGACACCTGCCCCCACCAGCAACAGTGTTCCCTCACAGTGTCTGACAAGTGGATAGAAAGTTACCACCACCCCCTGCTGGCCAGTCACACAGGCAGAGGGAGCCCGGGGGGGACGCCTCTTTAAGAGGAGAAGGGAAGCCATGGAGGGCCAAAATAAGTAAGACATTTCCATACTCTGTCACTAGCAAATAATGGCCACCGTGGATCCACCCCAGAGTTGGCTACAGCTTTGCACTGCGGGAAGCCCCCCCTCATGGAGACCTTTTGTCATGGGGTTTGGGATACTTCTGGACCACGCTGCACTCAGAGGAACCTCCTCATCCCGTGCCAGCTGGAGAAAAGAAAAGGGTCCAGCCAACTCTCCTGTTACCAACTGGGAACCACCCATCCCCCAAACAGGGGGAGGCCCCTGGCTTTGATGGGTATTGAATCTATGGCTAGTCTCTTTTATCAGCAAACATTTTTAACAGAGAGAAAGGAGGGAACAAATGATTCTCAAAGGAGAAGGAAAGATGATCATTGTTGCAGGGGGGTTAATTTCCCAACCAGGATGGAGAAGCTCTCAGGGCGACAGGTTCCCCCCAAAGAAGGACAAGTTGCTAGGATTTAGAGACATGGGGAACAGCCCCAAACCCAAGAGGATTTTTAATTGACATTGATCATGACATCGTAAGAGGGAAAACTGAGATTTGAGATCAGTGTTCAGAAATGAAAGAGAAAGGTTGGAAATCTGAGGGATTTTGGATCCATTTATGCAAATTATAGAGAGGAAAGTGGAAAATGAGAGGGATTTTAGAGCAGTTGTTGATAGGAGGTTGTCACGGAGTCCCTGGGCGATGCTCTGGAACTGCTCCCCACGAAGCCGGGCAGGACTCTGGGGAAGTCTCCTTTCTGTGAGCAGCCTGTCTTCAGGACACACAGCTCACCCGGCTTCCACCTTCCTGGGTCTGACCTCGGACCATTCAGCATCCTCTGCCCCTCCGTCCGCTTCTCACAGCGAGTCCACTCAGGAGGGGCTCCTGGGGAAGCCAGAGGGTCCTGCACCCCAACTCCGCAGTCAGACGTGACTCTCAGCCAGCCAGTAAAACAGAGGTTTATTAGATGACAGGAACATGGTCTAAAACAGAGCTTGCAGGTGCAGAGAACAGGACCCCTCAGCTTGGGCCGTTTTGGGGGCAGTGAGCCAGACAACCACGCCTGCACTTCACTCCAACTTCCTCCAGCCCCTCCTCCTCTGGGCTTTGTTCCTTTCCCGGGCCAGGAGGTCACCGGATTCCTTTGTTCTCCAACCCTTCAGCTCTCACCTTGCAGGGGGGAAGGGCCCAGGCCATCAGTGGCCAGGAAACAGGGTGTCGGCCATTCTCTGTGTCCAGACTCCTGCACACACATGCCCTCTAGGGCTCTGCAACGGTCATACACCCTTATCGCACCACCTAGATACTTAAAAACTTCATAGGGGAAACTGAGGCACCCCCACACTATTCAGAGGAAACATTAAGAACAGTCCCACTTTGTCACATCTCTCCCCCCTTCGAGATCGAACTGAGCGGGGTCACTTTAGCCGGTGACCTGGGGAAGTTCGAAGCCACCAACGTTCCCATGGGTGCCCCAGCATCTCTCCCATTCCTCGGTAGGAGTTACACCAGGCCCTTCCAGTTTCACGCCCTCCCTTAGGTCGGTGGTGATCGATAGCACTCGCAGGCCACATGTGGGAAGGTTTCTGTGGCCCATGCCCTTTGGCCACCCCAAAACCCCAGGGGGTCAAACTGGGAATGGGTCTTCTCCCCAACAAGCTGGCCAAACACAGCCACTTGGTTATGGGACTGTTTAACTTTCTTAACAGCTTTCACTTCATCTGAGACCTTCTCAAAGCTCTCCACACTGGGTCTTTCAACAGGACAGTCAGTGGATCCATTCACAACAGAAAATTTCTGGCTGTTAGGAACTGAAACTTTCTTGATTAAATCACTTTCACACCCGTCAGTGACAGTAAACTGCTTGCAAAGACTCCATGAGGATTCCTTTCCCTAGGGGCTTTTCTATGCAACAATTCACCCCTCCCAGAAATTCTGCCCTTACCCTCTTCACCGACGGCTTGCTCTAGAGGAACACTTTCCTGAGCAACAACACACTCTTTCTGGGTCTCCCTTACATCCAGAATCACCTCTGGCCCATCCGGCGGATTCCTACACAATCCCCTTTCAGGCAAACTTACAGACTTCCTAGAGAAAAGGTCAGAAGCATTCTCCTTCCCTTTGCCACACACAAGTTCAGGAATCTTTTCCTTCTTGCTACCGGTTTCCACACCCTCAGTAGGTAACACAATCACATCACCTTCCTGCTCTCCTTGTGCCCTGGCTAGGATCTCACCCTGATTAGACAGAGTTGCTACACCCTTTCCAACAACACACTAGCAACAGGCAAAATACAAGCACCAGAATTGTCTCGTCTCTGGGATTTTACATAGACCCTAACTGGATGCGACCTAGTTACAGGGCCATTCTCCCGAGCAGACACAAACTTAGGACCCTTCCCTTCCTGGGCTTTAGCTGAATCCAGAACCAGCTCTGAGACAACTGCACGACCCTCAACCATTACAGGCTGAAAGGCCCCTTC
This sequence comes from Lepidochelys kempii, assembly GCF_965140285.1. Taxonomy (NCBI): domain Eukaryota; kingdom Metazoa; phylum Chordata; order Testudines; family Cheloniidae; genus Lepidochelys; species Lepidochelys kempii. Next base: position 2,958,269 of record NW_027621931.1, on the reverse strand, counting down.
TGTCTGCTCCACAGACAAAGAAGAGCCGGACACACTTTCTCCTTTCCCAGACACCCAGCTTGGGACCTCTCTCCCCTTGTCCCAGCACACAAGGCTGGTCACAGACAACTGCTTGGAGATCAGGGTAGCTCCCTCCATTGGCAAGTCAATACCCCTGACAGACACAGGTACGTTTCCTTCACTGTCCCAATTCTCCACCCAGCTAACAGGTAAGGTCCAGGGACACTCCTCTTCCACTCTCCTCGACTTCCCACCCTGCTGACGAGACACAGCCATCAGCTCACAAGGCTGCCTAGGCCCATCCAGACTTTCCTTACCCAGCACCTTGCCACTCCCCACAGATCCCCTGCCCTGCCTGTGTCTCCCCCCACTCAGCTGGGGTCTCAGCTCCCCCCTTGCTCAGCACTGCCCTTGCTGTCCCAGTGGGGGTAGGCAGCGAGCTCGCTGCTTTCCTCACAGCATCAGAGCCAGCGTGAGCCCCCTCTCCAGTGTGCAAGGGGGGCGGGGAGCATCTCTCTGTCCCACCCAACTCCAGGGGTCTGGTTAAAGTCAGGCAGATAGCTTGAGCCTAGCTGCTCCTCCCTGCTGCCAGCCAGGTCATCTGCATTTGCACTGACCATTTCCCTCTCCACCGATTGGTTCCCCGGATTCAAACCCTTGGCAGTTACAGGAGTACGGCCTGGATCCTGTCCCAAAGAGACACAGTCACCCCATAACAGGGTCTTGCAGCTGGTGTCCTGGAGAACCCTAACGACCAGCCAGCCCCACCCCTCCTGGGTCTGCACAGGGATCTGGGCCATAGGCAGGGCGAGGGGCTTCGTCCCTGGGACCCTCACCCAGCTCACACAGCCCCTCAGCCTCTGAGGCTGCACCACCCAGGGTCTGACACCAGTTCTCTCTGTCCCAGGATCTCGCCACCCCAGGAATGTCTCCCCATTCACCATCACCTTCTGCTCCCACTGGGGGTCCGAGGGGCCTGGCCCAAGGAAACTCCACACAGACATATAGGTTGGGACCAGAAGTGGGAGCCTGTCCACCTCCCCACCCATCTGGCTGACGGAGTCTACGGCCTTGGGACCCAGCAAGGGAGCTAGACACCGGGGCTTTTCCGCAGGGTCCCCCGGTTCAAATCTCCAGCCTGCTCAAAGGCAGTGAGGTGGGCATCCACATCCCCCCCTCCTTAACCAGGGGCAGCAATTTAGTCTCGAGGTTCCCTGCGGAACTGGCCCCCCGGGGTCTATCCCCACTCACCCCTGGGGGGTCCCCTAGGCCTCTCCACTCCCCCATCACCAGTTCATGCTGCTGCTGCTTCTGCAGCTCTTTCTCGGGCTCTCGCTGTCTCTCACGGTCCTCTTGCTCTCTCGGACTCAGCTCCAATCCTGTCCGACTCCGATCCCCGGATGGGGAACCCGATCGTGAAGACCCTCGTCTGGTCGGGGACAGGAGTCTTGGCGATGCCTGGCCACCACTCCAGCTGCTCCCAGATCCTGCTATCGCCCCATTTCGGCTCAGGAATCTGTCCCTTAGAGCGGTCATCCTCCTCCAGCTGCACGATTAACTGTGCTTTGGTGAACTTTCCAACGCTCAACCCTCTCTTTCTGCACAGGGTTACAATGTCCTTCTTCAGGAGACGGTGACAGGCCCTCACTCCGCCCTTCCCAAGTTGTGGACTCACAGGCCTGTGTGCTCTCAGCTCCCCACGGTTTCCAGGGAGAACCCCTAGTGTGCCAGCCCTTCTCGAGGTCACCCCCTCTTTGTCAGGGTCGAGCGGCAGACTCCTCCGTCCCTGGGACCGCTCGCTGCAATCCCCAGGGGAACCCTGTTACTGCAAAAGTCCTTCTCTCTGGTCACACACTTCCAGGAGTTAACCGCCCCCTGAAACTCTCTCTCTCTGAATCTTCAGCACGCCTGGTCCCCGTCAATCCCCCTTTGTTTTACTGCTCCCCAGTCACTTACTGCAGGAAGCGCCATCCACGGGGTGCAGTACATCCCACCGCTACCACCAGTTGTCACAGAGTCCCTGGGCGATGCTCTGGAACTGCTCCCCATGAAGCCAGGCAGGACTCTGGGGCAGTCGCCTTTCTGTGAGCAGCCTGTCTGCAGGACACACAGCTCACCCAGCTTCCACCTTCCTGGGTCTGACCTCGGACCATTCAGCATCCTCTGCCCCTCCATGCGCTTCCCACAGCGAGTCCGCTCAGGCAGGGCTCCTGGGGAAGCCAGAGGGTCCTGCCCCACAACTCCGCAGTCAGACGAGACTCTCAGCCAGCCAGTAAAACAGAGGTTTATTAGATGACAGGAACATGGTCTAAAACAGAGCTTGCAGGTGCAGAGAACAGGACCCCTCAGCTGGGGTCATTTTGGGGGGGACAGTGAGCCAGACAAACACGTCTGCCCTTCACTCCATGTCTCCAGCCAGCCCCCAACTGAAACTCCCTCCAGCCCCTCCTCCTCTGGGCTTGGTTCCTTTCCCGGGCCAGGAGGTCACCGGATTCCTTTGTTCTCCAACCCTTTAGCTCTCACCTTGCAGGGGGGAAGGGCCCAGGCCATCAGTGGCCAGGAAACAGGGTGTCGGCCATTCTCTGTGTCCAGACTCCTGCACACACCTGCCCTCTAGGGCTTTGCAATGATCATACACCCTTATCCCACCACCTAGATACTTAAGAACTGCCTAGGGGAAACTGAGGCACCCCACACTATTCAGAGGAAACATTAAGAACATTAAGAACAGTCCCACTTTGTCACAGAGGTAAAAGCTGAGTGTATTTCCCACCACTATTTGGTCAATGAATAGAAATGGGCGACATTGGCAAACGTTTTAGATCCATATTCAGGAATCTGAGAAAAGGTGTAAATCTGAGATTTTCGTCGTAATTTATAATTACGGAGACAGGGAAAGCTCTCAGGGGCATATTCAATTAGAAGTAGACAACTAGAGTAAAAGTGGGGCAAACTTTTTTATCAATCTTTGAGACGTACAGAGAAAACGTGTCACAAACTACGCAACTGAGAACAAGGGATAAACGCCAAGACCGGGGGGGCTTTTATGTGGCTATTAAAGAACTAGCTGGAAAAGGGGGGACCGTTTGTCATATAAAATCCAGCCTGTCCAATACATAAACAGAAAGTGATGGTCCCCCCCACCCCCGTTCACCTGGGCAGCAGGGAGCCCTCTGAGGGGCTGACTGGAGGGGACGGGTGGGGGGGAGCTGGAGGGCTCCCTGGGGGAGGGGAGGGGGCGGCAGTGGGGGATGGGCAGGTGGGGGGTAGGTGGGGGCTGGGGGCAACGGTGCTGCAGTTGGGGGGCAGCAAGTGGGACTCGGAAGCGGGGATCGGGGGCAGCCCCATGGGGGACACGTCCCCTCCCTTCCCCGCCCTGGCAGAGACCCGGCGTCTCCTCCCACCCCCACGCCGGGGCAGCCAGGTTGGGGGATGGCTCCGGGCTCCAACTTCCCACCGACATCAGGACAAATCGCTGCAGATAAAACGGGGGGGGGAGGGAAATCCCGCCCCCCCCGCACGGGAGGGGAGTTTCAATGGACATGTGAGGAGGAGGGAGAGACGGGGGGGGGGATCAGGGGAGACCAGAGAGCGGATCAATGGGGGGGTGGGGGGGAGTTTACAACCAGGTGGGAGCTACCGAGAGGGAAAAGGGGAAAACTGGGGGGCATTTGTGCCCGGGGGGGGGGAGGGATCCAATTAACTCCCCCGCCGCCCCCCACTTCCCCCCCCGGGAATTTCCTGGCTGCACAGAGACAGTTCAACCCCCCCCCCCCGCAACTCCGGCTTCTCCCCCCAACACCCCCCAAGGGACCCCGCCCGCCGGGCCCCAGTCTCTGCCCCCCCCAATCCCAGCCGTGCCGGGGGCAGAGAGTCACTTTCCTGCCCCCCCGCGGGGTCTCCCACTCACCGGGTCGGGGGCGGGCAGAGCCGGGGCTGGTCCCAGCTGGAGAAAGCCCGGCCGGGCACGGGGGGGTTAATGACGGGCCCCCCCAGCACAGACCCCGGAGCGGAGCCGCAGCTGCTCCTCCGAGAGACCCGACACGAGGCAGCGCCTGGGGGCGGGGCCTGGAGCAGACCGGGGGCGGGGCAGCGTCTGGGGGCGGGGCCTGGAGCAGACAGGGGCGGGGCAGCGTCTGGGGGCGGGGCTTGGAGACGACCAGGCGCTGCCTCGTGTCGGATCTGTAGGAGGAGCAGCTGCGGCTCCCCTCCGGGGTCTGTGCGGGGTGGGGCCCGTCATTAACCCCCCCGTGCTCCGGTGAGTGGGAGACCCCGGGGGGGGGAGCGCTGGGCGGGGGGGGCAGGAAAGTGACTCTCTGCCCCCTACCTGCCCATCCCCCACTGCCGCCCCCTCCCCGCCCCCAAGGAGCCCTCCAGCGCCCCCCCCGCCCCCTTCAGTCAGCCCCTCAGAGGGCTCCCTGCTGCCCAGGTGAACGGGGGCCGTGGGGGGGGACCATCACTTTCTGCTTATGTATTGGACAGGCTGGATTTTATATCACAAACGGTCCCCCCTTTTCCAGCTCGTTCTTTAATAGCCACATAAAACCCCCCCCGGTCCTGGCGTTTATCCCATGTTCTCAGTTGCGTAGTTTGTGACACGTTTTCTCTGTACGTCTCAAAGATTCCTCAAAAATACCCTCAACGTTTGCCCCACTTTTACTCTCGTTGTCTACTTCTAATTGAATATGCCCCTGAGAGCTTTCCCTGTCTCTGTAATTATAAATTACGACGAAAATCTCAGATTTACACCTTTCCTCAGATTCCTGAATATGGATCTCAAACGTTTGCCAATGTTGCCCATTTCTATTCATTGACCAAATAGTGGTGGGAAATACACTCAGCTTTTACCTCCTATCAACAACTGCTATAAAATCCCTCTCATTTTCCACTTTCCTCTCTATAATTTGCATAAATGGATCCAAAATCCCTCAGATTTCCACCCTTTCTCTTTCATTTCTGAACACTGATCACAAATCTCAGGTTTCCCTCTTACGATGTCATGATCAAATGTCAATTAAAAATCCTCTTGGGTTTGGGGCTGTTCCCCATGTCTCTAAATCCCAGCAACTTGTCCTTCCTTGGGGGGAAACTGTCGCCCTGAGTTCTTCTCCATCCTGGTTGGGAAATTAACCCCCCTGCAACAATGATCATCTTTCCTTCTCCTTTGAGAATCATTTGTTCCCTCCTTTCTCTCTGTTAAAAATGTTTGCTGATAAAAGAGACTAGCCATCTATTCAATACCCATCAAAGCCAGGGGCCTCCCCCTGTTTGGGGGATGGGTGGTTCCCAGTTGGTAACAGGAGAGTTGGCTGGACCCTTTTCTTTTCTCCAGCTGGCACGGGATGAGGAGGTTCCTCTGAGTGCAGCGTGGTCCAGAAGTATCCCAAACCCCATGACAAAGGGTCTCCGTGAGGCGGGGGCTTCCCGCAGTGCAAAGCTGTAGCCAACTCTGGGGTGGATCCACGGTGGCCATTATTTGCTAGTGTTGCCGGCACCCAGTGCCGAGAGGCTGAACAACAGCTTGAGTGGTTTGTTACCCGGTGTGCTACACCCAATAATCACAACGGGGTGGAGAAGCAGAAAAGTTTATTTGCAGCTGCAAAAAGGTACAGGGAGAATAAAATCTTAAATCCTGCACAACAAAGCAGGAAGTTACACAGGCTTTTATATATATATTTTTTTAGCATACTTATTTAATAGCAAGCTGCTCCAAGTATTCATATAGCCAGCCAATTCAGTTCCCAGCTAGTTCCCTGATTTTTTGTATTATTTGTTAAACTATATATAAAGCACCTTTATTTAGCATTTTTTTTTTATATTTTTTTTGTTTGGCCTTGCTTAGTTTCAGGCAGTCTGACTCTGCAACATACTGTTGCAGATTCTTAGCATAACTGCTGTGTGTGCCTCCAGGCGGGGGGGCCAAGGACACTTGGGCCTAGTACGCAGAGCTGCTGCGAGTGCCTCCAGGCAGGAGGGGGTGGGGCAAGGACACAGGGGCCTAGTGCGAGGGGGCTTCATCGACACTCGTGGTCTTCCATCCCCTCGAGTTACCTAGTGGCCATGCCCCAGTGTTCCCAACAACTTGAGTTTTTTATTTGGGCTATTTATTTTTTTATAATATGATTTTGTATAAGCATTTTGTGATAGCCCTGAAGAGAATGATTTATTATTTTTTGCAAAAGGGCCCTGATATATGATATTGCACAGCATAATACTAGTAATACAAGCAATATAGGAAAGAGAAATTTTAATAGCAGGCTAAATAAACCACCAAGCCAAGATGACAAACTTTAGCCTGAAAACAAGGGTTATAACCAATTCTTTTTGGGGCAGTATAGGCAACCTGTGCTTTGGCTTGGGCATGGGTTTTAGCCTGTATTATTTTTTTATAGATTTTATAATTGCTATTATTTATATATATATAATATTGGGGCCCGATGAGGGCATAATTTTTTTTTTGGGATGCTAAGAGATAGTTTAAAGCTAGCCTGTTTTGGAGGGAAAATGTTTTGAGCTGCTATATTTTTTTATTTAATGTTTTTATTGTTGATTTTAAATTATTAATTGAGTTTTTTAATTTTAAGGCTATTTTTTTAAGTATTATTTGCAGCTTTATAGTATAGGTCTCCGTGAGGGGAGGCTTCCCGCAGTGCAAAGCTGTAGCCAACTCTGGGGTGGATCCACGGTGGCCATTATTTGCTAGTGACAGAGTATGGAAATGTCTTACTTATTTTGGCCCTCCATGGCTTCCCTTCTCCTGTTAAAGAGGCGTCCCCCCGGGCTCCCCCTGCCTGTGTGACTGGCCAGCAGGGGGTGGTGATAACTTTCTATCCACTTGTCAGACACTGTGAGGGAACACTGTTGCTGGGGGGGCAGGTGTTTGTGCGGGGAGATTGCAGCGGGAGCTGAAGGGGCATTGTGGTAGGGGGAGGCCTCTGGGTGGCTGGGCAGGGGGGGCCCTAGTCAGGTTGGTGGGTTCTGGAGGATTTGCGGTTTTGGGGGGTAGTTCTGATGTGCCCAGCCCGAAGGCTATGGGTCCTGGAGGTGGATATCGCTGGGGGCCTGTTGGCTGCAGACCAGTGGGGGTGGGGGTCTCTTGGGCAGGTGGGGCAGGGGATTAGATGCTGCCTGGTGCAGTGCCAGGGGCTCTGCCTGGGATTGCCCAGCTGGCTCCTGGGACCATTGCCATGCCCAGTGCACAGAGCTGTGGTGGGGCGGTCCCTGGCACAGAGTGAGGGGTCCTCCTGTAAAGCGTCAGGGGGTCCTGCTGGGAGGAGGAGGGGGTCCCAGGCAAATGGCCTGGCAGATCCTGGTGGAGGGCAGGTGGGGGTCCTAGGCAGACAATGGGGAAATCCCAGGCAGGCAGTGAAGGACTATAAAATGACTCTACAGTAACAGCCCCCCACCCCATTTCTCCTGCCATCTGCAGGAGCAAATCCAGCCATGGGGGAGCAAACAACCCAGGAATGAGAGTTTCCTTGCAGACAGGCATGGAGAGGGCACAGGGAAAAGGAGATAGAGAGACTGACAGGGTCCGTGGGATAAAAGAGTTTTGAAAGAGATTTCCAGCTCTCTCATCTGCCCAGACAGATGTATTACTGCACTGTGGGGAGAATCACTTTCCTGTGGACGAGACGAGGATCAGAGAGAGGAAAACCCAGTTCCTGACTCCATGTCCCTCCTGCTGGGGTGTGGCTGTCATGGGGTCAGTGTCAGAGGGAATCCTCGAAAGGGACTCCTTTGGTTCTGCTTTTTTCTGGGATTGCGTTCAGAGACTTTGTTTTGGGATGCGGGAGGGAGAAAGGAGGTTAAAAGTGTGTCTGTGGGCCTAGCCTGGCAGGAGGGGCCAGGTCTCTGCTGTAATCCAGAGACTGAGCATTTTCTCAGCACGGCAGAATCTCGGATCTCGCTCTGCAGGGAAAGAGCCTGGGGGAAGCGTGATGTGAATTTAACTAATGTCCGTTCCTAAACTTCTACAACAGCCCTTCTTGCCCGGCCAGGTTGCAGAACGACGCTCATGTTTCTTTCCGGTTCATCCCGTCCTCCCATGGGACAAGGGAGCGACATGGCTGCAGAGGAGCCAGCTCAGGTAGGGATTATTGTGGGGGGTTCTGATCTGTTCCTGCAGGAGGGAGAGGGACAGCAAATACACGGGAGAGGGGAAGGTTTGCACCGTCTGGTTTGGAGGTTGGAGCGGGGCAGGAAATGCACAGGGTGGAGAAAGGGAGGAGGCCAGGGGGTGGCAGACCTGCTGGGAGTTGTTTAATAAGTGGCCTAGATTCTAGGAAGAGACCCATGAGGTTCGGAGGTGGAAATGCTCCAATCTGGTGAACAGAAAATAACCTACCTAGATGGGGCTGGGAAAAAGGACCAGACTCGTAGTGCTGGAGCCTGACCCAACTAACCAGCGGGTGCCTTGAAATACGAAGGAGTAAGCCACCAGTCAGGCTTAGGAGAGATTCCCCTGCCTCATATCCAGCTCTGGGAGTGGCTAAGTCATTATGCAAGGTAACCTATTTCCCCTTGTTTTTTCCTGCCCCCCACCCCCCCCGACGTTCTTGTTAAACCCTGGATTTGTGCTGGAAATGGGCCACCTTGATTATCATACACATCGTAAGGAGAGTGATCACTTTAGATAAGCTATTACCAGCAGGAGAGTGGGGTGGGAGGAGGTATTTTTTTCATGATTTGTGTGTATATAAAAAGCTCTTCTACACTTTCCACAGTTTGCATCGGATGAAGTGAGCTGTAGCTCACGAAAGCTTATGCTCAAATAAATTGGATAGTTTCTAAGGTGCCACAAGTCCTCCTTTTCTTTTCACAAGGAGGAGGGTGTTGGGCTTCCTACAAGAGATCTCTCCCTAGACCCTGCTCGGGGCAGCATCTCCGGTATCAGTCTGTGGCTAGTAGGTTTGTGATGGATCTGCTGGGAGAGAGGAGGGGTGTCTCTTCGCCCCCTCACCCTGGTGTTTCGTGGCTGCTCTGAGTGGTGTGGGGGTGGGACTCTGTTGGCTGCGGTCCACCCAGAGTTTCGTTTGATTGGCTCCTCTCCCCCGTGAATAGTGGGGCTGTGAGTGGAGCAGCAGGTCCTGAGTGTGGGGCTCTGGCTCTTTCAGGGGCCGGTGACCTTCGAGGAGGTGGCTGTGTATTTCACCAGGGAAGAGTGGGCTCTGCTGGACCCCGCTCAGAGAGCCCTCTACAGAGACGTCATGCAGGAAACCTATGAGAATGTGACCTCGCTGGGTAAGGATTCCTGTCCCCTCGGTTCTTGGGAGGGGAACGGAAGAGATGAGGTTCCCGCCACCCCCACAATGCCACCTCTGCTCTGTCCTGTTCCAGCATCACCCCAGCATGCCAGTGACACACACACGACCAGCGACCCTCCCCTGCTGCTGAACGCTGTGGGAAGAGAGCACAGGAGCAGAATCGCACAGTGTCAAATATCTCCTGTTTGCACAAATAAAATGGGGGGTTAGGTCCAGCATAACGAACAGAAGCTTCCTACCCCTGGCCTTCTCTCAAACCCTGAGCCTTCTCCACCCAGACCAGAATGTGCTTGGGGTGTAAGAAGCAGGCTGCTGGGGTCAGAGCGGCTGGTCCAGGGTTACTGATCACACAGACCTTGAATGCTGGCTGGGGGAATCCAGACAAGGGAGCTCCAGCAGCAGACCATTGAAACTCAGCCAGGATTACAGATGACACAACTCCTCACTGCTCCGGATTGCCCCGTGCATGGGACAATGGCCTCGGTTGCTGGTGAAAATCCTTGAGACCTGGAGAGTTGCTCCCCCATCCCCATGTGCAATAGCCACAATCTCTCTTCTCTGCAGACTTGGTTTTTTGAGTCCCTCATTCCTGAAGTCACATGACCCCGATTCTTATTCTTATTTTTCACATTCTGCTTTTCTAGACTATTTAGAGTCTGTTGCTTCTGAATGATAGTTTCTAATTTCCCAGTGTTCTCCACAGCCAGGGATTTTCCTACTCCCTCCCATTGCACTGGACTCACTAGGTTCCCTGGTATTTCAGAATGGCCACACTGGGACAGACCAAAGGTCCATCTAGCCCAGTGTCCTGTCTTCCGACAGTGACCAGCGCCAGGTGTCCCAGAGGGAATGAACAGAACAGGGAATCATGAAGTGATTCATCTCCTGTCACCCATTCACAGCTTATGAAAAAGAGAAGTTAGGGACACCATCCCTGCCCATCCTGGCTAATAACCATTCACGGACCTGTCCTCAATAGATTTCTCATGGTGTTTTTTTTTTTTTTGTAACCCTGTTATAATCTTGTCCTTCACAACGTCCTCTGGCAAGGAGTTCCCCAGGTTGACTGCATTGTGTGAAGAAATACTTCCTTTTGTTTCTTATAAACCTGCTGCCTATTAATTTGATTGGGTGATTCCTAGTCCTTGCGTTATGAGAAGGAGTAAATGACACGTCCTTATTTACTTTCTCCATGGCAGTTTTGATTTTATAGACCTCTCTCATATCCCCCCTTTGTCTCTTTTCCAAGCTGAATAGTCCCGGTCTTTTTAATCTTTCCCCGTACAGAAGAGTTTCATACCTGTAATCATTTGGGTTGCCCTTTTCTGAACCTTTTCCAATTCCAATATATCTTTTTTTGAGATGGGGCAACCACATCTGCAGGCAGTATTCGAGATGTGGGTGTACCATGGGTTTATATAGAGGCGATAGGATATTTTCTGTCTTCTTATCTATCCATTTCAGAATGATTCCCAACATTCTCTTTGCTTTTTGACTGCCGTGGCACACTGAGTTGATGTTTTCAGAGAACTGTGCCCAGTGACTCCAAGATCCCTCTGTTGAGTGGAAACAGCTCATTTAGAGCCCATCATTTTATATGTGTAGTTGGGATTATGTTTTCCAATGGGCTGCAATATGGTGCTATCCTGCTATCCTGTTCCCATTCTCATAAAAGAAGAAGAGCATCCAAATGCGTGTTTACCTTCATTCCCTCAGCGGTCCTCATGGGAATCCCTGATCGGTTCCAAAGTGTATTAAAACCTTTCTTAAAGGGTTACCTCCTGGTGGTTATCAGGTCCTGTGAGTTTGTAGCCCAGAAAGACCCCCCTCAGTCAGCTCAAACTCAGCTGTTTATCCCCCAAAAGTCTGTCGTCTTCAGTCTCCTGAATGAGGGTGACTCCCTTTCTGCATTGGGTAAAGCTTCAAAAGGTGGAGCTCTGCATAACCAGCCTTGAGATCTGGCATTCATCACCCCGTAGCGATACCAGCTTGCACAGGAAACCCATCCCGCAGCCCTTCCTGGTATCATGTGGCGCATCTCGGCATCATAGTCTGTGAAGAATTCATGCTTTCAAGGGCTGGCTTAGATATACAGATAACAGTCATAATTAGGGCAAGAGTTTGCAGGCAATGAAAAGAGAGTAATTGACAAACGTGAGCAATATCTAATCCTTTAAAGCCTGAAAGTGCCTTGGGGGGAGGGGACAGGAGCCGGCTGTGTGGGGGCGGTGGGGCTCAGATACTGGGCATTGAGAGCCTAGAGCCAGCTGTGCGCTGGAGAGATGGGGCATGAACCAGCTGTGTACAGGGGAGATGAGCAGGGGAGAGGTGCTGTGGACACAGCCGCGAGCAGCTGTGAGTGCCGTCCTCTCTGCAGCATGATGAGAGAGCCTGGCATCCCACTGCCGATCCCAGACTTGTATGAGGAGGGAAGAAATTGGCATCAAGTCTCAACCGCAGCCAGCCTGTGCCCTGGGGAGGAGACGGGTGTCTCCAGGGAGAAATCTGGGGGATTGTGACCCTGCATGCCCCACCCACCCTCTGATCAGCAATTCCGGATATTAACGGTGATTCCAGAAACAAAGAGTAATTTTGGGAAAAAATGCAGTCCTAGCGACAATTTCCGGAAAAAAACTGGCCCTGGTTGGAACATTAAATCCGATAGTCTCAAGATCTAGGCCTGTGTTGATCAGATCTGCCACTCTGCCTTCACGGAGTTCACTCTGCTGGTGGGTTCTACCTCTTCCCCCATTCTGTGTCTGCCTTGTCTATTTAGATTGTAACTTCTTCAGGGCACGGGCCATCAACGCTTCTCGGTTTGTACTGTGCCTAGCAAAATGAGGACCCACTGTTAGTTGGCCCTTAGGCACTAAGGTAATGAATATGATTTATAATAATCATCTCCTGGCACTTTGAGCCAAGGAAGCCGGCCTTGGGACATTACTACTTAAAAGTGAGCTGGGCTTAAAAGCATGGAATATTCTTTGTGACAAGTATCCCACAAATTCCACTGACCTCCCTTGTTTTCTTTGCCTTGAGCAGGGTTTCCAGTTTCCAGAACTGATGTGATCTCGCAGCTGGAACGAGGGGAGGAGCCGTGGGTCCCAGACCTTCATGGCTCTAAGAAAAAAGTGCTCCCGAGAGCTGCCTGCATAGGTGAGGCATTGGTTAAACCAACCCCAAAACTGTCGGTGAATACAGGAAACATTTGGGATGCCCTACAAAGACCTTGTGAGCTCTCCAAGTTCAGGATTGTTCCCTGCAGATGTAGAATCGTTAGGCAGAGGTCACTCATGGCTTCCCACCTATCCTGACTGACAACTGGCAGCAGGTCCCTCCCCAATCTCGATGTCCCCTGAGATTTCTTCTGACATACGGACCCAGAACTGATCCCTTCCTTTCTTTCCTCTGGGGAAGGTTGAAGGGAAAATCAGCTCCTGATAGGTTTGATCTGTCCTGTACACATTTTGGTTCCTTCATCCCTTTTTCCATTCTTCTCTCTGAGATTTCCTTTCTCTCTGGCGCAGGCAGAGACTTACGTCTGGATTCTCTCGGTCTCCCGTCAGGTGTTGGGATGGTGAGTGAAAACGAGGAGGAGCCCCAGCAGGAAGATGCTGAGCGAGTAGAAGCCCATGGGATGTTGTCAGGAAGGTCCAAAGGGAATGATTCTGGGAGCTGTGCACGCCCAGAAAAAACAAAAGCCTGTGAGAGTCAGCAGAGGCCAGAGGAAAACTTCGGTAGCCAGTCAGACCTTATTACACGTGAGAGAATGAACTTGGAAGGAACACGCTACACATGCCTCGAGTGTGGGAAAAGCTTCAAAGGGAGCTCGGACCTTCTCACACATCAGAGAATCCACATGTGTGAGAAACCTTACGCATGCTGTGTGTGTGGGAAATGCTTCAAGCGGAGCTCGCATCTCATTGCACATAAGAGAATCCACATAGATGACAAACCTTATGGCTGCCCTGAGTGTGGGAAACACTTCAAGCAGAGCTCACACCTTATTACACATCGGAAAATCCACACGGGTGAGAAACCTTACGGATGCTCTGAGTGTGGGAAACGCTTCAATCGGAGCTCACACCTTATCACACATCGGCGAATCCATACGGGTGAGAAACCTTATGGATGCCGTGAGTGTGGCAAACACTTCAATCAAAGCTCAGCCCTTATCACACATCAGCGAATCCACACAGGAGAGAGGCCCTACACGTGCTCTGAGTGTGGGAGAAGCTTCAATCAGCGCTCAACCCTTATTAGACATCAGAAAATCCACATGGGAGTGATCTGTAACAAATGCCTTGACTAGGGCTGGCCAAAGGTATTTTTTTCTTTTAAATCACATTTGCTAATTCCCACTTAGTGATCTGTGCCCCATCTTCACCGTGGTTACTCAGCTCCCCCAGATGAGTTGCCTGCTCCTGCCTTTTGCAACTCACCCTTCTTTGGGGTCAATCCTGTGATGTTTTCTATCAACTCCTTTCCTTTTGGGTCAAAGGAGCGTGTGTCCCTCCAGCCAGGAATGTTCATCAGCTCCAGGTGGGGGAGAGAGGTTTGTTCCCAACAAGCTACACTGAGGCAAAAACTACCCGTGCCTTACATCCACTAGGACTGTACATGGCGTTGGCTGCTCAAGTTAGTGATCTTGGTGTTAAAAGACAATTACAGTTGTCGTGCAGATGCAGCCGAGGTGCAGTGGTTGGCATTAGCTTTCCCCTTGACCTGACCTAAACTCCATCACATGTCCTAGTCTAAACAAAGCCTGAGCATCACAGTTATACTGTTCCCCCATTTAAAAACAAGTGTTAGTCATCAAGTTCCCCCACCAGGATCATATTGTTTCATTCCCAGTTGTCACAGTTCAGAGCGCTGTTGCTTCACGTTTTCCTGAAAGCAGATATTTTTCCTCCCGTTTTCCTCCCTTAAAATATATTGAAGTATAACAAAGAGCAGGAATAGGGAAGGGATAGGGAAAAATGTCTTTTCCCCTCTGTAACAACAGAAGAACATAGGGTAAATCAGAGGGATTCTCCATCACCATCTCTATCCCCCTGTTCTTCAGTTGGTAAGGTCAATATTTCCCGAAGGGGCTGGGAAGAGGATTCTCTAGTAAAGGATTTGGAACTAAGCAAAAGACCCATTCATTTGCCTCCCAAAGCAGTTGTGGCCCATGCCCTGCAGGAGGTTGCTCCTGAAGATCTTCCCTTCCTAATCAGGTGCATGTTGCCTCTTATTTGGGAAATGCAATCCCTTCCTAGGTAGAGATGGGAAAAATGGAAGTGACATTTCTGTTCAGCTCACTCCTGGGAGATGCTGTAAATGTGTAGGAAATGACATCCATGAGGAATGTGATAGAGCTGCAGAAAGACACCCATTTTGAGTAGATACCTGACATTTGGTGTCTTAGAGGGATTCTAAGGCGCACCTGAATTTAGTCCCTTATTTAAATCTGAGCCACCAGATTAAAGAAACAAAAGGGCATATTTGGGGGAGTTCTACCTCAGTATCGCTACTGGTATGTCGTGTGGTTGGTGAAGAATTCTACGCCAGAGCCGTGTAAAATTGCTACAACTAAGGTCAAAGATTTGACAAGAACTCAGGTAGAAATGAGAGGTTTTAGTGGTTGATTTTCACCCCAGAGATGGATGCTATGGTGACCTGTGGCCAAGGTAAACTGTTTTTAGAATTGCTCACACTTCTAAAGGATGCCATGATGAAACTGGGAACAACTGTCTTTTACCATTTGGATCCCAAGTTTCCTGAAGCACAGAGAGAAACAGCTGATTCCTTCAGAGCCATGCCATGCCTATGGGTCCCAAACTGGCTGCCTTGCTGGACAAGAAGCACTTCTGTGTTGGTTAAATGATGGTAGCCAATGAGGGAATGTAACAGATTCCAAGTTCAGACTGCAGGATACATGAATGCTGAGTCCAGAGTCTGTGGTTTGGTCTCTTAGTTTTGCTCTTGAGTCTAATGCATGTGTCTCACTGTTCCGCCTCCTGCTACTCTGAAAGATTAGAAAGTGTGAAAGTAGAGCACAGGTGGTTTTTCTCATGATGCAGCCTTCCCCCGTAGTGTGAGACCCCTTCCACCCACACTTCTGGGAGAAGACCCAGGGAGAAATGAACCTTCAGAAATGGAAGGCTCCTAGGTTATGGTCGAATGTGACTTCACACAGAGCTCACTGGGTGAAAATGGGAATTAAGAGAAAACTGCCCTAAAGGTTTATAGTTTGTAATCTTTGAAGAAATTGTTACCAGCAACAAGGAAATTGCACATGAAGTTTATTAGTGTAAGGTAAGAGGCTGATTCTGTGATCACTTTCAGTGTTACAGTATAATTCAGGTTTTCTTCTAGCCCCCTCCTACAAAATAGCAAATGGTGGCTAATCCTGCAATAAAAACCTGACTCCAAAGGAATCAGGTTTGGGGGAAAATGTGAGAGAAATAGCATGTACGAGAATAGAGACCCAGTATAGACTGGAATGATTTCTGTTTCAAATGGAATTTATTTGGTAAATTTTAAAATAAATCTTCTGTTGGGAGGAAAACTACTTGAGAGAAGATGTGGAACCTTTTCCCCAGTGAGAGGGAAAGAGCCAGAGAGTTCCCCAGGGCTCTTGTTCGCAAAGCAAAGATGTCACATTAGGCAGGAAATGTCAAGATCTACAATGGTGATGGGCGAGTGATGGGAGCTTTTCTGGGTGGTTGTTGTTTGGTTGGTTTTTTTCCATGTAATTTTTGTTTTGTTTTTGCAACTAGTTCTTTTTATAGCTGCTGAGCCCCCTTGTCCTTTTGAGCACAGCTCTTTAACCCTCAGGCCTGGCTCTGGAAACCTCAGAACCGGCTTTGCGTTTTTTTTTTTTCATGTTTGCTATCTTTGGAGTTCGCACATCCACACGACATGCGGTTCACAGCAACGGATACTTTGAGAAACCTGCTGGGTGAAGCAGGCCTTTTCCAAACTGACATTGGCCCAAATTCTGCCTCAATTCAGCTGGATTGGGACACGTCTGTGTCAAAGGAGTGGTTCACACCTGATTTGCCCAGAGACCTCAGAGGAGGGGTAGTTAGATATAGGATAAGTAGGAATTGACAACAATGAAGTTAAATATAAAGGTGAAAGACCCTCACCTTGCAGGTCAACAAGCCTGTTCTGTTCTTTCCCTCCAATGCATCTGGCACTGGTCGCTCTCAGGTAGCACACTGGGCTTGACGGACCATTGGTCTGACCCAGTCTATGACCTGTCGTGCGTTCTTATGGAAGTCCTCTGCGGGCTTGTCTACACGGGCAAGTTTCTGCACAGGAAAGCAGCTTTCTGCGGTGTAACTCCCGAGGTGCGCACTCAGATTTCGTGATGCATGATAGGAAGGGGCCATGACAGGGACACACTGCCGTGCGGGGTCAAAATGAAGGAGCTGTGACATGCCTACCACAAGGTGCAGGAGGCAAACTGCTGCTCCATATTGGGGGCTAACTAACCCCAGCATCACGGCAAGAATCTACCCAGCAGCTGGAGAAAAAATATGAATGAGAGTCAAAGACACCTCCACGTGGCCTGTCTCTTCCCCAATCTCAACACCTGGAAGATTGTCTGGAAGACTCAGAATTTGAACTGCAGAGATTGGTCTCAGGCTGAGAGGGAATTCAGTCTGTGTATTAAGAACTCAACATGGCCTGGAGCAAGCAGTGAGTGAGAAAAGCTGTTTGATCCAATTCTTGCTTAGTATATTCAAATTAGAGTTTAGACTGGGAGTCTGTTTTCATTTGTTATGTAACCACTTTTGACCTCTGTAACCAATACTTATACTCAGTTAAAATCTAACTTTCTGGAGTTAATAAACTTATTTTACTATTTTATACTTACTCCTGAGTTTGTCCAAAGTGCTTGGGAAAGTTGCTCATATGACAAAGGCTGGTGCATGTCCCCTTTATTTTTGATGAAGTGGCGAACTAATTAATGAGCTTACACTTTTCAAGAGAAGGACTGAGACGATCGCATTCTGACCTTTTACTGACACTTCTTTAATAACTAAAAAAAAAGAACAGGAGGACTTGTGGCACCTTAGAGGCTAACTGATTTATTTGAGCACTGTCCAGTTTTGGGCCCCACACTTCAAGAAGGATGTGGATAAATTGGAGAGAGTCCAGCAAAGGGCAACAAAAATGATTAGGGGACTGGAACACATGAGTTATGAGGAGAGGCTGAGGGAACTGGGATTGTTTAGTCTACGGAAGAGAAGAATGAAGGGGGATTTGATAGCTGCTTTTAACTACCTGAAAGGTGGATCCAAAGAGGATGGATCTAGATTATTCTCAGTGATAGCAGATGACAGGACAAGGAGGAATGGTCTCAAGTTGCAGTGGGGGAGATTTAGGTTGGATATTAGGAAAAACCTTTTCACTAGGAGGGTGGTGAAACACTGGAATGCATTACCTAGGGAAGTGGTGGAATCCCCTTTCTTAGAAGTTTCTAAGGACAGGCTTGACAAAGCCCTGGCTGGGATGATTTAGTTGGGGTTGGTCCTGCTTTGGGCAGGGGGTAGGACTAGATTCCTCCTGAGGACCCTTCCAACCCTGATCTTCTATGATTCGATGACCCTCCTCCAGGAGTGACAGAGCCTGGCATGTGCTGGAAGAAGCGGGGAGCTCTGGTGCCCACGGACCTGTCCTGGCAGCTTTCTCAGCAGCAAAGAAATCAATTCTCCCTGCCCCTGAGCAACCCACCCACAGCTAATGGCAGCATTGGTGGGGGGTCCCAAGCTTTGCACCAACGTCCACATTTCAGACCTTCCTCTCATGGCACTTTCCATGTGAATTAGGACAAGCAAGCTGGGGAAGCTCCATGGGGTAATAGAAACCAGGGCTGCAGGGAAGGTTTGAACTCACAACCCCAGCAATATTGCCCTTTGCACTAACCACTTGCACCCCTGCAGGGGCTCCTTGGACAGCGCTGGGAAGTCGGCCGTGATCCGTCTCTGTGGTTCGCACCTTTGCCTGGCAATTGAAAGGCTGCCGGTTCAAACCTCACTCAAGCTGTGGCTTTCCAGCAATGAGACTCCAGTCCATTTGAACAGGAAGAAAATCTCCTCTATTCTGGTTTAGCCCCATTTGACTCCTTCTGCCCGTCTTCTTCCTCCCCCATCGGTCCCTTTCCTTCCCCATTGGGGCCATGCAGAGGGGAGCCCCAGTCAGTCTCTGTCACTGAGAGGCTGTATCCCATAAGGGGAGGGAGGGGTCGCTGTAAAGCATTGATAATGGGTGGGGGAGGGGTGTGCGTGGTTAGGGGGAGAAAGTCTGGAGAACTAACAGTGGGGCCCAGAGAGATTCCCCCACAGACTGGGGAGATCCCCTGCTGCCCACCATCACCCAGCTCTGGGAAGAACAACTTGGGATTGCTTGGGGAAGCCACCTTTAAAAACACAAGTGTTCCATGCTAGTTACATTTGAATAAGACCAAAGCCGCCTCAAACCCAGTGTCACAGTCACTGGGACGACTTTGTCCTGACATTTTACCGGCCGCAGCCACAAAGCGAGTCAAATTACGGCTCCCGTTCGGCGTCAAGGCTCACAGACGAACCCGGAGGCTTTTCCTTCCTCAGGTTCTGCCGTCATTTCAGTGCTGGCCTGTTCCGAGATTCATCGTTGTGCAAAGCAGCGTCAGGCCCTGAAACTGGACGAGCCCAGAGCAGAGGCTGCCTTCATTTAACCCTCCAAAAACCAACCCGCCGAAACGTGGATTAGCACCCATGCTCCTCCAGCCGCAGGGGAGGCGCCTCATCTGGGCCCCTGGTGCCCATGCTCCAGCAACATAAGAGCACGGGGGCCTGGCTCCACCCAAGTCCGGGGGCCGGTGTCTCCCCCAGCCCCACCTGCTGCCCCCGGGCAATTTAAAAGGGCCCGGGAACCCCCACCGCCATCACCGGCAGCACAAGGGGGCTAAGGCGGCTTCCTGCCCACCCTCGCTCCGTGTAACCCTTCTGCCCGTCAGAGTTGGCAGCAACAAGGGCCGGGTTCAATATCTAGGGGATCCATTCCAATAACACAATGCAAACCGGCTCGAGCCCCCACCCAGTGACCTGGGACAAATATGTACCACCCCCGCTGGGCACCTCCCAGAGGCAATCCTTCCCCTCTCGCAAGCACCTAGTCTGAGTGTAGCAAAAAGCCTTTTAATAACAGAGAGAAACAATGTGGCATTATGTTGGGGAAACAGCACCAACAGGATTCATAACACAACTCACGAGCAAAAAAAAAACCCACCCCAAGCAAATTGGGGCATGCCCTTTCCCTTTGGTTCTTGAGTCCAGCAACCCCAAATCACCCAAAGTCCCAAAAGTCCAATGACCCAAAAGTCTCTGTCCCTGGTCAGGGCAGCCCCAAAGTTCAAAAATTTATCTGCAGAGCTTTACCTCCCAACCTGGGTGGAGATGGGGGCGGGGGTAAAAGGCACCTTACATGATCTGAAGCTGACCGCCCCACAGCTCCATAGGCCTCCACT
The DNA here is from genome assembly GCF_965140285.1 of Lepidochelys kempii. Classification (NCBI taxonomy): domain Eukaryota; kingdom Metazoa; phylum Chordata; order Testudines; family Cheloniidae; genus Lepidochelys; species Lepidochelys kempii. The sequence goes on along the minus strand of NW_027621931.1, from coordinate 2,938,499 downwards.
CCACCAGCCGCCCCACAAACTGCTTCGCTCAGCTCCGCTCCGCGGCCCACCAGCAGCTCCCGCCGTCCCATGAACTGCTCCACCAGCCTGTCCACGAGGCACTCCAGCCGTCCCGCAAACTTCTCCACAATAGATCTTCAGGCTCCCCCACTACTGAACACAACGCTCAGTGATTTCGGCTCTTACTCAGTTCAGCTCTTTGGTGAAGTCAGCTTGTAGTAGGGGAGCCTCAGTGCTGGGACACCATTAGCCCGAAATGAGCTTCGCAGCCTGTAACTAGAGTCCTAACGGAATCAAAATTAGCTCTGAGATTCCACAGTGGAGAGAGAAAAGAAAGGGCCATTACCATGCAAGGCCATCACCAAGGAACCCATACCACAAACTATTAATACTCATCCCCAACCTCTCTCAATTCACAGCATTTTGGAACCCATGACCCTTGCCTAGCGAGTGCTACTTAGTTGATGGTGAGTCCCTCCATCATAACAAAAGGCCAAGTACAGTTCCCAGCACAGTTCCCATAATCAGGGTAATAACAATTTATTCTTCCTGCCCCAATAACAGAGACACTGGGGATCCCACAGCAGCCAAAGTGACCATTTGGGCAGCTATGGCCTCGTTCTAGACGGGGTGGGTGTGCCTATGCAAATGAGATTGGCCCCTGAAGTTCTTTTCCACAACTTGCCAGACCTCACCACCAGATGTCAGGGTGAGGCTCACCCTGACACTGCTTACACTCCGTGTGGCCTGCCAGTCTTGGAAGCGGCTGGCGCGTCCCTGCAGCCCCGGGGATGGGGGGATCTCCACATGCTGCCCCTGCCCCGAGGGCCGACTCTGCCATCTGTGGCAATGGGAGCTGCTGGGGTGGTGTCCGTGGGCAGCGATGGGCAGAGACCCCCCACCTAGGAGCTGCTGCCAGAGGGGGGTGTGGGTCGCTTTTGGGAGATCCCTGAGGTAAGAGCTGCACCCTCATTCTCTCCCGCACTCCAAGCCCCAGCCCAGACCCCAACCCCCTGCACCCAAACTCCCTCCCAGAGTCCACCCCCTGCACTCCCTCCTCCACCCTACCCCCATGCCCTAGCCCAGAGCCCACACCCCACACCCAAACTCCCTCCCAGAGCCTGCGCCCGCACCCCCTCCTGCACCCCAACCCCCAACCCCAACCCAGATCCCGCACCCAAAGTTCCTCCCACAGGCCTCCCTCCACACCTGCTCTCGCACCCCAACCCTCTTCCCCAGTCCAGAGCCCACCCCCTGCACCCAACTCCCTCCCAGAGCCCGACCTGCACCCTCTCCTGCACCCCAACCCCCTCCCCCAGCCCAGAGCCCACACCTGAACTCCCTCCCAGAACCTGGCCACCCCACCCATTCCTGCACCCAATGCCCTGCCCCAGCCAAGACCCCACACCTGCACCCAAACTGCCTCCCAGAGCCTGTACCCCTCACCCCCTCCCACACCCTAACCCCCTGCCCCAGCTCAGAGCCCACACCACACATCCAATTCCCTCCCAGAGCCTGCCCCCACACCTGCTCCTGCACCCCAACCCCCTGCCCCAGCCCAGACCCCCACCCTTCATTCCCTCCTGCACCCCAACACCCTGCCGCAACCCACAGCCCACACCCAAACTCCCTCCCAGAGCCCAACCCCTTTCCCTCTCCCTCCCATACCCAAACTCCCAGAGCCTTAGGCAGATGTGGGGGGAGGTGGACGGGGAGGCAGGACTTGGTCCCGTTCTGGAAACCACCAAAAATTGTAGAAACCTGCCGCCCCTGTCCAGCCCAACCTTCTGCAGGTGCCCCTCAGGCCCCACCCGTGCAGGGTTTGAAGCTTGCATTGCTTAAATTCCAGGACGCTGGGGGACTTCAGCTCCCCTTTGTCCAGCGGGAACCTTCAGCCCACTCCCAACCAGATTCTTGTCCATGGGATGACTGTCGGGGGGCTGGGCCCCTCTTTGTCTTTTCTCTCTGGGACAGGCCAGGGTACCTAGAACTGGGGTATCTGAGCACCCAGGACCTTCTATGGAGATGCCCTTCCCCTTCCCCTTCCCCTTCCCCTTCTGTGGTCCCATCTGTCATTGACTCCAGCCTGTTTTCTATCCATCATCAGCACCATCCTAAGCCAGCTGCACCCGCCTCAAAAAGACAGTGTCCCCTGATGGGTGTAAATCATAGAATCATAGAATATCCTCATTTACACATTTCTTTGGCAGTCATGACAGGAGACAAAGGGTTTCTATTCCCAACTTGAAGGCAAGGAGTGCATTAGGGGCAACTCCAAGGGAAAGACTATTGATGGAGATCTCAATCTAAATTCTACACGAGTTTTGTTATCTTCCCTTTTGGTTCTATTCCTGGAAATTCCCCCCGACTAGTCTGCTGAAAGATAAAATCATCGAAATCTGCCTCCAAAGAACCTGACCGGCTGAAGCAGGAGGAGACCTGAGAGACGGCCACTTTCAAATCAAAAGGAAACGCTGAGACCTGCCTGTTGCCACCCCCACCCCCACCCGTCCCCAGGAGAAGGAGGCACCGACCTGTCGTGTGCGATCTAATGAGCAGGGAAAGAATCTGGGAATTACCTTCTGTAAAAACTCATCCTTTTGTTCCTCAAACACCTGTGGAAATAGCTGATTCAAGAAGTTGTTGACAGAGGGATGGTCCGCGTCTCTCAGCAGCTCCTTGGGTCACCAGCCGTTGTCAACCAAGCCAGTTGGCAGACTGACGGCAGGGCAAGAATGCTGACGCTCTTTGCTGTTGGCCTCCGTGACATCACAATCAGCTTGTGCGTAAACACACACAGACCCCACCCAGAGAGACACACCCGCACTGAGCAACTCCCCACTCTCCTTCCCAGCACTTCCTGCCCACCCCAGAACAGCTGTTTCATGGAATTGAGGATGCTCCGGGAGGGTCGGTTCGGGGCGGGGACATGGCACACTTGGGGCACTGCATGGGACTCTTCTCTCCTCAGTGCAGGGCTCAGCACTTGTCCTTGCTGAACCTCATCAGATTTCTTTTGGCCCAATCCTCTAATTGGTCTGGGTCACTCTGAACCCTATCCCGACCCTCCAGCATATCTCCCTCTTCCCCCAGCTTAGTGTCATCTGCGAACTTGCTGAGGGTGCAATCCATCCCATCCTCCAGATCATGCACAAAGATGGTGAAGAAAACCGGCCCCCAGAGTGACCCGTGGGGAAGCGGGGGAGGGGGTGGAGGAGAGGAGGCAGACGGTGAGTGGCAGGGACCCCACAGAGGGGGGTGCAGTGGAGGAGAGGGGGAAATCATCCAGGCAGCGGTGGGCAGTGTGGGCTGGGAGAAGGGGCGAGGCAGATACAGGAAGAGATGGAGCACAGGCGGGGCACTGGGGCCCAGGCACCCGGGGCCTGGTCATTGTTGGCACCAAGAGAGGAGAGGAGAGGAGACGGAGACGGAGACGGAGACGGAGACGGAGACAGAGACAGAGTATGTGTGATGGCCAACGCACTAGAGGAGAGAGACAGAAAAACATGGTAGGATAGCAAGCAACTCACCTCCTGGAGTCATCTGTGATGAAGCGGGACTTCATGTTTCCTCTGAATTGTGTGGGGGTGCCTCAGTTTCCCCTATGCAGTTCTTAAGGATCTAGGGTGTGGGGTAAGGGTGTATGATCGTTGCAGAGCTCTGGAGGGCAGGTGTGTGCAGGGGTCTGGACACAGAGAATGGCTGACACCCTCTTTCCTGGCACCTGATGCCCTGGGCCCTTCCCCCCTGCGAGGTGAGAGCTAAAGGGTTGGAGAACAAAGGAATCGGGTGCCCTCCTGGCCAGGGACAGGGACAAAGCCCAGAGGAGGAGGGGCTGGGGGGAGTTTCAGTTGGGGGCTGGCTGGAGACATGGAGTGAAGGGCAGACGGGGTTGTCTGGCTCACTGCCCCCCAAAATGGACCCGGCTGAGGGGTCCTGTTCTCTGCACCTACAAGCTCTGTGTTAGACCATGTCCCTGTGGTCTAATAAACCTCTGTTTTCCTGGCTGGCTGAGAGTCCCGTCTGACTGCGGAGTTGGGGGGCAGGACCCTCTGCCCCCCCAGGACCCCGCCTGGGCGGACTGGCTGTGGGAAGCGCAGGGAGGGGCAGAGGAGGCTGAAGGCTCCGAGGTCAGAGCCAGGAAGGTGGAGCCGGGGGAGCTGTGTGTCCTGCAGACAGGCTGCTCCCCGAGAGGAGACTTCCCCAGAGTCCTGCCTGGCTTCCTGGGGAGCAGTCCCAGAGCATCGCCCGGGGACCCCGGGACATCCTCCTCCTCGATGAAACCTTCTGCCGTGTGACATGCTGTGTGTGTCGTGTTGCGTGTGTCGTGTGACGTGTTGTGTGTGTGACTTGTGTGTTGTTTTGTGTGTGTGAGATGTGTTTATGTGTGCGTGTTGTGGTCCGTGTTGAGTGTGTGTGTGTGCCATGTTGTATACCGTGTTGTGTGCATGTGACGGTGTGTGCTGTTTTGTGTGCATGTTGTGTGTGTCGGTGTCATGTGTTGTGTGAGATTTTTGTGTCTCGTGTTGTGTGCCGTTTTGTGTGTCGTGTGTCGGTATCGTGTGTCGTGTTGTGTGTGGGTGTGTGATATTTTGTGTGCGAAGTTTTGTGCATCGTGTTGTGTGTGTGTGTCACGTGTGCCGTTTTGTGTGTCATGTGAGGTGTTGTGTGTCATATTGTGTGTGTGTGTCGGTGTCGTGTGTGATTTCTTTGTCACGTTGTCTGCTGTTTTGTGCGTCATCAAGTGTGTGTGTGTGTATGTGTCGGTGTCGTGTGTTGTGTGTGATTTTTGTGTGTCGTGTTGTGTGCTGTTTTGTGTGTCAGTTTATTTGTGTGTCATGTTGTTTGTGTCTTTCGGTGTCCTGTGTTGTGTGTGTGTGAGAGTGTTCTCTCTGTGTGTGTCGGTGTCGTGTTGTGTGTGTGTGTGTCAGTGTTGTCTGTCGTTGTTTTCTGTGTGTTGTCTTGGGTGGCCCCTCAGGGTACTGCACAAACCATTTCCATCGTGGAGAAACAGTGACACCAGGTGGCCAAACCAGATAATGGACAAACCATTTCCCTCACAGAGCAACAGTGACACCGGGTGGCTAATCCAGGTATTGCACAAAGCATTTCCCTAATTGAGCAACAGTGACACTCGGTGGCCACTCTGGGTAATGCACAAATAATTTCCTTAACGGAGCAACAGTGACACCGGGTGGCCAGTCAGTGTAATGCACAAATCATTTCCCTCCTGGACCAACAGTGACACCGGGTGGCCACTTGGAGTAATGCAGAAAGCATTTCCTCACGGAGCAATGGGGACACTGTGTGGCCAATTCAGGTATTGCACAAATCATTTCCCTCCTGGACCAACAGTGACAGTGGGTGGCTAAACCACGTATTGCACAAAGCATTTCCCTTATGGAGCAACAGTGTCACCGGGCGGCCCCTTGGAGTAACACACAAATCATTTCCTCCCGGAGCACCCGTTGCACAAACTGAGTTTAATAATAATAATAAACAACAAATAGTTTCACTAGAAAAGGCAGATTTTCAGTGATTATAAGGGATAGCAAACAGAAGAAGGCAGATTGCTAAGCAAATACAAATACACACACATACTAAGCCTAAGATCTAAAAGAGACTGGATTCAAGAAGTCATTTCCCATCCTAAAGGTCTTTTGGCAACTTGAAGAGTTTCTGTAGCTTAGACTTCCCGTTGTTTCTCTTTACAGACTAGACTCCTGTCTTAGTCTGGACTTCCCCCTTCTCATTCCCTTTGTCTCTTCAGGTACTTTCTGCAGCCTTTCTACTGCCCTGCATGACTTTCCTCCGCTCCGACTTCTCCATGGCTCCCGAGACCTCACCTGTGGGAATGCACACCTACCCGTGTCCTACAAAGGGAGACGGCACCAGGAGAGCAGAGGGGAGAGAGCGAGTTGGCGAACACACGAGAAGACGGCGAGTGCGGACGAGGAACTGGCAGCGCCGACCTGGCAGCCGGGTCTGCAGCGGGCAGAGAGCGGAGGCCTGGTTCCGTCTCCTTGGAAAGAGGCCCAAGCGGCTCAGGCCCCTCCTGCCGCGTTCCCCTCCGGCGAGAGCTCCGGCACCATTCCTCGCCAGAGCCGCTGCGAGAGCCGAGCCGGAGCCCTCGCTCCACAGCGCTCGACGGGGGCTGGGAATCTCGCCCTCGGCCCTGCCGCCCTCTTCTCTCCCGCCCACACCGGCCCCACACGCCGCCCAGAGACCGAGTTCCCCCGACCGTCCCCGCTCCGCTCTCGCCCCCGCAGGGGGTCGTCTCCGGGGTGTGATTTCGGTGTCGTGTCCTCTGCCGTCTTGTGTGTCGTGTGACGTGTCGGTGTCGCGTGTGATTTCGGTGTCGTGTCCTCCGCCGTCTTGTGTGTGTGTGACGTGTCGTATGTCGTGTCGTGGGCGTGTGAGATGTCGTGTGTCAGCGGGTGTCGGCGAGTGTGTGTGTGTGGGTGTGGGCGTATGTTGTGTGTGTGTGGGCGTGTGTGGGTGTCTTTGAGAGACGTCGTGTGTTTGTGTGAGACGTCGTGTGTGAGATGTCATGTGTTGGGTGTGTGTGTGTGTGAGAGGCCGTGTGTTGTGTGTGTGTCAGTCGTCATGTGTGGTGTGTGTCGGTGTTGTGTGTGCGTGAGACGTTGTGTGTCGTGTGTGTGTGTCGGTGTCGTGTGTGAGAGACGTCGTATGTCGGCATGTGAGAGACATTGTGTGTGTCCGCGTGTGTGCGACATCATGTGTCGTGTGTGTGTGTGTGGGCTATCACAGCGTAACAGGACACAGAGACGTGAAAACAGTGCAAACAACATTCCACGAGTTTTCAGGAGGTTTAAACACCCAATACAGTTGAACATTGAACAGTCGCTTTGATCTCTACTAACACACACATCCGTTGGCCTGAATACACTCTGAAACAAGCTGCTCTTTCAGCGTCACGCCTTGTACAAACATTACTGCAACAGCGTGTAGGGCAGCGTGACCCCTGGGGGTCTGTGAGCTGGTTTCAGGGCGTCCGCAGGACCCCGCAGCATCGCCTCCCCGCCTGTTCCACCCACCGCCTGTGCTTCCCCGGAGGGATCTCCAGACTGTCAATGCTGCCCGGAGCTTCCCTTCCCTGCCAGGCCTGAGCAACCAGCGCTTGTAACCAGGCCACTCACAGCCTCCCCGCGGGGAGCGTATGGACACAAACCGGCTGGAGAGCAGTTAGGGCAGGAATCCCTGGAGACTCGGGGAGCATCTTCAGCGGATGAGGGTGACACACCCCACAGGAGCTGAATTTCCCACTCGGGTCTAAGTCGTGCCGTGTGGATGGGGCAGCACGGTTGGGAGGCTCTGTTTGCTGCGGTGGATCCACTGGGGGTTGATGTCGTGGGGGTCGAGTGAAGACCCACTAAATTGTCAGCAGAGCGCTCTCCGGTTGCCGTTGGGACTGCGCCGGGAACGGCAGGAGGAAGGGAAGTCGACCGAAGAGCGTCTCCCGTCGACCCAGCCCAGTGTAGACACAGCAGGAAGTCGACCGAAGCGACGTCAAATCCAGCTCTGTTATTCACGCAGCTGGAGCAGCGTAACTTAGGACGACTTCCTGTGGTAGGATAGAGTCATAAATAGAAAGGGAAGGTTAACCACCTTTAAATTCCTCCTGGCCACAGGAAAAATCCTCTCACCTGTAAAGAGTTAAGAAGCTAGGAGAACCTCGCTGGCACCTGACCAAAATGACCAATGAGGAAACAAGATTCTTTCAAAAGCTGGGGGGAGGGAGAAACAAAGGGTCTGGATCTGTCTGTGTGATGCTTTTGCCGGGGACAGAACAGGAATGGCGTCTTAGAACTTAGTAAGTAATCAAGCTAGATATGCGTTAGATTCTGATTCCTTTAAATGGGTGAGAAAATAAGTTGTGCTGAATGGAATGGATATTCCTGTTTTTGTATCTTTTTGTAACTTAAGGTTTTGCCTAGAGGGATTCTAGGTGTTTTGAATCTAATTACCCTGTAAGGTATCTACCATCCTGATTTTACAGAGGTGATTCTTTTTACTTTTTCTTCTATTAAAATTCTTCTTTTAAGAAACTGAATGCAAATTGATGAGGATTTTCACAAAACCTTCCCCAGGAAGGGGGGTGCGATGTTTTGTTGAGGATTTTTGGGGGAAAGACGTTTCCAAACGGCTCTTTCCTAATAAAAAACCTGGTTAGACTTTTGGTGGTAGCAGCGAAAGTCCAAGGGCAAAAGGTAAAATAGTTTGTACCTTGGGGAAGTTTTAACCTAAGCTGGTAAAAGTAAGCTGAGGAGGTTTTCATGCAGGTCCCCACATCTGTACCCTAGCGTTCAGAGTGGGGAAGGAACCTTGACAGATAGACACAGTGTGAGGCCTGAGTTTCCCCTGCAGTCCGGATGCTCAAACACCGGCTTGGCAACACAAGTCAGCAAGCCCAGGCCACATAGAGACAGGCTCAGTGTGCAGTGTGGACAGACCCTCAGACAGCCCCAGTATTGTCAAATGAGGAAATCCTTCCTGTGTTTTGACTTGCTGGTAGAAGAGCCGAGTGACATTGGAGCTCACCGAGCTTCACTGACCAACGCAGCGCTCCAGCACCTGAGCTCTCGGGCTCCCTGCTGAAAGAAAAGCTGAAGGAGCGACCAAGGTCAAAGAGAGGTGCTCGTCTTTGGCCCAGGGCAGGGAGTCCCACCCTCAAAGCGAGAACATTTCTCTCTTTGTCTGTCTGTGTTGGGGCAGGAGCGATAACACGTCCTCCTGCATTGGCTGTTTCAGAGAGTAGTTTCTGACTGTCTTCTCAAAGACAGGGTGCGAAACAGGCCTCAAACCTGACTGAGTGGAAACAAGAACGATGCAGCTCGACTGAGCCAGCTGAGAATTGAGATGTGCCCCTTTGCTCGAGTGAGGGAATGACCTGGGAGGGGACTGGAAACCTGACTGGCCAATTCTTAACGAGCATCTCTCCGCATCTTTCCTCTGAGTGCCGTCACAGTAGCTTCAATGCTCCAGCACCGGGCGCCCTGCCAGCTCTGGGCCCGACAAGCTTTCCTTGGGATTGGATTCTGGAGAGCAGGGGGGCAGGGAAGCAACAGGTGCATGTGGCTCCGTGGTGAGGTTTCCTTGCAAGATGTGTGTATGAGTCTGTGTGTGTCGGAAGCACTGAGTGCGGCTCTCACTGAACCCACAGAGGGCGAGGGTGGCGGGAGCGAGACAGTAGACGTATAAAGGGGCAAGGACGGGCGTAACGATGATGACTGTGTTGTGTTTCATTCCTTAGATGTGGGGCCACCACCTTTCTCTTGAGCCTTGTCGTATCCCAGGGGTAAAACTCACCATCTGTCCAGCTACAAGGGCGTGTTTGTGTTCATTCCTGCGAGCCACACAGGGGTCTGATGTTGCTGCTTCCAATCCTCTGGCTCTGCCGGGAGAAGGGGCAATTCAGGCCATCACTGAGCTGAGGGAGGGAGATGAAATAAGATTGGTCCCAAAGACTGATCCCTGAGGAACTCCACTGGTAACCTCCCTCCAGCCTGACAGTTCACCTTTCAGCAGTTCCCGCTATAATCTCCCTGTTAACCATTTCCCTATCCATCTTTCAATTTTCATATTGATCCCCATCTTTTCCACTTTAACTAATAATTCCTCATGTAACCCTTCTGCCCGTCAGAGTTGGCAGCAACAAGGGCCGGGTTCAATATCTAGGGGTTCCATTCCAATAACACAATGCAAACCGGCTCGAGCCCCCACCCAGTGACCTGGGACAAATATATACCACCCCCGCTGGGCGCCTCCAAGAGGCAATCCTTCCCCTCTCGCAAGCACCTAGTCTGAGTGTAGCAAAAGTCTTTTAATAACAGAGAGAAACAATGTGGCATTATGTTGGGGAAACACCACCAACCGGATTCGTAACACAACCCATGAGCAAAAACAACCCCACCCCAGGCAAATTGGGGCATGCCCTTTTCCCTTTGGTTCTTGAGTCCAGCAACCCCAAAAGTCCAATGCCCCAAAAGTCTCTGTCCCTGGTCAGGGCAGCCCCAGAGTTCGAAAGTTTATCGGCGGAGCTTTACCTCCCAACCTGGGTGGAAATGGGACGGGGGTAAGAGGCACCTTACGTGATCTGAAGCTGACCGCCCCATAGCTCCATAGCGGCGCTCCGCTCCGCCAGCCGCCCCACAAAACTCCTTCGCGCAGCTGCACTCCGCTCCACCAGCCGCCCCACGAACTCCTTCGCTCAGCTGCGCTCCGCTCCGCCAGCCACCCCACGAACTCCTTCGCTCAGCTGCGCTCCGCTCCACCAGCCGCCCCACGAACTCCTTCGCTCAGCTCCACGGCCCACAAGCAACTCCTGCCATCCACACACTGCTCCGTGTCGAACTGCTTCGCCAGCCGTCCCGCAAACTGCTCCACAATATATCTTCAGGCTCCCCCACTACTTAACACAACACTCAGTGATTTCAGCGCTTAGGTGAATTCAGCTTATAATAGGGGAGCCCCAGTGCTGGTGCACTGTCAGCCCAAAGTGAGCTCAGCAGCCTATAACTAGACTTCTAATGAAATCAAAATTAGCCCTGATATTCCACAGTGGAGAGAGGACAAAGTGCAATTAGCATGTAAGGCCCTCACCAAGGGGCCCATGCCACCAAGTATTAATACTTGTCCCCAGCCTCTCTCCATTCACACAGTTTTGGAACCCATGACCCTTGCCTAGCGAGTGCTACTTAGGTGATGGTGAATCCCTCCATCGTAACAAAAGGCCACGTACAGTTCCAAGCACAGTTCCCATAATCAGGGTAATAACAATTTATTCTTCCTGCCCCAATAACAGAGACACTGGGGATCCCACAGCAGCCAAAGTGACCATTTGGGCAGCTATGGTCTCATTCTAGGCGTGGTGGGTGTGCCTATGCAAATGAGATCGGCCCCTGAAGTTCTTTTCCACAACTTGCCACACCTCACCACCAGATGTCAGGGTGGAGCTCATCCTGACACTGCTTACACTCATGTGGCACCATATCAAACGCCTTCCTGAAATCTAGATCAATTAGATCCACTGCGTTTCCTTTGTCTAAAAAATCTGTTACTTTCTCAAAGAAGGAGATCAGGTTGGTTTGGCATGATCTACCTTTTGTAAAACCATCTTGTATTTTGACCCATTTACCATTGACCTCAATGTCCTTAACTACTTTCTCCTTCAAAATTTTTTCCAAGACCTTGCATACTACAGATGTCGAACTAACAGGCCTGTAGTTACCCAGATCACTTTTTTCCCCCCTTTCTTAAAAATAGCACCTATGTTAGCAATTCTCCAATCATAGGGTACAACCCCTGAGTTTACAGATTCATTAAAAATTCTTGCTAATGGGCTTGCAATTTCATGTGCCAGTTCTTTTAATATTCTTGGACAAAGATTATCTTGGGCCCCCGATTTAGTCCCATTAAGCAGTTTGAGTTTCACTTCTACCTCAGATATGGTAATATCTACCTCCATCTCCTCCTTCCCATTTGTCATGCTACCATTATCCCTAAGATCCTCCTTAGCCTTATTAAAGACTGAGGCAAAGTATTTGTTTCGATATTGGGCCATGCCTAGATTATCCTTGACCTCCACTCCATCCTCAGTGCTTACCGGTCCCACTTCTTTTTTCTTGGTTTTGTTCTTATTGACACGGTGATAGAACCTTTTACAATTGGTTTTAATTCTCTTTGCAAGGTCCTTCTCACTTTATCCCTTCATGTTCTGACCTCAGTAAGATAGCTTTCCTTGCTGATCCCTCCCATCTTCCACTCCCTGTATGCTTTCTCCTTTTTCTTAATCACCTCTCCGAGATGCTTGCTCATCCAGCTTGGTCTACAGCTCCTGCCTATGAATTTTCCCCCCTTTCTTGGGATGCAGGCTTCTGATAGCTTCTGCAGCTTTGATTTAAAGTCATCCCAGGCCTCCTCTGCCTTTAGATCCCTGAAGTTCTTCAGTCCAATCCACTTGCCTAACTCATTTCCTTCATTTTTCAAAGTCAGCCCTTTTGAAATCAAAAACCCTAGTTGCAGATTTATTTTTTGTTGATCCTTCCGTTCAGTTTGAACTGAATTAGCTCATGATCGCTAGAACCAAGCTTGTCCCCTACAACCATTTCTTCTAGGAAGTCCTCACTTCTCACCAAAACCAAATCTAGAATGGCACACCCTCTTGTCGGTTCAGCAACTACTTGATGAAGGAATCCATCTAACAGCATCTAGGAACATCTGAGCCCGATTATTATTACTAGCACTCGTCCTCCAGTCTATCTCTGGGAGGTTAATGTCTCCCATGATCACGCAGTTTCCATGAGTATTTACTTCATTAAAAACATTAAAGAGGGCTCGATCCATATCCACATGAGATCCCGGCGGTCTCTAGCTCACTCCAAGCACTATCCCAGGGGAGGCTCGAGTAGATTTCTTCCCCAATGTCATTTTTGCCCAGATGGACTCTGTCTTCTCCATTCCATCGCTGATTTCTTTACATTCTACCTCCTCATTGATAGACAATGCTACTCCACCACCTTGACCTTTATTTCGGTCTTTCCTAAACAGCACATACCCTTCAATACCCGTAGTCCAGTCATGACGACTATTCCACCCTGTTTCTGTTATCCCTAGAATATCTGGTTTCACTTCCTGCACCAGTACCTCTAATTCCTCCATTTTGTTACCTAGGCTCCTCGCATTGGTGTACAAACATCTTCATTTTTGCTGTTTGGCCTCACTCACATTCTTTACCCAATGAGGCACGGTCATTCTACAGCCAGCAGAACCTATTAGACTGGTATCCACACTGCCCTTCCTCCTTATAGCCATTCTCCTACCCACGGCTGTATCCTTTCTTACTTTCTTTTCTTCCCTCTCAAGGCTAAAATCCGGCATGGAGATTACCTGGACATCCCCCAACCAACCATCTCCCCCAGATTCCTAGTTTAAAGCTCTCTGAATCAGTTGTGCCAGCCTCCATCCTAGAAGTCTATTTCCTTCCCTACTCAGATGAAGTCCATCCCGAGAGAACTGTCCTCTGTCCAGGAATGCCTCCCAGTGGCCATACATCCCAAAGCCCGCCTTCTAGCACCACTGCCTGAGCCATCTGTTGACAGTCATAATCTTGTCACGCCTTTGTTGCCCTTCTCCAGGCCTGGTTACAGGCCTGTCTACTCTTCTCAGTAAAGAGTCCCCGATCACGTAGACCTGCCTTTCCCTGGTGACAGTTCTATTCTCCAGTCTATCCCCTGTTCCCTCTGGCTGCAAGTTCTTTCCATTGCTATTCTCCCTTGTAATCCTCTTCAACCCATCCTGTATCCTCCTGGGGCTCATATTTGGTGTAGTCTCCATTGACTTTTCCCCTTTTCCTATAGGACTAGCCGCTCTTCTCTTCTTCCTTGCCCCTCCAGCTTCAGTGACTACCTGCTGAGCCCCTTCTTCATTTTCCAACTCTCAAAACTTATTCCTGAGCTCTATTTCTCCTTCACCAGCCCGTCTTTTCCTCTGCCTGGTTCTTTTCATCACATGCTTCCACTGACCACTTTCCTCACCCAGCAGTCTCCCCTCAGAATTCCCCAGTCCTGCTTCCATCTGCAAGTCTGAGCTTTTCCCTTCAGATACCTCATGTCTTTGCTCCATCATCTGCTCAAACCCCTTTCTAAACTCAACCAGACTTTCCATCTGCATCTCCAAACCTCAGATCTTCTCCTCCATCAGCTCGAGCAGATGGCATTTCATGCAGACAAAACTCTTACCAGGTCCCCCCTCCAGGATCATGGACATACGGCAGCTTCCACATCCAGTCATCTTCATTGTGTCTTCCATGACAGGCCCAACAAAGAAAGGAACAGAACACCACCAGCTATCACCTTCAGCCCCAAACTAAAAGATCTCCAAGGCAGGATCAAGTGGAGTTCCTTAGGGATCAATCTTTGGGACCAATCTTATTTCATCTTTTTATTGCTGATCTCAGCACAAAAAGTGGGTGTGTGCTAATCAAGTTTGCCAATGATCCAAAGCTGGGAGGTATTGCTAATTTAGAGAGATACCGGGATATCGTACAGGAAGATTTGGATGACCTTATAAAATGGAGTAATAGTAATAGGATGAAATTGAATCATGAGAAGTGTAAGGTCAAGCATTTAGGGATTAATAACAAGGATTTTAGTTATAAACTGGGGACACATCAGTTAGAAGTAACGGAAGAGGAGAAGGACCTTGGAGTATTGGTTGATCATAGGATGACTATGAGCCGCCAATGTGATATGGCCGTGCAAAAAGCTAATGCGGTCTTGGGATGCATCAGGCGAGGTATTTCCAGTCGAGATAAGGAGGTTTTAGAACCATTCTAAAAGGCACTGGTGAGACCTCACCTGGAATACTGTGTGCAGTTCTGGTCTCCCATGTTTAAGAAGGATGAATTCAAACTGGAAGAGGTACAGAGAAGGGCTACTAGGATGATCCGAGGAATGGAAAACCTGTCTTATGAAAGGAGACTCAAGGAGCTTGGCTTGTTTAGCCTAACTAAAAGAAGGTTGAGGGGAGATAGGATTGCTCTTTATAAATATATCAGAGGGATAAATACCAGAGAGGGAGAGGAATTAAAATTTAAGCTCAGTACCAATGTGGACACAAGAACAAATGGCTATAAACTGGTCACTGGGAAGTTTACACTTGAAATTAGATGAAGGTTTCTAACCATCAGAGGAGTGAAGTTTTGGAATAGCCTTCCAAGGGAAGCAATGGGGGCAAAAGACCTATCTGGCTTTAAGATTAAACTCGGTAATTTTATGGAGGAGATGGTATGATGGGATAACATGATTTTGGCAATTAATTGATCTGTAAATATTCATGGTTAATAGGCCCAATGGCTGTGATGGGATGTTAGATGGGGTGGCATCTGAGTTACTAAAGAGAATTCTTTCCTGGGTATCTGGCTGGTGAATCTTGCCCAAATGCTTAGGGTTTAGCTGGTGCCATAATTGGGATCAAGAAGGATTTTTTCTGCAGCAGATTGGAAGAGGCCCTGGACGTTTTTCGCCTTCCTCTATAGCATGGGGCACGGGTCACTGGCTGGAGGATTTTCTGCTCCTTGAGCTCTTCAAATCCTGATTTAAGGACTTCGATGGCTCAGACATAGGTGAGAGGTTTTGCACAGGAGTGAGATTCTGTGGCTTGCTTTGTGCAGGAGGTCAGACTAGATGATCATGATGGTCCCTTCTGACCTCAATATCTATGAATCTATGAATTAAAAACAGGGAGATTATAGCGGGTCCTGCTGAAAGGTGAACTGTCAGGCTGGAGGAAGGTTACCAGTGGAGTTCCTTAGGCATCAAGATTCTACAATCTATTCTGAAGGACGATCCCTCAATCTCACAGATCTTGGAAGACAGGCCAGTCCTCGCTTACAGACAGCCCCCCAACCTGAAGCAAATACTCACTAGCAACCACACAACAAAAACACTAACCCAGGAACCTATCCTTGCAACAAACCCATTGCCAACTCTGTCCACATATCTAGTCTAGGGACACCATCCTCGGACCTAATCACATCAGCCACACCGTCAAATGTGCCCAAATACATTTGTTAGTCTCTAAGGTGCCAGAACTACTCCTCGTTTTGTTTTTTGTTTTTGGGGTTTTTTTGCTGATACAGACTAACACGGCTCCCACTCTGAACTAAATGATTGCATCTCTCCCCAAAAGAGATCTATAAGCACAGAGAACACCCTGGAGACCAGGCCTTTAAACGTTAGGAAACATCAGAGTTAAGGTGACGTACATACTTTGCGCAGTGCTGTTGTGTATGTGTGTTATGATACAGACTCACAAGCGTGGCCTTGGGGTCAATTCCCTGCCCCCCACAGCATCAATTTCCTCCAGACTCCCAAGGGAAGTGGTGCTTCCTCCATCCCTTGATGAGATGCCTTTCTCGAGTCTGCTTTGGTCCAAAACTCGCGACTGCACCATGCAGGAGGCCTGTGATGTGTAGGGGGGCCAGATGAGATGATCTAACAGTCTCTTCTGGCCTTCAAGTCTCCAAATCTCTGCAAAACTGGGTGCGGCACATTGAGCATCCTCTGATGGTTCCATGTGTGGCCTGCGTGAACCCTTGCACGACCACTGAGTGTGTGGAGGTGACCCAGGGGGAGCAGCTCAAACATGCACAGGAGCCGGCTCGGGGCAGGACATGAGCCCTGCAGGGCAGGGGTGGGGCTGGCAGTGACATCACAAGGGCCTTTTGCAGCACTCAGCTGATTGGTGAAAGGCGGTTGGGAGGCGGTGACCTCACAGAGAGTCCACGACAACGGCCAGGGAGGACAGGCTGCAGGGCAGGGGGATCTCAGAGACCCCCAAGGCTTTGCTGCAGGGAGTCTCCTTCTTGAGGTGTCTCCTTGAGGACTGAGAGAGAATTCAGGGTCATGTATGTCTGATATCTGCTAGGAGAGCAATACAGCGGTGCACAGACAATCCAGGAAGTTTTTGGAAACTGTCGGGGACAATTTCCTGGTGCAAGTGCTGGAGGAACCAACTAAGGGCAGAGCTCTTCTTGACCTGCTGCTCACAAACCGGGAAGAATTAGTAGGGGAAGCAAAAGTGGATGGGAACCTGGGAGGCAGTGACCATGAGATGGTCAAGTTCAGGATCCTGACACAGGGAAGAAAGGAGAGCAGCAGAATACGGACCCTTGACTTCAGAAAAGCAGACTTTGACTCCCTCTGGGAACTGATGGGCAGGATCCCCTGGGAGAATAACATGACGGGGAAAGGAGTCCAGGAGAGCTGGCTGTATTTTAAAGAATCCTTATTGAGGTTACAGGGACAAACCATCCCGATGTGTATAAAGAATAGTAAATATGGCAGGCGACCAGCTTGGCTTAACAGTGAAATCCTTGCTGACCTTAAACACAAAAAAGAGGCTTACAAGAAGTGGAAGATTGGACAAATGAACAGGGATGAGTATATAAATTTTGCTCGGGCATGTAGGAATGAAATCAGGAAGGTTAAATCACACCTGGAGTTGCAGCTAGCGAGGGATGTTAAGAGAACCAAGAAGGGTTTCTTCAGGTATGTTGGCAATAAGAAGAAAGCCAAGGAAATTGTGGCCCCTTACTGAATGAGGGAGGCAATCTAGTGACAGAGGATGTGGAAAAAGCTAATGTACTCAATGATTTTTTTGCCTCTGTCTTCATGAACAAGGTCAGCTCCCAGACTACTGCACTGGGCAGCACAGCATGGGGAGGAGGTGGCCAGCCTCTGTGAAGGAAGAAGTGGTTCGGGATTATTTAGAAAAACTGGACGTGCACAAGTCCATGGGGCCGGATGCGTTGCATCCGAGATTGCTAAAGGAATTGGCGGATGTGATTGCAGAGCCATTGGCCATTATCTTTGAAAACTCATGGCGACTGGGGGAAGTCCCGGAAGACTGGAAAAAGGCTAATATAGTGCCAATCTTTTAAAAAGGGAAGAAGGAGGATCCTGGGAACTATAGGCCAGTCAGCCTCACCTCAGTCCCCGGAAAAATCATGGAGCAGGTCCTCAAGGAATCAATTCTGAAGCACTTAGAGGAGAGGAAAGTGATCAGGAACAGTCAGCATGGATTCACAAAGGGCAAGTCATGCCTGACTTATCTAATTGCCTTCTATGATGAGATAACTGGTTCTGTGGATGAAGGGAAAGCAGTGGACGTGTTATTCCTCGACTTCAGCAAAGCTTTTGACATGGTCTCCCACAGTATTCTTGTCAGCAAGTTAAAGAAGTATGGGCTGGATGGATGCACTACAAGGTGGGTAGAAAGTTGGCTAGATTGTCGGGCTCAACGGGTAGTGATCAATGGCTCCATGTCTAGTTGGCAGCCAGTATCTAGCGGAGTGCCCCAAGGGTCAGTCCTGGGGCCTGTTTTGTTCAATATCTTCATAAATGATCTGGAGGATGGTGTGGATTGCACCCTCAGCAAGTTTGCGGATGACACTAAACTGGGAGGAGTGGTAGATATGCTGGAGAGTAGGGATAGGATACAGAGGGACCTAGACAAAATGGAGGATTGGGCCAAAAGAAATCTGATGAGGTTCAACAAGGACAAGTGCAGAGTCCTGCACTTAGGACAGAAGAATCCAATGCACCGCTACAGACTAGGGACCGAATGGCTAGGCAGCAGTTCTGCAGAGAAGGACCTCAGGGTGACAGTGAACGAGAAGCTGGATATGAATCAACAGTGTCCCCTTGTTGCCAAGAAGGCCAATGGCATTTTGGGGTGTATAATTAGGGGCATTGCCAGTAGATCGAGGGATGTTATCCTTCCCCTCTATTCAACATTGGTGAGGCCTCATCTGGAGTACTGTGTCCACTTTTGGGCCCCACACTACAAGAAGGTTGTGGAGAAATTG
This sequence comes from Lepidochelys kempii, assembly GCF_965140285.1. Taxonomy (NCBI): domain Eukaryota; kingdom Metazoa; phylum Chordata; order Testudines; family Cheloniidae; genus Lepidochelys; species Lepidochelys kempii. Next base: position 2,920,108 of record NW_027621931.1, on the reverse strand, counting down.
GAAAACGTCCAGTGGAGGGCAACAAAATTGATTAGGGGTCTGGAACACATGACTTATGAGGAGAGGCTGAGGGAACTGGGATTGTTTAGTCTACGGAAGAGAAGAATGAGGGGGGACTTAATAGTTGCTTTTAACTCTCTAAAAGGTGGATCCAAAGAGGATGGATCTAGACTATTCTCAGTGATAGCAGATGACAGAACGAGGAATAATGGTCTCAAGTTGCAGTGGGGGAGATTTAGGTTGGATATTAGGAAAATCTTTTTCACGAGGAGGGTGGTGAAACACTGGAATGCGTTCCCTAGGGAGGTGGTGGAATCCCCTTCCTTGGAAGTTTTTAAGGTCAGGCTTGACAAAGCCCTGGCTGGGATGATTTAGCTGGGATTGGTCCTGCTCTGGGCAGGGGGTTGGACTAGATGACCTCCAGAGGTCCCTTCCAACCCTGATATTCTATGATTCTATGATTCTATGTGAGCGCGAGGTGGAGCCTCTCTGGAGTTTTCTCCTTTTCCACTGCTAATTGAGCGAGAAGACAGACGTCCCTGTGGAGAAGGTAAGAGCCCCAGAGAGGTTTAGTACCTAGGCAGCCTGATCCACCCAGCTGCTGGCCAAATTCTCGGCAGGGAAAACAGGAGGTTAAGGTGGGATAATTTTCCCCCAGCTTGGCCTTTGTCCCTTTGAGTCCTTGGGGTTTGACTTTTTTGGTTTCCCTTTTCCTGCTTCCCTCCCTCCACTGGCGAGGAGGGGGTACTCTATAGCCCTCATGGTGGGAGACCTCCCAAAGAGATGGGACAGGAAGCGTGCTCTGAGAGTGATCCTCACCGGTGACCTGAGCCATCCCTGGGCCATCTGGGGAACCCTCAGCCCACCGCCAGAGTCTCCACGCTGATTGGCTGAGCAGGGGGTCTCGTGGCAGGGAGGAGACTCAGGACTTTGTTCTTCTCGTTTAAGGCCCAGCAAATAAGCCAGAACCAATCATCTGCTTGGTGAATTGTTCTCCTTCTCACTGCTGATTGTCTCTGAGCCGTTCCTGGTTCTTGCTGGTGTTCTCGTGCTTCTAAAACACTTGCTGAAGAATCAGTGTGAATGGTTGTTGGCCTATAGCTCATTGCAGGTCCCTTTATTCTGATCATTCAGTGTGTGAAACTCCAGCCTGATGGTTAGTTTGATGGTTAGTCAATTCTGTTTTGTTGAAATGGCTGATAAAAGAAGTTGTGGTGAATGGAATGTATATTCCTAATTTTTGTGTCTTTTTGTTACTTAAGGTTTAGCCTAGAGGGATTCTCTGTTCTGAATCTGATTACCCTGTAAGGTATTTCCCATCCTGATTTTACAGAGGTGATTCTTTTACTTTTTCTTTCATTAAAATTCTTATTTTAAGAACCAGATTGCTTTTTCATTGTTCCTAAGATCCAAGGGTTGGGTCTGTGTTCACCGATGCAAATTGGTGAGTATTTTTATCAAGCCTTCCCCAGGAAAGGGGGTGTAGGGCTTGGGAGGATTTGTGGGGGAAAGAGGTTTCCAAGCGGGCTCTTTCCCTGTTATATTTCTTTGACACTTGGTGGTGGCAGCAATAAAGTCCAGGGACAAAAGGTAAAATAGTTTGTACCTTGGGAAAATTTTAACCTGAGCTGGTAAAAATAAGCTTAGGGGTTTTTTCAGGCAGGTTCCCACATCTGTAGCCTAGAGTTCAGAGTGGGGAAGGAACCTTGACATAGACTGTTGGGATATGTTTCAAAATGTTGCAGGGCTTGTTTCATGGTCTCCACAACGACAATCTTTCTTCCTTTTAAGACGTGATGACATTTTTGGTCAAGGTCCTTGATTATTCAGGGACATATCCAGGAAGACCCAAAGTATTTGGGACATAAGCCTTGTCTGGAAGGGTGCACAGGGCTAAAATGTTTTTGGCCATAGCAGGTTACTTGTCCCAAGACTGACGTCCATCCCCCTTCAATTCAAGCCCCAAATGAGCTGTTACCAGAATTGCCCATTTTGGGAGCTGCAGGGATCTTTAGCTTAGGTACAAGGAGCGTTGCTGCAGAGTGAATGGAGAAGCCAAAAACACCCATGGAGGTGGGGTGGGGGGGAGAGCAATCAGCTTAAGCATGAAAGTTATTTATTCCCAGTTAGTAACCTTACAAGGGGAGCCAAACAAAAAAAAACGTTCCACTATTAAATGTAATTTAAATGTGATGACAAAATTAGGGCTAGCAAACTGTAACTGATCACAAAAGGCAGGGTCAGGAGGCTATTCCTAGAGAGAGACAGAGGCACAGAAAGAGACAGATGGATCTCAGCACTCCTTGAAGCTGGACTCGATCAGGGTTCCCAGGTGGCCTTGGTAGCGGAGGGACCGGAGCGCTGGAGCCAGGCAGAGCCCCCAGCACAGTCAGTCAGGAAAAGCGAATGAGGAGGACTTGTGGCACCTTAGAGATGAACCAATTTATCTGAGCATAAGCTTTCATGGGCTAAAGCCCACTTCATCAGATGCATGCAGGGGAAAATACAGCAGGAAGATATAGATATAGCGATACAGAGAAGACGAGAAAATGGGGGTTGCCATAGCAACTCTTAACGAGACCAATCGATGAAGGTGGGCTGTTAGCAGCAGGAGAAACAAAACTTTTGCTGTAATCATCAGGCTAATCTGGGGGGACTAAAACTGCAGGGCAGAGAGAGCAGTAAGTGTTGGGGGTCCCGATCCAGTCCCCCAGCTTCTAGCCGCCCACCCCCTTAAGGCTGCCATTGCTGGGAGCCCCCTCCATCTGCAACTTCAACTTGTAAAGATTGTAGATAAAACCTATACAGCTGTGTGCCTTTGGGCAAAAACTTACACACAGGTACATGAAATCCATGCAAAGGAAACCACAGTGGGTAAAACCAGGGAACAAAAGCCTGAGCAGCCAAAACCCAGCCAGCTGTTGCTCCCACGAAGAGGGAGCCCACAGCTCACCCCCAGAGGGTCGCCGACGGTCTGGTGAGACGCTACAAGGGCCATTTGCAAGTGCTTCAATTTTCCAGCTCGATTTGGCTGTTGGTTTCTGGCCCAAAATGCGGAGGCCTGACAGCGTCAGCACTGGGCAAATGTGGCTCGTTGCTGGAAGAGTCTGATTCTCCCGTCGTCTTCTCCCTCCCGAGGGATCCTCCGCGTCTCTCAGCAGCTCCTGGGGTCCCCAGCCACTGTCCCCCCAGCCCGGTGGCAGACTGACGGCAGGGCAAGAAAGCGGACGCCGAACCCTCTTTGCTGTTGGCCTCCGGGACATCGCAATCAGCTTGTGCAGAAACACACACAGACCCCACCCGGAGCACATCGTACGTCACACACACAACACGTCCTGCGTCGCACATCACACACACAAAACATTGCACGTCACACACACACAACACGCCTCACGTTGCACGTTGCATGTTGTACGTCGCACACGCAAACAGAAGACATCGCAAACCACACTTCACATGTGCGTCTTCTTGTTTGCCGTGTTGAGTGTGTGTGTGATGTTGTGTTTCTGGTGTCATGTGACATGGTGTGTGTGTGTGTGTGTGTGTGAGATGTGTGTTGGGTGTGTCGTGTTGTGTGTCATGTTGTGTGTTTGTGTGTGTGATGTGTGGTGTGTTTGTGGTGTCATGTGACATGGGGTGTGTGTGTGTGTATGTATAAGATGTGTTTTGCATAGTCTTGGGTGTGTCGTGTTGTGTGTCATGTTGTATGTGTTTGTGCCTATCTGTGTGATGTGTCATGTGTCGTGTTGTGTGTTTGTGTGTGTGTGACGTGTGGTGTGTTTGTGGTGTCATGTGGCGTGTGGGGATGTGTGTGTGACATGTTGTATGTCATGTTGTGTGTGTTTGTGTTTGTGTGACGTGTTGTGTGTTGTGTTGTGTATGTGTGAGGTGTTGTGTTTCATGTTGTGCATGTGTGAGACCTGTTTGTGTGTGTGATGTTTTGTGTTTGTGACACATTGCGTGTTTGTGCGACGTGCGACGTGTTGTGTGTGCGATGTGAGGTGTGCAATGTGCGACGTGTGCCGTGATGAGTGTGCGTGCGACGTGCGACGTGTTGTGTGTCTGACATTCGACACGTTGTGTGTGTGACGTGCAATGCGCAATGCGTTGTGTGTGCAGGTGTGATGTGCAACATGTGACGTGCGATGTGCAAAGTGTTTGTGCGAGTGAGGCGTGAAATGTGTTGTGTGTGTCCGTGCGATGTGCGATGTGCGATCTGTTGTATGTGTGACTTGTTGTGTGTCATGTTGTGTGTGTTACATGTTGTGTGTGGATCATACCTGTGTGTGTCATATTGTGCATGTCTGTGTGAGATGGGTTCTGTGTCTTCTTGTGTGTGTGTGAGAGAGGTGTTTGTGTGTGTCATGTTGTGTGTCACGTGTGTTTGTGTGTGACGTCTTTCTGTGTGTGTGTCGTGCGACTTGCATGCATGTGTGCATGCGATGTGTTGTGTGTATCTGTGCAACGTACAACAGGTTGTGAGGGACATGCAATTTGTTTCTGTGTGTGTCGTGTTGTGTGTGTGTCATCTTGTGTTATGTGTGTGTGTGAGACGGGTTGTGTGTCGTGTTGTGTGTGTGAAATGTTTTTGTGTGTGTTTGTGTCATGTTGTGTGTGTCATGTTATGTGTGTTTGTGTGATGGGTTGTGGGTTGTGTGTGAGTTGTGTGTTATCTAGAGTGTTGTATGGATTGTGTGTGCTTGTGTGTTTGTGATGACATGTGACGTGGTGTGTGGGTGTGGGTGTGTGAGACGTGTGTTGTGTGTGTGTGACATACTGTGTGTGTGTCTTTGTGGTGTGGTGTGTGGCCATTTTCTGTATTGTGTTCAGTGTGTGTATGGTGTTGTGTGTGTGGTGTCATGTTTTGTGTGAAGTGTGTGTCGTCTTGTGTGTGTTTGTGTGTGAGACGAGTTGTGTGATGTGTTGTGTGTATGTGACGTGTTGTGTGTCACATTCTGTGTGTGTTGTGTGTTGTCTAGAGTGTTGTGTTGTATATGTGTGAATGTCTGTGATGTGTTGTCTGTTAGGGTGTGTGCCTGTGTTATGTTGTGTGCCGTTTTGTGTGTTGTGCTGTGTATGTGACGTGTTGTGTGTCGTGTTATGTGTGTTTGTGTATGTGTGACATGTGTGTAGTTTTTTCTGTCTGTGTGATGTGGTGTGTCTCGTGTTTTGTGTTTGTGAGTGTAAGGTGCTGTGCGAGCGACACGCAATGTGTTGTGTGTGTCCGTGCTATGTGCGATGTGCATCGTACAACAGGCGACGCGTTGTGTGTGTGTGTGCGACGTGCAATGTTTTGTGTGTGTGTGTGCTACACACAGCATGTTGTGCGTGTGATGTGCGACGTGTGTGTGAGACGTGCTACACGTGACGTGTTGTGTGGGTGGCGTACAATGTGTTGTGTCTGTGTGTGCGACACACACATCACACACAACACGTCTCATGACACCACAACCACACAACACACACTCAACATGACACACAAAACGGCACACAACTCAACACACACACAACACGACACACACACACACAACACAAAACACAACACAGCACACACACACTGAACACAAGACTCTGCACGACACACAGCACACACACAAGACATCACACACACACAGACGTGTCTCACACACACACGTGGGCAAACGTGGCTGGTTGCTGTCAGGGTCTGCGTCTCCCTGCGGGTCCAGGGGCCTGGCTGCAGCTCCCGCCCCAGCCCTCCCCCCGGGGGCGTTGGCTGCTGCCCCTTCCCATGTCCCGGCCCCTCCGGCCTGGGTGTGTGGCTGGTGGTTGGTCTGTGGAAACGCCTGTGGGATGCGGCTTCCTTCGAGTTCCCAAAGGGTTGGTTGGAGTCGGGCACGAGTCTCCTTTCCCGTGCGAGAGATCCCGGCGTCACCTTTCCACCACGTCCTTGCCAAGGCTCCCTGCGCAGCTGAGCCGGGAGGGTTTTCTCACCTGTGTTTTTCTCCACCATCCTGCCTGCAGAGGGAGAGCTGCATTCGGGTCTCAAGAGCTGCATATCAAGTTAAAGAGGTATGGGCTGGATGGATGCACTACAAGGTGGGTAGAAAGTTGGCTAGATTGTCGGGCTCAATGGGTAGTGATCAATGGCTCCATGTCTAGTTGGCAGCCGGTATCTAGCGGAGTGCCCCAAGGGTCGGTCCTGGGGACGGTTTTGTTCAATATCTTCATTAATGATCTGGAGGATGGTGTGGATTGCACCCTCAGCAAGTTTGCGGATGACACTAAACTGGGAGGAGTGGTAGATACGCTGGAGGGTAGGGATAGGAAAGAGAGGGACCTAGACAAATTGGAGGATTGCGCCAAAAGAAATCTGATGAGGTTCAACAAGGACAAGTGCAGAGTCCTGCACTTAGTACAGAAAAATCCAATGCACCGCTACAGACTAGGGACCGAATGGCTAGGCAGCAGTTCTGTGGAAAAGGACCTAGGGGTGACAGTGGACGAGAAGCTGGATATGAGTCAGCAGTGTGCCCTTGTTGCCAAGAAAGCCAATGGCATTTTGGGCTGTATAAGTAGGGGCGTTGCCAGCAGATCAAGGGACGTGATCGTTCCCCTCTATTCGACATTGGTGAGGCCTCATCTGGAGTACTGTGTCCAGTTTTGGGCCCCACGCTACAAGAAAGATGTGGAAAAATTGGAGAGAGTCCAGCGAAGGGCAACAAATATGATTAGGGGACTGGAACACATGAGTTATGAGGAGAGGCTGCGGGAACTGGGATTGTTTAGTCTACGGAAGAGAAGAATGAGGGGGGATTTGATAGCTGCTTTTAACTACCTGAAAGGTGGATCCAAAGAGGATGGATCTAGACTATTCTCAGTGATAGCAGATGACAGGACAAGGAGGAATGGTCTCAAGTTGCAGTGGGGGAGGTTTAGGTTGGATATTAGGAAAAACCTTTTTTACTAAGAGGGTGGTGAAACACTGGAATGTGTTACTTAGGGAGGTGGTGGAATCCCCTTCCTTAGAAGTTTTTAAGGTCAGGCTTGACAAAGCCCTGACTGGGATGATTTAGTGGGGATTGGTCCTGCTCTGGGCAGGGGGTTGGACAAGATGGCCTCCTGAGGTCCCTTCCAACTCTGTTATTCTATGATTCTATGAGTCTATGATTCAAATCCCTGACGTAATCCCACTCCGTCCAGTAGCCCCAGGCACATTCCAAGCGTTGGATTCGAGACACTGAGTCAGCTTCCTGCAGTGAGTTTCAGCCTTCCCAGAGGTAATTTGTGGGGGCTCACCCTTTTCGGATGTTCTTGTTTATTTCCCCTCCATCCAATTCAAATGAGTTTGAAATTACTCACGGCAACATTCTTTCACCTACTTTGGTAAACAGAACAGTTATCAAATGTTGTACTGAGAGACCAGTCAGTGGGGAACAGAGCGATAGTCATTTGTAAACCAGTTGCATTAAGAACCACAGGTCTCTGGATGGGGGTAGACCACCGTGGGGATGGGAGTGTCACAGAGAATTTGGAGGGAGGTGGCGGAGTAGAGGGTGGAAGAGGTTGAATTAGGGTACATTTTCCCTTGGCCCCGAAAGGGGCAGCACGACATGCCCAATTAAAAGGGGGTGTCACGCCTGAAGAATTTACAATATCCACCAAAATAACAGTAACAACAAGACAAACACAGAACACAGTGTTTTGTTGCGACAGGGGACCCACGGCGTTCTGGGTTTTCTTCCACTGGCACCAGCTTGCCCAGAAAGTGTCTGAAAAAGAAAATAAACATTCCCCAGCCCCTGGGTGGGGACAGATGATTGCTTAAAAATGCCCCTTTCTTTTCACATTTTTTTTGACTGACTGCAGGAAAACCAAAAAATTACCTTTATATTTTGTTTGTTTGTTTTTTCATTCAAAGGATACTTGCTGCATACCTAGGCAGAGGAGGCCTGTCTATGTAAACACGGTCTGTTCCTGAAGTCTTTCCCCCAGCTCATCACTAGATGTGAGGGGGGAGGTCATTCAGGCCTTCCTTACACTTCGTATTTAAAAACTCCTTATTGTTCCTACCTCTGCTGGCCTTAGATTTCTCCTCCTGTCCCTTCTTTGGCAGCTTGTAAGAGGTGGCCAAGTGGTTAAAGTGGTGGGCTGCTAATCATTGTGCTTTGCATGCATGGGTTTGAATCCCATCCTCATTGTGTGCATTTTGTCTTCTCCCCTCCTTCACAAACAACCATCTCCCCTTTGGTACAAGCCACATTGCTTCCTGGAAACAAAAACCTTCTCAGGAACTCAGACCTCCCTTGCTGTCAATAAAACACGTCTAAATCCCAGATTTCTCAAAGAGTTCTTTGTTTCTTAGTATTTATCTCAAAAGGTAACAGCCTCATAACGTCCCCCAAACACCCTGGGACCAGCCCAAATAATTAAAATGCCCCCACCTCAGCCACGACAGTGACCCACAGCTAGCGTGTCTAGGTCAAGGTGCTCTGGAGGAAGCAACTCAAACGTTTTCTCTCTGCTTCCCTTGGCGAGGTCTGACTGGGAAAACAAAATTGAAAATTTTCTGCTGGGAAACCAATTCTAGTCTGTTTGGGGACTTTCATTTGAATGGATTATTATTATTCTCTTCTGATCTCTGAATTATTTCAGTTCAGTCTTTGTCCTCCAGATGTGTTGCCAGGTGTTGAGCAGAGTGGGAGTGAGGCCAAGTCATGACGTCTCTTCCCCTCTTCCAACTTGCTAGGAAGTTCCGCTGCCTTGATGTGAGTCAAGCAGTGTCCATTGTCTCCGGGCTTTCTCGGAGGAGTCCGCATTGTACACGGTTCCTGGGAGAGTCCTTGGGAGCGTGGATACCTTTACTGGGCCATCTGTCTCCACTGTCATTTTATAGCCCTGCAGCCCCAGCCCCATAAGCCTGAGTCAGCTGCCCCGGGCTCTGAGACAGGTGCCCTGGGTGTTTTAATTGCAGTATAGACATAACATTAGGATACGTCTACAGTGCAATGAATCACCCACGCCTGGCCCGTGTCACATTAATCCAGGACAGCGGCTTGGGCTGTAAAGTTGCAGGGCACGTGTCTCGGCTCAGGCTCAGGACCCTGCTCTAGGAGCCCAGAAGGTTGGGCGGGAGTTTGGCAAGTGAAAAAGGTAAAACCGCAGTGAAGTATTCCCCTGGACTCAATGGCATTTCTCCATTTCTCTGTCTGCTTCGGAGCAGTGACAAAACAGGTCCTGCTGCATTCGTTATTTCAAAGGGAGGTTTAGGATTTTCATTCTCAGACACGGTGCACAAAGCAGGACTCAACCCTCGGCATAAACTGAATGAGCCGCCCACAGATTCTGGCAGCCCCAATGAGCCACTTGGTGTGAGAGCTCGGACCTGCCCCTGTCCCAGAGGGAGGGGGTCATCTGCGAGGGGACTGCACCACTGACCTACCAGCTCTTAACACCCAAACGTTCAGTCACTCTATTATCAGTGCCTATGAGTGTAATTTAAACAACAAGAACGGCTACACTGGGCTAGACCAAACGTCCATCTAACTCTGTTATTTGTCTTCTGATAGGAGCCAGTATCAAATGCCTTAAAAGCCACTACTGGGAGTTGAACCCAGGATCTCCTGTTTAGAAGACAGGTGCCTTAAACCAGCTAATCCATGGTGCTTTCCTCTGGCTAATGTATGGTGTCTGCCCACACCTGACTCCCTGCCAACCCGCACTGGGCCCTGACAAGCGTTTCTTGTGTTTCGAATCTGTAAAGCAGAGAAGCGGGTGAAGTTTTACTCCCAAGGTGTGTGTGTGATTCTTTGGACAGGTCTATCTTACAAAATTAAGTCAGTAACAACATTACTTTGGGGTGTTAAAAATTTTACCTTTCCTGAGCAATGCAGTTATATCAGCCTAATCCCGGTGTAGATAGCACTGGGTTAACAGGAGGACTTCTTCCCACCCCACTCTGCCTCTTCGGCTGAGGCCTGCTGGTCCACCTTTCACTCGCTCCTCTCTCCCCGAGGCCTCCTTGCCGGCTGCTCATGCCTCTCCACCCCCTACCCCAAGGTCTGCCCGCCACCCACACCTCTCTGACCCCTCCCCTGAGACCCACCATGGCCGCCGCTCCCACCTCTCAGCCCCACCCATGACACCCACCCAGCCTGCCACCCGTGCCTCTCCATCCTGCCCTGCCCACCACTTGCACCTCTGTGCCCCTCCCCGGAGACCCACCCTGCCCACCTCTTTCTTCATGCCGCTGTTGTTATTCCATGACACATTAAAGATGGAATGAAAAGCTGAGTTTCCTCCAGGGTGAGGAAAGGAAGGAGACACCAACCCCCTGGCAAAGCTCTGTGCCCCACAGAAAACCTGCCCCCTGCTATTACAGTCACTGATGTACTGGGGATATGACGGGAAAGGGACTGTCTGAATTATCGAGGCAGGAATTTTACAACAATCTACAGCAACATCACTGGCCACAAACACACTCTCCTCATGCTCCAGCCAGAAGGGAAACGAGCAGGAATTCTTGTTCAGCCCTGGGCACACTTACACAACAGCACAGCAGTGAGTGTGTTGTGGACGCTGGTCTGAGGAAACAATTGGAAACGATCACTCAGTGAGAACAGAACTAGAGTGTCGTGAGAGCGCTCTATAAAGCAAGTAGTTGTGGCTGAGTGGTTAAGGTGGTGGACTCGAAATCCCTTGCGGGGGGGTCTCCCTGTGCAGGTTTGAATCCTGCCAACTACGGAGGAAGTTGTGGCTCTTTAGTTTCAGTGCCTGAGCATCCTTGGCCCCAGTGGGAGCCAGGCTACGTCTACACGACAGAGTTATGCTGCTTTAGTTAAAGCGTTTTAATTAAGCCGCTGTTGCATGTCCACACTAGGCTGCTTGTGTCACCGGAGCGCATCCAGGCTAGCAGCTCTTGGATCGCCACAGAGAGCAGTGCATTGTGGGACGCTATCCCACTGTGCAACTGGCTGCAGGGTGCTTTGGGAAGGGTTTGCAATGCCTCGTGGGCAGCCACACGAGGCAGGTTTCTCTATCCCATTGTTCCATGGGCATCCGACTCGATTGCCAGCTGCTTTTCAGCTGCCGTGGGCGTGGTGGGCAGAGAGTGTGTGTGTGTTGGGGACAGACAGTGTGTGTGTTCGGGGAGCGTGTGTATTGTGGAAGAGTGAGTGTGTTGGCACGCTGTCCCTAAGTTCAGACAGCTGCTGGAAGCAACCAGTCCTGAGTCAGGCGGAGGGGGACACCCCAGTCCTGAGTCAGGGGGAGCGGGACAGCCCCGACATCAGCCCCCACTTCCCGCACTGGCTCAGCACAGCCCAGCAGTCTCTGTCACATACACACACTCACACAGACTGCTGCCTGCCTGGCTGTGTGTCAGGGTGCAGGACGAGGGGGGTTTAGAGGGCCATGGGCCCAGCACTTTTTAGCAGCCCTAAGAACGGACGACGGAGGGGGGAACAAGGTGGAGCCTTGGGGGAAGAGGCGTTCTGTGGGTGTGGCCTCGGAGGGAGGGGTGGCATCAGGGAGAAGGGGCGGTGTGAGATTGGGGCCTCAGGGAGAAGGGGCGGAGTGAGTGAGGGCTGGGGGGAAAGGGGTGTCATGGGGGCGTCACAGTTCGGACGCCGGTGGCCCCCCCACTGTAAGGAATATTCCACCACCCCTGCTCTGGGTCCTAGGTGTGGTGAATTTGTCAGGTCTGTTGCCGGCACCCAGTGCCGAGAGGCTGAACAACAGCTTGAGTTGGTTCGTTACCCGGTGTGCTACACCCAATAATCACAACGGGGTGGAGAAGCAGAAAAGTTTATTTGCAGCTGCAAAAAGGTACAGGGAGAATAAAATCTCAAATCCTGCACAACAGAGCAGGAAGTTACACAGGCTTTTATACATCCTTTTTCCCAGCATACTTATCCAATAGCAAGCTGCCCCAAGTATCCATATTGCCAGCCAATCCAGTTCCCAGCTAGTTCCCTGATTCTCTGTATCATTTGTTAAACTATACATAAAGCTGCTTTATTCAGCATTGTTCTTCCATATCTCCCCTGTTTGGCCTTGCTTAGTTTCAGGCAGTCTGACTCTGCAACATACTGTTGCAGATTCTCAGCATAACTGCTGTGTGTGCCTCCAGGCGGGGGGGTGGGGGTAAGGACACCTGGGCCTAGTGCAAGGGGGCTTCATAGACACTCATGGTCTTCCATCTGCTCGAGTTACCTAGTGGCCATGCCCCAGTGTCCCCAACAGGTCTGAGACAGGAGTTGCTTGTGAATGACAGTGACCCCTTTGCCAATTGGCACCAATAAGCTTTTGTCACACATTGCCACGGGGCAAGGCAAGACGGCTATAGTTAAGTAGTGCGGAACAAGTATTTTAGCCCCAGGCTAAACAAATCCTTGGTACTATGGTAACCAAATGGCAGTTGTTTCAGGTTAATCAAGACACCTGGGGCCAATTAAGATCCTTCTAGAAAGCAGTGGAGATAGCTAGGTTGATTGGAATACCTGAAGCCCATCAAGGCCTGGCTGGAACTCGTGAAAAGCCTCCCAGTTCGTCAGTGAGGCGCATGTGTCAGGATCTGTAGGAGGAAGCCGTGCTGTTGGAGGAACCAAGCAGTGCAAATCCACATCAGGTGCAAGGAAGGAGGCCCTGAGGTAACAGCGAAGGAGATACTGAGTGGGGGCTGCTATGGGGAAGCGGCCCAGGGAATTGTACACGTCCTATTTCCCAAAAGTCAGCTACCATAGCTGCTACTATTAGGGTCCCTGGGCTGGAGCCCAGAGTAGAGGGTGGGCCCGGGCTCCCCCCTCCCCTCCCGTCCCCTCCTTGATTAATCATGGATACTGGGAAACAGAGATTGTGCGAGGGAGGGTTGCTTCTCCTCACCTCCCTTGCTGGCTTATGATGGCTCAGTAAGCTGTGGCCCTTGCCTCTAGAGAGAGAAGGGCTATGTGGACGGTCACAGTGAGTCTCTGAGGCTAGCAAAATCCACCAGGAAACGTGGGACCCATAGAGACAAGGACAGAGCTTTGTCACAACATGCACTGAGCTATGCCCTCACACCCTGATATAATAGAAAGACCAGCACAAAAAACAGAGAAAGGAACAATAAGATACTAAAATAACAACGGTTGGAACTCTCCATTTCTCTCAGTCTTTGGGTGGATGGGTACGAAGAGCTGTAGCTACAGTTGAGGAACCAGGCGATCGGACAGCTGGCCCAGCCCTCCATACTAGTACCTCTCTCACATAGAGGGAAATGGGTCAAAATTGGAATTCATGTCATGACTCACTTCCCATAGGGGATCGGTCTGTCTCAGGCTCTGTCTATACTTCAAACACTGGAAGTATTCTTCTGACAACCTAACACTGTCTACGCTGGGGCTGAGGTCACATTAACTACTCTCAGTGGAGTGGACTTTTCACACCCCTGAGAGAGGTGGCTACGTCAACATCGCTTTTCAGCATAGACCAGACTTTAGATGGCTTCTTGATCTAAAAGGTAATGGACTTCAGCCTTTTCCTTGGTGGTTGAGGACTGCAACTTTCCTACCTGCTGAACACATCCTATGACAGATGACTTTCCTTTGCAAATTAGAGAAGTGGGGAAGTCAGTGACCCTTACAGTCTAAGTGTAAGAACTTGTAAAAACTTCTACAAATTGTCTCTTCGAATAATTTTGCTTTCACTAGAAATAGACTTTGAAACTAAGCAAAATAAGTTCTATTTGAAACACAAAAATTTAAAATCTATACTGGGCCAATATTCACTTATACACTCTCACACACATTCTTCCACCCCAACCATTGGAGTGAGGTTTTCTACCAGAACTCCTTACACTACAGGGGGTAAATTAAAGCAAATTAACTTTTCAAGATCAGCTGTCACTTCCTGTATGACTAACAAAACAAAAAAATCAAGACACTTTGTTTTACAAAGTGATTCAGATTATCACACAATTAGTCTGCTACTCTTTAACCAATACATTCATTTTCATTGGAAACAATAACATATTCAAAGAGCTCAAATACTTGTCATATGAGTTCATTTTCTTTTAATCCCCGTTGCCAACAACTGAACCTTGGCTCTAGTTCTGGTTTGTCCCAACGTAGGTCCCAACCAATTCTCTGAGTTCATATATCGCTGGTTCTTCTAAAAGGCATTTATCGGTATAACTATATTGCTCAGGGGTGTGAAAAATCCAGAGTTGAGCAATGTAGTTACACAGCCCTAACGCCCTGTGTAGATAGCGCTACGTCAGCAGGACATATAGCTTGAGGGGGCTGGACTAATGAAGTCCGACGGCAGAGATCTCTCCCATTGGCTTAGAGCATCTGTAATAGCATGCTACACCAGTGCAGCTACATGGGGGCAGCTGTGCCAACATCAGCTTTATTGTGAAGCCGGAGCATCAGACACAAAACCAGAGAATCAGGACTCAACATGCGAGTATCTGGAAGTCTGAAATTGGAACCGGACACGTTCGTTGCCTCATTGATTACCATCATTTCCACAGCCTGAAAGTCCTTGTTTCTGTGAAAATAGAATGAATTATATTGAAATTATAATTCATTAAAGAAATGCTACTTGAAGGGTTAGTTGAAATATAGTTGTCAAGAAGAGAAACATTAAGGAGTGTGAGACAATGGGTCCTCAAACTAATTAACTTAGAGCTCCGACTGAGCTGAGAGATTGGTAAACATTAGTATGCAAGTAAGATATATATGTATATTTGTCAGTTTCTGCTTCCTTTTGTCTCTTATGTTAAATTGGCTTATCCGTATAAATAAGTTAGCTTGAGCCTTTGCAGGGGGCTCACATATCTGGGTGCATTGGCAAAGTGCTTTGCTAATAAACAGAATGGTCTGACAAATTATGTGAGTCCTGAATCTGACTTTGACATTACCCAATCAGGCACCCAGTTTGGAATCCACGAGGAGGGAATGTCCTATGAAGCACTCTCTCTCTTTGGATCCAAATGGTGAAGGATGATTGTTCTCAATCTAACCCTGGCATGCTTTGGATCTGTAATCACTGAGTTGTACAAACAAACAATTTTCCTTGGGTCTTTGGTCACCATAGCTTCTTTTACTGGGATGGAAACCAAGAATGGAGCATGTACTCATTCAACCCCAGTTCTTTCCATATCCTTGGCCTTGCTTAGGGTAAATGTACACTTCTCTGAAGTAGAATCCTTTACAAAAGCACTCAAAATCTCAGCAGTGTTAGTGAGGAATGGCTTCCTGAAACATGCCCGGCTTTTCTTTAATTTGGTGGCACAATTCCAGGCAAGGGACTGGATACAGGCCTGTTAGTTATCAGAGCTGGAGTTTCTATTCAAAACTAGCTATTTTTCTGCAGCTATTAGATTTCCAACACTGATTTCATTTCATACACTTTTTTTTAGCACCTACAAAGGACAAATTCAATAAAAAACCCACTTCTATTTCCTCAACATCTGCATCATGAAGGAGACCATTCCCCATGCCATAGAATTAGTTAGGTTATTTAAAATTTTTTAGTAACCTAGCATCCCCCATAATGGGGGACAAAACAGCCCCTTGCCAGAAGTGGCTTTACCAATTGATGGAACCTGGGATTTAAACTCCAAATGATCACACGGTGCTTGGGATCCATCTGAATTCCCCTTCCAGGTTTTTGACACTTTCATCTCCAGGCATAGCGACTCCGATATAGGATTAAAGAAGTCAAAGCATCGTCTCCAAGCACAGACAGCTGAGACCGCTTCATCACGTGACACTTTGAGAAGTGGAGGGATAGAATGTGACGAAGATCCCTCCTGTCTGAGCCATGCAGAGTTAACAGGTCTGGAGTGATGGGGAAGGAGGGAATCTCTGAGTCACCCCATCTCCTTCCAGTGTCACAGAGGCTGAAATGACACTTCTTTTCCTGCCCCTGCTCCTCTTCCTTTAAATATAATTGGGAAAGTTCCCAATATAACTGCTCTTCAGCACAACCCAGAGCAACGTGAGAACAACTGGCAATGATATAATCTGAATCATTGGTGATTCCGAATAATAATTTTGCAATAGGAGGAATGGTATAGATGTGATGCTCCCTGGTTCCTGATAGGAAGGGCACACTCAAATTATTCATGAGACAATGGAGTAGATAGGAAGGACAAATGGGTCCACCTCAAAACAGGGTGAACTGCAAAAGGCAAAAATGGGCCACTCATTTGGACACGCTGAGGGATAACGGTGCTGCAAACAGTTCAAACAACTTTAAAAGTTACTATGTGGGAATCAGGAAAAGTATTAAAGAAAAAAAAGTACGGATAGCCCTAGAGGTTTTTATGGTGTTGATCTCCTGTGCAGATTCTTTGATGGCTAACATGGGCTGAGTGCCAAGAGAAGGTTTTCCCACACTCACGGCATTCATAGGGCCTCTCCCCTGTGTGGTTCTCTGATGGGTAACAAGGTTTGAGCTGCGATTGAAGGTTCTCACACTCACGGCATTCATAGGGCCTCTCTCCTGCGTGGATTCTCTGATGCTTTATAAGGGCTGACTGGTCATGTATGTTTTTCCCACACTCAGTGCATGCATTTTTTGTCTTTCCCCTGAGGATTTCCTGCTGTGTTGTGCTTTCCTTGAGGTCCTTCTGAGTTCCCCGACAGGAAATTAATTTACCCACTTTATCCCTTGGCCGATTTCCCTGCTCGCTCTCTGGTCTGTGCTGAATCTCACAGGATTTTCCCTGCTCATACTCCTGGACATGTTCCTTTCCGATCTTTGTGATAATGCTCTGTGTTTATCCACTTGCCCAGCATTTTCCTGCTGAGAATTCTGCTCCTCTTTCTCACATGCCATCGCATCACCTGCTGCGGTAGAGACAGAAACCTCAAACAGGGATGGAAAGGGGAAGGCCAACGAAAAAAAGTGCTGGAGACAGGTCAAATAAAAGCAGGAACTGAACTCCTCCAAACACTTCCCCTAACTGGGAGAGAGGAGGGGATCAATTCAGCCTTCACATCCCATCAAATTCATGGGGGGAAGGGAGGAAGCTACTGCCTGATGTCTGCTCGGATCTACAGGAAGCCATGAGCTATAGTTACCCTGAGGTTATGACCCCTGCTCGGGACAATAATGAACTGAGTGACCTCCCAAGGGCTTCGTAGGGCAGCCCAGATGTTTCCTTCAGGCACTTACAGATTCTGAGTTGGTTTCATGTTTCCTCACCTTTGCAGGGAGCTCTCAGGGTCTGTCTTTCCTCTGAACCCTGGAGCTCTGAGACCCATGGCTCTTCCCCTTCTTCCAGCTGGGAAAACACATCAGGTTTGGAAATGGGAAACCCTGCTCAGATGAAAGAAAACAAAGGAGTTCAGGTGATTGCATAAGACTCTGTCATAAAAAAAACAAAACATTCTATTAATTTCACTTCAGTGCTTAGTGTGACCTGGTGTGCCTTGGGGAGTCCTGACTGAAAACGCTAAGGTCAGGGCAGGCTAAAAAAGGGAGAGCAGATGCTCCCAGAACTGATGGCTAACACTGAAGTTAAAATCACCGACCACTCACAAACTATGCTTCTGATCCCCCACACTGGTTATTGAGAAGCTGAAAAAGATCACACAGCCCCCTTTATTGCATTCCAGTTCTCTGACTCCCAATCAGCACCTGTGTTCGCTACAGTGAGAGCTTATTTAAAAATTCTGGTCACAGAAACACAATGTTCTGACCCCAAAGGGTCAACCATATTACCAGGTCAGCACAGGTTTGAATCATAGAATCATAGAATCTCAGGGTTGGAAGAACCTCAGGAGGTCATCTAGTCCAACCCCTGCTCAAAGCAGGACCAATCCCCAATTAAATCATCCCAGCCAGGGCTTTGTCAAGCCTGACCTTAAAAAAAAGGTTTGGATCTTACCCAAAATACCAGGCTGCCAGCCAATCCTTTAGCCTCTAAACTAAAGGAAAGAAGGAAAGGTCAGATACATTCAGAAATCTATATATCGGGTTCTTCACAGTATTGGTGAGTTCCTGGCTTCAAAGTCCGTCTGGAACACATCCACAGCTTGGATGGGTCATTCAGTCCTTTGTTCAAGGCTTCAGTTTGCAGAGAAGTTGCTCCAGAGGTAGGAAGAGGGATTGAAGAGAAAATGAAGATGATGCAGCTGCCCTTTCTATTCCCTTTGCCTTGTGGCTTGTACTTCCTGTGTCCCAAACACAAACTTCACAGCACATGGCATGGAAAAGCCCTGGAGTTCTCAGTACACAGGCATACCCCTGCATGTCTTGCTGACTCAATAGGCGTATCCCCTTGGTTCTTTTCATGGGCTCATTGTACAGCTGATGACCCTTGACAGGCCAGTGAAGAGGCTCAGCAGTGCTGATGCCAGTCTGTCCGGGGGTGTCACCCAGAAACACTGCACAAGTCTGGAAATACAGATATAACCTACATCTCTATAACTCACAACACAAAGGT
This sequence comes from Lepidochelys kempii, assembly GCF_965140285.1. NCBI lineage: Eukaryota > Metazoa > Chordata > Testudines > Cheloniidae > Lepidochelys > Lepidochelys kempii. The sequence goes on along the minus strand of NW_027621931.1, from coordinate 2,901,711 downwards.
GGTACAAAACGTAGAAACAAAATGATCATACTTGGAAAATCATAGCATTTTCACTGACACCTTACACGGCATATCTAGCATGATTCATTGCAATTTCATCATATTGGTATTTTATTATTAATTATTATTATTGAAGTGTCTCACAATTCCCTACAGTGTCACGCCTAGTAAACCAGTGAATTCCCAGGACCAGCTCCCTGGGTCCCTGAAGATGCTGAGCACTCTGCTTATGAGGGATTGAAATACCCACATATCTGCTGGGGACACACACAGACAGGCACAGTCTGTACCCTGTGACGAAGTTCCTGCTCTACCTTGGTGGGTCTTGCGCTTATTGGCGGATTTGCTCGCCTTGGAGCTTCACGGCAGCCCTCAGCTTGGCCGTTTTTCTGAACCCACAGTCCAGGCTGACGACTCCTGTGTCTGACCAGGAGTTGGGAGGATTTGGGGGGAACCCGGGCCCGCCCTCTACTCCGGGCTCCAGCCCAGGGCCCTGTGGAATGCACCTGTCTAGAGTGCCTCCTGGAACAGCTCTGCGACAGCGACAACTCCCTGGGCTACTTCCCCATGGCCTCCTCCCAACCCCTTCTTTATCCTCACCATAGGACCTTCCTCCTGGTGTCTGATAATGCTTGTACTCCTCAGTCCTCCAACAGTCCGTGTTCTCACTCTCAGCTCCTCGCGCCCCTTGCTCCCAGCTCCTCACACGCACCTCACTAACTGAGGTGAGCTCCTTTTTAAAACCCAGGTGCCCCGATTAGCCTGCCTCAATTGATTCAAGTAGCTTCTTGATTGGTTGCAGGTGTTCGAATCAGCCTGTCTTACTGGTCTCCAGAAGGTTCCTGATTGTTCTGTTACTTTACCCAAGGAAAAGGGACCTACTTAGCCATCTGGCCTGACCCTGTCACAACCCCTATGTTCACTCTTCTAGAAAACTATGATCAATTATTTACATAGTATGGCTTCTTTGAGGTATCATTTGAAAATGCATAATCTACAGAATATTATCCTCCTGTTAAAATATGTGTAGCAACACTATGTAAAATTATGAGATTTTACTGTATCCTATTAGTGAAAAAGTTACAATTCTGTGGAACACCCTCAGACCAGTTCCTCAGAGACAGCAAGTCAAGCAGCTGGTCAAATTGCCATTCTCCAGGAGGGGGAAGGTGTGAAGAAGACATTTACATTCCTTCACAGGGACCACTTGAAGCTCATAGCTACAACAGACAGCCGGTCACCAGGACTCAGCTGAGAACTGAAGTTGTTTGTCGTACAAAGGACTGAATTATAAAAAGAGGGGAGGAAAATGCTTGAGACTCTCTCTCTCCCCCTTTTCCTCTGCTCATGACAGCTCCTGAAGAAACTGAACTTGGCAGCAGGGGCGAATTAGGGGGACTTCTGGCTGAAAGGACAGCCAGCCTGCCTCAGGATATAGTGAGAGAAACATTTGCTTTGTACCCGTTTTAGCTTGTTAACTTAGATGTTAGTTTGGGTTTTATCTTGCATTTCTTTTGTAAACAATTCTGGCTTTTATACCTCATTACCTGTAGTCAATTAATATGGTTTTTTTGCCGGTAGTTAGCCATCTCATTTTATTGTTTCATCTAACCAGTGTGTTGGGATTAAAGTGTGTTGGAAAATCCTTTTGGGATAACAAGGCTGGCACGTGTCATTTTCCACTGATGAAATGACAGACTTCATATGACCTTGAGTTGTTCAGTAGTGTGCTGGACAGTGAAAGATGCACAAAAGTCCGGGACCAGAGAATTTTCTGGGGTTCTCCTGTGGTGCACTGTAATTCGTGAGTCGCTGACTAACAGCGCTCAATACTGTGTAGCTGGCAGCGAGTTACATGCTGGAGACTGGGTGTTAACTGCCCAGGAGTGGCTGTTCTCACAGTAAAGCAGTGTAAAAGCCACCCCAGCTTGGGCAACTGAGGGGAAACAGCTGTTCAACCAGTCAAGATTGCACTGTGGTTAATGTCACAGACACTCAATTTCAAAGCATCTTCTAAAACACAGAGAAAGTAAATCCATGTCCAGGAAGTTGAAGACTCCAGACAGAGGACAAGTCTCCCTGGAACTGCTTCTTGCAGAGAGAGAGAGAGGTCCAGACACAATGAGAGAGTCCTGGGGAAGCTGGGAACACTAAGAATGGGCTGGTGGGGTTCAGTGGAGAAAGGGAACAGGAAGGGCAGGGATATCACTGAATGCAGGATCTCAGCAGTCCTAGATGTCAGGATAGCACCTAGTGCAGCCCATTGGAAAACATAATCCCAACTATACATATAAAATGATGGGGTCTACATTAGCTGTTTCCACTCAAGAGAGGGATCTTGGAGTCATTGTTGATAGTTCTCTGAAAACATCCACTCAGGGTGCAGAGGCAGTCAAAAAGCAAACAGGGTGTTGGGAATCATTAAGAAAGGGACAGATAATAAGACAGTACATAACTTGCCTCTATATAAACCCATGGTACGCCCACATCTTGAATATTGTGTGCGGATGTGGTCGGCCCATCTCAAGAAAGATACATTACAATTAGAAAAGGTTCAGAAAAGGGCAAAAAAACCCGGACTAGGAGTATGAAACAGCTTCTGTATGAGGAGAGATATGTAAGACTGGGACTTTTCAGCTTGGAAAAGAGACAAGAGGGCATATGAGAGAGGTCTATAAAAGCATGTCTGCTGTGGAGAAAGTAAAGAAGGAAGTGTCATTTACTCCTTCTCAGAACACAAGGACTAGGAATCACCCAATCAAATTAATAGGCAGCAGGTTTATAAGAAACAAAAGGAAGTATTTCTTCACACAACGCACAGTCAACCTGGGGAACTCCTTGCCAGAGGACGTTGTGAAGGCCAAGATTATAATAGGGTTACAAAAAACAAAAAACATCATGAGAAATCTATCGAGGACAGGTCCGTGAATGGTTATTAGCCAGGATGGGCAGGGATGGTGTCCCTAACTTCTGTTTGTCATAAGCTGTGAATGGGTGACAGGAGATGAATCACTTCATGATTCCCTGTTCTCTTCATTCCCTCTGGGACACCCAGCGCTGGTCACTGTCGGAAGACAGGACACTGGGCTAGATGGACCTTTGGTCTGTCCCAGTGTGGCCATTCTGAAATACCAGGGAACCTAGTGAGTCCAGTGCAATGGGAGGGAGTAGGAAAATCCCTGGCTGTGGAGAACACTGGGAAATTAGAAACTATCATTCAGAAGCAACAGACTCTAAATAGTCTAGAAAAGCAGAATGTGAAAAATAAGAATCGGGGTCATGTGACTTCAGGAATGAGGGACTCAAAAAACCAAGTGTGCAGAGAAGGTAGATTGTGGTTAGTGCACATGGGGATGGGGGGAGCAACTCTCCAGGTCTCAAGGATTTTCACCAGCAACCGAGGCCATTGTCCCATGCACGGGGCAATCCGGAGCAGTGAGGAGTTGTGTCATCTGTAATCCCTCTGACACTGACCCCACGGCAGCCACACCCCAGCAGGAGGGACATGGAGTCAGGAACTGGGTTTTCCTCTGTCTGATCCTCGTCTTGTCCACAGGAAAGTGATTCTCCCCACAGTGCAGTAATACATCTGTCTGGGCAGATGAGAGAGCTGGAAATCTCTTTCAAAACTCTTTTATCCCACGGACCCTGTCAGTCTCTATCTCCTTTTCCCTGTGCCCTCTCCATGCCTGTCTGCTCGGAAACTCTCATTCCTGGGTTGTTTGCTCCCCCATGGCTGGATTTGCTCCTGCAAATGGCAGGAGAAATGGGGTGGGGGGCTGTTTGTGTAGAGTCATTTTATAGTCCTTCACTGCCTGCCTGGGATTTCCCCATTGCCTGCCTAGGACCCCCACCTGCCCTCCAACAGGATCTGCCAGCCCATTTGCCTGGGACCCCCTCCTCCTCCCAGCAGGACCCCCTGACGCTTTACAGGAGGACCCCTCACTCTGCGCCAGGGACCGCCCCACCACAGCGCTGTGCACTGGGCATGGCAATGGTCCCAGGAGCCAGCTGGGCAATCCCAGACAGAGCCCCTGGCACAGCACCAGGCAGCATCTAATCCCCTGCCCCACCTGCCCAAGAGACCCCCACCCCCACTGGTCTGCAGCCAACAGACCCCCAGCCATACCCACCTCCAGGACCCATAGCCTTAGGGCTGGGCACATCAGAGCTATCCCCCAAAACCCCAAACCCTCCAGAACCCACCAACCTGACTAGGGTCCCCCCTGCCCAGCCACCCAGAGGCCTCCCCCTACCACAATGCCCCTTCAGCTCCCGCTGCAATCTCCCCGCACAGACATGCACCCCCCAGCAACAGTGTTCCCTCACAGTGTCTGGTAAGTGGATAGAAAGTTATCACCACCCCCTGCTGGCCAGTCACACAGGCAGAGGGAGCCCGGGGGGACGCCTCTTTAACAGGAGAAGGGAAGCCATGGAGGGCTAAAATAAGTAAGAAATTTCCATACTCTGTCACGAGCAAATAATGGCCACCGTGGATCCACCCCAGAGTTGGCTACAGCTTTGCACTGCGGGAAGCCCCCCCTCATGGAGACCTTTTCTCATGGGGTTTGGGATACTTCTGAACCACGCTGCACTCAGAGGGACCTCCTCATCCCGTGCCAGCTGGAGAAAAGAAAAGGGTCCAGCCAACTCTCCTGTTACCAACTGGGAACCACCCATCCCCCAAACAGGGGGAGGCCCCTGGCTTTGATGGGTATTGAATCTATGGCTAGTCTCTTTTATCAGTAAACATTTTTAACAGAGAGAAAGGAGGGAACAAATGATTCTCAAAGGCGAGGGAAAGATGATCATTGTTGCAGGGGGGTTAATTTCCCAACCAGGATGGAGAAGCTCTCAGGGCGACAGGTCCCCCCCAAAGAAGGACAAGTTGCTAGGATTTAGAGACATGGGGAACAGCCCCTAACCCAAGAGGATTTTTAATTGACATTTGATGATGACATCGTAAGAGGGAAAACTGAGATTTGAGATCAGTGTTCAGAAATGAAAGAGAAAGGTTGGAAATCTGAGGGATTTTGGATCCATTTATGCAAATTATAGAGAGGAAAGTGGAAAATGAGAGGGATTTTAGAGCAGTTGTTGATAGGAGGTTGTCACGGAGTCCCTGGGCGATGCTCTGGAAGTGCTCCCCATGAAGCTGGGCAGGACTCTGGGGAAGTCTCCTTTCTGTGAGCAGCCTGTCTGCAGGACACACAGCTCACCCAGCTTCCACCTTCCTGGGTCTGACCTCGGACCATTCAGCATCCTCTGCCCCTCCGTCCGCTTCTCACAGCGTGTCCACTCAGGCGGGGCTCCTGGGGAAGCCAGAGGGTCCTGCCCCCCAACTCCGCAGTCAGACGGGACTCTCAGCCAGCCAGTAAAACAGAGGTTTATTAGATGACAGGAACATGGTCTAAAACAGAGCTTGCAGGTGCAGAGAACAGGACCCCACAGCTTGGGCCATTTTGGGGGCAGTGAGCCAGACAACCACGCCTGCACTTCACTCCAACTCCCTCCAGCCCCTCCTCCTCTGGGCTTTGTTCCTTTCCCGGGCCAGGAGGTCACCGGATTCCTTTGTTCTCCAACCCTTCAGCTCTCACCTTGCAGGGGGGAAGGGCCCAGGCCATCAGTGGCCAGGAAACAGGGTGTCGGCCATTCTCTGTGTCCAGACTCCTGCACACACATGCCCTCTAGGGCTCTGCAATGGTCATACACCCTTATCGCACCACCTAGATACTTAAAAACTTCATAGGGGAAACTGAGGCACCCCCACACTATTCAGAGGAAACATTAAGAACAGTCCCACTTTGTCACATCTCTCCCCCCTTCGAGATCGAACTGAGAGGGGTCACTTTAGCCGGTGACCTGGGGAAGTTTGAAGCCACCAACGTTCCCATGGGTGCCCCAGCATCTCTCCCATTCCTCGGTAGGAGTTACACCAGGCCCTTCCAGTTTCACGCCCTCCCTTAGGTCGGTGGTGATCGATAGCACTCGCAGGCCACATGTGGGAAGGTTTCTGTGGCCCATGCCCTTTGGCCACCCCAAACCCCAGGGGGTCAAACTGGGAATGGGTCTTCTCCCCAACAAGCTGGCCAAACACAGCCACTTGGTTATGGGACTGTTTAACTTTCTTAACAGCTTTCACTTCATCTGAGACCTTCTCAAAGCTATCCACACTGGGTCTTTCAACAGGACAGTCAGTGGATCCATTCACAACAGAAAATTTCTGGCTGTTAGGAACTGAAACTTTCTTGATTAAATCACTTTCACACCCGTCAGTGGCAGTAAACTGCTTGCAAAGACTCCATGAGGATTCCTTTTCCTAGGGCTTTTCTATGCAACAATTCACCCCTCCCAGAAATTCTGCCCTTACCCTCTTCACCGAGGGCTTCCTCTGGAGGAACACTTTCCTGAGCAACAACAGACTCTTTCTGGGTCTCCCTTACATCCAGAATCACCTCTGGCCCATCCGGCGGATTCCTACACAATCCCCTTTCAGGCAAACTTACAGACTTCCTAGAGAAAAGGTCAGAAGCATTCTCCTTCCCTTTGCCACACACAAGTTCAGGAATCTTTTCCTTCTTGCTACTGGTTTCCACACCCTCAGTAGGTAACACAATCACATCACCTTCCTGCTCTCCTTGTGCCCTGGCTAGGATCTCACCCTGATTAGACAGAGTTGCTGCACCCTTTCCAACAACACACTAGCAACAGGCAAAATACAAGCACCAGAATTGTCTCGTCTCTGGGATTTTACATAGACCCTAACTGGATGCGACCTAGTTACAGGGCCATTCTCCCGAGCAGACACAAACTTAGGACCCTTCCCTTCCTGGGCTTTAGCTGAATCCAGAACCAGCTCTGAGACAACTGCACGCCCCTCAACCATCACAGGCTGAAAGGCCCCTTCTGTCTGCTCCACAGACAAAGAAGAGCCGGACACACTTTCTTCTTTCCCAGACACCCAGCTTGGGACCTCTCTCCCCTTGTCCCAGCACACAAGGCTGGTCACAGACAACTGCTTGGAGATCAGGGTAGCTCCCTCCATTGGCAAGTCAATACCCCTGACAGACACAGGTACGTTTCCTTCACTGTCCCAATTCTCCACCCAGCTAACAGGTAAGGTCCAGGGACACTCCTCTTCCACTCTCCTCGACTTCCCACCCTGCTGACGAGACACAGCCATCAGCTCACAAGGCTGCCTAGGCTCATCCAGACTTTCCTTACCCAGCACCTTGCCACTCCCCACAGATCCCCTGCCCTGCGTGTGTCTCCCCCCACTCAGCTGGGGTCTCAGCTCCCCCCTTGCTCAGCACTGCCCTTGCTGTCCCAGTGGGGGTAGGCAGTGAGCTCGCTGCTTTCCTCACAGCATCAGAGCCAGCGTGAGCCCCCTCTCCGGTGTGCAAGGGGGGCGGGGAGCATCTCTCTGTCCCACCCAACTCCAGGGGTCTGGTTAAAGTCAGGCAGATAGCTTGAGCCTAGCCGCTCCTCCCTGCTGCCAGCCAGGTCATCTGCATTTGCACTGACCATTTCCCTCTCCACCGATTGGTTCCCCGGATTCAAACCCTTGGCAGTTACAGGAGTAAGGCCTGGATCCTGTCCCAAAGAGACACAGTCACCCCATAACAGGGTCTTGCAGCTGGTGTCCTGGAGAACCCTAACGACCAGCCAGCCTCACCCCTCCTGGGTCTGCACAGGGATCTGGGCCATAGGCAGGGCGAGGGGCTTCGTCCCTGGGACCCTCACCCAGCTCACACAGCCCCTCAGCCTCTGAGGCTGCACCACCCAGGGTCTGACACCAGTTCTCTCTGTCCCAGGATCTCGCCACCCCAGGAATGTCTCCCCATTCACCATCACCTTCCGCTCCCACTGGGGGTCTGAGGGGCCTGGCCCAAGGAAACTCCACACAGACATATAGGTTGGGACCAGGAGTGGGAGCCTGTCCACCTCCCCACCCATCTGGCTGACGGAGTCTACGGCCTTGGGACCCAGCAAGGGAGCTAGACACCGGGGCTTTTCCGCAGGGTCCCCCGGTTCAAATCTCCAGCCTGCTCAAAGGCAGTGAGGTGGGCATCCACATCCCCCCCTCCTTAACCAGGAGCAGCAATTTAGTCTCGAGGTTCCCTGCGGAACTGGCCCCCCGGGGTCTATCCCCACTCACCCCTGGGGGGTCCCCTAGGCCTCTCCACTCCCCCATCACCAGTTCATGCTGCTGCTGCTTCTGCAGCTCTTTCTCGGGCTCTCGCTGTCTCTCACAGTCCTCTTGCTCTCTCGGACTCAGCTCCAATCCTGTCCGACTCCGATCCCCGGATGGGGAACCCGATCGTGAAGACCCTCGTCTGGTCGGGGTCAGGAATCTTGGCGATGCCTGGCTACCACTCCAGCTGCTCCCAGATCCTGCTATAGCCCCATTTCGGGTCAGGAATCTGTCCCTTAGAGCGGTCATCCTCCTCCAGCTGCACGATTAACTGTGCTTCGGTGAACTTTCCAACGCTCAACCCTCTCTTTCTGCACAGGGTTACAATGTCCTTCTTCAGGAGACGGTGACAGGCCCTCACTCCGCCCTTCCCAAGTTGTGGACTCACAGGCCTGTGTGCTCTCAGCTCCCCACGGTTTCCAGGGAGAACCCCTAGTGTGCCAGCCCTTCTCGAGATCACCCCCTCTTTGTCAGGGTCGAGCGGCAGACTCCTCCGTCCCTGGGACCGCTCGCTGCAGTCCCCAGGGGAACCCTGTTACTGCAAAAGTCCTTCTCTCTGGTCACACACTTCCAGGAGTTAACCGCCCCCTGAAACTGTCTCTCTCTGAATCTTCAGCACGTCTGGTCCCCGTCAATCTCCCTTCATTTTACTGCTCCCCAGTCACTTTCTGCAGGAAGCGCCGTCCACGGGGTGCAGTACATCCCACCGCTGCCACCAGTTGTCACGGAGTCCCTGGGCGATGCTCTGGAACTGCTCCCCATGAAGCCAGGCAGTACTCTGGGGCAGTCGCCTTTCTGTGAGCAGCCTGTCTTCAGGACACACAGCTCACCCAGCTTCCACCTTCCTGGGTCTGACCTCGGACCATTCAGCATCCTCTGCCCCTCCATGCCCTTCCCACAGCGAGTCCGCTCAGGCAGGGCTCCTGGGGAAGCCAGAGGGTCCTGCACCCCAACTCCGCAGTCAGACGGGACTCTCAGCCAGCCAGTAAAACAGAGGTTTATTAGATGACAGGAACATGGTCTAAAACAGAGCTTGCAGGTGCAGAGAACAGGACCCCTCAGCTGGGGCCATTTTGGGGGGGGGCAGTGAGCCAGACAACCACGTCTGCACTTCACTCCAACTCCCTCCAGCCCCTCCTCCTCTGGGCTTTGTTCCTTTCCCGGGCCAGGAGGTCACCGGATTCCTTTGTTCTCCAACCCTTAACTCTCACCTTGCAGGGGGGAAGGGCCCAGGCCATCAGTGGCCAGGAAACAGGGTGTCGGCCATTCTCTGTGTCCAGACTCCTGCATACACCTGCCCTCTAGGGCTCTGCAATGATCATACACCCTTATCCCACCACCTAGATACTTAAGAACTGCCTAGGGGAAACTGAGGCACCCCCACACTATTCAGAGGAACCATTAAGAACATTAAGAACAGTCCCACTTTGTCACAGAGGTAAAAGCTGAGTGTATTTCCCACCACTATTTGGTCAATGAATAGAAATGGGCAACATTGGCAAACGTTTTAGATCCATATTCAGGAACCTGAGAAAAGGTGTAAATCTGAGATTTTCGTCGTAATTTATAATTACGGAGACAGGGAAAGCTCTCAGGGGCATATTCAATTAGAAGTAGACAACTAGAGTAAAAGTGGGGCAAACTTTTTTATCAATCTTTGAGACGTACAGAGAAAACTTGTCACAAACTACGCAACTGAGAACATGGGATAAACGCCAAGACCGGGGGGGATTTTATGTGGCTATTAAAGAACTAGCTGGAAAAGGGGGGACCGTTTGTCATATAAAATCCAGCCTGTCCAAAACATAAACAGAGAGTGATCGTCGTCGTCCCCCCGGCCCCGGTCACCTGGGCAGCAGGGAGCCCTCTGAGGGGCTGACTGAAGGGGGTGGGGGGGGAGCTGGAGGGCTCCCTGGGGGAGGGGAGGGGGCGGTAGTGGGGGATGGGCAGGTGGGGGGGCAGGTGGGGGCTGGGGGCAACGGTGCGGCAGTTGGGGGCATCAAGTGGGACTGGGAAGCCGGGATCGGGGGCAGCCCCATGGGGGACACGTCCCCTCCCTTCCCCGCCCCGGCAGAGACCCGGTGTCTCCTCCCACCCCCACGCCGGGGCAGCCAGGTTGGGGGATGGCTCCGGGCTCCAACTTCCCACGGACACCGGGACAAATCGCTGCGGATAAAACGGGGGGGGGAGGGAAATCCCGCCGCCCCCCCACGGGAGGGGAGTTTCAATGGACATGTGAGGAGGAGGGAGAGACGGGGGGGGATCAGGGGAGACCAGAGAGCGGATCAATGGGGGGGTGGGGGGGAGTTTACACCCAGGTGGGAGCTACCGAGAGGGAAAAGGGGAAAACTGGGGGGCATTTGTGCCCGGGGGAGGGAGGGGATCCAATTAACTCTCCCGCCGCCCCCCACTTCCCCCCCGGGAATTTCCTGGCTGCACAGAGACAGTTCAACCCCCACCCCCCGCAACTCCGGCTTCTCCCCCCAACACCCCCCAAGGGACCCCGCCCGCCGGGCCCCAGTCTCTGCCCCCCCCAATCCCAGCCGTGCCGGGGGCAGAGAGTCACTTTCCTGCCCCCCCAACCGCGGGGTCTCCCACTCACCGGGTCGGGGGCGGGCAGAGCCGGGGCTGGTCCCAGCTGGAGAAAGCCCCCCCCGGCCGGGGACGGGGGGGTTAATGACGGCCCCCCCAGCACAGACCCCGGAGCGGAGCCGCAGCTGCTCCTCCGAGAGACCCGACACGAGGCAGCGCCTGGGGGCGGGGCTTAGAGCAGACCGGGGGCGGGGCAGCGCCAGGGGGCGGGGCATGGAGCAGACAGGGGCGGGGCAGCGTCTGGGGGCGGAGCCCGGAGCAGACCAGGCGCTGCCTCGTGTCGGATCTGTAGGAGGAGCAGCTGCGGCTCCCCTCCTGGGTCTGTGCGGGGTGGGGCCCGTCATTAACCCCCCCGTGCTCCGGTGAGTGGGAGACCCCGGTGGGGGAGCGCTGGGCGGGGGGGGCAGGAAAGTGACTCTCTGCCCCCTACCTGCCCATCCCCCACTGCCGCCCCCTCCCCGCCCCCAGGGAGCCCTCCAGCGCCCCCCCCGCCCCCTTCAGTCAGCCCCTCAGAGGGCTCCCTGCTGCCCAGGTGAACGGGGGCCGTGGGGGGGGGACCATCACTTTCTGCTTATGTATTGGACAGGCTGGATTTTATATCACAAACGGTCCCCCCTTTTCCAGCTAGTTCTTTAATAGCCACATAAAAGCCCCCCCGGTCTTGGCGTTTATCCCATGTTCTCAGTTGCGTAGTTTGTGACACGTTTTCTCTGTACGTCTCAAAGATTCCTCAAAAATACCCTCAACGTTTGCCCCACTTTTACTCTAGTTGTCTACTTCTAATTGAATATGCCCCTGAGAGCTTTCCCTGTCTCTGTAATGATAAATTACGACGAAAATCTCAGATTTACACCTTTCCTCAGATTCCTGAATATGGATCTCAAACGTTTGCCAATGTTGCCCATTTCCGCTCTATTCATTGACCAAATAGTGGTGGGAAATACACTCAGCTTTTACCTCCTATCAACAACTGCGATAAAATCCCTCTCATTTTCCACTTTCCTCTCTATAATTTGCATAAATGGATCCAAAATCCCTCCGATTTCCACCCTTTCTCTTTCATTTCTGAACACTGATCTCAAATCTCAGGTTTCCCTCTTACGATGTCATTATCAAATGTCAATTAAAAATCCTCTTGGGTTTGGGGCTGTTACCCATGTCTCTAAATCCTAGCAACTTGTCCTTCTTTGGGGGGAACCTGTCACCCTGAGTCCTTCTCCATCCTGGCTGGGAAATTAACCCCCCTGCAACAATGATCAACTTTCCCTCTCCTTTGAGAATCACTTGTTCCCTCCTTTCTCTATGTTAAAAATGTTTACTGATAAAAGAGACGAGCCATATATTCAATACCAATCAAAGCCAAGGGCCTCCCCCTGTTTGGGGGATGGGTGGTTCCCAGTTGGTAACAGGAGAGTTGGCTGGACCCTTTTCTTTTCTCCAGCTGGCATGGGATGAGGAGGTCCCTCTGAGTGCAGCGTGGGTCCAGAAGTATCCCAAACCCCATGACAAAGGGTGTCCATTCGGGGGGGGCTTCCCGCAGTGCAAAGCTGTAGCCAACTCTGGGGTGGATCCACGGTGGCCATTATTTGCTAGTGACAGAGTATGGAAATGTCTTACTTATTTTAGCCCTCCATGGCTTCCCTTCTCCTGTGAAAGAGGCGTCCCCCCGGGCTCCCTCTGCCTGTGTGACTGGCCAGCAGGGGGTGGTGATAACTTTCTATCCACTTACCAGACACTGTGAGGGAACATTGTTGCTGGGGGGGGGGGGGGCAGGTGTCTGTGTGGGGAGATTGCAGCGGGAGCTGAAGGGGCATTGTGGTAGGGGGAGGCCTCTGGGTGGCTGGGCAGGGGGGACCCTAGTCAGGTTGGTGGGTTCTGGAGGGTTTGGGGTTTCGGGGAGTAGTTCTGATGTGCCCAGCCCTAAGGCTATGGGTCCTGGAGGTGGGTATGGCTGGGGGCCTGTTGGCTGGAGACCAGTGGGGGTGGGGGTCTCTTGGGCAGGTGGGACAGGGGATTAGATGCTGCCTGGTGCTGTGCCAGGGGCTCTGTCTGGGATTGCCCAGCTGGCTCCTGGGACCATTGCCATGCCCAGTGCACAGAGCTGTGGTGGGGCGGTCCCTGGCGCAGAGTGAGGGGTCCTCCTGTAAAGCGTCAGGGGGCCCTGCTGGTTGGAGGAGGGGGTCCCAGGCAAATGGGCTGGCAGATCCTGGTGGAGGGCAGGTGGGGGTCCTAGGCAGGCAATGGGGAAATCCCAGGCAGGCAGTGAAGGACTATAAAATGACTCTACACAAACAGCCCCCCACCCCATTTCTCCTGCCATTTGCAGGAGCAAATCCAGCCATGGGGGAGCAAACAACCCAGGAATGAGAGTTTCCTAGCAGACAGGCATGGAGAGGGCACAGGGAAAAGGAGATAGAGAGACTGACAGGGTCCGTGGGATAAAAGAGTTTTGAAAGAGATTTCCAGCTCTCTCATCTGCCCAGACAGATGTATTACTGCACTGTGGGGAGAATCACTTTCCTGTGGACAAGACGAGGATGAGAGAGAGGAAAACCCAGTTCCTGACTCCATGTCCCTCCTGCTGGGGTGTGGCTGCCGTGGGGTCAGTGTCAGAGGGAATCCTCGAAAGGGACTCCTTTGGTTCTGCTTTTTTCTAGGATTGCGTTCAGAGACTTTGTTTTGGGATGCGGGAGGGAGAAAGGAGGTTAAAAGTGTGTCTGTGGGCCTAGCCTGGCAGGAGGGGCCAGGTCTCTGCTGTAATCCAGAGATTGAGCATTTTCTCAGCACGGCAGAATCTCGGATCTCGCTCTGCAGGGAAAGAGCCTGGGGGAAGCGTGGTGTGAAACAAACTAATTCCCGTTCCTAAACTTCCACAACAGCCCTTCTTGCCCGGCTAGGTTGCAGAACGACGCTCATGTTTCCTTCCGGTTCATCCCGTCCTCCCATGGGACAAGGGAGCGACATGGCTGCAGAGGAGCCAGCTCAGGTAGGGATTATTGTGGGGGGTTCTGATCTGTTCCTGCAGGAGGGAGAGGGACAGCAAATACACAGGAGAGGGGAAGGTTTGCACCATCTGGTTTGGAGGTTGGAGCAGGGCAGGAAATGCACAGGGTGGAGAAAGGGAGGAGGCCAGGGGGTGGCAGACCTGCTGGGAGTTGTTTAATAAGTGGCCTAGATTCTGGGAAGAGACCCATGAGGTTCGGAGGTGGAAATGCTCCAATCTGGTGAACAGAAAATAACCTACCTAGATGGGGCTGGGAAAAAGGACCAGACTCGTAGTGCTGGAGCCTGACCCAACTAACCAGCGGGTGCCTTGAAATACGAAGGGGGAAGCCACCAGTCAGGCTTAGGGGAGATTCCCCTGCTTCATATCCAGCTCTAGGAGTGGCTAAGTCATTATGCAAGGTAACCTATTTCTCCTTGTTTTTTCCTGCCCCCCCCGCGTTCTTGTTAAACCCTGGATTTGTTCTGGAAATGGGCCACCTTGATTATCATACACATTGTAAGGAGAGTGATCACTTTAGATAAGCTGTTACCAGCAGGAGAGTGGGGTGGGAGGTGGTATTTTTTTCATGATTTGTGTGTATATAAAAAGATCTTCTACACTTTCCACAGTTTGCATCGGATGAAGTGAGCTGTAGCTCACGAAAGCTTATGCTCAAATAAATTGGATAGTCTCTAAGGTGCCACAAGTCCTCCTTTCCTTTTCACAAGGAGGAGGGTGTTGGGCTTCCTAGAAGAGATCTCTCCCTAGACCCTGCTCGGGGCAGCATCTCCGAGAATCTGGGGGAATCCAGACAAGGGAGCTCCAGCAGCAGAGCATTGAAACTCAGCCAGGATTACAGATGACACAACTCCTCACTGCTCCGGATTGGCCCGTGCATGGGACAATGGCCTCGGTTGCTGGTGAAAATCCTTGAGACCTGGAGAGTTGCTCCCCCCAACCCCATGTGCACTAACCACAATCTACCTTCTCTGCAGACTTGGTTTTTTGAGTCCCTCATTCCTGAAGTCACATGACCCCGATTCTTATTTTTCACATTCTGCTTTTCTAGACTATTTAGAGTCTGTTGCTTCTGAATGATAGTTTCTAATTTCCCAGTGTTCTCCACAGCCAGGGATTTTCTTACTCCCTCCCATTGCACTGGACTCACTAGGTTCCCTGGTATTTAAGAACGGCCACACTGGGACAGACCAAAGGTCCATCTAGCCCAGTGTCCTGTCTTCCGACAGTGACCAGCACCGGGTGTCCCAGAGGGAATGAACAGAACAGGGAATCATGAAGTGATTCATCTCCTGTCACCCATTCACAGCTTATGACAAACAGAAGTTAGGGACACCATCCCTGCCCATCCTGGCTAATAACCATTCACGACCTGTCCTCAATAGATTTCTCATGGTGTTTTTTTTTTTTTTTTTTTTTTGTAACCCTATTATAATCTTGGCCTTCACAACGTCCTCTGGCAAGGAGTTCCCCAGGTTGACTGTGCGTTGTGTGAAGAAATACTTCCTTTTGTTTCTTATAAACCTGCTGCCTATTAATTTGATTGGGAGATTCCGAGTCCTTGTGTTATGAGAAGGAGTAAATGACACGTCCTTATTTACTTTCTCCACGGCAGTTTTGATTTTATCGACCTCTCTCATATCTTCCCTTTGTCTGTTTTACAAGATGAATAGTCCCGGTCTTTTTAATCTTTCCCCGTACAGAAGAGTTTCATTCCTGTAATCATTTGGGTTGCCCTTTTCTGAACCTTTTCCAATTCCAATATATCTTTTTTTGAGATGGGGCAACCACATCTGCAGGCAGTATTCGAGATGTGGGTGTACCATGGGTTTATATAGAGGCGATATGATATTTTCTGTCGTCTTATCTATCCATTTCAGAATGATTCCCAACATTCTCTTTGCTTTTTGACTGCCGAGGCACACTGAGTTGATGTTTTCAGAGAACTGTGCCCAGTGACTCCAAGATCCCTCTGTTGAGTGGAAACAGCTCATTTAGAGCCCATCATTTTATATGTGTAGTTGGGATTATGTTTTCCAATGGGCTGCAATATGGTGCTATCCTGACACCTCGTCCTGCTGAGATCCTGCATTCAGTGATATCCCTGCCCTTCCTGTTCCCGTTCTCATAAAAGAAGAAGAGCATCCAAATGTGTGTTTACCTTCATTCCCTCAACGGTCCTCATGGGAATCCCTGATCAGTTCCAAAGTGTATTAAAACCTTTCTTAAAGGGTTACCTCTTGGTGGTTATCAGGTCCTGTGAGTTTGTAGCCCAGAAAGACCCCCCTCAGTCAGCTCAAACTCAGCTGTTTATCCCCCAAAAGTCTGTTGTCTTCAGTCTCCTGAATGAGGGGAAATCCGTCACTACCCCTTTCTGCGTTGGGTAAACCTTCAAAAGGTGGAGCTCTGCATAACCAGCCTTGAGATCTGGCATTCATCACCCTGTAGTGATACCAGCTTGCACAGGAAACCCATCCCGCAGCCCTTCCTGGTATCATGTGGTGCATCTCGGCATCATAGTCTGTGAAGAATTCATGCTTTCAAGGGCTGGCTTAGATATACAGATAACAGTCATAATTAGGGCAAGAGTTTGCAGGCAATGAAAAGAGAGTAATTGACAAACGTGAGCAATATCTAATCCTTTAAAGCCTGAAAGTGCCTTGTGGGGAGGGCACAGGAGCCGGCTGTGTGGGGGCGGTGGGGCTCAGATACTGGGCATTGAGAGCCTAGAGCCAGCTGTGCGCTGGAGAGACGGGGCATGAACCAGCTGTGTACAGGGCAGATGAGCAGGGGAGAGGTGCTGTGGAGACGGCCACGAGCAGCTGTGAGTGCCGTCCTCTCTGCAGCATGGTGAGAGAGCCTGGCGTCCCACTGCCGATCCCAGACTTGTATGAGGAGGGAAGAAATTGGCATCAAGTCTCAACCGCAGCCAGCCTGTGCCCTGGGGAGGAGACGGGTGTCTCCAGGGAGAAATCTGGGGGATTGTGACCCTGCATGCCCCACCCACCTTCTGATCAGCAATTCCGGATATTAACGGTGATTCCAGAAACAAAGAGTAATTTTGGGAAAAAATGCAGTCCTAGCGACAATTTCCGGAAAACACTGGCCCTGGTTGTAACATTAAATCCGATAATCTCAAGATCTAGGCCTGTGTTGATCATATCTGCCACTCTGCCTTCATGGAGTTCACTCTGCTGGTGGGTTCTACCCCTTCCCCCATTCTGTGTCTGCCTTGTCTATTTAGATTTTAACTTCTTCAGGACACGGGCCATCAACGCTTCTCGGTTTGTACTGTGCCTAGCAAAGTGAGGACCCACTGTTAGTTGGCCCTTAGGCACTAAGGTAATGAATATAATTTATAATAATCATCTCCTGGCACTTTGAGCCAAGGAAGCCGGCCTTGGGACGTTACTACTTAAAAGTGAGCTGGGCTTAAAAGCATGGAATATTCTTTGTGACAAGTATCCCACAAATTCCACTGACCTCCCTTGTTTTCTTTGCCTTGAGCAGGGTTTCCAGAACTGATGTGATCTCGCAGCTGGAACGAGGGGAGGAGTCGTGCGTCCCAGACCTTCATGGCTCTAAGAAAAAAGTGCTCCCGAGAGCTCCCTGCATAGGTGAGGCATTGGTTAAACCAACCCCAAAACTGTCGGTGAATACAGGAAACATTTGGGATGCCCTACAAAGACCTTGTGAGCTCTCCAAGTTCAGGATTGTTCCCTGCAGATGTAGAATCGTTAGACAGAGGTCACTCATGGCTTCCCACCTATCCTGACTGACAACTAGCAGCAGGTCCCTCCCCAATCTCGCTGTCCCCTGAGATTTCTTCTGAGATACGGACCCAGAACTGATCCCTTCCTTTCTCTCCTCTGGGGAAGGTTGAAGGGAAAATCAGCTCCTGATAGGTTTGATCTGTCCTGTACACGTTTTCGTTCCTTCATCCCTTTTTCCATTCTTCTCTCTGAGATTTCCTTTCTCTCTGGCGCAGGCAGAGACTTACGTCTGAATTCTCTCGGTCTCCCGTCAGGTGTTGGGATGGTGAGTGAAAACGAGGAGGAACCCCAGCAGGAAGATGCTGAGCGAGTAGAAGCCCATGGGATGTTGTCAGGAAGGTCCAAAGGGAATGATTCTGGGAGCTGTGCACGCCCAGAAAAAACAAAAGCCTGTGAGAGTCAGCAGAGGCCAGAGGAAAACTTCGGTAGCCAGTCAGACCTTATTACACGTGAGAGAATGAACTTGGAAGGAACACGCTACACATGCCTCGAGTGTGGGAAAAGCTTCAAAGGGAGCTCGGACCTTC
The DNA here is from genome assembly GCF_965140285.1 of Lepidochelys kempii. Classification (NCBI taxonomy): domain Eukaryota; kingdom Metazoa; phylum Chordata; order Testudines; family Cheloniidae; genus Lepidochelys; species Lepidochelys kempii. Next base: position 2,883,621 of record NW_027621931.1, on the reverse strand, counting down.
TCACACATCAGAGAATCCACACGGGTGAGAAACCTTACGGATGCCCTGAGTGTGGGAAACACTTCAAGCAGAGCTCACACCTTATTACACATTGGAAAATCCACACGGGTGAGAAACCTTATGGATGCCCTGAGTGTGGGAAACACTTCAAGCAGAGCTCAGACCTTATTAGACATCGGAAAATCCACACGGGTGAGAAACCTTACGGATGCCCTGAGTGTGGGAAACACTTCAAGCAGAGCTCACACCTTATTACACATCGGAAAATCCACACGGGTGAGAAACCTTATGGATGCCCTGAGTGTGGGAAACACTTCAATTGGAGCTCAGACCTTATTAGACATCGGAAAATCCACACGGGTGAGAAACCTTACAGATGCCCTGAGTGTGGGAAACACTTCAAGCAGAGCTCACACCTTATTACACATCGGAAAATCCACACGGGTGAGAAACCTTATGAATGCCCTGAGTGTGGGAAGCACTTCATTGACAGTTCATCCCTCCTCTCACATCAGCGAATCCACACCGGGGAGAGGCCCTACACATGCTCTGAGTGTGGGAAAAGATTCAATCGGAGCTCAAACCTGATCAGACATCAGCGAATCCACACGGGAGACACACCCTACATATGCTCTGAGTGCGGGAAAAGCTTCAATCAGAGGTCTACCCTAATCACACATCAGAGAATGCACACAGGAGAGACCCCCTACATGTGCTCTGAGTGCGGGAAAAGCTTTAATCGGAGCTCTGTACTGACCACACATAGAAGAATCCACACAGGTGAGAAGCCTTATGGATGCTCTGAGTGTGGGAAACGCTTCGATCGGAGCTCATACTTTATCATACATCGGCGAATCCATACGGGTGAGAAACCTTATGGATGCCGTGAGTGTGGCAAACACTTCAATCAAAGCTCAGCCCTTTTCACACATCAGCGAATCCACACAGGAGAGAGGCCCTACACGTGCTCTGAGTGTGGGAGAAGCTTCAATCAGCGCTCAACCCTTATTAGACATCAGAAAATCCACATGGGAGTGATCTGTAACAAATGCCTTGACTAGGGCTGGCCAAAGGTATTTTTTTCTTTTAAATCACATTTGCTAATTCCCACTTAGTGATCTGTGCCCCATCTTCACCGTGGTTACTCAGCTCCCCCGGATGAGTTGCCTGCTCCTGCCTTTTGCAGCTCACCCTTCTTTGGGGTCAGTCCTGTGATGTTTTCTATCAACTCCTTTCCTTTTGGGTCGAAGGAGCGTGTGTCCCTCCAGCCAGGAATGTTCATCATCCAGGTGGGGGAGAGAGGTTTGTTCCCAACAAGCTACACTGAGGCAAAAACCACTCGTGCCTTACATCCACTAGGACTGTACATGGCATTGGCTGCTCAAGTTAGTGATCTTGGTGTTAAAAGACAATTACAGTTGTCGTGCAGATGCAGCCGAGGTGCAGTGGTTGGCATTAGCTTTCCCCTTGACCTGACCTAAACTCCATCACATGTCCTAGTCTAAACAAACCCTGAGCATCACAGTTATACTGTTCCCCCATTTAAAAACAATTGTTAGTCATCAAGTTCCCCCACCAGGATCATATTGTTTCATTCCCAGTTGTCACAGTTCAGAGCGCTGTTGCTTCACGTTTTCCTGAAAGCAGATATTTTTCCTCCCGTTTTCCTCCCTTAAAATATATTGAAGTATAACAAAGAGCAGGAATAGGGAAGGGATAGGGAAAAATGTCTTTTCCCCTCTGTAACAACAGAAGAACATAGGGTAAATCAGAGGGATTCTCCATCACCATCTCTATCCCCCTGTTCTTCAATTGGTAAGGTCAATATTTCCCGAAGGGGCTGGGAAGAGGATTCTCTAGTAAATGATTTGGAACTAAGCAAAAGACCCATTCATTTGCCTCCCAAAGCAGTTGTGGCCCATGCCCTGCAGGAGGTTGCTCCTGAAGATCTTCCCTTCCTAATCAGGTGCATGTTGCCTCTTATTTGGGAAATGCAATCCCTTCCTAGGTAGAGATGGGAAAAATGGAAGTGACATTTCTGTTCAGCTCACTCCTGGGAGATGCTGTAAATGTGTAGGAAATGAATCCATGAGGAATGTGATAGAGCTGCAGAAAGACACCCATTTTGAGTAGATACCTGACATTTGGTGTCTTAGAGGGATTCTAAGCTGCACCTGAATTTAGTCCCTTATTTAAATCTGTTGCACCAGATTAAAGAAACAAAAGGGCATATTTGGGGGAGTTCTACCTCAGTATCGCTACTGGTATGTCGTGTGGTTGGTGAAGAATTCTACGCCAGAGCCGTGTAAAATTGCTACAACTAAAGTCAAAGATTTGACAAGAACTCAGGTAGAAATGAGAGGTACGAGTGGTTGATTTTCACCCCAGAGATGGACGCTATGGTGACCTGTGGCCAAGGTAAACTGTTTTTAGAATTGCTCACACTTCTAAAGGATGCCATGATGAAATTGGGAACAACTGTCTTTTACCATTTGGATCCCAAGTTTCCTGAAGCACAGAGAGAAACAGCTGATTCCTTCAGAGCCATGCCATGCCTATGGGTCCCAAACTGGCTGCCTTGCTGGACAAGAAGCACTTCCGTGTTGGTTAAATGATGGTAGCCAATGAGGGAATGTAACAGATTCCAAGTTCAGACTGCAGGATACATGAATGCTGAGTCCAGAGTCTGTGGTTTGGTCTCTTAGTTTTGCTCTTGAGTCTAATGCATGTGTCTCACTGTTCCGCCTCCTGCTACTCTGAAAGATTAGAAAGTGTGAAAGTAGAGCACAGGTGGTTTTTCTCATGATGCAGCCTTCCCACGTAGTGTGAGACCCCTTCCACCCACACTTCTGGGAGAAGACCCAGGGAGAAATGAACCCTCAGAAATGGAAGGCTCCTAGGTTATGGGAGAATGTGATTTCACACAGAGCTCACTGGGTGAAAATGGGAATTAAGAGAAAACTGCCCTAAAGGTTTATAGTTTGTAATCTTTGAAGAAATTGTGACCAGCAACAAGGAAATTGCACATGAAGTTTATTAGTGTAAGGTAAGAGGCTGATTCTGTGATCACTTTCAGTGTTACAGTATAATTCAGGTTTTCTTCTAGCCCCCTCCTACAAAATAGCAAATGGTGGCTAATCCTGCAATAAAAACCTGACTCCAAAGGAATCAGGTTTGGGGGAAAATGTTAGAGAAATATCATGTACGAGAATAGAGACCCAGTATAGACTGGAATGATTTCTGTTTCAAATGGAATTTATTTGGTAAATTTTAAAATAAATCTTCTGTTGGGAGGAAAACTACTTGAGAGAAGATGTGGAACCTTTTCCCCAGTGAGAGGGAAAGAGCCAGAGAGTTCCCCAGGGCTCTTGTTCGCAAAGCAAAGATGTCACATTAGGCAGGAGATGTCAAGATCTACAATGGTGATGGGCGAGTGATGGGAGCTTTTCTGGGTGGTTGTTGTTTGGTTGTTTTTTTTCATGTAATTTTTGTTTTGTTTTTGCAACTAGTTCTTTTTATAGCTGCTGAGCCCCCTTGTCCTTTTGAGCACAGCTCTTTAACCCTCAGGCCTGGCTCTGGAAACCTCAGAACCGGCTTTGCGGTTTTTTTTTCATGTTTGCTATCTTTGGAGTTCGCACATCCACACGATATGCGGTTCACAGCAACGGATACTTTGAGAAACCTGCTGGGTGAAGCAGGCCTTTTCCAAACTGACATTGGCCCAAATTCTGCCTCAATTCAGCTGGATTGGGACACGTCTGTGTCAAAGGAGTGGTTCACACCTGATTTGCCCAGAGACCTCAGAGGAGGGGTAGTTAGATATAGGATAAGTAGGAATCGACAACAATTAAGTTAAATATAAAGGTGAAAGACCCTCACCTTGCAGGTCAACAAGCCTGTTCTGTTCTTTCCCTCCAATGCATCTGGCACTGGTCGCTCTCAGGTAGCACACTGGGCTTGACGGACCATTGGTCTGACCCAGTCTATGACCTGTCGTGCGTTCTTATGGAAGTCCTCTGCGGGCTTGTCTACACGGGCAAGTTTCTGCACAGGAAAGCAGCTTTCTGCGGTGTAACTCCCGAGGTGCGCACTCAGATTTCATGATGCATGATAGGAAGGGGCCATGACAGGGACACACTGCCGTGCGGGGTCAAAATGAAGGAGCTGTGACATGCCTACCACAAGGTGCAGGAGGCAAACTGCTGCTCCATATTGGGGGCTAACTAACCCCAGCATCACGGCAAGAATCTACCTAGCAGCTGGAGAAAAAATATGAATGAGAGTCAAAGACACCTCCACGTGGCCTGTCTCTTCCCCAATCTCAACACCTGGAAGATTGTCTGGAAGACTCAGAATTTGAACTGCAGAGATTGGTCTCAGGCTGAGAGGGAATTCAGTCTGTGTATTAAGAACTCAACATGGCCTGGAGCAAGCAGTGAGTGAGAAAAGCTGTTTGATCCAATTCTTGCTTAGTATATTCAAATTAGAGTTTAGACTGGGAGTCTGTTTTCATTTGTTATGTAACCACTTTTGACCTCTGTAACCAATACTTATACTCAGTTAAAATCTAACTTTCTGGAGTTAATAAACTTATTTTACTATTTTATACTTACTCCTGAGTTTGTCCAAAGTGCTTGGGAAAGTTGCTCACATGACAAAGGCTGGTGCATGTCCCCTTTATTTTTGATGAAGTGGCAAACTAATTAATGAGCTTACACTTTTCAAGAGAAGGACTGAGACGATCGCATTCTGACCTTTTACTGACACTTCTTTAATAACTAAAAAAAAAGAACAGGAGGACTTGTGGCACCTTAGAGGCTAACTGATTTATTTGAGCACTGTCCAGTTTTGGGCCCCACACTTCAAGAAGGATGTGGATAAATTGGAGAGAGTCCAGCAAAGGGCAACAAAAATGATTAGGGGACTGGAACACATGAGTTATGAGGAGAGGCTGAGGGAACTGGGATTGTTTAGTCTACGGAAGAGAAGAATGAAGGGGGATTTGATAGCTGCTTTTAACTACCTGAAAGGTGGATCCAAAGAGGATGGATCTAGACTATTCTCAGTGATAGCAGATGACAGGACAAGGAGGAATGGTCTCAAGTTGCAGTGGGGGAGATTTAGGTTGGATATTAGGATAAACCTTTTCACTAGGAGGGTGGTGAAACACTGGAATGCATTACCTAGGGAAGTGGTGGAATCCCCTTTCTTAGAAGTTTCTAAGGACAGGCTTGACAAAGCCCTGGCTGGGATGATTTAGTTGGGGTTGGTCCTGCTTTGGGCAGGGGGTAGGACTAGATTCCTCCTGAGGACCCTTCCAACCCTGATCTTCTATGATTCGATGACCCTCCTCCAGGAGTGACAGAGCCTGGCATGTGCTGGAAGAAGCGGGGAGCTCTGGTGCCCACGGACCTGTCCTGGCAGCTTTCTCAGCAGCAAAGAAATCAATTCTCCCTGCCCCTGAGCAACCCACCCACAGCTAATGGCAGCATTGGTGGGGGGTCCCAAGCTTTGCACCAACGTCCACATTTCAGACCTTCCTCTCATGGCACTTTCCATGTGAATTAGGACAAGCAAGCTGGGGAAGCTCCATGGGGTAATAGAAAGCAGGGCTGCAGGGAAGGTTTGAACTCACAACCCCAGCAATATTGCCCTTTGCACTAACCACTTGCACCCCTGCAGGGGCTCCTTGGACAGCGCTGGGAAGTCGGCCGTGATCCGTCTCTGTGGTTCGCACCTTTGCCTGGCAATTGAAAGGCTGCCGGTTCAAACCTCACTCAAGCTGTGGCTTTCCAGCAATGAGACTCCAGTCCATTTTAACAGGAAGAAAATCTCCTCTATTCTGGTTTAGCCCCATTTGACTCCTTCTGCCCGTCTTCTTCCTCCCCCATCGGTCCCTTTCCTTCCCCATTGGGGCCATGCAGAGGGGAGCCCCAGTCAGTCTCTGTCACCGAGAGCCTGTATCCCATAAGGGGAGGGAGGGGTCGCTGTAAAGCATTGATAATGGGTGGGGGAGGGGTGTGCGTGGTTAGGGGGAGAAAGTCTGGAGAACTAACAGTGGGGCCCAGAGAGATTCCCCCACAGACTGGGGAGATCCCCTGCTGCCCACCATCACCCAGCTCTGGGAAGAACAACTTGGGATTGCTTGGGGAAGCCACCTTTAAAAACACAAGTGTTCCATGCTAGTTACATTTGAATAAGACCAAAGCCGCCTCAAACCCAGTGTCACAGTCACTGGGACGACTTTGTCCTGACATTTTACCGGCCGCAGCCACAAAGCGAGTCAAATTACGGCTCCCGTTCGGCGTCAAGGCTCACAGACGAACCCAGAGGCTTTTCCTTCCTCAGGTTCTGCCGTCATTTCAGTGCTGGCCTGTTCCGAGATTCATCGTTGTGCAAAGCAGCGTCAGGCCCTGAAACTGGACGAGCCCAGAGCAGAGGCTGCCTTCATTTAACCCTCCAAAAACCAACCCGCCGAAACGTGGATTAGCACCCATGCTCCTCCAGCCGCAGGGGAGGCGCCTCATCTGGGCCCCTGGTGCCCATGCTCCAGCAACATAAGAGCACGGGGGCCTGGCTCCACCCAAGTCCGGGGCCCGGTGTCTCCCCTAGCCCCGCCTGCTGCCCCCGGGCAATTTAAAAGGGCCCGGTGACCCCCCACCGCCATCACCGGCAGCACAAGGGGGCTAAGGCGGCTTCCTGCCCACCCTCGCTCCGTGTAACCCTTCTGCCCGTCAGAGTTGGCAGCAACAAGGACCAGGTTCAGTATATAGGGGATCCATTCCAATAACACAATGCAAACCGGCTCGAGCCCCCACCCAGTGACCTGGGACAAATATGTACCACCCCCGCTGAGCACCTCCCAGAGGCAATCCTTCCCCTCTCGCAAGCACCTAGTCTGAGTGTAGCAAAAAGCCTTTTAATAACAGAGAGAAACAATGTGGCATTATGTTTGGGAAACAGCACCAACAGGACTCATAACACAACCCTCGAGCAAAAAAAAAACCCACCCCAAGCAAATTGGGGCATGCCCTTTCCCTTTGGTTCTTGAGTCCAGCAACCCCAAATCACCCAAAGTCCCAAAAGTCCAATGACCCAAAAGTCTCTGTCCCTGGTCAGGGCAGCCCCAAAGTTCAAAAGTTTATCTGCAGAGCTTTACCTCCCAACCTGGGTGGAGATGGGGGCGGGGGTAAAAGGCACCTTACATGATCTGAAGCTGACCGCCCCACGGCTCCATAGGCCTCCACTCCACCAGCCGCCCCACGAACGGCTTTGCTCAGCTCCGCAGCCCACCAGCAGCTCCCGCCGTCCCACAAACTGCTCCGCGTCCCACCAGCAGCTCCCGCCGTCCCACGAACTGCTCCACCAGCCTGTCCACAAGGCACTCCAGCCGTCCCGCAAACTTCTCCACAGTAGATCTTCAGGCTCCCCCACTACTTAACACAACGCTCAGTGATTTCGGCTCTTACTCAGTTCAGCTCTTTGGTGAAGTCAGTTTGTAGTAGGGGAGCCTCAGTGCTGGGACACCATTAGCCCAAAATGAGCTTAACAGCCTGTAACTAGAGTCCTAACGGAATCAAAATTAGCTCTGAGATTCCACAGTGGAGAGAAAAGGAAGAGCAATTAGCATATAAGTCCATTACCAAGGGACCCATGGCACCAAGTATTAATACTTACCCCCAACCTCTCTCAATTCACAGAGTTTTGGAACCCATGACCCTTGCCTAGCGAGTGCTACTTAATTGATGGTGAGTCCCTCCATCAAAACAAAAGGCCAAGTACAGTTCCCAGCACAGTTCCCATAATCAGGGTAATAACAATTTATTCTTCCTGCCCCAATAACAGAGACACTGGGGATCCCACAGCAGCCAAAGTGAGCATTTGGGCAGCTATGGCCTCGTTCTAGGCGGGGTGGGTGTGCCTATGCAAATGAGATCGGCCCCTGAAGTTCTTTTCCACAACTTGCCAGACCTCACCACCAGATGTCAGGGTGAGGCTCACCCTGACACTGCTTACACTCCGTGTGGCCTGCCAGTCTCGGAAGCGGCTGGCGCGTCCCTGCAGCCCCGGGGATGGGGGGATCTCCACATGCTGCCCCTGCCCCGAGGGCCGACTCTGCCATCTGTGGCAATGGGAGCTGCTGGGGTGGTGTCCGTGGGCAGCGATGGGCAAAGACCCCCCACCTAGGAGCTGCTGCCAGAGGGGGGTGTGGGTCGCTTTTGGGAGATCCCTGAGGTAAGAGCTGCACCCTCATTCTCTCCCGCACCCCAAGCCCCAGCCCAGACCCCAACCCCCTGCACCCAAACTCCCTCCCAGAGTCCACCCCCTGCACTCCCTCCTCCACCCTACCCCCATGCCCTAGCCCAGAGCCCACACCCCACACCCAAACTCCCTCCCAGAGCCTGCGCCCGCACCCCCTCCTGCACCCCAACCCCCAACCCCAACCCAGATCCCGCACCCAAAGTTCCTCCCACAGGCCTCCCCCCACACCTGCTCTCACACCCCAACCCTCTTCCCCAGTCCAGAGCCCACCCCCTGTACCCAACTCCCTCCCAGAGCCCGACCTGCACTCTCTCCTGCACCCCAACCCCCTCCCCCAACCCAGAGCCCACACCTGAACTCCCTCCCAGAAGCTGGCCACCCCACCCATTCCTGCACCCAATGCCCTGCCCCAGCCAAGACCCCACACCTGCACCCAAACTGCCTCCCAGAGCCTGTACCCCTCACCCCCTCCCACACCCTAACCCCCTGCCCCAGCCCAGAGCCCACACCACACATCCAATTCCCTCCCAGAGTCTGCCCCCACACCTGCTCCTGCACTCCAACCCCCTGCCCCAGCCCAGACCCCGCACCCTTCATTCCCTCCTGCACCCCAACACCCTGCCGCAACCCACAGCCCACACCCAAACTCCCTCCCAGAGCCCAACCCCTTTCCCTCTCCCTCCCATACCCAAACTCCCAGAGCCTTAGGCAGATGTTGGGGGAGGTGGACGGGGAGGCAGGACTTGGTCCCATTCTGGAAACCACCAAAAATTGTAGAAACCTGCTGCCCCTGTCCAGCCCAACCTTCTGCGGGTGCCCCTCAGGCCCCACCCATGCAGGGTTTGAAGCTTGCATTGCTTAAATTCCAGGACGCTGGGGGACTTCAGCTCCCCTTTGTCCAGCGGGAACCTTCAGCCCACTCCCAACCAGATTCTTGTCCATGGGATGACTGTCGGGGGGCTGGGCCCCTCTTTGTCTTTTCTCTCTGGGACAGGCCAGGGTACCTAGAACTGGGGTATCTGAGCACCCAGGACCTTCTATGGAGATGCCCTTCTCCTTCCCCTTCTGTGGTCCCATCTGTCATTGACTCCAGCCTGTTTGCTATCCATCATCAGCACCATCCCAAGCCAGCTGCACCCGCCTCAAAAAGACAGTGTCCCCTGATGGGTGTAAATCATAGAATCATAGAATATCCTCATTTACACATTTCTTTGGCAGTCATGACAGGAGACAAAGGGTTTCTATTCCCAACTTGAAGGCAAGGAGTGCATTAGGGGCAACTCCAAGGGAAAGACTATTGATGGAGATCTCAATCTAAATTCTACACGAGTTTTGTTATCTTCCCTTTTGGTTCTATCCCTGGAAATTCCCCCAGACTAGTCTGCTGAAAGATAAAATCATCTAAATCTGCCTCCAAAGAACCTGACCGGCTGAAGCAGGAGGAGACCTGAGAGACGGCCACTTTCAAATCAAAAGGGAACGCTGAGACCTGCCTGTTGCCACACCCGCCCCCACCCGTCCCCAGGAGAAGGAGGCACCGACCTGTCGTGTGCGATCTAATGAGCAGGGAAAGAATCTGGGAATTACCTTCTGTAAAAACTCATCCTTTTGTTCCTCAAACACCTGTGGAAATAGCTGATTCAAGAAGTTGCTGACAGAGGGATGGTCCGCGTCTCTCAGCAGCTCCTTGGGTCACCAGCCGTTGTCAACCAAGCCAGTTGGCAGACTGAGGGCAGGGCAAGAATGCTGACGCCCAACACTCTTTGCTGTTGGCCTCCGTGACATCACAATCAGCTTGTGGGTAAACACACACAGACCCCGCCCAGAGAGACACACCCCCACTGAGCAACTCCCCACTCTCCTTCCCAGCACTTCCTGCCCACCCCAGAACAGCTGTTTCATGGAATTGAGGATGCTCCGGGAGGGTCGGTTCGGGGCGGGGACATGGCATACTTGGGGCAGTGCATGGGATTCTTCTCTCCTAAGTGCAGGGCTCAGCACTTGTCCTTGCTGAACCTCATCAGATTTCTTTTGGCCCAATCCTCTAATTTGTCTGGGTCACTCTGAACCCTATCCCGACCCTCCAGCGTATCTCCCTCTCCCCCCAGCTTAGTGTCATCTGCGAACTTGCTGAGGGTGCAATCCATCCCATCCTCCAGATCATGCACAAAGATGGTGAAGAAAACCGGCCCCCAGAGTGACCCGTGGGGAAGCGGGGGAGGGGGTGGAGGAGAGGAGGCAGACGGTGAGTGGCAGGGACCCCACAGAGGGGGGTGCAGTGGAGGAGAGGGGGAAATCATCCAGGCAGCGGTGGGCAGTGTGGGCTGGGAGAAGGGGTGAGGCAGATACAGGAAGAGATGGAGCACAGGCGGGGCACTGGGGCCCAGGCACCTGGGGTCTGGTCATCGTTGGCACCAGGAGAGGAGAGAGAGACAGAGACAGAGTGTGTGTGTTGGCCAACATACTAGAGGAGAGAGACAGAAAAACATGGTAGGATAGCAAGCAACTCACCTCCTGGAGTCATCTGTGATGAAGCGGGACTTCATGTTTCCTCTGAATCGTGTGGGGGTGCCTCAGTTTCCCGTATGCAGTTCTTAAGGATCTAGGGGGTGGGGTAAGGGTGTATGATCGTTGCAGAGCTCTGGAGGGCAGGTGTGTGCAGGGGTCTGGACACAGAGAATGGCCGACACCCTCTTTCCTGGCACCTGATGCCCTGGGTCCTTCCCCCCTGCGAGGTGAGAGCTAAAGGGTTGGAGAACAAAGGAATCGGGTGCCCTCCTGGCCGGGGACAGGGACAAAGCCCAGAGGAGGAGGGGCTGGGGGGAGTTTCAGTTGGGGGCTGGCTGGAGACATGGAGTGAAGGGCAGACGGGGTTGTCTGGCTCACTGCCCCCCCCCAAAATGGACCCGGCTGAGGGGTCCTGTTCTCTGCACCTACAAGCTCTGTGTTAGACCATGTCCCTGTGGTCTAATAAACCTCTGTTTTCCTGGCTGGCTGAGAGTCCCGTCTGACTGCGGAGTTGGGGGGCAGGACCCTCTGCCCCCCCCAGGACCCCGCCTGGGCGGACTGGCTGTGGGAAGCGCAGGGAGGGGCAGAGGAGGCGGAAGGCTCCGAGGTCAGAGCCAGGAAGGTGGAGCCGGGGGAGCTGTGTGTCCTGCAGACAGGCTGCTCCCCGAGAGGAGACTTCCCCAGAGTCCTGCCTGGCTTCCTGGGGAGCAGTCCCAGAGCATCGCCCGGGGACCCCGGGACATCCTCCTCCTCGATGAAACCTTCTGCTGTGTGCCGTGTTGTGTGTGTCGTGTTGCATGTGTCGTGTGACGTGTTGTGTGTGTGACTTGTGTGTCGTTTTGTGTGTGTGAGATGTGTTTATGTGTGCGTGTTGTGGTCCATGTTGAGTGTGTGTGTGCCATGTTGTATGCTGTGTTGTGTGCGTGTGACGGTGTGTGCCGTGTTGTGTGCCGTTTTGTGGGCATGTTGTGTGTGTCGGTGTCATGTGCTGTGTGAGATTTTTGTGTCTCCTGTCGTGTGCCGTTTTGTGTGTTGTGTATCGGTGTCGTGTTGTCCGTGTGTGTGTCGTGTTGTGTGTGGGTGTGTGATATTTTGTGTGCGATGTTTTGTGCATCATGTTGTGCGTGTGTCACATGTGCTGTTTTGTGTGTCATGTGAGGTGTTGTGTGTTGTATTGTGTGTGGGTGTCGGTGTCATGTGTGATTTCTGTGTCACGTTGTCTGCCGTTTTGTGCCTCATCTCGTGTGTGTGTGTTTATGTGTCGGTGTCGTGATTTGTGTGTGATTTTTGTGTGTCGTGTTGTGTGCTGTTTTGTATGTCATTTTATTTGTGTGTCATGTTGTTTGTGTGTGTCGGTGTCCTGTGCTGTGTGTGTGAGAGAGACGTGTTTCTGTATGTGTGACGTGTTCTCTCTGGGTGTGTCGGTGTCGTGTTGTGTGTGATGTGTGTGAGTGTCATCTGTCGTGTTTTGTGTGTGTGATGTTTTGTGTGTGATGTGTGTGTTGTCTTGGGTGGCCACACAGGGGAAGACACAAAGCATTCCCCTCCTGGAGGAAGAGTGACACAACGTGGCCACTCAGGAGTAACACACAAACAATCCCCCCTCCCCCCCCCCCCGAGCAACAGTGATGTGTGTGGCCAACTCAGGTCATGCACAAACCATTTCCCTCACGGAGCAACAGTGTCCCCTTGTGGCCCCTCAGGGTACTGCACAAACCATTTCCATCATGGAGCAACAGTGACACCAGGTGGCCAATCCAGATAATGCACAAACCATTTCCCGCACAGAGCAACGGTGACAGTGGACAGGTTTCAGAGTAACAGCCGTGTTAGTCTGTATTCGCAAAAAGAAAAGGAGGACTTGTGGCACCTTAGAGACTAGGAAATTTCTTTGAGCATAAGCTTTCGTGAGCTACAGCTCACTTCATTGGATGCATTCAGTGGAAAATACAGCAGGGAGATTTATATACAGAGAGAACATGAAACAATGGGTGTTACCATACACACGGTAACGAGAGTGATCACTTAAGGTGAGCTATTACCAGCAGGAAAACGGGGGGGGGGGGAAACCTTTTGTAGTGATAATCAAGGTGGGCCATTTCCAGCAGCTGACAAGAAAGTCTGAGGAACAGTGGGGGGTGGGGGGTGAGGAGAAATAAACATGGGGAAATAATTTTACTTTGTGAAATGACCCTTCCACTCCCAGCCTCTATTTAAGCCTCAGTTAATTGTATCCAGTTTGCAAATGAATTCCAATTCAGCAGTCTCTGGTTGGAGTCTGTTTCTGAAGCTTTTTAGTTGAAGAATTGCAACTTTTAGGTCTGTAATCGAGTGACCAAAGAGATTGAAGTGTTCTCAATGTATAGGTAATAGATTAGATTTGAGTTGTAGGTTTAAGTGGTAAAGTATAAGTATGTATTTATAAAACCGACTGGTTTTTGAATGTTATAATTCTTGACGTCTGATTTGTGTCCATTGATTCTTTTACGTAGAGACTGTCCAGTTTGACCAATGTACATGGCAGAGGGGCATTGCTGGCACATGACGGCGTATATCACATCGGTAGATGTGCAGGTGAACGAGCCTCTGATAGTGTGGCTGATGTGATTAGGCTCTATGATGGTGTCCCCTGAACAGATATGTGGGCACAGTTGGCAACGGGCTTTGTTGCAAGGATAGGTTCCTGGGTTAGTGGTTCTGTTGTGTGGTGTGTGGTTGCTGGTGAGTATTTGCTTCAGGTTGGGGGGCTGTCTGTAAGCAAGGGCTGGCTTGTCTCGCAAGATCTGTGAGAGTGATGGGCTGTCGTTCAGGATAGGTTGTAGATCCTTGATGATGCATGGGAGAGGTTTTAGTTGGGTGCTGAAGGTGACGGCTAGTGGCGTTCTGTTATTTTCTTTGTTGGGCCTGTCCTGTAGTAGGTGACTTCTGGGTACTCTTCTGGCTCTGTCAATCTGTTTCTTCACTTCAGCAGGTGGGTAGTGTAGTTGTAAGAATGCTTGATAGAGATCCTGGAGGTGTTTGTCTCTGTCCGAGGGTTTGGAGCAAATGTGGTTGTATCGCAGAGCTCGGCTGTAGACGATGGATCGTGTGGTGAGCCTCCAGCTTTCATCCAGACCACACCACACAATCCATTGTCTGCAGCCGAGCTTTACGGTACAACCACATTTGCTCCAACCCCTCGGACAGAGACAAACACCTACAGGATCTCTATCAAGCGATCTTAAAACTACCTGCTGAAGGGAAGAATACCCAGAAGTCACCTACTCCAGGACAGGCCCAACAAAGAAAGGAACAGAACGCCACCAGCCGTCACCTTCAGCCCCCAACTGAAACCTCTCCAGCACAGCATCAAGGATCTGCAACCTATTCTGAAGGATGACCCCTCACTCTCACAGATCTTGGGAGACAGGCCAGCCCTCACTTACAGATAGCCCCCCAACCTGAAGCAAATACTCACCAGCAACCACACAACAAAAACACTAACCCAGGAACCGATCCTTCCAACAAACCCATTGCCAACTCTGTCCACATATCTATTCTGGAGATCTGGAGTGCTGTGTCCAGTTTTGGGCCCACACTACAAGAAGGAGGTGGAAAAATTGGAAAGAGTCCAGTGGAGGGCAACAAAAATGATGAGGGGACTGGAACACATGACTTATGAGAAGAGGCTGAGGGAACTGGGATTGTTTCGTCTGCAGAAGAGAAGAATGAGGGGGGATTTGATCGCTGCTTTCAACTACCTGAAAGGTGGTTCCAAAGAGGATGGATCTAGACTGTTCTCAGTGGTAGCTGATGACAGAACAAGGAGTAATGGTCTCATATTACAGTGGGGGAGGTTTAGGTTGGATATTAGGAAAAACTTTTTCACTAGGAGGGTGGTGAAACACTGGAATGCGTTACCTAGGAGGTGGTGGAATCTCCTTCCTTAGAAGTTTTTAAGGTCTGGCTTGACAAAGCCCTGGCTGGGATGATTTAGTTGAGGATTGGTCCTGCTTTGAGCAGGGGAGTTGTTGGGGACACTGGGGCATGGCCAGTAGGTAAGTCGAGGGATAGAAGACCAAGAGTGTCGATGAACGATGAAGCCCCCTAGCACTAGGCCTAGGTGTCCTTGCCCCCACCCCTCTGCCTGGAGGCACTCGCAGCAGCTCTGCATACTAGGCGGAAGTGTCCTTGGCCACCCCCGCCTGGAGGCACTCGCAGCAGTTATGCTGAGGATCTGCAACAATATGTTGCAGAGTCAGACTGCCTGAAACTAAACAAGGCCGAACAGGGCAGATATGGAAGAACAATGCTGAATAAAGCAGCTTTATGTATAGGTTAACAAATGATACAGAGAACAAGGGAACTAGCTGGGAACTGGATTGGCTGGCTAGATGGATACTTAGGGCAGCTTGCTATTGGATAAGTATGCTGAAGAAAGGATGTATAAAAGCCTGTGTAACTTCCTGCTCTGGGTGCAGGATTGGAGATTCTATTCTCCCTGGACCTTTTTGAAGCTTCAAATAAACTTTTCTGCTTCTCCATCCCGTTGTGATTATTGGGTGACGCACACCGGGTCATGAACCTCTCCCCCCTGCTGTTGTTTTGCCTCTCGGCACTGGGTGCCGGCAACACTGTCTAACATTAAAGAGGTGAAACAAGGCTGGCAGTTTGGGCTGCTGGACAGAACAAGCCTTCAGGCCGAAAAGCCAACAACCTTTCTCTCCATTTCAGCAAAAAACAACATTCAACAAACCCCCACAAAAACAGGCACCTGAAAAGTCCTGCCCCCGACTTCACCTTTCCAAGGTCTTCTCTGCACTCTCTCCCGCCCCGAGTGAGAATCTGACCCCTTGACCAACACACCACAGTGAGACCCGAATGCAGCTCTCCCTCTGCAGGCAGGATGGTGGAGAAAAACACAGGTGAGAAAACCCTCCCGGCTCAGCTGCGCAGGGAGCCTTGGCAAGGACGTGGTGGAAAGGTGACGCCGGGATCTCTCGCACGGGAAAGGAGACTCGTGCCCGAGTCCAACCAACCCTTTGGGAACTCGAAGGAAGCCGCATCCCACAGGCGTTTCCACAGAGCAGCCACCAGCCACACACCCAGGCCGGAGGGGCCGGGACACGGGAAGGGGCAGCAGCCAACGCCCCCGGGGGGAGGGCTGGGGCGGGAGCTGCAGCCAGGCCCCTGGACCCGCAGGGAGACGCAGACCCTGACAGCAACTAGCCACGTTTGCCCACGTGTGTGTGTGAGACACGTCTGTGTGTGTGTGATGTCTTGTGTGTGTGCTGTGTGTCGTGCAGAGTCTTGTGTTCAGTGTGTGTGTGCTGTGTTGTGTTTTGTGTTGTGTGTGTGTGTGTCGTGTTGTGTGTGTGTTGAGTTGTGTGCCGTTTTGTGTGTCATGTTGAGTGTGTGTTGTGTGGTTGTGGTGTCATGAGACGTGTTGTGTGTGATGTGGTGTGTGTCGCACACACAGACACAACACATTGTACGCCACCCACACAACACGTCACGTGTAGCACGTCTCACACACACGTCGCACATCACACGCACAACATGCTGTGTGTAGCACACACACACACAAAACATTGCACGTCGCACACACACACAACGCGTCGCCTGTTGTACGATGCACATCGCACATAGCACAGGCACACACAACACGTTGCGTGTCGCTCGCACAGCACCTTACACTCACAAACACAAAACACGACACACACCACATCACACAGACAGAAAAAACTACACACATGTCACACATACACAAACACACACAACACGACACACAACACGTCACATACACAGCACAACACACAAAACGGCACACAACATAACACAGGCACACACCCTAACAGACAACACATCACAGACATTCACACAGACACACACACACAACACAACACTCTAGACAACACACAACACACACAGAATGTGACACACAACACGTCACATACACACAACACATCACACAACTCGTCTCACACACAAACACACACAAGACGACACACACTTCACACAAAACATGACACCACACACACAACACCATACACACACTGAACACAATACAGAAAATGGCCACACACCACACCACAAAGACACACACACAGTATGTCACACACACACAACACTACACAAAACACGTCTCACACACCCACACCCACACACCACGTCACATGTCATCACAAACACACAAGCACAAACAATCCATACAACACTCTAGATAACACACAACTCACACACAACACACAACCCATCACACAAACACACATAACATGACACACACAACATGACACAAACACACACAAACACATTTCACACACACAACACGACACACAACCCGTCTCACACACACACATAACACAAGATGACACACACACAACACGACACACACAGAAACAAATTGCATGTCCCTCACAAACTGTTGTACGTTGCACAGATACACACAACACATCGCATGCACACATGCATGCAAGTCACACGACACACACACAGAAAGACGTCACACACAAACACACGTGACACACAACATGACACACACAAACACCTCTCTCACACACACACAAGAAGACACAGAACCCATCTCACACAGACATGCACAATATGACACACACAGCACAACATGTAACACACACAACATGACACACAACAAGTCACACATACAACAGATCGCACATCGCACATCATACGGACACACACAACACATTTCACGCCGCACTCGCACAAACACTTTGCACATCGCACGTCACATGTTGCACATCACACCTGCACAAACAACGCATTGCGCATCGCACGTCACACACACAACGCGTCAAATGTCAGACACACAACACGTCGCACGTCGCACGCACACTCATCACGGCACACGTCGCACATTGCACGCCACACTTCGAACACACAACACGTCGCGTTTCGCACGTCACACACAAAAACGTTGCATGTCGCACACACAACATATTGCACATCGCACACACAACACGTCGCACGTCGCACAAACACGCAATGTGTCACAAACACAAAACATCACACACACAAACAGGTCTCACACATGCACAACATGAAACACAACACCTCACACATACACAACACAACACATCACACAAACACAAACACACACAACATGACATACAACATGTCACACACACATCCCCACACGCCACATGACACCACAAACACACCACACGTCACACACACACAAACACACAACACGACACATGACACATCACACAGATAGGCACAAACACATACAACATGACACACAACACGACACACCCAAGACTATGCAAAACACATCTTATACATACACACACACACACCCCATGTCACATGACACCACAAACACACCACACGTCACACACACAAACACACAACATGACACACAACACGACACACCCAACACACATCTCACACACACACACACACACACACACCATGTCACATGACACCAGAAACACAACATCACACACACACTCAACACGGCAAACAAGAAGACGCACATGTGAAGTGTGGGGTGCGATGTCTTCTGTTTGCGTGTGCGACGTACAACATGCAACGTGCAACGTGAGGCGTGTTGTGTGTGTGTGACGTGCAATGTTTTGTGTGTGTGATGTGCGACGCAGGACGTGTTGTGTGTGTGACGTGCGATGTGCTCCGGGTGGGGTCTGTGTGTGTTTCTGCACAAGCTGATTGCGATGTCCCGGAGGCCAACAGCAAAGAGGGTTCGGCGTCCGCTTTCTTGCCCTGCCGTCAGTCTGCCACCGGGCTGGGGGGACAGCGGCTGGGGACCCCAGGAGCTGCTGAGAGACGCGGAGGATCCCTCGGGAGGGAGAAGACGACGGGAGAATCAGACTCTTCCAGCAACGAGCCACATTTGCCCAGTGCTGACGCTGTCAGGCCTCCGCATTTTGGGCCAGAAACCAACAGCCAAATCGAGCTGGAAAATTGAAGCACTTGCAAATGGCCCTTCTAGCGTCTCACCAGACCATCGGCGACCCTCTGGGGGTGAGCTGTGGGCTCCCTCTTCGTGGGAGCAACAGCTGGCTGGGTTTTGGCTGCTCAGGCTTTTGTTCCCTGGTTTTACCCACTGTGGTTTCCTTTGCATGGATTTCATGTACCTGTGTGTAAGTTTTTGCCCAAAGGCACACAGCTGTACAGGTTTTATCTACAATCTTTACAAGTTGAAGTTGCAGATGGAGGGGGCTCCCAGCAATGGCAGCCTCAAGGGGGTGGGCGGCTAGAAGCTGGGGGACTGGATCGGGACCCCCAACACTTACTGCTCTCTCTGCCCTGCAGTTTTAGTCCCCCCAGATTAGCCTGATGATTACAGCAAAAGTTTTGTTTCTCCTGCTGCTAACAGCCCACCTTCATCGATTGGTCTCGTTAAGAGTTGCTATGGCAACCCCCATTTTCTCGTCTTCTCTGTATCGCTATATCTATATCTTCCTGCTGTATTTTCCCCTGCATGCATCTGATGAAGTGGGCTTTAGCCCATGAAAGCTTATGCTCAGATAAATTGGTTCATCTCTAAGGTGCCACAAGTCCTCCTCATTCGCTTTTCCTGACTGACTGTGCTGGGGGCTCTGCCTGGCTCCAGCGCTCCGGTCCCTCCGCGACCAAGGCCACCTGGGAACCCTGATCGAGTCCAGCTTCAAGGAGTGCTGAGATCCATCTGTCTCTTTCTGTGCCTCTGTCTCTCTCTAGGAATAACCTCCTGACCCTGCCTTTTGTGATCAGTTATAGTTTGCTAGCCCTAATTTTGTCATCAAATTTAAATTACATTTAATAGTGGAACGGTTTTTTTTGTTTGGCTCCCCTTGTAAGGTTACTAACTGGGAATAAATAACTTTCATGCTTAAGCTGATTGCTCTCCCCCCCACCCCACCTCCATGGGTGTTTTTCGCTTCTCCATTCACTCTGCAGCAACGCTCCTTGTACCTAAGCTAAAGATCCCTGCAGCTCCCAAAATGGGCAATTCTGGTAACAGCTCATTTGGGGCTTGAATTGAAGGGGGATGGACGTCAGTCTTGGGACAAGTAACCTGCTATGGCCAAAAACACTTTAGCCCTGTGCACCCTTCCAGACAAGGCTTATGTCCCAAATACTTTGGGTCTTCCTGGATATGTCCCTGAATAATCAAGGACCTTGACCAAAAATGTCATCACGTCTTAAAAGGAAGAAAGATTGTCGTTGTGGAGACCATGAAACAAGCCCTGCAACATTTTGAAACATATCCCAACAGTCTATGTCAAGGTTCCTTCCCCACTCTGAACTCTAGGCTACAGATGTGGGAACCTGCCTGAAAAAACCCCTAAGCTTATTTTTACCAGCTCAGGTTAAAATTTTCCCAAGGTACAAACTATTTTACCTTTTGTCCCTGGACTTTATTGCTGCCACCACCAAGTGTCAAAGAAATATAACAGGGAAAGAGCCCGCTTGGAAACCTCTTTCCCCCACAAATCCTCCCAAGCCCTACACCCCCTTTCCTGGGGAAGGCTTGATAAAAATACTCACCAATTTGCATCGGTGAACACAGACCCAACCCTTGGATCTTAGGAACAATGAAAAAGCAATCTGGTTCTTAAAATAAGAATTTTAATGAAAGAAAAAGTAAAAGAATCACCTCTGTAAAATCAGGATGGGAAATACCTTACAGGGTAATCAGATTCAGAACAGAGAATCCCTCTAGGCTAAACCTTAAGTAACAAAAAGACACAAAAATTAGGAATATACATTCCATTCACCACAACTTCTTTTATCAGCCATTTCAACAAAACAGAATTGAACGCATATCTAACTAGATTGCTTATTAACCCTTTGCAGGAGGTCTGACCTGTGTTCCTGCTCTGGTCCCGGCAAAAGACAACACACAGACAGAGAGAACCCTTTGTTTTCCGCCCCCTCCAGCCTTGAAAGTATCTTGTCTCCTCATTGATCATCTGGGTCAGGGGCCACGGAGGTTACCTTAGCTTCTTAACCTTTAAGAGGTGAAAGGGTTTTTCCTCTGGCCAGGAGGGATTTCAAGGTGGTTAGCCTTCCCTTTATATTTATGACAGTCCACAGGGTGCATATCAAGGAATATTCAAAACGAGATGGGTGTTCTTTTTGGGGAGACTAACCCCCATTGCACTAACCAGGAGAAGGGGAAAGTGCGAGGCTGCTGCGCCATCTAGCGGCCAAAGGAGAAATCGCTGGCTTCTGGACCTGTGTGCACGGTTGGTTCGGTTCACATGCAAAGCTGTGTAATGTGAAGTTGGGAAAACGGAGTTCTGCTGCCCGACATCATCCTCTGGAATGACTCAACCCAATAGGACACCTCCTACGATACACTGCTCCGAGTGACACTCTCAAACAGGTCCCCACAGCTCCACAGCCTCCCCCCACCAGGAGGCATGTGTGAGAGGATTTTTCTCCCCAACTGACAGAGGGAGAAACAAAGTCTGGGAAAGGCAAAGGGCCTCTTCTTCCATCACACAACCTGCCGGGATAGAGTTGGGAACAGGACCCGGGTGTCCTGACTTTCAAACTAACCATCAGGCTGGAGTTTCACACACTGAATGATCAGAATAAAGGGACCTGCAATGAGCTATAGGCCAACAACCATTCACAGTGATTCTTCAGCAAGTGTTTTAGAAGCACGAGAACACCAGCAAGAACCAGGAACGGCTCAGAGACAATCAGCAGCGAGAAGGAGAACAATTCACCAAGCAGATGATTGGTTCTGGCTTATTTGCTGGGCCTTAAACGAGAAGAACAAAGTCCTGAGTCTCCTCCCTGCCACGAGACCCCCTGCTCAGCCAATCAGCGTGGAGACTCTGGCGGTGGGCTGAGGGTTCCCCAGATGGCCCAGGGATGGCTCAGGTCACCGGTGAGGATCACTCTCAGAGCACGCTTCCTGTCCCATCTCTTTGGGAGGTCTCCCACCATGAGGGCTATAGAGTACCCCCTCCTCGCCAGTGGAGGGAGGGAAGCAGGAAAAGGGAAACCAAAAAAGACAAACCCCAAGGACTCAAAGGGACAAAGGCCAAGCTGGGGGAAAATTATCCCACCTTAACCTCCTGTTTTCCCTGCTGAGAATTTGGCCAGCAGCCGGGTGGATCAGGCTGCCTAGGTACTAAACCTCTCTGGGGCTCTTACCTTCTCCACAGGGACGTCTGTCTTCTCGCTCAATTAGCAGTGGAAAAGGAGAAAACTCCAGAGAGGCTCTACCTCGCGCTCACATAGAATCATAGAATCATAGAATATCAGGGTTGGAAGGGACCTCTGGAGGTCATCTAGTCCAACCCCCTGCCCAGAGCAGGACCAATCCCAGCTAAATCATCCCAGCCAGGGCTTTGTCAAGCCTGACCTTAAAAACTTCCAAGGAAGGGGATTCCACCACCTCCCTAGGGAACGCATTCCAGTGTTCCACCACCCTCCTCGTGAAAAAGATTTTCCTAATATCCAACCTAAATCTCCCCCACTGTTACTTGAGACCATTATTCCTCGTTCTGTCATCTGCTATCACTGAGAATAGTCTAGATCCATCCTCTTTGGATCCACCTTTTAGAGAGTTAAAAGCAACTATTAAGTCCCCCCTCATTCTTCTCTTCCGTAGACTAAACAATCCCAGTTCCCTCAGCCTCTCCTCATAAGTCATGTGTTCCAGACCCCTAATCAATTTTGTTGCCCTCCACTGGACGTTTTCCAATTTCTCCACAACCTTCTTGTAGTGTGGGGCCCAAAAGTGGACACAGTACTCCAGATGAGGCCTCACCAATGTCGAATAGAGGGGAAGGATAACATCCCTCGATCTACTGGCAATGCCCCTAATTATACACCCCAAAATGCCATTGGCCTTCTTGGCAACAAGGGGACACTGTTGATTCATATCCAGCTTCTCGTTCACTGTCACCCTGAGGTCCTTCTCTGCAGAACTGCTGCCTAGCCATTCGGTCCCTAGTCTGTAGCGGTGCATTGGATTCTTCTGTCCTAAGTGCAGGACTCTGCACTTGTCCTTGTTGAACCTCATCAGACTTCTTTTGGCCCAATCCTCCATTTTGTCTAGGTCCCTCTGTATCCTATCCCTACTCTCCAGCATATCTACCACTCCTCCCAGTTTAGTGTCATCCGCAAACTTGCTGAGGGTGCAATCCACACCATCCTCCAGATCATTTATGAAGATATTGAACAAAACAGGCCCCAGGACTGACCCTTGGGGCACTCCGCTAGATACCAGCTGCCAACTAGACATGGAGCCATTGATCACTACCCGTTGAGCCCGACAATCTAGCCAACTTTCTACCCACCTTGTAGTGCATCCATCCAGCCCATACTTCTTTAACTTGCTGACAAGAATACTGTGGGAGACCATGTCAAAAGCTTTGCTGAAGTCGAGGAATAACACGTCCACTGCTTTCCCTTCATCCACAGAACCAGTTATCTCATCATAGAAGGCAATTAGATAAGTCAGGCATGACTTGCCCTTTGTGAATCCATGCTGACTGTTCCTGATCACTTTCCTCTCCTCTAAGTGCTTCAGAATTGATTCCTTGAGGACCTGCTCCATGATTTTTCCGGGGACTGAGGTGAGGCTGACTGGCCTATAGTTCCCAGGATCCTCCTTCTTCCCTTTTTAAAAGATTGGCACTATATTAGCCTTTTACCAGTCTTCCGGGACTTCCCCCAGTCGCCATGAGTTTTCAAAGATAATGGCCAATGGCTCTGCAATCACATCCGCCAATTCCTTTAGCAATCTCGGATGCAACGCATCCGGCCCCATGGACTTGTGCACGTCCAGTTTTTCTAAATAGTCCCGAACCACTTCTTCCTTCACAGAGGCTGGCCACCTCCTCCCCATGCTGTGCTGCCCAGTGCAGTAGTCTGGGAGCTGACCTTGTTCATGAAGACAGAGGCAAAAAAATCATTGAGTACATTAGCTTTTTCCACATCCTCTGTCACTAGATTGCCTCCCTCATTCAGTAAGGGGCCACAATTTCCTTGGCTTTCTTCTTATTGCCAACATACCTGAAGAAACCCTTCTTGGTTCTCTTAACATCCCTCGCTAGCTGCAACTCCAGGTGTGATTTAACCTTCCTGATTTCATTCCTACATGCCCGAGCAATATTTATATACTCATCCCTGTTCATTTTTCCAATCTTCCACTTCTTGTAAGCCTCTTTTTTGTGTTTAAGGTCAGCAAGGATTTCACTGTTAAGCCAAGCTGGTCGCCTGCCATATTTACGATTCTTTATACACATCGGGATGGTTTGTCCCTGTAACCTCAATAAGGATTCTTTAAAATACAGCCAGCTCTCCTGGACTCCTTTCCCCGTCATGTTATTCTCCCAGGGGATCCTGCCCATCAGTTCCCAGAGGGAGTCAAAGTCTGCTTTTCTGAAGTCAAGGGTCCGTATTCTGCTGCTCTCCTTTCTTCCCTGTGTCAGGATCCTGAACTTGACCATCTCATGGTCACTGCCTCCCAGGTTCCCATCCACTTTTGCTTCCCCTACTAATTCTTCCCGGTTTGTGAGCAGCAGGTCAAGAAGAGCTCTGCCCTTAGTTGGTTCCTCCAGCACTTGCACCAGGAAATTGTCCCCGACAGTTTCCAAAAACTTCCTGGATTGTCTGTGCACCGCTGTATTGCTCTCCTAGCAGATATCAGACATACATGACCCTGAATTCTCTCTTAGTCCTCAAGGAGACACCTCAAGAAGGAGACTCCCTGCAGCAAAGCCTTGGGGGTCTCTGAGATCCCCCTGCCCTGCAGCCTGTCCTCCCTGGCCGTTGTCGTGGACTCTCTGTGAGGTCGCCGCCTCCCAACCGCCTTTCACCAATCAGCTGAGTGCTGCAAAAGGCCCTTGTGATGTCACTGCCACCCCCACCCCTGCCCTGCAGGGCTCATGTCCTGCCCCGAGCCGGCTCCTGTGCATGTTTGAGCTGCTCCCCCTGGGTCACCCCCACACACTCAGTGGTCGTGCAAGGGTTCATGCAGGCCACACGTGGAACCATCAGAGGATGCTCAATGTGCCGCACCCAGTTTTGCAGAGATTTGGAGACTTGAAGGCCAGAAGAGACTGTTAGATCATCTCATCTGGCCCCCCTACACATCACAGGCCTCCTGCATGGTGCAGTCGCGAGTTTTGGACCAAAGCAGACTCGAGAAAGGCATCTCATCAAGGGATGGAGGAAGCACCACTTCCCTTGGGAGTCTGGAGGAAATTGATGCTGTGGGGGGCAGGGAATTGACCCCAAGGCCACGCTTGTGAGTCTGTATCATAACACACATACACAACAGCACTGCGCAAAGTATGTACGTCACCTTAACTCTGATGTTTCCTAACGTTTAAAGGCCTGGTCTCCAGGGTGTTCTCTGTGCTTATAGATCTCTTTTGGGGAGAGATGCAATCATTTAGTTCAGAGTGGGAGCCGTGTTAGTCTGTATCAGCAAAAAAAACCCAAAAACAAAAAACAAAACGAGGAGTAGTTCTGGCACCTTAGAGACTAACAAATGTATTTGGGCACATTTGACGGTGTGGCTGATGTGATTAGGTCCGAGGATGGTGTCCCTAGACTAGATATGTGGACAGAGTTGGCAATGGGTTTGTTGCAAGGATAGGTTCCTGGGTAATGTTTTTGTTGTGTGGTTGCTAGTGATTATTTGCTTCAGGTTGGGGGGCTGTCTGTCAGCGAGGACTGGCCTGTCTCCCAAGATCTGTGAGATTGAGGGATCGTCCTTCAGAATAGATTGTAGAATCTTGATGCCTAAGGAACTCCACTGGTAACCTCCCTCCAGCCTGACAGTTCACCTTTCAGCAGGACCCGCTATAATCTCCCTGTTTTTAATTCATAGATTCATAGATATTGAGGTCAGAAGGGACCATCATGATCATCTAGTCTGACCTCCTGCACAAAGCAAGCCACAGAATCTCACTCCTGTGCAAAACCTCTCACCTATGTCTGAGCCATCGAAGTCCTTAAATCAGGATTTGAAGAGCTCAAGGAGCAGAAAATCCTCCAGCCAGTGACCCGTGCCCCATGCTATAGAGGAAGGCGAAAAACATCCAGGGCCTCTTCCAATCTGCTGCAGAAAAAATCCTTCTTGATCCCAATTATGGCACCAGCTAAACCCTAAGCATTTGGGCAAGATTCACCAGCCAGATACCCAGGAAAGAATTCTCTTTAGTAACTCAGATGCCACCCCATCTAACATCCCATTACAGCCATTGGGCCTATTAACCATGAATATTTACAGATCAATTAATTGCCAAAATCATGTTATTCCATCATACCATCTCCTCCATAAAATTACCGAGTTTAATCTTAAAGCCAGATAGGTCTTTTGCCCCCATTGCTTCCCTTGGAAGGCTGTTCCAAAACTTCACTCCTCTGATGGTTAGAAACCTTCATCTAATTTCAAGTGTAAACTTCCCAGTGACCAGTTTATAGCCATTTGTTCTTGTGTCCACATTGGTACTGAGCTTAAATTTTAATTCCTCTCCCTCTCTGGTATTTATCCCTCTGATATATTTATAGAGAGCAATCCTATCTCCCCTCAACCTTCTTTTAGTTAGGCTAAACAAGCCAAGCTCCTTGAGTCTCCTTTCATAAGACAGGTTTTCCATTCCTCGGATCATCCTAGTAGCCCTTCTCTGTACCTCTTCCAGTTTGAATTCATCCTTCTTAAACATGGGAGACCAGAACTGCACACAGTATTCCAGGTGAGGTCTCACCAGTGCCTTTTAGAATGGTTCTAAAACCTCCTTATCTCGACTGGAAATACCTCGCCTGATGCATCCCAAGACCGCATTAGCTTTTTGCACGGCCATATCACATTGGCGGCTCATAGTCATCCTATGATCAACCAATACTCCAAGGTCCTTCTCCTCCTCCGTTACTTCTAACTGATGTGTCCCCAGTTTATAACTAAAATCCTTGTTATTAATCCCTAAATGCTTGACCTTACACTTCTCATGATTCAATTTCATCCTATTACTATTACTCCATTTTATAAGGTCATCCAAATCTTCCTGTACGATATCCCGGTATCTCTCTAAATTAGCAATACCTCCCAGCTTTGGATCATCGGCAAACTTGATTAGCACACACCCACTTTTTGTGCTGAGATCAGCAATAAAAAGATGAAATAAGATTGGTCCCAAAGATTGATCCCTAAGGAACTCCACTTGATCCTGCCCTGGAGATCTTTTAGTTTGGGGCTGAAGGTGATAGCTGGTGGTGTTCTGTTCCTTTCTTTGTTGGGCCTGTCATGGAAGACACAATGAAGATGACTGGATGTGGAAGCTGCCGTCTGTCCATGATCCTGGAGGGGGGACCTGGTAAGAGTTTTGTCTGCATGAAATGCCATCTGCTCGAGCTGATGGAGGAGAAGATCTGAGGTTTGGAGATGCAGATGGAAAGTCTGATTGAGTTTAGAAAGGGGTTTGAGCAGATGATGGAGCAAAGGCATGAGGTATCTGAAGGGAAAAGCTCAGACTTGCAGATGGAAGCAGGACTGGGGAATTCTGAGGGGAGACTGCTGGGTGAGGAAAGTGGTCAGTGGAAGCATGTGATGAAAAGAACCAGGCAGAGGAAAAGACGGGCTGGTGAAGGAGAAATAGAGCTCAGGAATAAGTTTTGAGAGTTGGAAAATGAAGAAGGGGCTCAGCAGGTAGTCACTGAAGCTGGAGGGGCAAGGAAGAAGAGAAGAGCGGCTAGTCCTATAGGAAAAGGGGAAAAGTCAATGGAGACTACACCAAATATGAGCCCCAGGAGGATACAGGATGGGTTGAAGAGGATTACAAGGGAGAATAGCAATGGAAAGAACTTGCAGCCAGAGGGAACAGGGGATAGACTGGAGAATAGAACTGTCACCAGGGAAAGGCAGGTCTACGTGATCGGGGACTCTTTACTGAGAAGAGTAGACAGGCCTGTAACCAGGCCTGGAGAAGGGCAACAAAGGCGTGACAAGATTATGACTGTCAACAGATGGCTCAGGCAGTGGTGCTAGAAGGCGGGCTTTGGGATGTATGGCCACTGGGAGGCATTCCTGGACAGAGGACAGTTCTCTCAGGATGGACTTCATCTGAGTAGGGAAGGAAATAGACTTCTAGGATGGAGGCTGGCACAACTGATTCAGAGAGCTTTAAACTAGGAATCTGGGGGAGATGGTTGGTTGGGGGATGTCCAGGTAATCTCCATGCCGGATTTTAGCCTTGAGAGGGAAGAAAAGAAAGTAAGAAAGGATACAGCCGTGGGTAGGAGAATGGCTATAAGGAGGAAGGGCAGTGTGGACACCAGTCTAATAGGTTCTGCTGGCTGTAGAATGACCGTGCCTCATTGGGTAAAGAATGTGAGTGAGGCCAAACAGCAAAAATGCAGATGTTTGTACACCAATGCGAGGAGCCTAGGTAACAAAATGGAGGAATTAGAGGTACTGGTGCAGGAAGTGAAACCAGATATTCTCGGGATAACAGAAACAGGGTGGAATAGTCGTCGTGACTGGACTATGGGTGTTGAAGGGTATGTGCTGTTTAGGAAAGACCGAAATAAAGGTCAAGGTGGTGGAGTAGCATTGTCTATCAATGAGGAGGTAGAATGTAAAGAAATCAGCGATGGAATGGAGAAGACAGAGTCCATCTGGGCAAAAATGACATTGGGGAAGAAATCTACTCGAGCCTCCCCTGGGATAGTGCTTGGAGTGAGCTAGAGACCGCCGGGATCTAATGTGGATATGGATCGAGCCCTCTTTAATGTTTTTAATGAAGTAAATACTCATGGAAACTGCGTGATCATGGGAGACATTAACCTCCCAGATATAGACTGGAGGACGAGTGCTAGTAATAATAATCGGGCTCAGATGTTCCTAGATGCTGTTAGATGGATTCCTTCATCAAGTAGTTGCTGAACCGACAAGAGGGTGTGCCATTCTAGATTTGGTTTTGGTGAGAAGTGAGGACCTCCTAGAAGAAATGGTTGTAGGGGACAAGCTTGGTTCTAGCGATCATGAGCTAATTCAGTTCAAACTGAACGGAAGGATCAACAAAAAATAAATCTGCAACTAGGGTTTTTGATTTCAAAAGGGCTGACTTTGAAAAATGAAGGAAATGAGTTAGGCAAGTGGATTGGACTGAAGAACTTCAGGGATCTAAAGGCAGAGGAGGCCTGGGATGACTTTAAATCAAAGCTGCAGAAGCTATCAGAAGCCTGCATCCCAAGAAAGGGGGGAAAATTCATAGGCAGGAGCTGTAGACCAAGCTGGATGAGCAAGCATCTCGGAGAGGTGATTAAGAAAAAGGAGAAAGCATACAGGGAGTGGAAGATGGGAGGGATCAGCAAGGAAAGCTATCTTACTGAGGTCAGAACATGAAGGGATAAAGTGAGAAGGACCTTGCAAAGAGAATTAAAACCAATTGTAAAAGGTTCTATCACCGTGTCAATAAGAACAAAACCAAGAAAAAAGAAGTGGGACCGGTAAGCACTGAGGATGGAGTGGAGGTCAAGGATAATCTAGGCATGGCCCAATATCGAAACAAATCCTTTGCCTCAGTCTTTAATAAGGCTAAGGAGGATCTTAGGGATAATGGTAGCATGACAAATGGGAAGGAGGAGATGGAGGTAGATATTACCATATCTGAGGTAGAAGTGAAACTCAAACTGCTTAATGGGACTAAATTGGGGGCCCAAGATAATCTTTGTCCAAGAATATTAAAAGAACTGGCACATGAAATTGCAAGCCCATTAGCAAGAATTTTTAATGAATCTGTAAACTCAGGGGTTGTACCCTATGATTGGAGAATTGCTAACATAGGTGCTATTTTTAAGAAAGGGGGGAAAAAGTGATCTAGGTAACTACAGGCCTGTTAGTTCGACATCTGTAGTATGCAAGGTCTTGGAAAAAATTTTGAAGGAGAAAGTAGTTAAGGACATTGAGGTCAATGGTAAATGGGTCAAAATACAAGATGGTTTTACAAAAGGTAGATCATGCCAAACCAACCTGATCTCCTTCTTTGAGAAAGTAACAGATTTTTTAGACAAAGGAAACGCAGTGGATCTAATTGATCTAGATTTCAGGAAGGCGTTTGATATGGTGCCACATGAGGAATTATTAGTTAAAGTGGAAAAGATGGGGATCAATATGAAAATTGAAAGATGGATAGGGAAATGGTTAACAGGGAGATTATAGCGGGTACTGCTGAAAGGTGAACTGTCAGGCTGGAGGGAGGTTACCAGTGGAGTTCCTCAGGGATCAGTCTTTGGGACCAATCTTATTTCATCTCCCTCCCTCAGCTCAGTGATGGCCTGAATTGCCCCTTCTCCCGGCAGAGCCAGAGGATTGGAAGCAGCAACATCAGACCCCTGTGTGGCTCGCAGGAATGAACACAAACACGCCCTTGTAGCTGGACAGATGGTGAGTTTTACCCCTGGGATACGACAAGGCTCAAGAGAAAGGTGGTGGCCCCACATCTAAGGAATGAAACACAACACAGTCATCATCGTTACGCCCGTCCTTGCCCCTTTATACGTCTACTGTCTCGCTCCCGCCACCCTCACCCTCTGTGGGTTCAGGGAGAGCCGCACTCAGTGCTTCCGACACACACAGACTCATACACACATCTTGCAAGGAAACCTCACCACGGAGCCACATGCACCTGTTGCTTCCCTGCCCCCTGCTCTCCAGAATCCAATCCCAAGGAAAGCTTGTCGGGCCCAGAGCTGGCAGGGCGCCCGGTGCTGGAGCATTGAAGCTACTGTGACGGCACTCAGAGGAAAGATGCGGAGAGATGCTAGTTAAGAATTGGCCGGTCAGGTTTCCAGTCCCCTCACAGGTCATTCCCTCACTCGAGCACAGGGGCACATCTCAATTCTCAGCTGGCTCAGTCGAGCTGCATCGTTCTTGTTTCCACTCAGTCAGGTTTGAGGCCTGTTTCACACCCTGTCTTTGAGAAGACAGTCAGAAACTACTCTCTGAAACAGCCAATGCAGGAGACGTGTTATCGCTTCTGCCCCAACACAGACAGACAAAGAGAGAAATGTTCTCGCTTTGAGGGTGGGACTCCCTGCCCTGGGCCAAAGACGAGCACCTCTCTTTGACCTTGGTCGCTCCTTCAGCTTTTCTTTCAGCAGGGAGCCCGAGAGCTCAGGTGCTGGGCGCTGCGTTGGTCAGTGAAGCTCGGTGAGCTCCAATGTCACTCGGCTCTTCTACCAGCAAGTCAAAACACAGGAAGGATTTCCTCATTTGACAATACTGGGGCTGTCTGAGGGTCTGTCCACACTGCACACTGAGCCTGTCTCTATGTGGCCTGGGCTTGCTGACTTGTGTTGCCAAGCCGGTGTTTGAGCATCCGGACTGCAGGGGAAACTCAGGCCTCACACTGTGTCTATCTGTCAAGGTTCCTTCCCCACTCTGAACGCTAGGGTACAGATGTGGGGACCTGCATGAAAACCTCCTCAGCTTACTTTTACCAGCTTAGGTTAAAACTTCCCCAAGGTACAAACTATTTTACCTTTTGCCCTTGGACTTTCTCTGCTACCACCAAAATTCTAACCGGGTTTTTAATTAGGAAAGAGCCGTTTGGAAACGTCTTTCCCCCCAAAATCCTCAACAAAATATTGCACCCTCGCTCCTGGGGAAGGTTTGGTAAAAATCCTCACCAATTTGCATAGGTGACCACAGACCCAGACCCTTCGATCTTAAGAACAATAAAAAAACATTCAGTTTCTTAAAAGAAGAATTTTAATAGAAGAAAAAGTAAAAAGAATCACCTCTGTCAACTCAGGATGGTAAATACCTTACAGGGTAATTAGATTCAAAACATCGAGAATCCCTCTAGGTAAAACCTTAAGTTACAAAAAGACACAAAATCAGGAATATCCATTCCATTCAGCACAGCTTATTTTCTCACCCATTTAAAGGAATCAGAATCTAACGCATATCTAGCTAGATTACTTACTAAGTTCTAAGACGCCATTCCTGTTCTGTCCCCGGCAAAAGCATCACACAGACAGATCCCGACCCTTTGTTTCTCCCTCCCCCCAGCTTTTGAAAGTATCTTGTCTCCTCATTGGTCATTTTGGTCAGGTGCCAGCGAGGTTACCTTTAGCTTCTTAACCCTTTACAGGTGAGAGGATTTTTCCTCTGGCCAGGAGGGATTTAAAGGTGGTTAGCCTTCCCTTTCTATTTATGACTCTCTCCTACCGCAGGAAGTCATCCTAAGTTACGCTGCTCCCGCTGCGTGAATAACAGAGCTGGATTTGACGTCACTTCGGTCGACTTACTGCTGTGTCTACACTGGGCTGGGTTGACGGGAGACGCTCTTCGGTCGACTTCCCTTCCTCCTGCCGTTCCCGGCGCAGTCCCAACGGCGCCTGGAGAGCGCTCTGCTGTCAATTTAGTGGGTCTTCACTCGACCCCCACGACATCAACCCCCAGTGGATCCACCGCAGCAAACAGAGCCTCCCAAACATGCTGCCCCATCCACACGGCACCACTTAGACCCGAGTGGGAAATTCAGCTCCTGTGGGGTGTGTCACCCTCATCCGCTGAAGATGCTCCGCGAGTCTCCAGGGATTCCTGCCCTAACTGCTCTCCAGCCGGTTTGTGTCCATACGCTCCCCGCGGGGAGGCTGTGAGTCGCCTGGTTACAAGCGCTGGTTGCTCAGGCCTGGCAGGGAAGGGAAGCTCCGGGCAGCATTGACAGTCTGGAGATCCCTCCGGGGAAGCACAGGCGGTGGGTGGAACAGGCGGGGAGGCGATGCTGCGGGGTCCTGCGGACGCCCTGAAACCAGCTCACAGACCCCGGGGGTCACGCTGCCCTACACGCTGTTGCAGTAATGTTTGTACAAGGCGTGACGCTGAAAGAGCAGCTTGTGTCAGAGTGTATTCAGGCCAACGGATGTGTGTGTTAGTAGAGATCAAAGCGACTGTTCAATGTTCAAATGTATTGGGTGTTTAAACCTCCTGAAAACTCGTGGAATGTTGTTTGCACTGTTTTCACGTCTCTGTGTCCTGTTACGCTGTGATAGCAAAGAGTTGCCTTGTGTGGACCCCTGTCACTAAATAACCCCTCAAAGGAGAATGAAGGTGTGTGGGATGCAAGTGAAGAAAAGGTTCATTTCCAAAGAAGGGGTGGTAAGAAGCAGGATCCCTGGGCGGGGGGCAGGAGGGTGGTTTGCACTGTTGTTGCCCAGGGTGGGAATGGGGAACTGGGCTCTGGCTTAAAGCGGTGTCAGGCTTCGGGGGGCTGGGTTCAGAGCTGGAGGTTCGGGTTGGGATGAGGGTTGGGCTACAGTTTTGGTTCAGGGGTTTCGAGTTGGGGGGCAGGTTATGGGGTTAGGGTTCCAGTTGGATTCCGGGTAGGGGGTGGGGTTTAGATTTTGGGGGGAGGGTTTGGCCAGCAGCAGCATAGAAGTGCGGGTGGCAATGGGGTGCAGCCAATAGTGATAAGTCGGGGGTCTTTTAGGTCGTTTTAGTGTCAGTAGCACCCTGGGGAGGGGGGAGGGTCATGTTTACGACAGGGGGCTAAAGTGTTGGGGAAGGGGGCGGCAAGTTGACCCATCCCACTTCGCACTTCCCACACGGACACGCACAATACGGCGAACGCGCGGACGCACACACGTCACACACACACGATGACACAAAACAGCACACAACGCGACACACAAAGTAACACACGACACAGACACACACACAACACAACATGGAAAGCATCACACACATGACCCACAACATGTCTCACACACACACACGCTCAACACAACACGACCCACAACATGTCACACTCACACACTCAACGACACACAGCACGTTGCACGTACGTCACACACACACAACGTCGGACCCACAGTTTGTTGCATGTCGCACGTATCACGTCACGCACAGGTCACACCATGCACATGCACACGCACAACACGTCACACGCACGCAAACTCTACGTCACAGACACAACACAGACAACACGACACACGACACAAAATGGCACACGACACTGAGACACACACACACGACACTGACACATTGCACATGAAACACACAGCACGTCGCACGTCACACACAAGATGTCGTACTTTACATGTCACACGCACAACACGTAGCACACAGCACGTCGAGTGTTGCTCGTGCATCACACATCGCAAGTTGTAGACCCCACGTTTCATGTTATACTCACAACACATCGCACACAGCCTGCCGCACGTTGTAGACAGGACGTCACACGTCGCACACACAACACAGTGCGCGTCGCACATAAACAGCATGTCAGGCGAACACTGCACATTGCACACGCATAACATGTCTCACGCGCGCACAACACGACACACACCAACAAAACACTCAAGACAACACACACACAACCACATCTCACACACACACACGACACCACATGACACACAATATCTCACACACACAAACACGTCTCTCACACACGCCAACACACACACACAACACACACACACACACGACACATGATGTCGCACACACGCGGACACACACAATGTCTCTCACATGCCGACATACGACGTCTCTCACACACGACACCGACACACACACACACACAACGTCTCACGCACACACAACACCGACACACACCACACATGACGACTGACACACACACAACACACGGCCTCTCACACACACACACCCAACACATGACATCTCACACACGACGTCTCACACAAACACACGACGTCTCTCACAGACACCCACACACGCCCACACACACACAACATACGCCCACACCCACACACACACACTCGCCGACACCCGCTGACACATGACATCTCACACGCCCACGACACGACATACGACACGTCACACACACACAAGACGGCAGAGGACACGACACCGAAATCACACGCGACACCGACACGTCACACGACACACAAGACGGCAGAGGACACGACACCGAAATCACACCCCGGAGACGACCCCCCGCGGGGGCGAGAGCGGAGCGGGGACGGTCGGGGGAACTCGGTCTCTGGGCGGCGCGTGGGGCCGGTGTGGGCGGGAGGGAAGAGGGCGGCAGGGCCGAGGGCGAGATTCCCAGCCCCCGTCGAGCGCTGTGGAGCGAGGGCTCCGGCTCGGCTCTCGCAGTGGCTCTGGCGAGGAATGGTGCCGGAGCTCTCGCCGGAGGGGAACGCGGCAGGAGGGGCCTGAGCCGCTTGGGCCTCTTTCCATGGAGGCGGAACAAGGCCTCCGCTCTCTGCCCGCTGCAGACCCGGCTGCCAGGTCGGCGCTTCCAGTTCCTCGTCCGCACTCGCCGTCTTCTCGTGTGTTCGCCAACTCGCTCTCTCCCCTCTGCTCTCCTGGTGCCGTCTCCCTTTGTAGGACACGGGTAGGTGTGCATTCCCACAGGTGAGGTCTCGGGAGCCATGGAGAATTTGGAGCGGACGAAAATCATGCCGGGCAGTAGAAAGGCTGCAGAAAGTACCTGAAGAGACAAAGGGAATGAGAAGGAGGAAGTCCAGACTAAGACAGGAGTCTAGTCTGTAAAGAGAAACAACGGGAAGTCTAAGCTACAGAAACTCTTCAAGTTGCCAAAAGACCTTTAGGATGGGAAATGACTTCTTGAATCCAGTCTCTTTTAGATCTTAGGCTTAGTACGTGTGTGTATTTGTATTTGCTTAGTAATCTGCCTTCTTCTGTTTGCTATCCCTTCTAATCACTGAAAATCTGCCTTTTCTAGTGAAACTATTTGTTGTTTATTATTATTATTAAACTCAGTTTGTGCAACGGGTGCTCCGGGAGGAAATGATTTGTGTGTTACTCCAAGGGGCCGCCCGGTGACACTGTTGCTCCATAAGGGAAATGCTTTGTGCAATACCTGGTTTAGCCACCCAC
The DNA here is from genome assembly GCF_965140285.1 of Lepidochelys kempii. Classification (NCBI taxonomy): domain Eukaryota; kingdom Metazoa; phylum Chordata; order Testudines; family Cheloniidae; genus Lepidochelys; species Lepidochelys kempii. The sequence goes on along the minus strand of NW_027621931.1, from coordinate 2,848,061 downwards.
TGTCACTGTTGGTCCAGGAGGGAAATGATTTGTGCAATACCTGAATTGGCCACACAGTGTCCCCATTGCTCCGTGAGGAAATGCTTTCTGCATTACTCCAAGTGGCCACCCGGTGTCACTGTTGGTCCAGGAGGGAAATGATTTGTGCATTACACTGACTGGCCACCCGGTGTCACTGTTGCTCCGTTAAGGAAATTATTTGTGCATTACCCAGAGTGGCCACCGAGTGTCACTGTTGCTCAATTAGGGAAATGCTTTGTGCAATACCTGGATTAGCCACCTGGTGTCACTGTTGCTCTGTGAGGGAAATGGTTTGTACATTATCTGGATTGGCCACCTGGTGTCACTGTTTCTCCACGATGGAAATGGTTTGTGCAATACCCTGAGGGGCCACCCAAGACAACACACAGAAAACACGACAGACAACACTGACACACACACACACAACACGACACCGACACACACAGAGAGAACACTCTCACACACACACAACACAGGACACCGAAAGACACAAACAACATGACACACAAATAAACTGACACACAAAACAGCACACAACACGACACACAAAAATCACACACAACACACGACACCGACACATACACACACACACACTTGATGACGCACAAAACAGCAGACAACGTGACAAAGAAATCACACACGACACCGACACACACACACAATATGACACACAACACCTCACATGACACACAAAACGGCACACGTGACACACACACACAACACGATGCACAAAACTTCGCACACAAAATATCACACACCCACACACAACACGACACACGATACCGACACACGACACACAAAACGGCACACAACACGAGACACAAAAATCTCACACAACACATGACACCGACACACACAACATGCACACAAAACGGCACACACCGTCACATGCACACAACACGGTATACAACATGGCACACACACACACTCAACACGGACCACAACACGCACACATAAACACATCTCACACACACAAAACAACACACAAGTCACACACACAACACGTCACACGACACACGCAACACGACACACACAGCACGTCACACGGCAGAAGGTTTCATCGAGGAGGAGGATGTCCCGGGGTCCCCGGGCGATGCTCTGGGACTGCTCCCCAGGAAGCCAGGCAGGACTCTGGGGAAGTCTCCTCTCGGGGAGCAGCCTGTCTGCAGGACACACAGCTCCCCCGGCTCCACCTTCCTGGCTCTGACCTCGGAGCCTTCAGCCTCCTCTGCCCCTCCCTGCGCTTCCCACAGCCAGTCCGCCCAGGCGGGGTCCTGGGGGGGGCAGAGGGTCCTGCCCCCCAACTCCGCAGTCAGACGGGACTCTCAGCCAGCCAGGAAAACAGAGGTTTATTAGACCACAGGGACATGGTCTAACACAGAGCTTGTAGGTGCAGAGAACAGGACCCCTCAGCCGGGTCCATTTTGGGGGGGGCAGTGAGCCAGACAACCCTGTCTGCCCTTCACTCCATGTCTCCAGCCAGCCCCCAACTGAAACTCCCCCCAGCCCCTCCTCCTCTGGGCTTTGTCCCTGTCCCTGGCCAGGAGGGCACCCGATTCCTTTGTTCTCCAACCCTTTAGCTCTCACCTCGCAGGGGGGAAGGGCCCAGGGCATCAGGTGCCAGGAAAGAGGGTGTCGGCCATTCTCTGTGTCCAGACCCCTGCACACACCTGCCCTCCAGAGCTCTGCAACGATCATACACCCTTACCCCACACCCTAGATCCTTAAGAACTGCATAGGGGAAACTGAGGCACCCCCACACAATTCAGAGGAAACATGAAGTCCCGCTTCATCACAGATGACTCCAGGAGGTGATTTGCTTGCTATCCTACCATGTTTTTCTCTGTCTCTCCTCTAGTGCGTTGGCCATCACACATACTCTGTCTCTGTCTCCGTCTCCGTCTCCGTCTCCGTCTCCTCTCCTCTCCTCTCCTCTCTTGGTGCCAACAATGACCAGGCCCCGGGTGCCTGGGCCCCAGTGCCCCGCCTGTGCTCCATCTCTTCCTGTATCTGCCTCGCCCCTTCTCCCAGCCCACACTGCCCACCGCTGCCTGGATGATTTCCCCCTCTCCTCCACTGCACCCCCCTCTGTGGGGTCCCTGCCACTCACCATCTGCCTCCTCTCCTCCACCCCCTCCCCCGCTTCCCCACGGGTCACTCTGGGGGCCGGTTTTCTTCACCATCTTTGTGCATGATCTGGAGGATGGGATGGATTGCACCCTCAGCAAGTTCGCAGATGACACTAAGCTGGGGGGAGAGGGAGATACGCTGGAGGGTCGGGATAGGGTTCAGAGTGACCCAGACCAATTAGAGGATTGGGCCAAAAGAAATCTGATGAGGTTCAGCAAGGACAAGTGCTGAGCCCTGCACTGAGGAGAGAAGAATCCCATGCAGTGCCCCAAGTGTGCCATGTCCCCGCCCCGAACCGACCCTCCCGGAGCATCCTCAATTCCATGAAACAGCTGTTCTGTGGTGGGCAGGAAGTGCTGGGAAGGAGAGTGGGGAGTTGCTCAGTGGGGGTGTGTCTCTCTGGGTGGGGTCTGTGTGTGTTTACGCACAAGCTGATTGTGATGTCACGGAGGCCAACAGCAAAGAGCGTCAGCATTCTTGCCCTGCCGTCAGTCTGCCAACTGGCTTGGTTGACAACGGCTGGTGACCCAAGGAGCTGCTGAGAGACGCGGACCATCCCTCTGTCAACAACTTCTTGAATCAGCTATTTCCACAGGTGTTTGAGGAACAAAAGGATGAGTTTTTACAGAAGGTAATTCCCAGATTCTTTCCCTGCTCATTAGATCGCACACGACAGGTCGGTGCCTCCTTCTCCTCGGGACGGGTAGGGGTGGGTGTGGCAACAGGCAGGTCTCAGCGTTCCCTTTTGATTTGAAAGTGGCCGTCTCTCAGGTCTCCTCCTGCTTCAGCCGGTCAGGTTCTTTGGAGGCAGATTTAGATGATTTTATCTTTCAGCAGACTAGTCGGGGGGAATTTCCAGGGATAGAACCAAAAGGGAAGATAACAAAACTCGTGTAGAATTTAGATTGAGATCTCCATCAATAGTCTTTCCCTTGGAGTTGCCCCTAATGCACTCCTTGCCTTCAAGTTGGGAATAGAAACCCTTTGTCTCCTGTCATGACTGCCAAAGAAATGTGTAAATGAGGATATTCTATGATTCTATGATTTACACCCATCAGGGGACACTGTCTTTGAGGCGGGTGCAGCTGGCTTAGGATGGTGCTGATGATGGATAGAAAACAGGCTGGAGTCAATGACAGATGGGACCACAGAAGGGGAAGGGGAAGGGGAAGGGGAAGGGCATCTCCATAGAAGGTCCTGGGTGCTCAGATACCCCAGTTCTAGGTACCCTGGCCTGTCCCAGAGAGAAAAGACAAAGAGGGGCCCAGCCCCCCGACAGTCATCCCATGGACAAGAATCTGGTTGGGAGTGGGCTGAAGGTTCCCGCTGGACAAAGGGGAGCTGAAGTCCCCCAGCGTCCTGGAATTTAAGCAATGCAAGCTTCAAACCCTGCACGGGTGGGGCCTGAGGAGCACCCGCAGAAGGTTGGGCTGGACAGGGGCGGCAGGTTTCTACAATTTTTGGTGGTTTCCAGAATGGGACCAAGTCCTGCCTCCCCGTCCACCTCCCCCCACATCTGCCTAAGGCTCTGGGAGTTTGGGTATGGGAGGGAGAGGGAAAGGGGTTGGGCTCTGGGAAGGAGTTTGGGTGTGGGCTGTGGGTTGCGGCAGGGTGTTGGGGTGCAGGAGGGAATGAAGGGTGCGGGGTCTGGGCTGGGGCAGGGGGTTGGGGTGCAGGAGCAGGTGTGGGGGCAGGCTCTGGGAGGGAATTGGATGTGTGGTGTGGGCTCTGAGCTGGGGCAGGGGGTTAGGGTGTGGGAGGGGGTGAGGGGTACAGGCTCTGGGAGGCAGTTTGGCTGCAGGTGTGGGGTCTTGGCTGGGGCAGGGCATTGGGTGCAGGAATGGGTGGGGTGGCCAGGTTCTGGGAGGGAGTTCAGGTGTGGGCTCTGGGCTGGGGGAGGGGGTTGGGGTGCAGGAGAGAGTGCAGGTCGGGCTCTGGGAGGGAGTTGGGTGCAGGGGGTGGGCTCTGGACTGGGGAAGAGGGTTGGGGTGCGAGAGCAGGTGTGGGGGGAGGCCTGTGGGAGGAACTTTGGGTGCAGGATCTGGGTTGGGGTTGGGGGTTGGGGTGCAGGAGGGGGTGCGGGCGCAGGCTCTGGGAGGGAGTTTGGGTGTGGGGTGTGGGCTCTGGGCTAGGGCATGGGGATAGGGTGGAGGAGGGAGTGCAGGGAGTGGACTCTGGGAGGGAGTTTGGGTGCAGGGGGTTGGGGTCTGGGCTGGAGCTTGGGGTGCGGGAGAGAATGAGGGTGCAGCTCTTACCTCAGGGATCTCCCAAAAGCGACCCACACCCCTCTCTGGCAGCAGCTCCTAGGTGGGGGGTCTCTGCCCATCGCTGCCCACGGACACCACCCCAGCAGCTCCCATTGCCACAAATGGCAGAGTCGGCCCTCGGGGCGGGGGCAGCGTGTGGAGATCCCCCCACCCCCGGGGCTGCAGGGACGCGCCAGCCGCTTCCGAGACTGGCAGGCCACACGGAGTGTAAGCAGTGTCAGGGTGAGCCTCACCCTGACATCTGGTGGTGAGGTCTGGCAAGTTGTGGAAAAGAACTTCAGGGGCCGATCTCATTTGCATAGGCACACCCACCCCGCCTAGAACGAGGCCATAGCTGCCCAAATGGTCACTTTGGCTGCTGTGGGATCCCCAGTGTCTCTGTTATTGGGGCAGGAAGAATAAATTGTTATTACCCTGATTATGGGAACTGTGCTGGGAACTGTACTTGGCCTTTTGTTATGATGGAGGGACTCACCATCAACTAAGTAGCACTCGCTAGGCAAGGGTCATGGGTTCCAAAATGCTGTGAATGGAGAGAGGTTGGGGGTAAGTATTAATACTTGGTGCCATGGGTCCCTTGGTGATGGCCTTCCATGCTAATTGCTCTTCCTTTTCTCTCCACTGTGGAATCTCAGAGCTAATTTTGATTCCGTTAGGACTCTAGTTACAGGCTGCGAAGCTCATTTTGGGCTAATGGTGTCCCAGCACTGAGGCTCCCCTACTACAAACTGACTTCACCAAAGAGCTGAACTGAGTAAGAGCTGAAATCACTGAGCGTTGTGTTCAGTAGTGGGGGAGCCTGAAGATCTATTGTGGAGAAGTTTGCGGGACGGCTGGAGTGCCTCGTGGACAGGCTGGTGGAGCAGTTCGTGGGACGGCGGGAGCTGCTGGTGGGCCGCGGAGCGGAGCTGAGCGAAGCAGTTTGTGGGGCAGCTGGTGGAGTGGAGGCCCATGGAGCTGTGGGGCGGTCAGCTTCAGATCATGTAAGGTGCCTTTTACCCCCGCCCCCATCTCCACCCAGGTTGGGAGGTGAAGCTCTGCAGATAAACTTTTGAACTTTGGGGCTGCCCTGACCAGGGACAGAGACTTTTGGGTCATTGGACTTTTGGGACTTTGGGTGATTTGGGGTTGCTGGACTCAAGAACCAAAGGGAAAGGGCATGCCCCAATTTGCTTGGGGTGGGTTTTTTTTTTGCTCGAGGGTTGTGTTATGAGTCCTGTTGGTGGTGTTTCCCCAACATAATGCCACATTGTTTCTCTCTGTTATTAAAAGGCTTTTTGCTACACTCAGACTAGGTGCTTGCGAGAGGGGAAGGATTGCCTCTGGGAGGCGCCCAGCGGGGGTGGTACATATTTGTCCCAGGTCACTGGGTGGGGGCTCGAGCCGGTTTGCACTGTGTTATTGGAATGGATCCCCTCGATACTGAACCCGGTCCTTGTTGCTGCCAACTCTGACGGGCAGAAGGGTTACACGGAGCGAGGGTGGGCAGGAAGCCGCCTTAGCCCCCTTGTGCTGCCGGTGATGGCGGTGGGGGTTCCCGGGCCCTTTTAAATTGCCCGGGGGCAGCAGGTGGGGCTGGGGGAGACACCGGCCCCCGGACTTGGGTGGAGCCAGGCCCCCGTGGTCTTATGTTGCTGGAGCATGGGCACCAGGGGCCCAGATGAGGCGCCTCCCCTGCGGCTGGAGGAGCATGGGTGCTAATCCACGTTTTGGCGGGTTGGTTTTTGGAGGGTTAAATGAAGGCAGCCTCTCTTCTGGGCTCGTCCAGTTTCAGGGCCTGACGCTGCTTTGCACAACGATGAATCTCGGAACAGGCCAGCACTGAAATGACGGCAGAACCTGAGGAAGGAAAAGCCTCCGGGTTCGTCTGTGGGCCTTGATGCCGAACGGGAGCCGTAATTTGACTCGCTTTGTGGCTGTGGCCGGTAAAATGTCAGGACGAAGTCGTCCCAGTGATTGTGACACTGGGTTTGAGGCAGCTTTGGTCTTATTAAAATGTAACTAGCATGGAACACTTGTGTTTTTAAAGGTGGCTTCCCCAAGCAATCCCAAGTTGTTCTTCCCAGAGCTGGGTGATGGTGGGCAGCAGGGGATCTCCCCAGTCTGTGGGGGAATCTCTCTGGGCCCCACTGTTAGTTCTCCAGCCTTTCTCCCCCTAACCACACACACCCCTCCCCCACCCATTATCAATGCTTTACAGCGACCCCTCCCTCCCCTTATGGGATACAGCCTCTCGGTGACAGACACTGACTGGGGCTCCCCTCTGCATGGCCCCAATGGGGAAGGAAAGGGACCGATGGGGGAGGAAGAAGACGGGCAGAAGGAGTCAAATGGGGCTAAACCAGAATAGAGGAGATTTTCTTCCTGTTAAAATGGACTGGAGTCTCATTGCTGGAAAGCCACATTTTGAGTGAGGTTTGAACCGGCAGCCTTTCAATTGCCAGGCAAAGGTGCGAACCACAGAGACTGATCACGGCTGACTTCCCAACGCTATCCAAGGAGCCCCTGCAGGGGTGCAAGTGGTTAGTGCAAAGGGCAATATTGCTGGGGTTGTGAGTTCAAGCTTTCCCTGCAGCCCTGGTTTCTATTACCCCATGGAGCTACACCAGCTTCCTTGTCCTAATTCACATGGAAAGTGCCATGAGAGGAAGGTCTGAAATGTGGACGTTGGTGCAAAGCTTGGGACCCCCCACCAATGCTGCCATTAGCTGTGGGTGGGTTGCTCAGGGGCAGGGAGAATTGATTTCTTTGCTGCTGAGAAAGCTGCCAGGACAGATCTGTGGGCACCAGAGCTCCCCGCTTCTTCCAGCACATGCCAGGCTCTGTCACTCCTGGAGGAGGGTCATAGAATCATAGAAGATCAGGGTTGGAAGGGCCCTCAGGAGGTATCTAGACCAACCCCCTGCCCAGAGCAGGACCAACCAGCAGGGGAGGGAGGGATAGCTCAGTGGTTTGAGCATTGGCCTGCTAAACCCAGGGTTGTGAGTTCAATCCTTGAGGGGGCCATTTAGGGATTTGGGGCAAAAATTGGGGATTGGCCCTGCTTTGAGCAGGGGGTTGGACTAGATGACCTCCTGAGGTCCCTTCCAACCCTGATATTCTATGATTCTATGATTCAACCCCAAATAAATCATCCCAGCCAGGCCTTTGTCATGCCTGACCTTAGAAACTTCTAAGAAAGGGGATTCCACCACTTCCCTAGGTAATGCATTCCAGTGTTTCACCACCCTCCTAGTGAAAAAGTTTTTCCTAATATCCAACCTAAATCTCCCCCACTGCAACTTGAGACCATTCCTCCTTGTCCTGTCATCTGCTATCACTGAGAATAGTCTAGATCCATCCTCTTTGGATCCACCTTTCAGGTAGTTAAAAGCAGCTATCAAATCCCCCTTCATTCTTCTCTTCCGTAGACTAAACAATCCCAGTTCCCTCAGCCTCTCCTCATAACTCATGTGTTCCAGTCCCCTCATCATTTTTGTTGCCCTTTGCTGGACTCTCTCCAATTTATCCACATCCTTCTTGAAGTGTGGGGCCCAAAACTGGACACAGTACTCCAGAAGAGGCCTCACCAATGTCGAATAGAGGGGAACGATCACGTCCCTCGATCTGCTTGCAATGCCCCTACTTATACACCCCAAAATGCCATTGGCCCTCTTGGCAACAAGGGGACACTGTTGACTCATATCCAGCTTCTCCTCCACTGTCACCCCTAGGTCCTTCTCTGCAGAACTGCTGCCGAGCGATTCGGTCCCCAGCCTGTAGCAGTGCATTGGATTCTTCCGTCCTAAGTGCAGGACTCTGCACTTGTCCTTGTTGAACCTCCTCAGATTTCTTTTGGGCCAATCCTCCAATTTGTCTAGGGCCCTCTGTATCCTATCCCTACCCTCCAGCGTATCTACCACTCCTCCCAGTTTAGTGTCATCCACAAATTTGCTGAGAGTGCAATCCACACCATCCTCCAGATCATTAATGAAGATATTGAACAAAACCGGCCCCAGGACCGACCCTTGGGGCACTCCGCTAGATACCGGCTGCCAACTAGACATGGAGCCATTGATCACTACCCGTTGAGCCCGACAATCTAGCCAGCTTTCTATCCACCTTATAGTGCATTCATCCAGACCATACTTCTTTAACTTGCTGGCAAGAATACTGTGGGAGACCGTGTCAAAAGCTTTGCTAAAGTCAAGGAACAACATGTCCACTGCTTTCCCCTCATCCACAGAGCCAGTTATCTCGTCATAGAAGGCAATTAGATTAGTCAGGCATGACTTGCCCTTGGTGAATCCATGCTGACTGTTCCTGATCACTTTCCTCTCCTCTAAGTGCTTCAGAATTGATTCCTTGAGGACCTGCTCCATGATTTTTCCAGGGACTGAGGTGAGGCTGACTGGCCTGTAGTTCCCAGGATCCTCCTTCTTCCCTTTTTTAAAAGATGGGCACTACATTAGCCTTTTTCCAATCTTCCGGGACTTCCCCCGATCGCCATGAGTTTTCAAAGATAATAGCCAATGGCTGTGCAATCACATCCGCCAACTCCTTTAGCACTCTCGGATGCAGCTCATCTGGCTCCATGGACTTGTGCACGTCCACTTTTTCTAAATAGTCCCAAACCACTTCTTTCTTCACAGAGGGCTGGCCACCTCCTCTGAATGCTGTGCTGCCCAGTGCAGTCGTCTGGGAGCTGACCTTGTTCATGAAGACAGAGGCAAAAAAAGCATTGAGTATGTTAGCTTTTTCCACATTCTCTGTCACTAGGTTGCCTCTCTCATTTTGTAATGGGCCCACAGTTTCCTTGGCTTTCTTCTTATTGCCAACATACCTGAAGAAACCCTTCTTGTTACTCTTAACTTCGCTCGCTAGCTGCAACTCCAGGTGTGATTTGGCCTTCCTGATTTCACTTCTATATGCCTGAGCAATATTTATATACTCATCCGTGGTCATTTGTCCAATCTTCCACTTTTTGTAAGCCTCTTTTTTGTGTTTAAGATCAGCAAGGATTTCTCTGTTAAGCCAAGCTGGTCGCCTACCATATTTACTATTCTTTCTACACATCGGGATGGTTTGTCTCTGTAACCTCAATAAGGATTCTTTAAAATACAGCCAGCTCTCCTGGACTCCTTTCCCCCTCATGTTATTCTCCCAGGGGATCTTTCCCATCAGTTCCCTGAGGGAGTCAAAGTCTGCTTTTCTGAAGTTCAGAGTCCGTATTTTGCTGCTTTCCTTTCCTCCTTGTGTCAGGATCCTGAACTCGACCATCTCATGGTCACTGCCTCCCAGGTTCCCATCCACTTTTGCTTCCCCTACTAATTCTTCCCGGTTTGTGAGCCACAGGTCAAGAAGAGCTCTGCCCCTAGTCGGTTCCTCCAGCACTTGCACCAGGAAATTGTCCCCGACAGTTTCCAAAAACTTCCTGGATTGTCTGTGCACCGCTGTATTGCTCTCCCAGCTGATATCAGGATGATTGAAGTCGCCCATGAGAACCAGGGCGTGCGATCTAGTAGCTTCTGCGAATTGCCGGAAGAAAGCCTCATCCACCTCATCCCCCTGGTCTGGTGGTCTACAGGAGACTCCCACCACTGCATCACTCTTGTTGCTCAGGCTTCTAAACTTAATCCAGAGACTCTCAGGTTTTTCTACAGTTTCACACTTGAGCTCTGAGCAGTCATACTGCTCCCTTACATACAGTGCAACTCCCCCACCTTTTCTGGCCTCCCATGGGGAGGATGGACGAGAACACCACTTGCACCTCAAACTCCTTTATCCTTCTTCCCAGAGCCACATAGTCTGCAGTGATCCGCTCAAGGTAATTCTTGGCAGTATCATTGGTGCCCACGTGGAAAAGCAGGAAGGGGTAGCGGTCCGAGGGCTTGATGAGTCTCAGCAGTCTCTCCGTCACATCGCGAATCTTAGCCCCCGGCAAGCAGCAGACTTCTCTGTTTTCCCGGTCAGGGCGGCAGATAGATGACTCAGTCCTCCTGAGGAGAGAGTCCCCGACCACCACCACCCACCTCCTTCTCTTGGGAGTGATGGTCGTGGAACCCCCAACCCTAGGACAGTGCATCTCATGCCTTTCAACTGGTGGAGTCTCCTTTTGCTCCCTTCCCCCAGACGTATCATCTGGGTCACTCCCCGCAATGGTACCTGTGGAGAGAACATGAAAATGGTTACTTAGCTGTGTCCGCTTTGCTGGTCCATGGACTTTCCCCCTTCTTCTTCTGGAGGTCACATGTTGCCAGATTTCTTCACAGTCCTCCTGTCCCTGCTGCGCAGCCTGCTCTGAATCTTCAGAACCTTGTGCCCATAGAAGCATATCCTGACGTCTGTCCAGGAAATCTTCAGTTTCTCTTATGCAACGCAGGGTCGATACCTGTTGCTCCAGACCTTGAACCTTCTCTTCCAATATGGAGACCAGCTTGCACTTTGTACAGACAAAGTCGCTTCTGTCCTCTGGAAGAAAGACAAACATGGCACATCCAGTGCAGGTCACAACAGTTGAACACTCCCCATCCATATTACCTTCCTACTATGAGCTTCCTCCGGAGATGCAGTAATTCCTCAGAGAAGTCGTTAGGGTGAAAGCCTCAGTGGGCTCACTCCAGGTGAACTCCCAGGCAAACTCCTGCTGTTTGCTGCTCAGCTGTTCCCCGCTGCTCTGCTGTTCCCCGCTGCTCAGCTGGCTCTTTAAGCACCGAGCCTAAAGCTCTTCCAAGCCTTCTTAGCGCAGCGGGCAGCACATCAGTCTCATAATCAGAAGGTCCTGAGTTTAAGCCTCAGAGAAGGCAACTCTTCTTGCTCCCTGCTTTAGATTTTCTAACGTAAATCAGAGAAAAAAAGACTAGAGCTGAGTGGTTTCTAGACACCCTCCCATCCATCTAACACACACACACAAGACTTTTCTAACTGTACGTGTACAGTATGAAATTAGTTCAAAATTATTCGATTTGAAATTTCGGGAGCTATTTTAGACATTCAGGCTTCGGTGTCCCCACTAAAGCACGTGAATTCGGCAGAGTGCGTCCACAGTACCGAGGCTACCATCGAACGTCGGAGCGGGTGCACCGTGGGTCGCTATCCCGCAGTTCCCGCCGCCCACTGGAATTCTGGGTAACGCTCCCAGTGCACGATGGGGCAAAACGATTCTTGCGGGTGTTTCTGGTGCGTGTCATCAGGAAGCTCTGGCAGACAATCGTTTCACGCCTTTTTGGCATGCAGACGCCGTACTGCTTTCAGCAGACGGTGCACCGCTTGCTCTCCTGCAACTATGAATCCACCTCTCATTTCCTCTCCCCTTCTCTACTATCTGCTCTTTCTCTTCCTCATCGAACTCTTCTGCCTCCAACTCTGCTCTCCCGCTGGTGCCACGCTTCCGAGCTTCTCCAGGTTTTCTGTCCTGGGCTCCCGCCTCCGTGAAAGCCACAGAAGACAACCATTTCCCGCCTTTGTTCGGCTACCATGAACCAAACAGCACCTCTTCCCCTGCCACTCTGCTCTCCTACATTTCGCGCCCGTTTTCCAGGATTACCCGTGCAGGCGCCATGGAGCCCGCTCAGATCTCCGCTGTAGTTTTAAGCATTGTAAATACCTCGCGAGTTATCCAGCAGTATGTGCAGTCCCTGCAAAACGGGGCGAGGAAACGACGACCGTGCGATTACTATACTGATGAGGACATGGACAAAGATGGCACGGCGTGTGGCAATTGGGAGATCATGGTGGCGCTGGGCCAGGTTCATGCGGTGGCACGCCGATTCTGGGTTCAGGAAACAAGCACAGACTGCTGGGGCCTCATCACGTTGCAGGTGTGGGATGATTCCCAGTGGCTGAGAAACTTTTGTATGCATTAGGGCCACTTTCATGGAGCTTTGCGACTTGCTGTCTCCTGCCCTGAAGTGCAAAGACACCAAAATGAGAGCCGCCCTCACAGTTCAAAAGTGAGTGGCCATAGCCCTGCAGAAGCTTGCAATGCCCGACATCTAGCGGTCAGTCGGGAATAAGTTTAGAGTGGGCAAATCTTCTGTGGGGCCTGCTGTGATCCAAATAGCCAACACAATCATTGATCAGCTGCTATCAAGGGTCGTGACTTTGGGAAATGTGCAGACCAGTGTGGATGGCTTTAATGCGCTGGGGTTCCCTGACTGCGGCGGGGCGAAAGACATAACGCATATCCCTCTCTTGGCCCCGGAACAGAGGGGCGGCCACTACATAAACGGCAAGGGGTACTCTTCCATGGTGCTGCAAGCCCTGGTGGATCACAAGGGACGTGGCGAAAGGGATGCACAAACAATCCAGTTGGGCCATTGCCCACAGGCTCACCCCAAGCAGCTTGGACTCCTGATGACTGTGATGCTGAGGTTCCTTAGACCCCTGTTCATATTTCAGACCCCAGCCGGTGCAGCATCCCTGCCCAACCACTCACCATCTGCCCCAGGAGAACCAGCTGGTGGGCTGCATCCACAGGCACGTAGTTTATGCCGCTCCCCTCAGAGCAGCAGCCACAGCTGTGCAGCTAATCCCCACATCTGGTTGCCGGGGATCCAGCTGGATTGTTTGGGCATCCCTTTCAAGACTTGCCCTCAACAACCTGGCAGCCCCCAGCTTTCTCATTGCTCTGTGGTTCTTTGCTCTGTGAAAGGGGCCTCTAGGAATTGGTATTTCCAGAGGCATTAAAGAATCATAAAGGAGAAGGAAAAGTTAATGCCTTAGAAAAGTCTGTGTGTCTGTATTAGATGGATGGGTGGGTGTCTAGAAACCACTCTGCTCTCGTCTTTTTTCTCTGATTTCCAGTGGTAATCAAGGTCAGCCTTTGCCAGCAGTTGACAAGAACATGTGAGAGCAGTGGGGGCGGGAAATAAACATGGGGAAATAGTGTTTTACTTTGTGTAATGACCCATCCACTCCCAGTCTTTATTCAAGCCTAAGTTAACTGTATCCAGTTTGCAAATTAATTCCAATGATCACTACAAAAGGTTCCCCCCACCCCACCCGGCTCTCCTCCTGGTAATAGCTCACCTTACCTGATCACTCTCGTTACAGTGTGTCGGGTAACCCCCATTGTTTCATGTTCTCTGTGTATAGGAGTCTCCCCACTGTATTTTCCACTGCATGCATCTGATGAAGTGAGCTGTAGCTCACGAAAGCTTATGCTCCAATAAATTTGTTCGTCTTTAAGGTGCCACAAGTCCTCCTGTTCTTACTCATGGTGTTGTATCCCCATAGTGTGGCCGTTTGGTGTCAGTCCTTTTAAATAAACAATGAGTTTTTTTCATAGAAACCATATTTTCCTCATACAGACACAGGAGTAGATTCATCTACAAAGGGAAGGTGATTCCAAGGCAGTTCCGGAGGGAGAAGGGAACGTTTTCAGCATCACTAAATTATTGTGTTGTACCTCACACACACACAGAGTGACAATAAACTCAATTAACTGAGCTCCCAACACACTGCACAGGAATGAAATAAACAACTTTATGTTCAAGGAGTTCGGTGCATGTAAATAATATTAAAAATATGTTTCCCAGCCTCATCACATATTTCAGTGACGCACCCAGAGCAAAACTCCACCACTTCCCAGACAAGCCTAGCACACACCATCCACCCAGGTATTAGCCTTCAACAGATCACGACTTTTACAATGATAGCTCACCAGGCCGACTCTGTACAAATCATACCTTAATTCTATGAGAGTGGTGACTATGGGGCTTCCAGGGTGCTGCTTTGAGCACAGCCTGCCAGCCCTGGGCTGACACTGCAATGGAGACGTCCCCGTAGAGTCTCTCTCTCCCGGGATAAAGATGGCAGCAGGGCTGGCCTGGGTCACCTGATGTGGGCTTCTGGAGCTCAAGCTGTGGGGCTGAAAAGTGGGGTGCAGATACTGGTGTTCCTGCTGAAGCCTGGGTTTGGAAACCCTCACCCCTCATGGGACCTCAGAGATTGAGCTCAAGCCCATCTGTCTCCACTGTCATTTTATAGCCCTGCAGCTGCAGCCCCAGAAGCCTGAGTCAGCTGCCCTGGGCTCTGAGACAGGTGCCCTGGGTGTTTGAATCGCTGTGGAGACATAACGTTGGGATATGTCTACAGTGCAATGAATCACCCATGGCTGGCTGGTGTCACATTAATCAGGGTCATGTGGCTTGGGCTGAAAAGTTGCAGTGTACAAATACAAAGAAACAAGAGCAAAAACCGGTTGCCTTTATAGCTAGATAGCTATAGATACATGGCAAATAGCAACAAGAATCAGCGTAGAGCTGGATCTAAAAAAATGAAAGATTAATCTTTGCTCTACAAATAATAACGACTGATAAATGGTAATATAAAAAAGGACCTGGAATTCCTTCATACTTTGACGGTTCTTGGAAGTTCCAGGCATATTGGCTAGAATTTTCGAGACACAGATTGTCAGAAAAACGTAACACGCTGAGTGCTCCACCTGAAACAACAGCAAATACTGTTGCCTAGATAGATAGATACATTGCAAAGAGCAACAAGAATCAATGTGGAGCTGAATCTGCAAAACGGAAAGATTAATCTTGCAATACAAATAATAATGTATTAATTATTAATTATTATTATGTCATAAAGGACCATGAATTCCTTCATACTTTTATCATCCTCAGAATGTTGCTGTGAATTCAGAGACATGACCGTTTTCTGGAGCAGCCGTTGCAGTTTCAAAAGGAAATGCAGGCAGAAAACAAAGCAGGGAGGGTTGTGATGGGGGCGCATGAAAGCAGAGGAGGCTTGTTCCTCTTGAGTTTTCTTTCAGTTTCTCTTGTGATCGTGATGGAGGAAGCAGAAGCTTAATTTGAGTTTGTCCCCACTCCCCTCCTTCTCTCGGCGGAGTGTGTCTTCACCAGGAGTGCTTCCACCGAATGAAGAGGGGCAGTGTGGGGGGGCTGAGAAAAGGGCTCTTCACTCCGCGCAGCTGCCCACTGGGAGCCCAGCTGCCCCCTGGGCTCTTGACTCCCCACCTCCTCCCTGGAGTGGGAGCCGGCCACCTGGGCTTCTTGCCTGCCTGCTCCCAGCCAGGAGTGGGGGCGGGGGCCAAGGGCTCAGGCTTCTCGGCTCCCTGCGCTGGGAGCCGGGAGCTTTCGTGCAGCAGCCCTGCGAGGAGCCAGGCAGGTGCAGCCCCGCTGGGATCAGGGAGCGGAGGGCAGCCATGAAGGTAGCCAGCCGGAAGCCATGACATTGGCAAGACAGCCAGCAGCCCCTGTGAGTAAGGCAGTGTCTACACAGATACTGGGTTGTCCTAACGACCCCAACACAATCCCCGTGCCTCTTGAGGAGCTGGAGTTACCATGTGGGTGTAGCAGGGCACTTACATAGATGGGACAAGGCTGTAGCGTGCACCGTGAGGTAATTAGGACAACGTAAAATGCTGTCGGCGGGCCTAACTGTGTAGTGTAGCCCAGGTTTTAATCTCCTGCTGATGGGTTATATGCTGGGTGCCTTGTTTCCTTTGCTTAGGAGTGCTTGTTCTCACACCTATCTCCTCGCTTTCCATTCCAGTTCAGGGAAGGAGAGAATAACCAAGTCTTCAGGTATGAAAAGGCAAAACATTTCTACATGACCCTTCGCAGTCAGTGAAACCTGTGGTGGGAAACGTGCCCTGGATTTTACTGCATTTTGGTTTCTTGTCTTGTTGGTTGCTCCCGAGGAGCTGGCAGGGAAATGTCCATGGAGAAGTGGAGTGGATGTGAGGTTTCTTGCTTTCGAGATTTGCCTGCGTTTTGGCCTCATTGTGAGAAGGGCAAATTGGTACAATTTGTTTCTGTCACAGATTGTAGTGTAGTGTGGTGGTTATCATGTTTGCTTCACACGTAAAATATCCCTGGTTTAAAACTAGGCAGAAACAGTGCCTTTTCCCCTGACTGATCAGTTTTGGTCTTCCTCCATTCCAAGCCCTTTGCTGAAATACACCCGTATTTCCCACACTTTTTGTTCCTTTTTCTTTCCTTTGACGATATTTTAGGGTTGTAATTTAATGGCCACACAATTTTGCTCATGAATTAAAGTTTAACACAACATTTGACAGCCTTTTCCTATGCCCTCTTTTCTGTCACTTACGGGAGTTTACTTATGGGAATATTCACTGATTTATTGCACCGAGCATTTCAAAGGAAAGGTCAGAATCATTTACCTTGGATTCACTTTCCTTACTTCTTTCTAATTCTTTCTTTCACATAGATGGGGAAATCTGTGTTGGAGCAATTTAGCTTACCACTCTCTCTTTCTAGACGGAAGCTGACACAATTTAAAACTTCCCAATTTGCAAATATCTATGTGAAAATATTTCCTAAACCAATGCAGAGATCCTGGGCAGGGCTAGGGGTGAGGCAGATTAATAATTGGCTGTTCTTTATTTTGGTGCTTGCTAATTGGCCATTTGGAATTTTAATACGTGATGGCATTACAGGCGAAAGATAATCTCAACATGTGGAGAAGAAACGGTTATACGGGCTAATAAATAATTTCTTGGTGTCACACCAAAAGTGATGCATTCCAGTGTGAAAGAAGAACTAATTCATGGCTTATGAGCATTTGCTACGTAGTTGTAGCCATGCAGGTCCCAGAAAAGCTTGTCTTTGTCCCCAACAGAAGCTGGCCCAGTCAAAGATATTATCTCACCCACCTGCGCGTTTGCTCGCCACACTACCCGAGACAAGCGGAAAGAGACTCAAAGCAGAGAAAATGGAACAAAGAAGTTGAATTCCTAGCTGAAAAATGGGCCCCTTTGTCAGCTGGAGGCAATCTCAGATGATTCTGGGACCTCTCGTGGCTATTGCTGGTTTTGAAAAAAGCCAGGTGTTATTTAGGCAATATCGCTTCTACTATATCCACTGAAGCAGATTTATGCTTCACGATTGCTGTGTATCCAAAGAGATTCATTCAATTCAGCACACAAGGGAATAGAGATAGGCAGCTGGAGTCAGCCAGTTCTCCCCCATTCTCAAAGTCTTTGGTTTTTAAAAAGGCCCCTTTTGGTGTTTATACAGGACAGGGCAGAAAACGGCCAGATAATAAGCTATTGGGGTGAAAGTTCTGAGGTTTTTTTTAATTTGCAATGAAGACTGAATGGAGAATTGTGTCGAGAAGTTTCTTTCCCTGACTGAGGATGGAACCAAGGCAGCATCAACGAGACTCCTAACCAGTAGACCAAGGTTACTCAACAGGTGTACTATGGGCCAACTCTAGACAGCCAGAAATTTTTAATGGACCCTGAAATCTTTTTAAAAATCATAATAATAAGTAAATAAAATTATTTTCTCTGGAGTCTGGACCTTGATCATATCTTGACTGAGATTTTGGACCTTGACAAAAAATAGTTGACTACCCCTGCAGTAGACCATAAGGGGGGGTTATGTAGGGTTTTTTGGTTCAGCTCCTCTATGCTTTCTAAGGCTACTTGCTCTCCAGTTAAAGAAATCCCTTCCAACCCTGATATTCTATGATTCTATGAAATGGTCCATTCCCCATTTCAGAGGGGACAGGAACAGAGAGTGAAGGTACCCCTGTGCTCATAACCTGAGCTCAAGGAAAAGCATTGAAACAAACTCAAATTACGATTTAGGTTCCTCCATCAGAATCCCAAGAGGAACACAAAAGAGGAACAATCCTCCTCTGCTTTCATTTACCCCACCGCATCCCTCTCCGCTTCTTCTTCCGCCTACCTAGTGGCTTGATTTCCTTTCAGAGTGGTAGCCGTGTTAGTCTGTATCAGCAAAAACAATGAGGAGGACTTGTGGCACTTTGGAGACTAACAAATTTATTTGGGCGTAATCTTTCCTGGGCTAAAACCCACTTCATCACATGCATGGAGTGGAAAATACAGCAGGAAGAGATATATACAGAGTCCATGAAAAGATGGGGGTTGCCTTAAAATCATAGAAGATCAGGGTTGGAAGGGACCTCAGGATGTCATCTAGTCCAACCCCCTGCTCAAAGCAGGACCAACCCCAACTAAATCATCCCAGCCAGGGCTTTGTCAAGTCCCCTGCCCTCTGACATGTCCTTTCACAGAATCGCAGAGTTGGAAGGGACCTCAGGGGGTCATC
This sequence comes from Lepidochelys kempii, assembly GCF_965140285.1. Taxonomy (NCBI): domain Eukaryota; kingdom Metazoa; phylum Chordata; order Testudines; family Cheloniidae; genus Lepidochelys; species Lepidochelys kempii. The sequence continues at coordinate 2,829,592 of NW_027621931.1, read as the reverse complement.
TAGTCCAATCCACTGCTCAAGCCAGGACCAATCCCCAATTTTTGCCCCAGATCCCTAAATGGCCCCCTCAAGGATTGAACTCACAGAGACCTATTTGAAATGGGCCACCCTGTTTACCACTACAAAAAGTGATTTTTCCTCCTACTGCTAATAGCCCATGACATGCTAACAAAGAAACAGCCGTGATTTAAAATCTCCACTCAGAAATGGTGAACAACAGCAGAACCCAAAGTAACTGAAGGAAGGGCGGATGATCACAGTTAGTTCAATTGTTTAAGTCAATATTGTCTCAGATGTTCTGGGGAGAGAATTCCACTGTAAGTGATTTTGTATTTTTGCAGGACATCAGACCCCCTGGGGAGAAGCTCCTCAAAGAAAATGTGGCCCCAGGAGTGTCAGAGAAAGGAATCACTCTTTGCCTTACAAGGTGGGTGAGGGAAACCTGCAGGGACTTAGATTTCTCCAGAGTCTGATGAAACCATTGGTGGGGAAAGTCCGGGGAAGCTGAGGAAGAGAAGGAGCGGTAAAAAGGGCTTGCAGCTCTTGTGCAATCCCCATGCTCCCAGCAGAAGGGTCCAGGGGGTTCAGCACTTCGGCTGCTTGTTGAGGACACAGAATTCAGAAGATGGCAAAGCTCAGAGCCCCGTTACATGGAGTCAGAATGCAATCAGCTCACACCGAGGGAGAGCAAACTCCCTCCCTTGCTCTCTATGCCAAAGTTCCTGTCAGCTCAATGTCCAGGTCGGCTGCTGAGAGGGTTGCAATGGGGTCAGTGAAGGCAGAGGAGGATTGTTCCTCCTGGGTTTTCTTTGTGTTGCTCTGTGATCCTAGTGGAGGAAGCTGACGCATCATTTGAGTTTGTTTCAGTGGCTTGGGTTGGGCTCAGGTTGTGACCCTGAGCACAGGGGTTCCTGCCCACTCTGCTCTTAGCCGCTCAGGGAATGGACAAAGGAGCAGCTTCAGAAATTGGAGAGAAAATAGCCTAAGGAAGTGTAGCACAGCTGAGAAGAACAACAGCCCCATCTTCTCCCTGGTGGTCTAGTGGTTAGGATTTGGCACTCTCACCACCACGGCCTGGGTTCAATTCCCAGTCAGGGAAAAGTGACTTTACAGCAAAACACCTTAATTTATTCTTCTCTTGCACTTTGAACAAATTGACGGTTTTTCCCTGACTCCCCCATCTTCTAAGTGATCTTGGCAAGGGCTTTGGAGACCATATCAAAATCAAAGCTTCCCATTGACTAGGAGCAGAATATGGGCATGTTTCCACTGTGCACTTCGTTGTCCACAAATAGACAGGTGCAAATTCTTGTTCCCCCTTGCTAGCTAGCCTAACCAATGTTGTAACAACAGTAATAGACACTCAGGTTGACCCAAGATGTCAGTTTTCTTGCTGAAACAAAACCAAAAAATCATTTGGGGTCAACCAAATTCTTTCAGCAAATAAAATATTCACTCAAAAAACTTTCATCCCACTCTATATACCAATCTTTGGAAGTAACCATCTCAGCAAAACTGACCATTAGCCTCTTCCATTCCTGAGGGCTAGCTGCTGTCGTGTTCTAAGCATAGGCGATGGGCCTTTCACCTGTTGGCCACTGGTTTCTACCTTGCTCAGGTAGCTACTGATGAAAGGCAATGTGGTTTAGTGGCAGACCTACTTCTATCCCTCTGTCCAACTAGGCGTGTTTGTTTCACACTGCTTGTAAAAGTACAATCAATGCATTTTGTTGATACCTAAATCTGGGATCAAGATGAAACATTGTGATTGTAAGTCAATGAGAAAATCTCTGCTGAGTTCGACAGAAGGAAGGTTTTCTCATCAGGTTCTAGCACACGATAAAAGTTCTGAAGGTTCTTAGAGTTTCCAGACACATGGGCCAGAATTTTCAGAAGGTCTCACCCCCACCCCTAGAGCCAGATTTTCAGAAGAACTCAGCTCCCATTTGGGCAATAAACATTTTGGCCAGATTTCAGAAAGGCTCAACACACTGAGGGCTGAGCTATTTTGGAAACAAAAGGTGGTAGAAGTTGTGGGTGCTGGTTGCTTGGCCGTCTGGCCCACCAGGCAGGAGTTTGAGGTTCAACATTACTTTCTCAGAATGGTAGCAATCATCTTTTATTCCCTTAAAAAGGGAGCAGGGAGATGACATATAAAAATCGCTTGTGCTTTAGAAAGTCTCTAGAAGTTGAAAGAGATATGCCATCTCCACCTCCCTGGAAAGTTCACAACAAGTTAAAGAAAACTGTGATTGATAAGTGGCTTGACTAATAGTGACAGGCTGGCCGAGTGGTCTAACGTGTCAAACTCAAGGCTGTGTCTTTCCGTCATTTGTGTTCTGGGCTCCATATGCAGGTGGGCGTTCAAATCCCCTTCCTGACACAATCATTGCCTTCTACATGAGAAATAGCCTCATTTCAACCTCTCCTGTAACATTACAACACCAACTGCTTCGCATTTCTATGCTAGAACTTGGAGGGAATTCAAAAGTGGTGCATTCAGGGCACCTAGTTGAGGTCACGGGTGGTCTAGTTATAAGCAAAGGTTGTTCAGTCCTGTCTGGGAGAGTAAGCTCTGGAGAACACGGATCATCTGAAGATTACTGAGGGGAAGCAGGAACATCTGATCCAGCCAGTGGAGGACAGCCATCTAGAATCCTAAGGAGATATTTTGGCATCTAGGGAGTGAGAAGTAAATCTCAGAACGGAGAGCTGAGGTGGTGCTGATGACTATTTCCTGCAGCTAAGGCTAAATGGGAGCGTGTACATCTAGGAACAAGGAATGTCAGCCACGTATACAGCAACAGTGGGATCTCAGCTAGGAGTCGAAAGGTCTTTTTACCTCTGTATTTGTTGTGCCCACTTCATCCAGTTCTGAGGTCCCCAGTTCAAGAAGGAGGATGAAACATTTGAGAGGAGAAAGAAGAGCCATGAGAAGGATGAAAGGCTTAAAACCCCCGCCTTGCTGTGATAGTCACAAAGAGCTCAGAAAAGGTTTAGGGGATGACGCTCTCACTTCCTAAGTACCTACATGGGGAACAATACTTACAAACAGGCTCTTCAATCTAACAGACAAATGTATAATGTGAGCCAATGGCTGGAAGTGAAGCTAGACATATTCAGATTGGAAATAAGGCATGCTTTCTGACAGGGAAGGGAATTAACCATTGAAAATCTTACCCAGAGTCCTGGTGGAGTCTCCATTCCTGGAAATTTTCAAATCAAAATTGGATCTATTTTTTTTTTAAACGGATCTGTTCTAGTTGAAAAGGAATTCTTCGGGGGCAGGTATCGGGCCCGTGCTAGACAAGAGGTCAGACTGGGTGTTTACGAAGACCCCTTGTGGTTTTAAAATATGGGAAACAAACCCTTAAATGACAAACATTTTATTCTGTGAATCAAAAGGAAGTGCTTCCCCTGGCTCTTTTTCTCATTTTGTAAACAAGGGCTTGGAATTTCAACTCTCAGTGAAGCTTTGCCTTTAAACTGAATTAGGTGAATTTTCCAGCTCTTGATCCTCTGAGTCTAAGGAAGAATCCCTGAAAAGCAGGTGTGGTTGCAGTTCAGAATTTCATAGGTTAATTTGATGCCATCCAAGAGTGAACACTTCGGTAGGGAACAAGTGAGAATTTGTTGACTGAGAAAAATTCCTGGTGAAAATTGGCAAAGCTGTGGATATTTTTAAACATTCCAGTGAATTTACACATGAAGATACAAACAGAGAGAGAAAGAGAAAATCACACATTGAATAGCCCCTTTTAGGCATTAACAAAAATCAGACCCACACAGCACACAGAGAATCATAGAATCATAGAATATCAGGGTTGGAAGGGACCCCAGAAGGTCATCTAGTCCAACCCCCTGCTTGAAGCAGGACCAATTCCCAGTTAAATCATCCCAGCCAGGGCTTTGTCAAGCCTGACCTTAAAAACTTCTAAGGAAGGGGATTCCACCACCTCCCGAGGTAACCCATTCCAGTGTTTCACCACCCTCCTAGTGAAAAAGTTTTTCTTAATATGCAACCTAAACCTCCCCCACTGCAACTTGAGACCATTCCTCCTTGTCCTGTCGTGCTATCACTGAGAATAGTTTAGATCCATCCTCTTTGGATCCACCTTTCAGGTAGCTAAAAGCAGCTATCAAATCCCCCCTCATTCTTCTCTTCTGTAGACTAAACAATCCCAGTTCCCTCAGCCTCTGCTCATAGGTCATGTGTTCCAGTCCCCTAATCATTTTTGTTGCCCTTCGCTGGACTCTCTCCAATTTATCCACATCCTTCTTGTAGCATGGGGCCCAAAACTTGACACAGTACTCCAGATGAGGCCTCACCAATGTCGAATAGAGGGGAACGATCACGTCCCTTGATCTGCTGGCAATGCCCCTACTTATACAGCCCAAAATGACATTGGCGTTCTTGGCAACAAGGGCACACTCTTGACTCATATCCAGCTTCTTGTCCACTGTCATCCCTAGGTCCTTCTCTGCAGAACTGCTGCCTAGCCATTCGGTCCCTAGTCTGTAGCGGTGCATTGGATTCTTCTGTCCTAAGTGCAGGACTCTGCACTTGTCCTTGTTGAACCTCATCAGATTTCTTTTGGCCCAATCCTCCAATTTGTCTAGGTCCCTCTGTATCTACCACTCCTCCCAGTTTAGTGTCATCTGCAAACTTGCTGAAGGTGCAATCCACACCACCCTCCAGATCATTAATGAAGATATTGAACAAAACCGGCCCCAGGACCGACTCTTGGGGCAGTCCACTAGATACCGGCTGCCAACTAGACATGGAGCCATTGATCAGTAGACGTATGTACATAAGGGAAAGCCACACAAAACATACAGAAAAAGCACACAAGACGAAAGCACAAAAACCACATACCAAAAGAATACGAAGCAAAAAACAATTTGCCTGCAAAAATCAGACACACGCACACAAAACTATGCAAGGCATCCACAGAAATCACACAGGACCCACATGCTCATCAACCTGACAGACAAAAACCACATGAACATATCGAAAGCCAGGCAGGGTTTGAGTCTCACAGCCAAGAGGGAGTGCAGGAAGGTGGTTTGGGGAGCAAAGGTTGAGGGGGAAGTCAGGGGCTCAAGAATCACAGGATGGGCAGTGCTCTGGGCTCTGCTTGATGCCTCCTGACACAGGGTGCAGGTGGAGAATGGAGCCTTGTAGATCTGTGGAATCTGTCCTGCACTCTGCAGAGGAAGAGAACCTGGGCGTCTTCTGAGCCGGAATTGTATTTTCCGACGGGCAAGATGAATGGCAGAAGCCATTGCTTAAAGAAAGCTGATGCTTGAACTCACAACCTCAGCATCTGAGTGGACCAGATCATACGTCTGAGGGAAGGGAGCAGAAGGAGACTGCGCCAATTGGAAGGCATGAGATGCACTGTGCTAGGGTTGGGGGTTCCACGACCACCGCTCCCAAGAGAAGGAGGCGGGTGGTGGTGGTCGGGACTCTCTCCTCAGGGAGACTGAGTCATCTATCTGCCATCCCAACCGGGAAAACCGAGAAGTCTGCTGCTTGCCAGGAGCTAAGATTCGTGATGTGACGGAGAGACTGCCGAGACTCATCAAGCCCTCGGATCGCTACCCCTTCCTGCTTCTCCACGTGGGCACCAATGATACTGCCAAGAATGACCTTGAGCGGATCACTGCGGACTACATGGCTCTGGGAAGAAGGTTAAAGGAGTTTGAGGTGCAATTGGTCTTCTCGTCCATCCTCCCCGTGGAAGGAAAAGGCCAGGGTAGAGACCGTCGAATTGTGGAAGTCAACGAATGGCTACGCAGGTGGTGCCGGAGAGGCGGCTTTGGATTCTTTGACCATGGGATAGTGTTCCAAGAAGGAGGAGTGCTAGGAAGAGACGGGCTCCACCTTACGAAGAGAGGGAAGAGCATCTTCGCAAGCAGGCTGCCTAACCTAGTGAGGAGGGCTTTAAACTAGTTTCACCGGGGGAAGGAGACCACAGCCCTGAGGTAAGTGGGATACCAGGAGGAAGCACGAGCAGGAGTGCAGGAGAGAGGAGGGCTCCTGCCTCACACTGAGAAAGAGGGGCGATCAGCGGGTTACCTCAAGTGCCTATACATAAATGCACAAAGCCTGGGAAACAAGCAGGGAGAACTGGAAGTCCTGGCAAAGTCAAGGAATTATGATGTGATTGGAATAACAGAGACTTGGTGGGATAACTCACATGACTGGAGTACTGTCATGGATGGATATAAACTGTTCAGGAAGGACAGGGAGGCCAGAAAAAGTGGGGGAGTTGCACTGTATGTAAGGGAGCAGTGGGGAAGGTTTAGATTGGATATTAGGAAAAACTTTTTCACTAAGAGGGTGGTGAAACACTGGAATGCGTTACCTAGGGAGGTGGTAGAATCTCCTTCCTTAGAGGTTTTTAAGGTCAGGCTTGACAAAGCCCTGGCTGGGAAGATTTAACTGGGAATTGGTCCTGCATTGAGCAGGGGGTTGGACTAGATGACCTTCTGGGGTCCCTTCCAACCCTCATATTCTATGATTCTATGACTGCTCAGAGCTCAAGTATGAAACTGCAGAAAAACCTGAGAGTCTCTGGATTAAGTTTAGAAGCGTGAGCAACAAGACTGATGCAGTGGTGGGAGTCTCCTATAGACCACCGGACCAGGGGGATGAGGTGGATGAGGCTTTCTTCTGGCAACTCGCAGAAGCTACTAGATCGCACGCCCTGGTTCTCATGGGAGACTTCAATCACCCTGATATCTGTGGGAGAGCAATACAGCGGTGCACAGACAATCCAGGAAGTTTTTGGAAACTGTAGGGGACAATTTCCTGGTGCAAGTGCTGGAGGAACCAACTAGGGGCAGAGCTCTTCTTGACCTGCTGCTCACAAACCGGGAAGAATTAGTAGGGGAAGCAAAAGCGGATGGGAACCTAGGAGGCAGTGGCCATGAGATGGTCGAGTTCAGGATCCTGACACAAGGAGGAAAGGAAAGCAGCAGAATACGGACCCTGGACTTCAGAAAAGCAGACTTTGACTCCTTCTGGGAACTGATGGGCAGGATCCCCTGGGAGAATAACATGAGGGGGAAAGGAGTCCAGGAGAGCTCGATGTACTTTACAGAATCCTTATTGTGGTTACAGGGACAAACCATCCCGATGTGTAGAAAGAATAGTAAATATGGCAGGCGACCAGCTTGGCTTAACAGTGAAATCCTTGCTGATCTTAAACACAAAAAAGAGGCTTACAAGAAGTGGAAGATTGGACAAATGACCAGGGATGAGTATAAATATATTGCTCGGGCATGTAGGAATGAAATCAAAAAGGCTAAATCACACCTGGAGTTGTAGCTAGCGAGAGATGTTAAGAGTAACAAGAAGGGTTTCTTCAGGTATGTTGGCAACAAGAAGAAAGCCAAGGAAAGTGTGGGCCCCTTACTGAATGAGGGAGGCAACCTAGTGACAGAGGAGGTGGAAAAAGCTAATGTACTCAATGATTTTTTTGCCTCTGTCTTCACGAGGTCAGCTCCCAGACCGCTGCACTGGGCAGCACAGCATGGGGCGGAGGTGGCAAGCCCTCTGTGGAGAAAGAAGTGGTTCGGGACTATTTAGAAAAGCTGGATGTGCACAAGTCCATGAGGCCGGATGCGTTGCATCCGAGAGTGCTAAAGGAATTGGTGGATGTGATTGCAGAGCCATTGGCCATTATCTTTGAAAACTCATGGCGAACGGGGGAAGTCCTGGATGACTGGAAAAAGGCTAATGTAGTGCCAATCTTTAAAAAAGGGAAGAAGAAGGATCCGGGGAACTACAGGCCAGTCAGCCTCACCTCAGTCCCCGGAAAAATCATGGCGCAGGTCCTCAAGGAATCAATTCTGAAGCACTTGGAGGAGAGGAAAGTGATCAGGAACAGTCAGCATGGATTCACCAAGGGAAAGTCATGCCTGACTAATCTAATTGCCTTTTATGATGAGATAACTGGTTCTGTGGATGAAGGGAAAGCATTAGACATGTTATTAATTGACTTTAGCAAAGCTTTTGACACGGTCTCCCACAGTATGCTTGTCAGCAAGTTAAAGAAGTATGAGCTGGATGGATGCACTACAAGGTGGGTAGAAAGTTGGCTAGATTGTCAGGCTCAACGGGTAGTGATCAATGGCTCCATGTCTAGTTAGCAGTCGGTATCTAGTGGAGTGCCCCAAGGGTCGGTCCTGGGGCCGGTTTTGTTCAATATCTTCATAAATGATCTGGAGGATGGTGTGGATTGCACCCTCAGCAAGTTTGCGGATGACACTAAACTGGGAGGAGAGGTAGATACGCTGGAGGGTAGGGTAGGATACAAAGGGCCCTAGACAAATTGGAGGATTGGGCCAAAAGAAATCTGAGGAGGTTCAACAAAGGACAAGTGCAGAGTCCTGCACTTAGGATGGAAGAATCCAATGTACCGCTACAAACTAGGGACCGAATGGCTCGGCAGCAGTTCTGCAGAGAAGGACCTGGGGTGACAGTGGATGAGAAGCTGGATATGAGTCAACAGTGTGCCCTTGTTGCCAAGAAGGCCAATGGCATTTTGGGCTGTATAAGTACGGGCATTGCCAGCAGATCGAGGGATGTGATCGTTCCCCTCTATTCGACACTGGTGAGGCCTCATCTGGAGTACTGTGTCCAGTTTTGGGCCCCACACTACAAGAAGGATGTGGAGAAATTGGAGCGAGTCCAGTGAAGGGCAACAAAAATGATTCGGGGTCTGGAACACATGTCTTATGAGGAGAGGCTGAGGGAACTGGGATTGTTTAGTCTACGGAAGAGAAGAATGAGGGGGGATGTCATAGCTGCTTTGAACTAAATGAAGGTGGATCCAAAAAGGACGGATCTAGACTATTCTCAGTGACAGCAGATGACAGGACAAGGAGTAATGGTGAAGTTGCAGTGGGGGAGATTTAGCTTGGATATTAGGAGAAACTTTTTCACTAGGAGGGTGGTGAAACACTGGAATGGGTTTCCTCGGGAGGTGGTGAAATCTCCTTCCTTAGAAGTTTTTAAGATCAGGCTTGACAAAGCCCTGGCTGGGATGATTTAGTTGGGGATTGGTCTTCCTCTGGGCAGGGGGTTGGACTAGATACCTCCTGAGGTCCCTTCCAACCCCGATATCCTAGGATTCTATGATCATTTGGCCAACAACATGTAGCAAAGCACCCAACTAAGTTGCATGAATGCTCTATAAGCCACTCCTCAATTATACAGAGACACCAGCATATCTCCCCAGCTCTCAGCCTTGCACCTCAGAAATGTACCATCTTACACGGCTCATGGCCTTCCCTTGAAAAGTGTAAGCTCATTAATTAGTTCGCCACTTCATCAAAAATAAAGGGGACATGCACCAGCCTTTGTCATGTGAGCAACTTTCCCAAACACTTTGGACAAACTCAGGAGTAAGTATAAAATATTAAAATAAGTTTATTAACTACAGAAAGTTAGATTTTAACTGAGTCTAACTGTTGGTCACAGAGGTCAAAAGTGGTTACATAACAAATGAAAATAGACTCCCAGTCTACACTCTAATTTGAATATACTAAGCAAGAATTGGATCAAACAGCTTTTCTCACTCACTGGTTGCTCCAGGCAATGTTGAGTTCTTAATACACAGACTGAATTCCCTCTCAGCCTGGGACCAATCTCCGCAGTTCAAATTCTGAGTCTTCCAGACAATCTTCCAGGTGTTGAGATTGGGGAAGATACAGGTCATGTGGGGGTGTCTTTGACTCTCATACATATTTTTTCTCCAGCTGCTAGGTAGATTCTTGCCGTGATGCTGGGGTTAGTTAGCGCCCAATATGGAGCAGCAGTTTGCCTCCTGCACCTTGTGGTAGGCGTGTCACAGCTCCTTTACTTTGACCCCGCACGGCAGTGTGTCCCTGTCATGGCCCCTTTCTATCATGCATCACGAAATCTGCGTGCGCACCTCGGGAGTTACACCACAGAAAGCTGCTTTCCTGTGCAGAAACTTGCCCGTGTAGACAAGGCCGCAGAGGGCTTACATAAGAACGCACGACAGGTCATAGACTGGGTCAGAGCAATGGTCCGTCAAGCCCAGTGTGCTACCTGAGAGCGACCAGTGCCAGATGCATTGGATGGAAAGAACAGAACAGGCTTGTTGACCTGCAAGGTGAGGGTCTTTCACCTTTATATTTAACTTCATTGTTGTCAATTCCTACTTATCCTATATCTAACTACCCCTCCTCTGAGGTCTCTGGGCAAATCAGGTGTGAACCACTCCTTTGACACAGACGTGTCCCAATCCAGCTGAACTGAGGCAGAATTTGGGCCAATGTCAGTTTGGAAAAGGCCTGCTTCACCCAGCAGGTTTCTCAAAGTATCCGTTGCTGTGAACCGCATGTCGTGTGGATGTGCGAACTCGGAAGATAGCAAACATGAAAAAAAAAAACGCAAAGCCGGTTCTGAGGTTTCCAGAGCCAGGCCTGAGGGTTAAAGAGCTGTGCTCAAAAGGACAAGGGTCTCAGCAGCTATAAAAAGAACTAGTTGCAAAAACAAAACAAAAATTACGTGGAAAAAAAACAACCAAACAACAACCACCCAGAAAAGCTCCCATCACTCGCCCATCACCATTGTAGATCTTGACATCTCCTGCCTAATGTGACATCTTTGCTTTGCGAACAAGAGCCCTGGGGAACTCCTGCAAACTCCAAAGATAGCAAACATGAAAAAAAAAAACGCAAAGCCGGTTCTGAGGTTTCCAGAGCCAGGCCTGAGGGTTAAAGAGCTGTGCTCAAAAGGACAAGGGGGCTCAGCAGCTATAAAAAGAACTAGTTGCAAAAACAAAACAAAAATTACGTGGAAAAAAAACAACCAAACAACAACCACCCAGAAAAGCTCCCATCACTTGCCCATCACCATTGTAGATCTTGACATCTCCGGCCTAATGTGACATCTTTGCTTTGCGAACAAGAGCCCTGGGGAACTCTCTGGCTCACCTGTGTGGGTGGAAGGGGTCTCACACTACGTGGGAAGGCTGCATCATGAGAAAAACCACCTGTGCTCTACTTTCACACTTTCTAATCTTTCAGAGTAGCAGGAGGCGGAAAAGTGAGACACATGCATTAGACTCAAGAGCAAAACTAAGAGACCAAACCACAGACTCTGGACTCAGCATTCATGTATCCTGCAGTCTGAACTTGGAATCTGTTACATTCCCTCATTGGCTACCATCATTTAACCAACACGGAAGTGCTTCTTGTCCAGCAAGGCAGCCAGTTTGGGACCCATAGGCATGGCATGGCTCTGAAGGAATCAGCTGTTTCTCTCTGTGCTTCAGGAAACTTGGGATCCAAATGGTAAAAGACAGTTGTTCCCAGTTTCATCATGGCATCCTTTAGAAGTGTGAGCAATTCTAAAAACAGTTTACCTTGGCCACAGGTCACCATAGCGTCCATCTCTGGGGTGAAAATCAACCACTCGTACCTCTCATTTCTACCTGAGTTCTTGTCAAATCTTTGACCTTAGTTGTAGCAATTTTACACGGCTCTGGCGTAGAATTCTTCACCAACCACACGACATACCAGTAGCGATACTGAGGTAGAACTCCCCCAAATATGCCCTTTTGTTTCTTTAATCTGGTGGCACAGATTTAAATAAGGGACTAAATTCAGGTGCGGCTTAGAATCCCTCTAAGACACCAAATGTCAGGTATCTACTCAAAATGGGTGTCTTTCTGCAGCTCTATCACATTCCTCATGGATGTCAGTTCCTACACATTTACAGCATCTCCCAGGAGTGAGCTGAACAGAAATGTCACTTCCATTTTTCCCGTCTCTACCTAGGAAGGGATTGCATTTCCCAAATAAGAGGCAACATGCACCTGATTAGGAAGGGAAGATCTTCAGGAGCAACCTCCTGCAGGGCATGGGCCACAACTGCTTTGGGAGGCAAATGAATGGGTCTTTCGCTTAGTTCCAAATCATTTACTAGAGAATCCTCTTCCCAGCCCCTTCGGGAAATATTGACCTTACCAATTGAAGAACAGGGGGATAGAGATGGTGATGGAGAATCCCTCTGATTTACCCTATGTTCTTCTGTTGTTACAGAGGGGAAAAGACATTTTTCCCTATCCCTTCTCTATTCCTGCTCTTTGTTATACTTCAATATATTTTAAGGGAGGAAAACGGTAGTAAAAATATCTGCCTTCAGGAAAACCTGAAGCAACAGCGCTGTGATGACCTGTGACAACTGGGAATGAAACAATATGTTCCTGGTGGGGGAACTTGATGACTAACAATTGTTTTTAAATGGGGGAACAGTATAACTGTGATGCTCAGGCTTTGTTTAGACTAGGACATGTGATGGAGTTTAGGTCAGGTCAAGGGGAAAGCTAATGCCAACCACTGCACCTCGGCTGCATCTGCACGACAACTGTAATTGTCTTTTAACACCAAGATCACTAACTTGAGCAGCCAACGCCATGTACAGTCCTAGTGGATGTAAGGCACGGGTAGTTTTTGCCTCAGTGTAGCTTGTTGGGAACAAACCTCTCTCCCCCACCTGGAGCTGATGAACATTCCTGGCTGGAGGGACACACGCTCCTTTGACCCAAAAGGAAAGGAGTTGATAGAAAACATCACAGGATTGACCCCAAAGAAGGGTGAGCTGCAAAAGGCAGGAGCAGGCAACTCATCTGGGGGAGCTGAGTAACCACGGTGAAGATGGGGCACAGATCACTAAGTGGGAATTAGCAAATGTGATTTAAAAGAAAAAAATACCTTTGGCCAGCCCTAGTCAAGGCATTTGTTACAGATCACTCCCATGTGGATTTTCTGATGTCTAATAAGGGTTGAGCGCTGATTGAAGCTTCTCCCACACTCAGAGCACGTGTAGGGCCTCTCTCCTGTGTGGATTCGCTGATGTGTGAAAAGGGCTGAGCTTTGATTGAAGTGTTTGCCACACTCACGGCATCCATAAGGTTTCTCACCCGTATGGATTCGCCGATGTATGATAAAGTATGAGCTCCGATCGAAGCGTTTCCCACACTCAGAGCATCCATAAGCCTTCTCACCTGTGTGGATTCTTCTATGTGTGGTCAGTACAGAGCTCCGATTAAAGCTTTTCCCGCACTCAGAGCACATGTAGGGGGTCTCTCCTGTGTGCGTTCTCTGATGTGTGATTAGGGTAGAGCTCTGATTGAAGCTTTTCCCGCACTCAGAGCAAATGTAGGGCCTCTCCCCGGTGTGGATTCTCTGATGTGTGGTAAGGGCTGAGCTATCACGGAAGCATTCCCCACACTCAGATCATGTGTAGGGTGTGTCTCCCGTGTGGATTCGCTGATGTCTGATCAGGTTTGAGCTCCGATTGAAGCTTTTCCCACACTCAGAGCATGTGTAGGGCCTCTCCCCGGTGTGGATTCGCTGATGTGAGAGGAGGGATGAACTGTCAATGAAGTGCTTCCCACACTCAGGGCATTCATAAGGTTTCTCACCCGTGTGGATTTTCCGATGTGTAATAAGGTGTGAGCTCTGCTTGAAGTGTTTCCCACACTCAGGGCATCCATAAGGTTTCTCACCCGTGTGGATTTTCCGATGTCTAATAAGGTGTGAGCTCCGCTTGAAGTGTTTCCCACACTCAGGGCATCCATAAGGTTTCTCACCCGTGTGGATTTTCCGATGTGTAATAAGGTGTGAGCTCTTCTTGAAGTGTTTCCCACACTCAGGGCATCCATAAGGTTTCTCACCCGTGTGGATTTTCCGATGTGTAATAAGGTGTGAGCTCTGCTTGAAGTGTTTCCCACACTCAGGGCATCCGTAAGGTTTCTCACCCGTGTGGATTCTCTGATGTGTGAGAAGGTCCGAGCTCCCTTTGAAGCTTTTCCCACACTCGAGGCATGTGTAGCGTTTTCCTTCCAAGTTCATTCTCTCACGTGTAATAAGGTCTGACTGGCTACCGAAGTTTTCCTCTGGCCTCTGCTGACTCTCACAGGCTTTTGTTTTTTCTGGGCGTGCACAGCTCCCAGAATCATTCCCTTTGGACCTTCCTGACAACATCCCATGGGCTTCTACTCGCTCAGCATCTTCCTGCTGGGGTTCCTCCTCGTTTTCACTCACCATCCCAACACCTGACGGGAGACCGAGAGAATCCAGACGTAAGTCTCTGCCTGCGCCAGAGAGAAAGGACATCTCAGAGAGAAGAATGGGAAAAGGGATGAAGGAACCAAAATGTGTACAGGACAGATCAAACCTATCAGGAGCTGATTTTCCCTTCAACCTTCCCCAGAGGAGAGAAAGGAAGGGATCAGTTCTGGGTCCGTATCTCAGAAGAAATCTCAGGGGACAGCGAGATTGGGGAGGGACCTGCTGCTAGTTGTCAGTCAGGATAGGTGGGAAGCCATGAGTGACCTCTGCCTAACGATTCTACATCTGCAGGGAACAATCCTGAACTTGGAGAGCTCACAAGGTCTTTGTAGGGCATCCCAAATGTTTCCTGTATTCACCGACAGTTTTGGGGTTGGTTTAACCAATGCCTCACCTATGCAGGGAGCTCTCGGGAGCACTTTTTTCTTAGAGCCATGAAGGTCTGGGACGCACGACTCCTCCCCTCGTTCCAGCTGCGAGATCACATCAGTTCTGGAAACTGGAAACCCTGCTCAAGGCAAAGAAAACAAGGGAGGTCAGTGGAATTTGTGGGATACTTGTCACAAAGAATATTCCATGCTTTTAAGCCCAGCTCACTTTTAAGTAGTAACGTCCCAAGGCCGGCTTCCTTGGCTCAAAGTGCCAGGAGATGATTATTATAAATCATATTCATTACCTTAGTGCCTAAGGGCCAACTAACAGTGGGTCCTCATTTTGCTAGGCACAGTACCAACCGAGAAGCGTTGATGGCCCGTGCCCTGAAGAAGTTACAATCTAAATAGACAAGGCAGACACAGAATGGTGGAAGGGGTAGAACCCACCAGCAGAGTGAACTCCGTGAAGGCAGAGTGACAGATCTGATCAACATGGGCCTAGATCTTGAGACTATCGGATTTAATGTTACAACCAGGGCCAGTGTTTTCCGGAAATTGTCGCTAGGACTGCATTTTTTCCCAAAATTACTCTTTGTTTCTGGAATCACCGTTAATATCCAGAATTGCTGATCAGAGGGTGGGTGGGGCATGCAGGGTCACAATCCCCCAGATTTCTCCCTGGAGACACCCGTCTCCTCCCCAGGGCACAGGCTGGCTGCGGTTGAGACTTGATGCCAATTTCTTCCCTCCTCATACAAGTCTGGGATCGGCAGTGGGACGCCAGGCTCTCTCATCATGCTGCAGAGAGGACGGCACTCACAGCTGCTCGCGGCCGTGTCCACAGCACCTCTCCCCTGCTCATCTGCCCTGTACACAGCTGGTTCATGCCCCGTCTCTCCAGCGCACAGCTGGCTCTAGGCTCTCAATGCCCAGTATCTGAGCCCCACCGCCCCCACACAGCCGGCTCCTGTCCCCTCCCCCCAAGGCACTTTCAGGCTTTAAAGGATTAGATATTGCTCACGTTTGACAATTACTCTCTTTTCATTGCCTGCAAACTCTTGCCCTAATTATGACTGTTATCTGTATATCTAAGCCAGCCCTTGAAAGCATGAATTCTTCACAGACTATGATGCCGAGATGCGCCACATGATACCAGGAAGGGCTGCGGGATGGGTTTCCTGTGCAAGCTGGTATCGCTACGGGGTGATGAATGCCAGATCTCAAGGCTGGTTATGCAGAGCTCCACCTTTTGAAGCTTTACCCAACGCAGAAAGGAGTAGTGACGGATTTCCCCTCATTCAGGAGACTGAAGACAACAGACTTTTGGGGGATAAACAGCTGAGTTTGAGCTGACTGAGGGGGGTCTTTCTGGGCTACAAACTCACAGGACCTGATAACCACCAGGAGGTAACCCTTTAAGAAAGGTTTTAATACACTTTGGAACTGATCAGGGATTCCCATGAGGACCGCTGAGGGAATGAAGGTAAACACACATTTGGATGCTCTTCTTGTTTTATGAGAACGGGAACAGGAAGGGCAGGGATATCACTGAATGCAGGATCTCAGCAGTCCTAGATGTCAGGATAGCACCATATTGCAGCCCATTGGAAAACATAATCCCAACTACACATACAAAATGATGGGCTCTAAATGAGCTGTTTCCACTCAACAGAGGGATCTTGGAGTCACTGGGCACAGTTCTCTGAAAACATCAACTCAGTGTGCCACGGCAGTCAAAAAGCAAAGAGAATGTTGGGAATCATTCTGAAATGGAGAGATAAGACGACAGAAAATATCATATTGCCTCTATATAAACCCATGGTACACCCACATCTCGAATACTGCCTGCAGATGTGGTTGCCCCATCTCAAAAAAAGATATATTGGAATTGGAAAAGGTTCAGAAAAGGGCAACCCAAATGATTATAGGTATGAAACTCTTCCGTACGGGGAAAGATTAAAAAGACCGGGATTATTCATCTTGTAAAACAGACAAAGGGGGGATATGAGAGAGGTCTATAAAATGAAAACTGCCGTGGAGAAAGTAAATAAGGAGGTGTCATTTACTCCTTCTCATAACACAAGGACTAGGAATCACCCAATCAAATTAATAGGCAGCAGGTTTATAAGAAACCAAAGGAAGTATTTGTTCACACAACGCACAGTCAACCTGGGGAACTCCTTGCCAGAGGACGTTGTGAAGGCCAAGATTATAATAGGGTTACAAAAAAAAAACCAAAAAACACCATGAGAAATCTATTGAGGACAGGTCGTGAATGGTTATTAGCCAGGATGGGCAGGGATGGTGTCCCTAACTTCTGTTTGTCATAAGCTGTGAATGGGTGACAGGAGATGAATCACTTCATGATTTCCTGTTCTGTTCATTCCCTCTGGGACACCCGGCGCTGGTCACTGTCGGAAGACAGGACACTGGGCTAGATGGACCTTTGGTCTGTCCCAGTGTGGCCATTCTTAAATACCAGGGAACCTAGTGAGTCCAGTGCAATGGGAGGGAGTAGGAAAATCCCTGGCTGTGGAGAACACTGGGAAATTAGAAACTATCATTCAGAAGCAACAGACTCTAAATAGTCTAGAAAAGCAGAATGTGAAAAATAAGAATCGGGGTCATGTGACTTCAGGAATGAGGGACTCAAAAAACCAAGTCTGCAGAGAAGAGAGATTGTGGCTATTGCACATGCGGATGGGGGAGCAACTCTCCAGGTCTCAAGGATTTTCACCAGCAACCGAGGCCATTGTCCCATGCACGGGGCAATCCGGAGCAGTGAGGAGTTGTGTCATCTGTAATCCTGGCTGAGTTTCAATGCTCTGCTGCTGGAGCTCCCTTGTCTGGATTCCCCCAGATTCTCGGAGATGCTGCCCCGAGCAGGGTCTAGGGAGAGATCTCTTGTAGGAAGCCCAACACCCTCCTCCGTGTGAAAAGGAAAGGAGGACTTGTGGCACCTTAGAGACTATCCAATTTATTTGAGCATAAGCTTTTGTGAGCTACAGCTCACTTCATCCGATGCAAACTGTGGAAAGTGTAGAAGAGCTTTTTATATACACACAAATCATGAAAAAAATACCACCTCCCACCCCACTCTCCTGCTGGTAACAGCTCATCTAAAGTGATCACTCTCCTTAGAATGTGTATGATAATCAAGGTGGCCCATTTCCAGAACAAATCCAGGGTTTAACAAGAACGCGGGGGGCGGGGGCAGGAAAAAACAAGAAGAAATAGGTTACCTTGCATAATGACTTAGCCACTCCTAGAGCTGGATATGAAGCAGGGGAATCTCCCCTAAGCCTGACTGGTGGCTTCCCCCTTCGTATTTCAAGGCACCCGCTGGTTAGTTGGGTCAGGCTCCAGCACTAGGAGTCTGGTCCTTTTTCCCAGCCCCATCTCGGTAGGTTATTTTCTGTTCACCAGATTGGAGCATTTCCACCTCCGAACCTCATGGGTCTCTTCCCAGAATCGAGGCCACTTATTAAACAACTCCCAGCAGGTCTGCCACCCCCTGGCCTCCTCCCTTTCTTCACCCTGTGCATTTCCTACCCCGCTCCAACCTCCAAACCAGATGGTGCAAACCTTCCCCTCTCCCGTGTATTTGCTGTCCCTCTCCCTCCTGCAGGAACAGATCAGAACCCCCCACAATAATCCCTACCTAAGCTGGCTCCTCTGCAGCCATGTCGCTCCCTTGTCCCATGGGAGGACGGGATGAACCGGAAAGAAACATGAGCGTCGTTCTGCAACCTGGCCGGGCAAGAAGGGCTGTTGTGGAAGTTTAGGAACGGGCATTAGTTCATTTCACATCACGCTTCCCCCAGGCTCTTTCCCTGCAGAGCGAGATCCGAGATTCTGCCGTGCTGAGAAAATGCTCAATCTCTGGATTACAGCAGAGACCTGGCCCCTCCTGCCAGGCTAGGCCCACAGACACACTTTTAACCTCCTTTCTCCCTCCCGCATCCCAAAACAAAGTCTCTGAATGCAATCCTAGAAAAAAGCAGAACCAAAGGAGTCCCTTTCGAGGATTCCCTCTGACACTGACCCCACGGCAGCCACACCCCAGCAGGAGGGACATGGAGTCAGGAACTGGGTTTTCCTCTCTCTCATCCTCGTCTTGTCCACAGGAAAGTGATTCTCCCCACAGTGCAGTAATACATCTGTCTGGGCAGATGAGAGAGCTGGAAATCTCTTTCAAAACTCTTTTATCCCACG
The DNA here is from genome assembly GCF_965140285.1 of Lepidochelys kempii. Classification (NCBI taxonomy): domain Eukaryota; kingdom Metazoa; phylum Chordata; order Testudines; family Cheloniidae; genus Lepidochelys; species Lepidochelys kempii. Next base: position 2,810,882 of record NW_027621931.1, on the reverse strand, counting down.
GACCCTGTCAGTCTCTCTATCTCCTTTTCCCTGTGCCCTCTCCATGCCTGTCTGCAAGGAAACTCTCATTCCTGGGTTGTTTGCTCCCCCATGGCTGGATTTGCTCCTGCAAATGGCAGGAGAAATGGGGTGGGGGGCTGTTTGTGTAGAGTCATTTTATAGTCCTTCACTGCCTGCCTGGGAATTCCCCATTGCCTGCCTAGGACCCCCACCTGCCCTCCACCAGGATCTGCCAGGCCATTTGCCTGGGACCCCCTCCTCCAACCAGCAGGACCCCCTGACACTTTACAGGAGGACTCCTCACTCTGCGCCAGGGACCGCCCCACCACAGCTCTGTGCACTGGGCATGGCAATGGTCCCAGGAGCCAGCTGGGCAATCCCAGACAGAGCCCCTGGCACAGCACCAGGCAGCGTCTAATCCCCTGCCCCACCTGCCCAAGAGACCCCCACCCCCTCTGGTCTGCAGCCAACAGACCCCCAGCCATACCCACCTCCAGGACCCATAGCCTTAGGGCTGGGCACATCAGAACTACTCCCCGAAACCCCAAACCCTCCAGAACCCACTAACCTGACTAGGGCCCCCCCTGCCCAGCCACCCAGAGGCCTCCCCCTACCACAATGCCCCTTCAGCTCCCGCTGCAATCTCCCCACACAGACACCTGCCCCCCCCCCAGCAACAATGTTCTCTCACAGTGTCTGGTAAGTGGATAGAAAGTTATCACCACCCCCTGCTGGCCAGTCACACAGGCAGAGGGAGCCCGGGGGGACGCCTCTTTAACAGGAGAAGGGAAGCCATGGAGGGCTAAAATAAGTAAGACATTTCCATACTCTGTCACTAGCAAATAATGGCCACCGTGGATCCACCCCAGAGTTGGCTACAGCTTTGCACTGCGGGAAGCCCCACCTCACGGAGACCCTTTGTCATGGGGTTTGGGATACTTCTGGACCCACGCTGCACTCAGAGGGACCTCCTCATCCCGTGCCAGCTGGAGAAAAGAAAAGGGTCCAGCCAACTCTCCTATTACCAACTGGGAACCACCCATCCCCCAAACAGGGGGAGGCCCCTGGCTTTGATGGGTATTGAATATATGGCTAGTCTCTTTTATCAGTAAACATTTTTAACAGAGAGAAAGGAGGGAACAAATGATTCTCAAAGGAGAGGGAAAGATGATCATTGTTGCAGGGGGGTTAATTTCCCAACCAGGATGGAGAAGGACTCAGGGTGACAGGTTCCCCCCAAAGAAGGACAAGTTGCTAGGATTTAGAGACATGGGGAACAGCCCCAAACCCAAGAGGACTTTTAATTGACATTTGATAATGACATCGTAAGAGGGAAACCTGAGATTTGAGATCAGTGTTCAGCAATGAAAGAGAAAGGTTGGAAATCTGAGGGATTTTGGATCCATTTATGCAAATTATAGAGAGGAAAGTGGAAAATGAGAGGGATTTTATCGCAGTTGTTGATAGGAGGTAAAAGCTGAGTGTATTTCCCACCACTATTTGGTCAATGAATAGAGCGGAAATGGGCAACATTGGCAAATGTTTTGGATCCATATTCAGGAATCTGAGAAAAGGTGTAAATCTGAGATTTTCGTCGTAATTTATCATTACAGAGACAGGGAAAGCTCTCAGGGGCATATTCAATTAGAAGTAGACAACTAGAGTAAAAGTGGGGCAAACGTTGAGGGTATTTTTGAGGAATCTTTGAGACGTACAGAGAAAACGTGTCACAAACTACGCAACTGAGAACATGGGATAAACGCCAGGACCGGGGGGGCTTTTATGTGGCTATTAAAGAACTAGCTGGAAAAGGGGGGACCGTTTGTGATATAAAATCCAGCCTGTCCAATACATAAGCAGAAAGTGATGGTCCCCCCCCCACGGCCCCCGTTCACCTGGGCAGCAGGGAGCCCTCTGAGGGGCTGACTGGAGGGGGCGGGGGGGGCGCTGGAGGGCTCCCTGGGGGCGGGGAGGGGGCGGCAGTGGGGGATGGGCAGGTAGGGGGCAGAGAGTCACTTTCCTGCCCCCCCCGCCCAGCGCTCCCGCACCGGGGTCTCCCACTCACCGGAGCACGGCGGGGTTAATGACGGGCCCCACCCCGCACAGACCCCGGAGGGGAGCCGCAGCTGCTCCTCCTACAGATCCGACACGAGGCAGCGCCTGCTCTGCTCCAGGCCCCGCCCCCGACGCTGCCCCGCCCCTGTCTGCTCCAGGCCCCGCCCCCAGACGCTGCCCCGCCCCCGGTCAGCTCCAGGCCCCGCCCCCAGGCGCTGTCTCGTGTCGGGTCTCTCGGAGGAGCAGCTGCGGCTCCGCTCCGGGGTCTGTGCTGGGGGGGCCCGTCATTAACCCCCCCGTGCCCGGCCGGGGGGGGCTTTCTCCAGCTGGGACCAGCCCCGGGCTCTGCCCGCCCGCGACCTGGTGAGTGGGAGACCCCGCGGGGGTGGGCAGGAAAGTGACTCTCTGCCCCCGGCACGGCTGGGATTGGGGGGGGCAGAGACTGGGGCCCGGCGGGCGGGGTCCCTTGGGGGGTGTTGGGGGGAGAAGCCGGAGTTGCGTGGGGGGGGGGGGTTGAACTGTCTCTGTGCAGCCAGGAAATTCCCGGGGGGGAAGTGGGGGGCGGCGGGGGAGTTAATTGGATCCCCTTCCCCCCACGGGCACAAATGCCCCCCAGTTTTCCCCTTTTCCCTCTCGGTAGCTCCCCCCACCCCCCCATTGATCCGCTCTCTGGTCTCCCCTGATCCCCCCCCCCGTCTCTCCCTCCTCCTCACATGTCCATTGAAACTCCCCTCCCGTGGGGGGGGGCGGGATTTCCCTCCTCCCCCGTTTTATCCGCAGCGATTTGTCCCGGTGTCGGTGGGAAGTTGGAGCCCGGAGCCATCCCCCAACCTGGCTGCCCCGGCGTGGGGGTGGGAGGAGACACCGGGTCTCTGCCGGGGAGGGGAAGGGAGGGGACGTGTCCCCCATGGGGCTGCCCCCGATCCCCGCTTCCGAGTCCCACTTGCTGCCCCCAACTGCCGCACCGTTGCCCCCAGCCCCCACCTGCCCCCACCTGCCCATCCCCCACTGCCGCCCCCTCCCCGCCCCCAGGGACCCCTCCAGCTCCCCCCCCCCGCCCCCTTCAGTCAGCCCCTCAGAGGGCTCCCTGCTGCCCAGGTGAACGGGGGCCGGGGTGGGGACCATCACTTTCTGTTTATGTATTGGACAGGCTGGATTTTATATGACAAACGGTCCCCCTTTTCCAGCTCATTATTTAATAGCCACATAAAATCCCCCCCCCCCCGGTCTTGGCGTTTATCCCATGTTCTCAATTGCGTAGTTTGTGACACGTTTTCTCTGTACGTCTCAAAGATTGATAAAAAAAAGTTTGCCCCACTTTTACTCTAGTTGTCTACTTCTAATTGAATATGCCCCTGAGAGCTTTCCCTGTCTCTGTAATTATAAATTACGACGAAAATCTCAGATTTACACCTTTTCTCAGATTCCTGAATATGGATCTCAAACGTTTGCCAATGTTGCCCATTTCCGCTCTATTCATTGACCAAATAGTGGTGGGAAATACACTCAGCTTTTACCTCCTATCAACAACTGCTATAAAATCCCTCTCATTTTCCACTTTCCTCTCTATAATTTGCATAAATGGATCCAAAATCCCTCAGATTTCCCTCCTTTCTCTTCCATTTCTGAACACTGATCTCAAATCTCAGTTTTCCCTCTTACGATGTCATCATCAAATGTCAATTAAAAATCCTCTTGGGTTTGGGGCTGTTCCCCATGTCTCTAAATCCTAGCAACTTGTCCTTCTTTGGGGGGAACCTGTCGCCCTGAGTCCTTCTCCATCCTGGTTGGGAAATTAATCCCCCTGCAACAATGATCATCTTTCCCTCTCCTTTGAGAATCATTTGTTCCCTCCTTTCTCTCTGTTAAAAATGTTTGCTGATAAAAGAGACTAGCCATAGATTCAATACCCATCAAAGCCAGGGGCCTCCCCCTGTTTGGGGGATGGGTGGTTCCCAGTTGGTAACAGGAGAGTTGGCTGGACCCTTTTCTTTTCTCCAGCTGGCACAGGATGAGGAGGTCCCTCTGAGTGCAGCGTGGTTCAGAAATATCCCAAACCCCATGACAAAGGGTCTCCGTGAGGTGGGGCTTCCCGCAGTGCAAAGCTGTAGCCAACTCTGGGGTGGATCCACGGTGGCCATTATTTGCTAGTGACAGAGTATGGAAATGTCTTACTTATTTTAGCCCTCCATGGCTTCCCTTCTCCTGTTAAAGAGGCGTCCCCCCGGGCTCCCTCTGCCTGTGTGACTGGCCAGCAGGGGGTGGTGATAACTTTCTATCCACTTCTCAGACACTGTGAGGGAACACTGTTGCTGGGGGGGGCAGGTGTCTGTGTGGGGAGATTGCAGCGGGAGCTGAAGGGGCATTGTGGTAGGGGGAGGCCTCTGGGTGGCTGGGCAGGGGGAGCCCTAGTCAGGTAGGTGGGTTCTGGAGGGTTTGGGGTTTCGGGGAGTAGTTCTGATGTGCCCAGCCCTAAGGCTATGGGTCCTGGAGGTGGGTATGGCTGGGGGCCTGTTGGCTGCAGACCGGTGGGGGTCTGTTGGGCAGGGGATTAGACGCTGCCTGGTGCTGTGTCAGGGGCTCTGTCTGGGATTGCCCAGCTGGCTCCTGGGACCATTGCCATGCCCAGTGCACAGCGCTGTGGTGGGGCGGTCCCTGGCGCAGAGTGAGGGGTCCTCCTGTAAAGCGTCAGGGGGTCCTGCTGGGAGGAGGAGGGGGTCCCAGGCAAATGGCCTGGCAGATCCTGGTGGAGGGCAGGTGGGGGTCCTAGGCAGGCAATGGGGAAATCCCAGGCAGGCAGTGAAGGACTATAAAATGACTCTACACAAACAGCCCCCCACCCCATTTCTCCTGCCATTTGCAGGAGCAAATCCAGCCATGGGGGAGCAAACAACCCAGGAATGAGAGTTTCCTTGCAGACAGGCATGGAGAGGGCACAGGGAAAAGGAGATAGAGAGACTGACAGGGTCCGTGGGATAAAAGAGTTTTGAAAGAGATTTCCAGCTCTCTCATCTGCCCAGACAGATCTATTACTGCACTGTGGGGAGAATCACTTTCCTGTGGACAAGACGAGGATGAGAGAGAGGAAAACCCAGTTCCTGACTCCATGTCCCTCCTGCTGGGGTGTGGCTGCCGTGGGGTCAGTGTCAGAGGGAATCCTCGAAAGGGACTCCTTTGGTTCTGCTTTTTTCTAGGATTGCGTTCAGAGACTTTGTTTTGGGATGCGGGAGAGAGAAAAGAGGTTAAAAGTGTGTCTGTGGGCCTAGCCTGGCAGGAGGGGCCAGGTGTCTGCTGTAATCCAGAGATTGAGTAGAGAGTTGTCACTTTGGATGGGCTATCACCAGCAGGAGAGTGAATTTGTGTGGGGGGCGGAGGGTGAGAAAACCTGGATTTGTGCTGGAAATGGCCCAACTTGATGATCACTTTAGATAAGCTATTACCAGCAGGACAGTGGGGTGGGAGGAGGTATTGTTTCATATTCTCTGTGTGTATATAAAGTCTGCTGCAGTTTCCACGGTATGCATCCGATGAAGTGAGCTGTAGATCACGAAAGCTCATGCTCAAATAAATTGGTTAGTCTCTAAGGTCCCAGAAGTACTCCTTTTCTTTTAGCATTTTCTCAGCACGGCAGAATCTCGGATCTCGCTCTGCAAGGAAAGAGCCTGGGGAAGCGTGATGTGAAATGAACTAATGCCCGTTCCCAAACCTCCACAACGGCCCTTCTCGCCCGATCAGGCTGCAGAACGACGCTCACGTTTCGTTCCGGTTCATCCCGTCCTCCCATGGGACAGGGGAGCGACATAGCTGCAGGGGAGCCAGCTCAGGTAGGGATTATTGGGGGGGTTCTGATCTGTTCCTGCAGGAGGGAGAGGGACAGCAAATACACGGGAGAGGGGAAGGTTTGCACCGTCTGGTTTGGAGGTTGGAGCGGGGACAGGAAATGCACAGGGTGGAGAAAGGGAGGAGGCCGGGGGTGGCAGACCTGCTGGGAGTTGTTTAATAAGTGGCCTAGATTCTTGGAACAGACCCATGAGGTTCGGAGGTGGAAATGCTCCAATCTGGTGAACAGAAAATAACCCACGTAGATGGGGCTGGGAAAAAGGACCAGACTCCTAGTGCTGGAGCCTGACCCAACTAACCAGTGGGTGCCTTTAAATATGAAGGGGGAAGCCACCAGTCAGGCTTAGGGGAGATTCCCCTGCCTCATATCCAGCTCCTCACAAGGAGGAGGGTGTTGGGCTTCCTACAAGAGATCTCTCCCTAGACTCTGCTCGGGGCAGCATCTCCGGTATCAATCTGTGGCTAGTAGGTGTGTGATGGATCTGCTGGGAGAGAGGAGGGGTGTCTCTTCGCCCCCTCACCCTGGTGTTTGCTGGGTGGTCTGAGTGGGGTGGGGGTGGGACTCTGTTGGCTGCGGTCCACCCAGAGTTTCCGTTGGATTGGCTCCTCTCCCCCGTGAATAGTGGGGCTGTGAATGGGGCAGCAGGTCCTGAGTGTGGGGCTCTGGCTCTTTCAGGGGACGGTGACCTTCGAGGAGGTGGCTGTGTATTTCACCAGGGAAGAGGGGGCTCTGCTGGACCCCGCTCAGAGAGCCCTCTCCAGAGACGTCATGCAGGAGACCTATGAGACTGTGACCTCGCTGGGTAAGGGTTCCTGTCCCCTCGGTTCTTGGAAGGGGAACTGAAGAGATGAGGTTCACGCCACCCCCACAATGCCACCTCTGCTCTGTCCTGTTCCAGCATCACCCCAGCATGCCAGTGACACACACACGACCAGAGACCCTCCCCTGCTGCTGAACGCTGTGGGAAGAGAGCACAGGAGCAGAATCGCACAGTGTCAAATATCTCCTGTTTGCACAAGTAAAACGGGGGGTTAGGTCCAGCATAACGAGCAGAAGCTTCCTACCCCTGGCCTTCTCTCAAACCCTGAGCCTTTCCACCCAGACCAGAAAGTGCTTGGGGTGTAAGAAGCAGGCTGCTGGAGTCAGAGCGGCTGGTCCAGGGTTACTGATCACACAGACCTTGAATGCTGGCTGGGGGAATCCAGACAAGGGAGCTCCAGCAGCAGAACATTGAAACTCAGCCAGGATTACAGATGACACAACTCCTCACTGCTCCAGATTGCCCCGTGCATGGGACAATGGCCCAGGTTGCTGGTGAAAATCCTTGAGACCTGGAGAGTTGCTCCCCCCATCCCCATGTGCAATAGCCACAATCTCTCTTCTCTGTAGACTTGGTTTTTTGAGTCCCTCAATTCTGAAGTCACATGACCCCGATTCTTATTTTTCACATTCTGTTTTTCTAGACTATTTAGAGTCTGTTGCTTGTGAATGATAGTTTCTAATTTCCCAGTGTTCTCCACAGCCAGGGATTTTCCTACTCCCTCCCATTGCACTGGACTCACTAGGTTCCCTGGTATTTAAGAACGGACACACTGGGACAGACCAAAGGTCCATCTAGCCCAGTGTCCTGTCTTCCGACAGTGACCAGCGCCGGGTGTCCCAGAGGGAATGAACAGAACAGGGAATCATGAAGTGATTCATCTCCTGTCACCCATTCACAGCTTATGACAAACAGAAGTTAGGGACACCATCCCTGCCTATCCTGGCTAATAACCATTCACGGACTTGTGCTCAATAGATTTCTCATGGTGTGTGTTTGTTTTTTTTGTATCCCTATTATAATCTTGGCCTTCACAACGTCCTCTGGCAAGGAGTTCCCCAGGTTGACTGTGCGTTGTGTGAAGAAATACTTCCTTTTGTTTCTTATAAACCTGCTGCCTATTAATTTGATTGGGTGATTCCTAGTCCTTGTGTTCTGAGAAGGAGTAAATGACACTTCCTTCTTTACTTTCTCCACAGTAGACATGCTTTTATAGACCTCTCTCATATGCCCTCTTGTCTCTTTTCCAAGCTGAAAAGTCCCAGTCTTACATATCTCTCCTCATACAGAAGCTGTTTCATACTCCTAGTCTGGGTTTTTTTGCCCTTTTCTGAACCTTTTCCAATTGCAATGTATCTTTCTTGAGATGGGCCGACCACATCTGCACACAATATTCAAGATGTGGGCGTACCATGGATTTATATAGAGGCAAGTTATTTACTGTCTTATTATCTATCCCTTTCTTAATGATTCCCAACACCCTGTTCGCTTTTTGACTGCCTCTGCACCCTGAGTGGATGTTTTCAGAGAACTATCGACAATGACTCCAAGATCCCTCTCTTGAGTGGAAACAGCTAATGTAGACCCCATCATTTTATATGTATAGTTGGGATTATGTTTTCCAATGGGCTGCACTAGGTGCTATCCTGACATCTAGGACTGCTGAGATCCTGCATTCAGTGATATCCCTGCCCTTCCTGTTCCCTTTCTCCACTGAACCCCACCAGCCCATTCTTAGTGTTCCCAGCTTCCCCAGGACTCTCTCATTGTGTCTGGACCTCTCTCTCTCTGCAAGAAGCAGTTCCAGGGAGACTTGTCCTCTGTCTGGAGTCTTCAACTTCTGGGACATGGATTTACTTTCTCTGTGTTTTAGGAGATGCTTTGAAATTGAGTGTCTGTGACATTAACCACAGTACAATCTTGACTGGTTGAACAGCTGTTTCCCCTCAGTTGCCCCTCAGTTCCCCTCAGTTGCGTTTTCAGTCAGGACTCCCCAAGGCACACCAGGTCACACTAAGCACTGAAGTGAAATTAATAGAATGTTTTGTTTTTTTTATGACAGAGTCTTATGCAATCACCTGAACTCCTTTGTTTTCTTTCATCTGAGCAGGGTTTCCCATTTCCAAACCTGATGTGTTTTCCCAGCTGGAAGAAGGGGAAGAGCCATGGGTCTCAGAGCTCCAGGGTTCAGAGGAAAGACAGACCCTGAGAGCTCCCTGCAAAGGTGAGGAAACATGAAACCAACTCAGAATCTGTAAGTGCCTGAAGGAAACATCTGGGCTGCCCTACGAAGCCCTTGGGAGGTCACTCAGTTCATTATTGTCCCTAGCAGGGGTCATAACCTCAGGGTAACTATAGCTCATGGCTTCCTGTAGGTCCGAGCAGACATCAGGCAGTAGCTTCCTCCCTTCCCCCCATGAATTTGATGGGATGTGAAGGCTGAATTGATCCCCTCCTCTCTCCCAGTTAGGGGAAGTGTTTGGAGGAGTTCAGTTCCTGTTTTTATTTGACCTCTCTCCAGCACTTTTTTTCGTTGGCCTTCCCCTTTCCATCCCTGTTTGAGGTTTCTGTCTCTACCGCAGCAGGTGATGCGATGGCATGTGAGAAAGAGGAGCAGAATTCTCAGCAGGAAGATGCTGGGCAAGTGGATAAACACAGAGCATTATCACGATGCATCAGACGATGCTTTGACTTCTTTAATCCTATATCAGAGTCGCTATGCCTGGAGATGAAAGTGTCAAAAACCTGGAAGGGGAATTTGATCCCAAGCACCGTGTGATCATTAGGAGTTTAAATCCCAGGTTCCATCAATTGGTAAAGCCACTTCTGGCAAGGGGGCTGTTTTGTCCCCCATTATGGGGGATGCTATGTTACTAAAAAAATTTTAAATAACCTAACTAATTCTATGGCATGGGGAATGGTCCCCTTCATGATGCAGATGTTGAGGAAATAGAAGTGGGTTTTTTATTGAATTTATCCTTTGTAGGTGCTAAAAAAAGTGTATGAAATGAAATCAGTGTTGGAAATCTAATAGCTGCAGAAAAATAGCTAGTTTTGAATAGAAACTCCAGCTCTGATAACTAACAGGCCTGTATCCAGTCCCTTGCCTGGAATTGTGCCACCAAATTAAAGAAAAGCCGGGCATGTTTCAGGAAGCCATTCCTCACTAACACTGCTGAGATTTTGAGTGCTTTTGTAAAGGATTCTACTTCAGGGAAGTGTACATTTACCCTAACCAAGGCCAAGGATTTGGAAAGAACTGGGGTTGAATGAGTACACGCTCCGTTCTTGGTTTCCATCCCAGTAAAAGAAGCTATGGTGACCAAAGCCCCAAGGAAAATTGTTTGTTTGTACAACTCACTGATTACAGATCCAAAGCATGCCAGGGTTAGATTGAGAACAATCATCCTTCACCATTTGGATCCAAAGAGAGAGAGTGCTTCATAGGACATTCCCTCCTCATGGATTCCAAACTGGGTGCCTCATTGGGTAATGTCAAAGTCAGCTTCAGGACTCACATAATTTGTCAGACCATTCTGTTTATTAGCAAAGCACTTTGCCAATGCACACAGATATGTGAGCCCCCTGCAAAGGCTCAAGCTAACTTATTTATACAGATAAGCCAATTTAACATAAGAGACAAAAGGAAGCAGAAACTGACAAATATACATACATATCTTACTTGCATACTAATGTTTACCAATCTCCCAGCTCAGTAGGAGCTCTAAGTTAATTAGTTTGAGGACCCATTGTCTCACACTCCTTAATGTTTCTCTTCTTGACAACTATATTTCAACAAACCCTTCAAGTAGCATTTCTTTAATGAATTATAATTTCAATATAATTCATTCTATTTTCACAGAAACAAGGACTTTCAGGCTGTGGAAATGATGGCAACCAATGAGGCAACGAATGTGTCCGGTTCCAGTTTCAGACTTGCAGATACTCGCATGTTGAGTCCTGATTCTCTGGTTTTGTGTCTGATGCTCCGGCTTCACAATAAAGCTAATGTTGGCACAGCTGCCCCCATGTAGCTGCACTGGTGTAGCATGCTATTACAGATGCTCTAAGCCAATGGGAGAGATCTCTCCCGTCGGACTTCATTAGTCCAGCCCCCTCAAGCTATATGTCCTGCTGACGTAGCGCTATCTACACAGGGCGTTAGGGCTGTGTAACTACATTGCTCAACTCTGGATTTTTCACACCCCTGAGCAATATAGTTATACCGATAAATGCCTTTTAGAAGAACCAGCGATATATGAACTCAGAGAATTGGTTGGGACCTACGTTGGGACAAACCAGAACTAGAGCCAAGGTTCAGTTGTTGGCAACGGGGATTAAAAGAAAATGAACTCATATGACAAGAATTTGAGCTCTTTGAATATGTTATTGTTTCCAATGAAAAAGAATTTATTGGTTAAAGAGTAGGAGACTAATTGTGTGATAATCTGAATCACTTTGTAAAACAAAGTGTCTTGTTTTTTTTGTTTTGTTAGTCATACAGGAAGTGACAGCTGATCTTGAAAAGTTAATTTGCTTTAATTTACCCCCTGTAGTGTAAGGAGTTCTGGTAGAAAACCTCACTCCAATGGTTGGGGTGGAAGAATGTGTGTGAGAGTGTATAAGTGAATATTGGCCCAGTATAGATTTTAAATTTTTGTGTTTCAAATAGAACTTATTTTGCTTAGTTTCAAAGTCTATTTCTAGTGAAAGCAAAAGTATTCGAAGAGACAATTTGTAGAAGTTTTTACAAGTTCTTACACTTAGACTGTAAGGGTCACTGACTTCCCCACTTCTCTAATTTGCAAAGGAAAGTCATCTGTCATAGGATGTGTTCAGCAGGTAGGAAAGTTGCAGTCCTCAACCACCAAGGAAAAGGCTGAAGTCCATTACCTTTTAGGTCAAGAAGCCATCTGAAGTCTGGTCTATGCTGAAAAGCGATGTTGACGTAGCCACCTCTCTCAGGGGTGTGAAAAGTCCACTCCACTGAGAGAAGTAGTTAATGTGACCTCAGCCCCAGCGTAGACAGTGTTAGGTTGTCAGAAGAATACTTCCAGTGTTTGAAGTATAGACAGAGCCTGAGACAGACCGATCCCCTATGGGAAGTGAGTCATGACATGAATTCCAATTTTGACCCATTTCCCTATATGTGAGGGAGGTACTAGTATGGAGGGCTGGGCCAGCTGTCCGATCGCCTGGTTCCTCAACTGTAGCTACAGCTCTTCGTACCCATCCACCCAAAGACTGAGAGAAATGGAGAGTTCCAACTGTTGTTATTTTAGTATCTTATTGTTCCTTTCTCGGTTTTTTGTGCTGGTCTTTCTATTATATCAGGGGGTGAGGGTATAGCTCAGTGCATGTTGTGACAAAGCTCTGTCCTTGTCTCTATGGGTCCCACGTTTCCTGGTGGATTTTGCTAGCCTCAGAGGCTCACTGTGACCCTCCACATACAATTCCCTGGGCCGCTTCCCCACAGCAGCCCCCACTCAGTATCTCCTTCGCTGTTACCTCAGGGCCTCCTTCCTTGCACCTGATGTGGATTTGCACTGCTTGGTTCCTCCAACAGCACGGCTTCCTCCTACAGATCCTGACACATGCGCCTCACTGACGAACTGGGAGGCTTTTCACGAGTTCCAGCCAGGCCTTGATGGGCTTCAGGTATTCCAATCAACCTAGCTATCTCCACTGCTTTCTAGAAGGATCTTAATTGGCCCCAGGTGTCTTGATTAACCTGAAACAACTGCCGTTTGGTTACTATGGTACCAAGGATTTGTTTAGCCTGGGGCTAAAATACCTGTTCCTCACTACTTTACTATAGCCGTCTTGCCTTGCCCCCTCGCAATGTGTGACAAAAGCTTATTGGTGCCAATTGGCAAAGGGGTCACTGTCATTCACAAGCAACTCCTGTCTCAGACCTGACAAATTCACCACACCTAGGACCCAGAGCAGGGGTGGGGGAATCTTCCTTACAGTGGGGGGGCCACCGGCGTCCAAACTGTGACATCCCCATGACACCCCTTTCCCCCCAGCCCTCACTCACTCCGCCCCTTCTCCCTGAGGCCCCAATCTCACACCGCCCCTTCTCCCTGATGCCACCCCTCCCTCCCTCTGAGGCCACACCCACAGAACGCCTCTTCCCCCAAGGCTCCACCTTGTTCCCCCCTCCGTCGTCCGTTCTTAGGGCTGCTAAAAAGTGCTGGGCCCATGGCCCTCTAAACCCCCCTTGTCCTGCACCCTGACACACAGCCAGGCAGGCAGCAGTGTGTGTGAGTGTGTGTATGTGACAGAGACTGCTGGGCTGTGCTGAGCCAGTGCGGGAAGTGGGGGCTGATGTCGGGGCTGTCCCGCTCCCCCTGACTCAGGACTGCGGTGTCCCCTCTCCCCCTGACTCAGGACTGGTTGCTTCCAGCAGCTGTCTGAACTTAGGGACAGCGTGCCAACACACTCACTCTTCCACAACACACACGCTCCCCGAACACACACACTGTCTGTCCCGAACACACACACACTCTCTGCCCACCATGCCCACGGCAGCTGAAAAGCAGCTGGCAATCGAGTCGGATGCCCATGGAACAATGGGATAGAGAAACCTGCCTCGTGTGGCTGCCCACGAGGCATTGCAAACCCTTCCCAAAGCACCCTGCGGCCAGTTGCACAGTGGGATAGCGTCCCACAATGCACTGCTCTCTGTGGGGATCCAAGAGCTGCTAGCCTGGATGCGCTCCGGTGACACAAGCAGCCTAGTGTGGACATGCAACAGCGGCTTAATTAAAACGTTTTAACTAAAGCAGCATAACTCTGTCGTGTAGACGTAGCCTGGCTCCCACTGGGGCCAAGGATGCTCAGGCACTGAAACTGAAGAGCCACAACTTCCTCCGGGCAGGTGCCTCGTGGGAGGGGCAGAGAGGTGTGAGCGGTTCTCAGGGCAGGTGAGGGGAGGGGACAGAGAGGAGTGTGTGGCAGGCTGGGCAGGTCTCATGGGAGGGCTCAGAGAAGTGTGGGTGGCGGGCAGAGTCTGTCTCAGGAGAGGGGGCAGAGAAGTGTGGGTGGCAGGCAGACCGTGGGGTAGGGGGCGGAGAGGCACGAGCAGCCGGCAATGAGGCCTTAGGGGAGGAGAGGAGCGAATGAAAGGTGGACCAGCAGGCCTCAGCCAAGGAGGCAGAGCGGGTGGGAAGAAGTCCCCCTGTTAATCCAGTGCTATCTACACTGGGATTAGGTTGGCATAATGGCATTGCTCAGGGGGGTTAAATTTTTTACCCCGCAAAGCAATGTCGTTACACTGACTTAATTTTGTAGCGCAGACTTGTCCAAAGAATCACACACACACCTTGGGAGCAAAACTTCACCTGCTTCTCTGCTTTACAGAATCCAACACAAGCAACGCTTGTCCGGCCGTGGGGGGCGTTGGCAGGGAGTCAGGTGTGGGCAGACACCATACGTTAGCCAGAGACGGGCACCATGGCTTAGCTGGCTAAAGCACCTGTCTTGTAAACAGGAGATCCTGGGTTCAACTCCCAGTGGTGCCTTGTTGAGTGGCTTTTGGGGCACCTGGTACTGGCTGCTGTCAGAAGACAAGATACAGAGATAGGTGGACCTTTGGTCTAGCCCAGTGATGCTGGTTTTGCTGTTTAAATTACACGCACAGGCACTGATGATAGAGTGACTGAAAGTTTGGGTGTTAAGAGCTGATAGGTCAGTGGTGCAGTCCCCTCGCAGATGACCCCCTCCCTCTGGGACAGGGGCAGGTCCGAGCTCTCACACCAAGTGGCTCATTGGGGCTGTGTTAGCCGACGGCCAAGGATGTTTGGTGAGGTGCCAGCTATGCCCGTTTATACCATCCGTGACTTTAACCGCTAGGACGCACTGTCCCTTCGCGGCGGGCAGCCCGGGTTAGGCTGACGGATGCCCCAAGGTCCTAACCACCCGTCACTTTAACTGCTAGAGCTCAGAGCTCCTTCGCAGCGGGCAGTCAATACTGACTGACAGGTGCCCCAATGGCAGCACTAAGAGCCTCTCCACACCCGTGACTTTAACTGCCCGTGACTTTAGAGCTCAGAGCTCCTTCGCAGCGGGCAGCCAGGATTGACTGACAGGTGCCCCAAGAGTTTGCCCCGTGGAGGCGGCACAACTCAACGCTAGGCTCTTAGTACTCTCACCTAATGGCCAGGCTTTAGAGCCAAAACGGCTGAGGTTCTTTAATTGTGTCGGCTGCTTTACAGTAAACCAGAGAAAACAAGTCAGGCTTATGCGCAAATGGTAACCAAAATTTATTAAGCTAGATTCTAATCATGTGGTTACAAAATTGCTCGTGCCTACTTATTTAAATGTAGAGATGTTACACACACAAACAAGTTACAAAACTGAAGCCACAATCCCAAAGAAAGAAAACAACGTATAGAGCTCTATTTCAAAATATGTGTACACTAAAGATAGGAGATCAGGTGTGGGTGCTTCTTACCCTCCTTGCATCTCTCGATTCCAGCGGTGCCAAGCCAGGATCGGTCACTCAATTCCGCGGAAAGACAAATAAGGGACAAGGCGTAGGGACCCTCTTAGCTGCAGAAGTCTTGGGAGGCTGTCACTTATCTGACCCGCAGATAGATAGTGAAAAGCACTCAAAAATCATGGTGCTGTAGGTCCCCTACTTATACCTCTGTACTCCTTTATTCTCTTTCTCCTTTCTTATGCCAAATTGAGGCTGGTCTGTCTGGGTGACACCAGCTTTCGCAAGAGTAGTTTACACTTGCAAGGGAGAGAAACAATAAGTGTTGACTACTGGACATTTCTTTTATCAGGGTAAATATTTTCCCACCTAGGATGTTGGGGTGTGTGCATCACGCTATTTAGTAGGGACTAAGAGCCATGTCTGTCACAGGGCCTCTGCCTGCTGTGAGCTTAATCGTCCTATCTGTTCCCAGAGGCACATTGTAGCAGCACACCTGTGCTTTCACAGCTTCAAAGGCTGTGCTGGAATATATGTTAAGTGCCCTGTTCCTGCTTCCTCCTGTGTTTCCAGCAATGCTGGTCTGAGAGGGGGGGGCTGTCTGTCTGGCTACACTTGCCTCTATATAAATCCATGGTACACCCACATCTTGAATATTGTGTGCAGATGTGGTCGGCCCATCTCAAAAAAGATACATTGCAATTGGAAAAGGTTCAGAAAAGGGAAAAAAAAACCCGGACTAGGAGTACGAAACAGCTTCTGTATGAGGAGAGATATGTAAGACTGGGACTTTTCAGCTTGGAAAAGAGACAAGAGGGCATATGAGAGAGGTCTATAAAAGCATGTCTGCTGTGGAGAAAGTAAAGAAGGAAGTGTTATTTACTCCTTCTCAGAACACAAGGACTAGGAATCACCCAATCAAATTAATAGGCAGCAGGTTTATAAGAAACAAAAGGAAGTATTTCTTCACACAACACACAGTCAACCTGGGGAACTCCTTGCCAGAGGACGTTGTGAAGGCCAAGATTATAATAGGGTTACAAAAAAAAAAAAAAAAAACAACCATGAGAAATCTATTGAGGACAGGTCCGTGAATGGTATATGAGCCAGGATGGGCAGGGATGGTGTCCCTAACTTCTGTTTGTCATAAGCTGTGAATGGGTGACAGGAGATGAATCACTTCATGATTCCCTGTTCTGTTCATTCCCTCTGGGACACCTGGTGCTGGTCACTGTCAGAAGACAGGACACTGGGCTAGATGGACCTTTGGTCTGTCCCAGTGTGGCCATTCTGAAATACTAGGGAATCTAATGAGTCCACTGCAATGGGAGGGAGTAGGAAAATCCCTGGGTGTGGAGAACACTGGGAAATTAGAAACTATCATTCACAAGCAACAGACTCTAAATAGTCTAGAAAAGCAGAATGTGAAAAATAAGAATCGGGGTCATGTGACTTCAGGAATGAGGGACTCAAAAAACCAAGTCTGCAGAGAAGGTAGATTGTGGCTAGTGCACATGGGGACGGGGGAAGCAACTCTCCAGGTCTCAAGGATTTTCACCAGCAACCGAGGCCATTGTCCCATGCACGGGGCAATCCGGAGCAGTGTAATCCTGGCTGAGTTTCAATGTTCTGCTGCTGGAGCTCCCTTGTCTGGATTCCCCCAGCCAGCATTCAAGGTCTGTGTGATCAGTAACCCTGGACCAGCCGCTCTGACCCCAGCAGCCTGCTTCTTACACCCCAAGCACTTTCTGGTCTGGGTGGAAAGGCTCAGGGTTTGAGAGAAGGCCAGGGGTAGGAAGCTTCTGCTCGTTATGCTGGACCTAACCCCCCGTTTTACTTGTGCAAACAGGGGATATTTGACACTGTGCGATTCTGCTCCTGTGCTCTCTTCCCACAGCGTTCAGCAGCAGGGGAGGGTCTCTGGTCGTGTGTGTGTCACTGGCATGCTGGGGTGATGCTGGAACAGGACAGAGCAGAGGTGGCATTGTGGGGGTGGTGTGAACCTCATCTCTTCAGTTCCCCTTCCAAGAACCGAGGGGACAGGAACCCTTACCCAGCAGAGGTCACATTCTCACAGGTCTCCTGCATGACGTCTCTGGAGAGGGCTCTCTGAGCGGGGTCCAGCAGAGCCCACTCTTCCCTGGTGAAATACACAGCCACCTCCTCGAAGGTCACCGGCCCGTGAAAGAGCCAGAGCCCCACACTCAGGACCTGCTGCCCCACTCACAGCCCCACTATTCGTGGGGGAGAGGAGCCAATCAAACGAAACTCTGGGTGGACCGCAGTCAACAGAGTCCCACCCCCACCCCGCTCAGAGCACCCAGGAAACACCAGGGTGAGGGGGCGAAGAGAGAGCCCCTCCTCTCTCCCAGCAGATCCATCACACACCTACTAGCCACAGACTGATACCGGAGATGCTGCCCCGAGCAGGGTCTAGGGAGAGATCTCTTGTAGGAAGCCCAACACCCTCCTCCTTGTGAGGAGCTGGATATGAGGCAGGAGAATCTCCCCTAAGCCTGACTGGTGGCTTCCCCCTTCAATTTCAAGGCACCCGCTGGTTAGTTGGGTCAGGCTCCAGCACTATGAATCTGGTCCTTTTTCCCAACCCCATCTATGTGGGTTATTTTCTGTTCACCAAATTGGAGCATTTCCACCTCCGAACCTCATGGGTCTGTTCCAAGAACGTAGACCACTTATTAAACAACTCCAGGCAGGTCTGCCACCCTCTGGCCTCCTCCCTTTCTCCATCCTGTGCATTTCCTGCCCGCCCCAACCTCCAAACCAGACGGTGCAAACCTTCCCCTCTCCCGTGTATTTGCTGTCCCTCTCCCTCCTGCAGGAACAGATCAGAACCCCCCCAATAATCCCTACCTGAGCTGGCTCCTCTGCAGCCATGTCGCTCCCCTGTCCCATGGGAGGACGGGATGAACCAAAACGAAACGTGATCGTCGTTCTGCAGCCTGGCCCGGCGAGAAGGGCCGTTGTGGAGGTTTGGGAACGGGCATTAGTTCATTTCAAATCACGCTTCCCCCAGGCTCTTTCCCTGCAGAGTGAGATCTGAGATTCTGCAATACTGAGAAAATGCTAAAAGAAAAGGAGTACTTGTGGGACCTTAGAGACTAACCAATTTATCTGAGCATGAGCTTTTGTGAGCTACAGCTCACTTCATCGGATGCATACCGTGGAAACTGCAGAAGACATTATATACACAGAGACCATGAAACAATACCCCCTCCCACCCCACTCTCCTGCTGGTAATAGCTTATCCAAAGTGATCATCAAGTTGGGCCATTTCCAGCACAAATCCAGGTTTTCTCACCCTCCGCCCCCCACACAAATTCACTCTCCTGCTGGTGATAGCCCATCCAAAGTGACAACTCTCTACTTAATCTCTGGCTTACAGCAGAGACCTGGCCCCTCCTGCCAGGCTAGGCCCACAGACACGCTTTTAACCTCCTTTCTCCCTCCCGCATCCCAAAACAAAGTCTCTGAACGCAATCCTAGAAAAAAGCAGAACCAAAGGAGTCCCTTTCGAGGATTCCCTCTGACACTGACCCCACGGCAGCCACACCCCAGCAGGAGGGACATGGAGTCAGGAACTGGGTTTTCCTCTCTCTCATCCTCATCTTGTCCACAGGAAAGTGATTCTCCCCACAGTGCAGTAATACATCTGTCTGGGCAGATGAGAGAGCTGGAAATCTCTTTCAAAACTCTTTTATCCCACGGACCCTGTCAGTCTCTCTATCTCCTTTTCCCTGTGCCCTCTCCATGCCTGTCTGCTAGGAAACTCTCATTCCTGGGTTGTTTGCTCCCCCATGGCTGGATTTGCTCCTGCAAATGGCAGGAGAAATGGGGTGGGGGGCTGTTTGTGTAGAGTCATTTTATAGTCCTTCACTGCCTGCCTGGGATTTCCCCATTGCCTGCCTAGGACCCCCACCTGCCCTCCACCAGGATCTGCCAGCCCATTTGCCTGGGACCCCCTCCTCCTCCCAGCAGGACCCCCTGACGCTTTACAGGAGGACCCCTCACTCTGCGCCAGGGACCGCCCCACCACAGTGCTGTGCACTGGGCATGGCAATGGTCCCAGGAGCCAGCTGGGCAATCCCAGACAGAGCCCCTGGTACAGCACCAGGCAGCATCTAATCCCCTGCCCCACCTGCCCAAGAGACCCCCACCCCCACTGGTCTGCAGCCAACAGGCCCCCAGCGATACCCACCTCCAGGACCCATAGCCTTAGGGCTGGGCACATCAGAACTATCCCCCAAAACCCCAAACCCTCCAGAACCCACCAACCTGACTAGGGTCCCCCCTGCCCAGCCACCCAGAGGCCTCCCCCTACCACAATGCCCCTTCAGCTCCCGCTGCAATCTCCCCACACAGACACCTGCCCCCCCAGCAACAGTGTTCCCTCACAGTGTCTGACAAGTGGACAGAAAGTTATCACAACCCCCTGCTGGCCAGTCACACAGGCAGGGGGAGCCCGGAGGGACGCCTCTTTAACAGGAGAAGGGAAGCCATGGAGGGCCAAAATAAGTAAGACATTTCCATACTCTGTCACTAGCAAATAATGGCCACCGTGGATCCACCCCAGAGTTGGCTACAGCTTTGTACTGCCGGAAGCCCCTCCTCACGGAGACCCTTTGTCATGGGGTTTGGGATACTTCTGGACCACGCTGCAGTCAGAGGGACCTCCTCATCCTGTGCCAGCTGGAGAAAAGAAAAGGGTCCAGCCAACTCGACCTATTCGACATTGGTGAGGCCTCTATTCGACATTGGTGAGGCCTCATCTGGAGTACTGTGTCCAGTTTTGGGCCCCACACTACAAGAAGGATGTGGATAAACTGGAGAGAGTCCAGCGAAGGGCAACAAAAATGATTAGGGGTCTGGAACACATGAGTTATGAGGAGAGGCTGAGGGAGCTGGGATTGTTTAGCCTGCAGAAGAGAAGAATGAGGGGGGATTTGATAGCTGCTTTCAACTACCTGAAAGGGGGTTCCAAAGAGGATGGCTCTAGACTGTTCTCAATGGTAGCAGATGACAGAACGAGGAGTAATGGTCTCAAGTTGCAGTGGGGGAGGTTTAGATTGGATATTCGGAAAAACTTTTTCACTAAGAGGGTGGTGAAACACTGGAATGCGTTACCTAGAGAGGTGGTAGAATCTCCTTCCTTAGAGGTTTTTAAGGTCAGGCTTGACAAAGCCCTGGCTGGGATGATTTAACTGGGAATTGGTCCTGCTTCGAGCAGGGGGTTAGACTAGATGACCTTCTGGGGTCCCTTCCAACCCTGATATTCTATGATTCTATGAACTCTCTTGTTACCAACTGGGAACCACCCATCCCCCAAACAGGGGGAGGCCTCTGGCTTTGATGGGTATTGAATATATGGCTAGTCTCTTTTATCAGTAAACATTTTTAACAGAGAGAAAGGAGGGAACAAATGATTCTCAAAGGAGAAGGAAAGATGATCATTGTTGCAGGGGGATTAATTTCCCAACCAGGATGTAGAAGCTCTCAGGGCGACAGGTTCCCCCCAAAGAAGGACAAGTTCCTAGGATTTAGAGACATGGGGAACAGCCCCAAACTCGAGAGGATTTTTAATTGACATTTGATAATGACATCGTAAGAGGGAAACCTGAGATTTGAGATCAGTGTTCAGCAATGAAAGAGAAAGGGTGGAAATCTGAGGGATTTTGGATCCATTTATGCAAATTATAGAGAGGAAAGTGGAAAATGAGAGGGATTTTATAGCAGATGTTGATAGGAGGTTGTCACGGAGTCCCTGGGCGATGCTCTGGAACTGCTCCCTACGAAGCCAGGCAGGACTCCGGGGAAGTCTCCTTTCTGTGAGCAGCCTGTCTTCAGGACACACAGCTCACCGAGCTTTCACCTTCCTGGGTCTGACCTCGGAGCATTCAGCATCCTCTGCCCCTCCGTCCGCTTCTCACAGCGAGTCTGCTCAGGCAGGGCTCCTGGGGAAGCCAGAGGGTCCTGCCCCCCAACTCCGCAGTCAGACGGGACTCTCAGCCAGCCAGTAAAACAGAGGTTTATTAGATGACAGGAACATGGTCTAAAACAGAGCTTGCAGGTGCAGAGAACAGGACCCCTCAGCTGGGTCCATTTTGGGGGCAGTGAGCCAGACAACCACGCCTGCACTTCACTCCAACTCCCTCCAGCCCCTCCTCCTCTGGGCTTTGTTCCTTTCCCAGGCCAGGAGGTCACCGGATTCCTTTGTTCTCCAACCCTTTAGCTCTCACCTTGCAGGGGGGAAGGGCCCAGGCTATCAGTGGCAAGGAAACAGGGTGTTGGCCATTCTCTGTGTCCAGACCCCTGCACACACATGCCCTCTAGGGCTCTGCAATGATCATACACCCTTATTGCACCACCTAGATACTAAAAAACTTCATAGGGGAAACTGAGGCACCCCCACACTATTCAGAGGAAACATTAAGAACAGTCCCACTTTGTCACATCTCTCCCCCCTTCGAGATCGAACTGAGCGGAGTCACTTTAGCCGGTGACCTGGGGAAGTTCGAAGCCACCAACATTCCCATGGGTGCCCCAGCATCTCTCCCATTCCTTGGGAGGAGTTACACCAGGCCCTTCCAGTTTCACGCCCTCCCTTAGGTCAGTGGTGGTCGATAGCACTCGCAGGCCGCATGTGGGAAGGTTTCTGTGGCCCATGCCCTTTGGCCACCCCAAAACCCCAGGGGGTCAAACTGGGATTGGGTCTTCTCCCCAACAAGCTGGCCAAACACAGCCACTTGGTTATGGGACTGTTTAACTTTCTTAACAGCTTTCACTTCATCGGAGACCTTCTCAAAGCTCTCCACACCGGGTCTTTCAACAGGACAGTCAGTGGATCCATTCACAACAGAAAATTTCTGGCTGTTAGGAACTGAAACTTTCTTGATAAAATCACTTTCACACCCTTCAGTGGCAGTAAACTGCTTGCAAAGACTCCATGAGGATTCCTTTCCCTAGGGGCTTTTCTATGCAATAATTCACCCCTCACAGAAATTCTGCCCTTACCCTCTTCACCGAGGGCTTGCTCTAGAGGAACACTTTCCTGAGCAACAACAGACTCTTTCTGGGTCTCCCTTACATCCAGAATCACCTCTGGCCCATCCGGCGGATTCCTACACAATCCCCTTTCAGGCAAACTTACAGACTTCCTAGACAAAAGGTCAGAAGCATTCTCCTTCCCTTTGCCACACACAAGTTCAGGAATCTTTTCCTTCTTGCTACCGGTTTCCACACCCTCAGGAGGTAACACAATCACATCACCTTCCTGCTCTCCTTGTGCCCTGGCTAGGATCTCACCCTGATTAGACAGAGTTGCTACACCCTTTCCAACAACACACTAGCAACAGGCAAAATACAAGCACCAGAATTGTCTCGTCTCTGGGATTTTACATAGACCCTAACTGGATGCGACCTAGTTACAGGGCCATTCTCCTGAGCAGACACAAACTTAGGACCCTTCCCTTCCTGGGCTTTAGCTGAATCCAGAACCAGCTCTGAGACAACTGCACGCCCCTCAACCATTACAGGCTGAAAGGCCCCTTCTGTCTGCTCCACAGACAAAGAAGAGCCGGACACACTTTCTCCTTTCCCAGACACCCAGCTTGGGACCTCTCTCCCCTTGTCCCAGCACACAAGGGTGGTCACAGACAACTGCTTGGAGATCAGGGTAGCTCCCTCCATTGGCAAGTCAATACCCCTGACAGACATAGGCATGTTTCCTTCACTGTCCCAATTCTCCACCCAGCTAACAGGTAAGGTCCAGGGACACTCCTCTTCCACTCTCCTCGACTTCCCACCCTGCTGACTAGACACAGCCATCAGCTCACAAGGCTGCCTAGGCTCATCCAGACTTTCCTTACCCAGCACCTTGCCACTCCCCACAGATCCCCTGCCCTGCCTGTGTCTCCCCCACTCAGCTGGGGTCTCAGCTCCCCCTTTGCTCAGCACTGCCCTTGCTGTCCCAGTGAAGGTAGGCAGCGAGCTCCCTGCTTTCCTCACTGCATCAGAGCCAGCGTGAGCCCCCACTCCGGTGTGCAAGGGGGGCGGGGAGCATCTCTCTGTCCCACCCAACTCCAGGGGTCTGGTTAAAGTCAGGCAGATAGCTTGAGCCTAGCTGCTCCTCCCTGCTGCCAGCCAGGTCATCTGCATTTTAACTAACCATTTCCCTCTCCACCGATTGGTTCCCTGGATTCAAACCCTTGGCAGTTACAGGAGTACGGCCTGGATCCTGTCCCAAAGAGACACAGTCATCCCATAACAGGGTCTTGCAGCTGGTGTCCTGGAGAACCCCAACGACCAGCCAGCCCCACCCCTCCTGGGTCTGCACAGGGATCTGGGCCATAGGCAGGGCGAGGGGCTTCGTCCCTGGGACCCTCACCCAGCTCACACAGCCCCTCAGCCTCTGAGGCTGCACCACCCAGGGTCTGACACCAGTTCTCTCTGTCCCAGGATCTCGCCACCCCAGGAATGTCTCCCCATTCACCATCACCTTCTGCTCCCACTGGGGGTCTGAGGGGCCTGGCCCAAGGAAACTCCACACAGACATATAGGTTGGGACCAGGAGTGGGAGCCTGTCCACCTCCCCACCCATCTGGCTGACGGAGTCTACGGCCTTGGGACCCAGCAAGGGAGCTAGACACCGGGGCTTTTCCGCAGGGTCCCCCGGTTCAAATCTCCAGCCTGCTCAAAGGCAGTGAGGTGGGCATCCACATCCCCCCTCCTTAACCAGGAGCAGCAATTTAGTCTCGAGGTTCCCTGTGGAACTGGCCCCCCGGGGTCTATCCCCACTCACCCCTGGGGGGTCCCCTAGGCCTCTCCACTCCCCCATCACCAGTTCATGCTGCTGCTGCTGCTTCTGCAGCTCTTTCTCGGGCTCTCGCTGTCTCTCACGGTCCTCTTGCTCTCTCGGACTCAGCTCCAATCCTGTCCGACTCCGATCCCCGGATGGGGAACCCGATCGTGAAGACCCTCGTCTGGTCGGGGACAGGAGTCTTGGCGATGCCTGGCCACCACTCCAGCTGCTCCCAGATCCTGCTATAGCCCCATTTCGGGTCAGGAATCTGTCCCTTAGAGCGGTCATCCTCCTCCAGCTGCACGATTAACTGTGCTTTGGTGAACTTTCCAACGCTCAACCCTCTCTTTCTGCACAGGGTTACAATGTCCTTCTTCAGGAGACGGTGACAGGCCCTCACTCCGCCCTTCCCAAGTTGTGGACTCACAGGCCTGTGTGCTCTCAGCTCCCCACGGTTTCCAGGGAGAACCCCTAGTGTGCCAGCCCTTCTCGAGATCACCCCCTCTTTGTCAGGGTCGAGCGGCAGACTCCTCCGTCCCTGGGACCGCTCGCTGCAATCCCCAGGGGAACCCTGTTACTGCAAAAGTCCTTCTCTCTGGTCACACACTTCCAGGAGTTAACCGCCCCCTGAAACTCTCTCTCTCTGAATCTTCAGCACGTCTGGTCCCCGTCAATCCCCCTTCATTTTACTGCTCCCCAGTCACTTACTGCAGGAAGCGCTGTCCACAGGGTGCAGTACATCCCACCCCTGCCACCAGTTGTCACGGAGTCCCTGGGCGAGGCTCTGGAACTGCTCCCCATGAAGCCAGGCAGGACTCTGGGGCAGTCGCCTTTCTGTGAGCAGTCTGTCTTCAGGACACACAGCTCACCCAGCTTCCACCTTCCTGGGTCTGACCTCGGACCATTCAGCATCCTCTGCCCCTCCATGCCCTTCCCACAGCGAGTCCGCTCAGGCAGGGCTCCTGGGGAAGCCAGAGGGTCCTGCCCCCCAACTCCGCAGTCAGACGGGACTCTCAGCCAGCCAGTAAAACAGAGGTTTATTAGATGACAGGAACATGGTCTAAAACAGAGCTTGCAGGTGCAGAGAACAGGACCCCTCAGCTGGGGTCATTTTGGGGGGGACAGTGAGCCAGACAAACACGTCTGCCCTTCACTCCATGTCCCAGCCAGCCCCCAACTGAAACTCCCTCCAGCCCCTCCTCCTCTGGGCTTGGTTCCTTTCCCGGGCCAGGAGGTCACCGGATTCCTTTGTTCTCCAACCCTTTAGCTCTCACCTTGCAGGGGGGAAGGGCCCAGGCCATCAGTGGCCAGGAAACAGGGTGTCGGCCATTCTCTGTGTCCAGACTCCTGCACACACCTGCCCTCTAGGGCTCTGCAATGATCATACACCCTTATCCCACCACCTAGATACTTAAGAACTGCCTAGGGGAAACTGAGGCACCCCACACTATTCAGAGGAAACATTAAGAACATTAAGAACAGTCCCACTTTGTCACAGAGGTAAAAGCTGAGTGTATTTCCCACCACTATTTGGTCAATGAACAGAAATGGGCAACATTGGCAAACGTTTTAGATCCATATTCAGGAATCTGAGAAAAGGTGTAAATCTGAGATTTTCGTCGTAATTTATAATTACGGAGACAGGGAAAGCTCTCAGGGGCATATTCAATTAGAAGTAGACAACTAGAGTAAAAGTGGGGCAAACTTTTTTATCAATCTTTGAGACGTACAGAGAAAACGTGTCACAAACTACGCAACTGAGAACATGGGATAAACGCCAAGACCGGGGGGGATTTTATGTGGCTATTAAAGAACTAGCTGGAAAAGGGGGGACCGTTTGTCATATAAAATCCAGCCTGTCCAATACATAAACAGAAAGTGATGGTCCCCCCCACCCCCGTTCACCTGGGCAGCAGGGAGCCCTCTGAGGGGCTGACTGGAGGGGGCGGGGGGGGAGCTGGAGGGCTCCCTGGGGGAGGGGAGGGGGCGGCAGTGGGGGATGGGCAGGTGGGGGGTAGGTGGGGGCTGGGGGCAACGGTGCTGCAGTTGGGGGGCAGCAAGTGGGACTCGGAAGCGGGGATCGGGGGCAGCCCCATGGGGGACACGTCCCCTCCCTTCCCTGCCCCGGCAGAGACCGGCGTCTCCTCCCACCCCCACGCCGGGGCAGCCAGGTTGGGGGATGGCTCCGGGCTCCAACTTCCCACCGACACCGGGACAAATCGCTGCGGATAAAACGGGGGGGGAGGGAAATCCCGCCCCCCCCCACGGGAGGGGAGTTTCAATAGACATGTGAGGAGGAGGGAAGGAGGGAGAGACGGGGGTATCAGGGGAGACCAGAGAGCGGATCAATGGGGGGGGGGGAGTTTACAACCAGGTGGGAGCTACCGAGAGGGAAAAGGGGAAAACTGGGGGGCATTTGTGCCCGGGGGGGGGAAGGGGATCCAATTAACTCCCCCGCCGCCCCCCACTTCCCCCCGGGAATTTCCTGGCTGCACAGAGACAATTCAACCCCCCCCCACACGCAACTCCGGCTTCTCCCCCCAACACCCCCCAAGGGACCCCGCCCGCCGGGCCCCAGTCTCTGCCCCCCCCAATCCCAGCCGGGGGCAGAGAGTCACTTTCCTGCCCCCCCACCAGCGCTGCCCCCCCCGCGGGGTCTCCCACTCACCGGGTCGGGGGCGGGCAGAGCCGGGGCTGGTCCCAGCTGGACAAAGCCCCCCCCGGCCGGGCACGGGGGGGTTAATGACGGGCCCCCCCAGCACAGACCCCGGAGCGGAGCCGCAGCTGCTCCTCCGAGAGACCCGACACGAGGCAGCGTCTGGGGGCGGGGCCTGGAGTAGACCGGGGGCGGGGCAGCGTCTGGGGGCGGAGCCTGGAGCAGACCGGGGGCGGGGCAGCGTCTGGGGGCGGAGCCCGGAGCAGACCAGGCGCTGCCTCGTGTCGGATCTGTAGGAGGAGCAGCTGCGGCTCCCCTCCGGGGTCTGTGCGGGGTGGGGCCCGTCATTAACCCCCCCGTGCTCCGGTGAGTGGGAGACCCCGGGGGGGGAGCGCTGGGCGGGGGGGGCAGGAAAGTGACTCTCTGCCCCCTACCTGCCCATCCCCCACTGCCGCCCCCTCCCCGCCCCCAGGGAGCCCTCCAGCTCCCCTCCCCGCCCCCTTCAGTCAGCCCCTCAGAGGGCTCCCTGCTGCCCAGGTGAACGGGGGTCGTGGGGGGGGACCATCACTTTCTGCTTCTGTATTGGACAGGCTGGATTTTATATCACAAACGGTCCCCCCTTTTCCAGCTCGTTCTTTAATAGCCACATAAAAGCCCCCCGGTCTTGGCGTTTATCCCATGTTCTCAGTTGCGTAGTTTGTGACACGTTTTCTCTGTACGTCTCAAAGATTCCTCAAAAATACCCTCAACGTTTGCCCCACTTTTACTCTAGTTGTCTACTTCTAATTGAATATGCCCCTGAGAGCTTTCTCTGTCTCTGTGATTATAAATTACGACGAAAATCTCAGATTTACACCTTTTCTCAGATTCCTGAATATGGATCTCAAACGTTTGCCAATGTTGCCCATTTCCGCTCTATTCATTGACCAAATAGTGGTGGGAAATACACTCAGCTTTTACCTCCTATCAACAACTGCGATAAAATCCCTCTCATTTTCCACTTTCCTCTCTATAATTTGCATAAATGGATCCAAAATCCCTCAGATTTCCACCCTTTCTCTTTCATTTCTGAACACTGATCACAAATCTCAGGTTTCCCTCTTACGATGTCATGATCAAATGTCAATTAAAAATCCTCTTGGGTTTGGGGCTGTTCCCCATGTCTCTAAATCCTAGCAACTTGTCCTTCCTTGGGGGGAAACTGTCGCCCTGAGTCCTTCTCCATCCTGGTTGGGAAATTAACCCCCCTGCAACAATGATCATCTTTCCCTCTCCTTTGAGAATCATTTGTTCCCTCCTTTCTCTCTGTTAAAAATGTTTGCTGATAAAAGAGACTAGCCATAGATTCAATACCCATCAAAGCCAGGGGCCTCCCCCTGTTTGGGGGATGGGTGGTTCCCAGTTGGTAACAGGAGAGTTGGCTCGACCCTTTTCTTTTCTCCAGCTGGCACGGGATGAGGAGGTCCCTCTGAGTGCAGCGTGGTCCAGAAGTATCCCAAACCCCATGACAAAGGGTCTCCGTGAGGGGGGGCTTCCCGCAGTGCAAAGCTGTAGCCAACTCTGGGGTGGATCCACGGTGGCCATTATTTGCTAGTGTTGCCGGCACCCAGTGCCAAGAGGCTGAACAACAGCTTGAGTGGTTTGTTACCCGGTGTGCTACACCCAATAATCACAACGGGGTGGAGAAGCAGAAAAGTTTATTTGCAGCTGCAAAAAGGTACAGGGAGAATAAAATCTTAAATCCTGCACAACAGAGCAGGAAGTTACACAGGCTTTTATATATATATTTTTTTAGCATACTTATTTAATAGCAAGCTGCTCCAAGTATTCATATAGCCAGCCAATTCAGTTCCCAGCTAGTTCCCTGATTTTTTGTATTATTTGTTAAACTATATATAAAGCAGCTTTATTTAGCATTGTTTTTTTATATTGTTTTTGTTTGGCCTTGCTTAGTTTCAGGCAGTCTGACTCTGCAACATACTGTTGCAGATTCTTAGCATAACTGCTGTGTGTGCCTCCAGGCGGGGGGGCCAAGGACACTTGGGCCTAGTATGCAGAGCTGCTGCGAATGCCTCCAGGCGGGGGGTGGGGGCAAGGACACAGGGGCCTAGTGCAAGGGGGCTTCATCGACACTCCTGGTCTTCCATCCCCTCGAGTTACCTAGTGGCCATGCCCCAGTGTTCCCAACAACTCCCCCCTTTGAGAACATTTAACAGCCTTGGCTTTGAGTTTTTTTATTTGGGCTATTTATTTTTTTATAATATGATTTTTTATAAGCATTTTGTGATAGCCCTGAAGAGAATGATTTATTAATTTTTGCAAAAGGGCCCTGATATATGATATTGCACAGCATAATACTAGTAATACAAGCAATATAGGAAAGAGAAATTTTAATAGCAGGCTAAATAAACCACCAAGCCAAGATGACAAACTTTAGCCTGAAAACAAGGGTTATAACCAATTGTTTTTTGGGGCAGTATAGGCAACCTGTGCTTTGGCTTGGGCATGGGTTTTAGCCTGTATTATTTTTTTATAGATTTTATAATTGCTATTATTTATATATATATAATATTGGGGCCCGATGAGGGCATAATTTTTTTTTTGGGATGCTAAGAGATAGTTTAAAGCTAGCCTGTTTTGGAGGGAAAATGTTTTGAGCTGCTATATTTTTTTATTTAATGTTTTTATTGTTGATTTTAAATTATTAATTGAGTTTTTTAATTTTAAGGCTATTTTTTTAAGTATTATTTGCAGCTTTATAGTATAGGTCTCCGTGAGGGGAGGCTTCCCGCAGTGCAAAGCTGTAGCCAACTCTGGGGTGGATCCACGGTGGCCATTATTTGCTAGTGACAGAGTATGGAAATGTCTTACTTATTTTGGCCCTCCATGGCTTCCCTTCTCCTGTTAAAGAGGCGTCCCCCCGGGCTCCCCCTGCCTGTGTGACTGGCCAGCAGGGGGTGGTGATAACTTTCTATCCACTTGTCAGACACTGTGAGGGAACACTGTTGCTGGGGGGGGCAGGTGTTTGTGCGGGGAGATTGCAGCGGGAGCTGAAGGGGCATTGTGGTAGGGGGAGGCCTCTGGGTGGCTGGGCAGGGGGGGCCCTAGTCAGGTTGGTGGGTTCTGGATGATTTGGGGTTTTGGGGGGTAGTTCTGATGTGCCCAGCCCTAAGGCTATGGGTCCTGGAGGTGGATATCG
The DNA here is from genome assembly GCF_965140285.1 of Lepidochelys kempii. Lineage (NCBI taxonomy): Eukaryota > Metazoa > Chordata > Testudines > Cheloniidae > Lepidochelys > Lepidochelys kempii. Next base: position 2,781,053 of record NW_027621931.1, on the reverse strand, counting down.
CTGGGGGCCTGTTGGCTGCAGACCAGTGGGGGTGGGGGTCTCTTGGGCAGGTGGGGCAGGGGATTAGATGCTGCCTGGTGCTGTGCCAGGGGCTCTGTCTGGGATTGCCCAGCTGGCTCCTGGGACCATTGCCATGCCCAGTGCACAGAGCTGTGGTGGGGCGGTCCCTGGCACAGAGTGAGGGGTCCTCCTGTAAAGCGTCAGGGGGTCCTGCTGGGAGGAGGAGGGGGTCCCAGGCAAATGGCCTGGCAGATCCTGGTGGAGGGCAGGTGGGGGTCCTAGGCAGACAATGGGGAAATCCCAGGCAGGCAGTGAAGGACTATAAAATGACTCTACAGTAACAGCCCCCCACCCCATTTCTCCTGCCATCTGCAGGAGCAAATCCAGCCATGGGGGAGCAAACAACCCAGGAATGAGAGTTTCCTTGCAGACAGGCATGGAGAGGGCACAGGGAAAAGGAGATAGAGAGACTGACAGGGTCCGTGGGATAAAAGGGTTTTGAAAGAGATTTCCAGCTCTCTCATCTGCCCAGACAGATGTATTACTGCACTGTGGGGAGAATCACTTTCCTGTGGACGAGACGAGGATCAGAGAGAGGAAAACCCAGTTCCTGACTCCATGTCCCTCCTGCTGGGGTGTGGCTGTCATGGGGTCAGTGTCAGAGGGAATCCTCGAAAGGGACTCCTTTGGTTCTGCTTTTTTCTGGGATTGCGTTCAGAGACTTTGTTTTGGGATGCGGGAGGGAGAAAGGAGGTTAAAAGTGTGTCTGTGGGCCTAGCCTGGCAGGAGGGGCCAGGTCTCTGCTGTAATCCAGAGATTGAGCATTTTCTCAGCACGGCAGAATCTCGGATCTCGCTCTGCAGGGAAAGAGCCTGGGGGAAGCGTGATGTGAATTGAACTAATGTCCGTTCCTAAACTTCTACAACAGCCCTTCTTGCCCGGCCAGGTTGCAGAACGACGCTCATGTTTCTTTCTGGTTCATCCCGTCCTCCCATGGGACAAGGGAGCGACATGGCTGCAGAGGAGCCAGCTCAGGTAGGGATTATTGTGGGGGGTTCTGATCTGTTCCTGCAGGAGGGAGAGGGACAGGAAATACACGGGAGAGGGGAAGGTTTGCACCGTCTGGTTTGGAGGTTGGAGCGGGGCAGGAAATGCACAGGGTGGAGAAAGGGAGGAGGCCAGGGGGTGGCAGACCTGCTGGGAGTTGTTTAATAAGTGGCCTAGATTCTAGGAAGAGACCCATGAGGTTCGGAGGTGGAAATGCTCCAATCTGGTGAACAGAAAATAACCTACCTAGATGGGGCTGGGAAAAAGGACCAGACTCATAGTGCTGGAGCCTGACCCAACTAACCAGCGGGTGCCTTGAAATACGAAGGGGGAAGCCACCAGTCAGGCTTAGGAGAGATTCCCCTGCCTCATATCCAGCTCTGGGAGTGGCTAAGTCATTATGCAAGGTAACCTATTTCCCCTTGTTTTTTCCTGCCCCCCACCCCCCCGACGTTCTTGTTAAACCCTGGATTTGTGCTGGAAATGGGCCACCTTGATTATCATACACATTGTAAGGAGAGTGATCACTTTAGATAAGCTATTACCAGCAGGAGAGTGGGGTGGGAGGAGGTATTTTTTTCATGATTTGTGTGTATATAAAAAGCTCTTCTACACTTTCCACAGTTTGCATCCGATGAAGTGAGCTGTAGCTCACGAAAGCTTATGCTCAAATAAATTGGATAGTTTCTAAGGTGCCACAAGTCCTCCTTTTCTTTTCACAAGGAGGAGTGTGTTGGGCTTCCTACAAGAGATCTCTCCCTAGACCCTGCTCGGGGCAGCATCTCCGGTATCAGTCTGTGGCTAGTAGGTGTGTGATGGATCTGCTGGGAGAGAGGAGGGGCTCTCTCTTCGCCCCCTCACCCTGGTGTTTCCTGGGTGCTCTGAGCAGGGTGGGGGTGGGACTCTGTTGACTGCGGTCCACCCAGAGTTTCCGTTTGATTGGCTCCTCTCCCCCACGAATAGTGGGGCTGTGAGTGGGGCAGCAGGTCCTCAGTGTGGGGCTCTGGCTCTTTCAGGGGCCGGTGACCTTCGAGGAGGTGGCTGTGTATTTCACCAGGGAAGAGTGGGCTCTGCTGGACCCCGCTCAGAGAGCCCTCTACAGAGACGTCATGCAGGAGACCTATGAGAATGTGACCTCGCTGGGTAAGGATTCCTGTCCCCTCGGTTCTTGGGAGGGGAACGGAAGAGATGAGGTTCACGCCACCCCCACAATGCCACCTCTGCTCTGTCCTGTTCCAGCATCACCCCAGCATGCCAGTGACACACACACGGCCAGCGACCCTCCCCTGCTGCAGAACGCTGTGGGAAGAGAGCACAGGAGCAGAATCGCACAGTGTCAAATATCTCCTGTTTGCACAAATAAAATGGGGGGTTAGGTCCAGCATAACGAACAGAAGCTTCCTACCCCGGCCTTCTCTCAAACCCTGAGCCTTCTCCACCCAGACCAGAATGTGCTTGGGGTGTAAGAAGCAGGCTGCTGGGGTCAGAGCGGCTGGTCCAGGGTTACTGATCACACAGACCTTGAATGCTGGCTGGGGGAATCCAGACAAGGGAGCTCCAGCAGCAGAGCATTGAAACTCAGCCAGGATTACAGATGACACAACTCCTCACTGCTCCGGATTGCCCCGTGCATGGGACAATGGCCTCGGTTGCTGGTGAAAATCCTTGAGACCTGGAGAGTTGCTCCCCCCATCCCCATGTGCACTAACCACAATCTACCTTCTCTGCAGACTTGGTTTTTTGAGTCCCTCATTCCTGAAGTCACATGACCCCGATTCTTATTCTTATTTTTCACATTCTGCTTTTCTAGACTATTTAGAGTCTGTTGCTTCTGAATGATAGTTTCTAATTTCCCAGTGTTCTCCACAGCCAGGGATTTTCCTACTCCCTCCCATTGCACTGGACTCACTAGGTTCCCTGGTATTTCAGAATGGCCACACTGGGACAGACCAAAGGTCCATCTAGCCCAGTGTCCTGTCTTCCGACAGTGACCAGCGCCAGGTGTCCCAGAGGGAATGAACAGAACAGGGAATCATGAAGTGATTCATCTCCTGTCACCCATTCACAGCTTATGACAAAGAGAAGTTAGGGACACCATCCCTGCCCATCCTGGCTAATAACCATTCACGGACCTGTCCTCAATAGATTTCTCATGGTGTTTTTTTTTTTTTGTAACCCTGTTATAATCTTGTCCTTCACAACGTCCTCTGGCAAGGAGTTCCCCAGGTTGACTGTGCATTGTGTGAAGAAATACTTCCTTTTGTTTCTTATAAACCTGCTGCCTATTAATTTGATTGGGTGATTCCTAGTCCTTGCGTTATGAGAAGGAGTAAATGACACGTCCTTATTTACTTTCTCCATGGCAGTTTTGATTTTATAGACCTCTCTCATATCCCCCCTTTGTCTCTTTTCCAAGCTGAATAGTCCCGGTCTTTTTAATCTTTCCCCGTACAGAAGAGTTTCATACCTGTAATCATTTGGGTTGCCCTTTTCTGAACCTTTTCCAATTCCAATATATCTTTTTTTGAGATGGGGCAACCACATCTGCAGGCAGTATTCGAGATGTGGGTGTACCATGGGTTTATATAGAGGCGATAGGATATTTTCTGTCTTCTTATCTATCCATTTCAGAATGATTCCCAACATTCTCTTTGCTTTTTGACTGCCGTGGCACACTGAGTTGATGTTTTCAGAGAACTGTGCCCAGTGACTCCAAGATCCCTCTGTTGAGTGGAAACAGCTCATTTAGAGCCCATCATTTTATATGTGTAGTTGGGATTATGTTTTCCAATGGGCTGCAATATGGTGCTATCCTGCTATCCTGTTCCCATTCTCATAAAAGAAGAAGAGCATCCAAATGCGTGTTTACCTTCATTCCCTCAGCGGTCCTCATGGGAATCCCTGATCGGTTCCAAAGTGTATTAAAACCTTTGTGAAAGGGTTACCTCCTGGTGGTTATCAGGTCCTGTGAGTTTGTAGCCCAGAAAGACCCCCCTCAGTCAGCTCAAACTCAGCTGTTTATCCCCCAAAAGTCTGTCGTCTTCAGTCTCCTGAATGAGGGTGACTCCCTTTCTGCATTGGGTAAAGCTTCAAAAGGTGGAGCTCTGCATAACCAGCCTTGAGATCTGGCATTCATCACCCTGTAGAGATACCAGCTTGCACAGGAAACCCATCCCGCAGCCCTTCCTGGTATCATGTGGCGCATCTCGGCATCATAGTCTGTGAAGAATTCATGCTTTCAAGGGCTGGCTTAGATATAGAGATAACAGTCATAATTAGGGCAAGAGTTTGCAGGCGATGAAAAGAGAGTAATTGACAAACGTGAGCAATATCTAATCCTTTAAAGCCTGAAAGTGCCTTGGGGGGAGGGGACAGGAGCCGGCTGTGTGGGGGCGGTGGGGCTCAGATACTGGGCATTGAGAGCCTAGAGCCAGCTGTGCGCTGGAGAGACGGGGCATGAACCAGCTGTGTACAGGGGAGATGAGCAGGGGAGAGGTGCTGTGGACACAGCCGTGAGCAGCTGTGAGTGCCGTCCTCTCTGCAGCATGATGGGAGAGCCTGGCATCCCACTGCCGATCCCAGACTTGTATGAGGAGGGAAGAAATTGGCATCAAGTCTCAACCGCAGCCAGCCTGTGCCCTGGGGAGGAGACGGGTGTCTCCAGGGAGAAATCTGGGGGATTGTGACCCTGCATGCCCCACCCACCCTCTGATCAGCAATTCCGGATATTAACGGTGATTCCACAAACAAAGAGTAATTTTGGGAAAAAATGCAGTCCTAGCGACAATTTCCGGAAAACACTGGCCCTGGTTGGAACATTAAATCCGATAGTCTCAAGATCTAGGCCTGTGTTGATCAGATCTGCCACTCTGCCTTCACGGAGTTCACTCTGCTGGTGGGTTCTACCCCTTCCCCCATTCTGTGTCTGCCTTGTCTATTTAGATCGTAACTTCTTCAGGGCACGGGCCATCAACGCTTCTCGGTTTGTACTGTGCCTAGCAAAATGAGGACCCACTGTTAGTTGGCCCTTAGGCACTAAGGTAATGAATATGATTTATAATAATCATCTCCTGGCACTTTGAGCCAAGGAAGCCGGCCTTGGGATGTTACTACTTAAAAGTGAGCTGGGCTTAAAAGCATGGAATATTCTTTGTGACAAGTATCCCACAAATTCCACTGACCTCCCTTGTTTTCTTTGCCTTGAGCAGGGTTTCCAGTTTCCAGAACTGATGTGATCTCGCAGCTGGAACGAGGGGAGGAGCCGTGGGTCCCAGACCTTCATGGCTCTAAGAAAAAAGTGCTCCCGAGAGCTGCCTGCATAGGTGAGGCATTGGTTAAACCAACCCCAAAACTGTCGGTGAATACAGGAAACATTTGGGATGCCCTACAAAGACCTTGTGAGCTCTCCAAGTTCAGGATTGTTCCCTGCAGATGTAGAATCGTTAGGCAGAGGTCACTCATGGCTTCCCACCTATCCTGACTGACAACTGGCAGCAGATCCCTCCCCAATCTCGATGTCCCCTGAGATTTCTTCTGACATACGGACCCAGAACTGATCCCTTCCTTTCTTTCCTCTGGGGAAGGTTGAAGGGAAAATCAGCTCCTGATAAGTTTGATCTGTCCTGTACACATTTTGGTTCCTTCATCCCTTTTTCCATTCTTCTCTCTGAGATTTCCTTTCTCTCTGGCGCAGGCAGAGACTTACGTCTGGATTCTCTCGGTCTCCCATCAGGTGTTGGGATGGTGAGTGAAAACGAGGAGGAACCCCAGCAGGAAGATGCTGAGCGAGTAGAAGCCCATGGGATGTTGTCAGGAAGGTCCAAAGGGAATGATTCTGGGAGCTGTGCACGCCCAGAAAAAACAAAAGCCTGTGAGAGTCAGCAGAGGCCAGAGGAAAACTTCGGTAGCCAGTCAGACCTTATTACACGTGAGAGAATGAACTTGGAAGGAACACGCTACACATGCCTCGAGTGTGGGAAAAGCTTCAAAGGGAGCTCGGACCTTCTCACACATCAGAGAATCCACACGGGTGAGAAACCTTACGCATGCTGTGTGTGTGGGAAATGCTTCAAGCAGAGCTCACATCTCATTGCACATAAGAGAATCCACATAGATGACAAACCTTATGGCTGCCCTGAGTGTGGGAAACACTTCAAGCAGAGCTCACACCTTATTACACATTGGAAAATCCACATGGGTGAGAAACCTTACGGATGCCCTGAGTGTGGGAAACACTTCAAGCAGAGCTCACACCTTATTACACATCGGAAAATCCACACGGGTGAGAAACCTTACGGATGCTCTGAGTGTGGGAAACACTTCAAGCAGAGCTCACACCTTATTACACATCGGAAAATCCACACGGGTGAGAAACCTTATGGATGCCCTGAGTGTGGGAAGCACTTCATTGACAGTTCATCCCTCCTCTCACATCAGCGAATCCACACAGGGGAGAGGCCCTACATATGCTCTGAGTGCGGGAAAAGCTTCAGTCAGAGCTCTACCCTAATCACACATCAGAGAACGCACACAGGAGAGACCCCCTACATGTGCTCTGAGTGCGGGAAAAGCTTTAATCGGAGCTCTGTACTGACCACACATAGAAGAATCCACACAGGTGAGAAGCCTTATGGATGCTCCGAGTGTGGGAAACGCTTCAATCGGAGCTCATACTTTATCATACATCGGCGAATCCATACGGGTGAGAAACCTTATGGATGCCGTGAGTGTGGCAAACACTTCAATCAAAGCTCAGCCCTTACCACACATCAGAGAATCCACACCGGTGAGAGGCCCTACATATGCTCTGAGTGCGGGAAAAGCTTCAGTCAGAGCTCTACCCTAATCACACATCAGAGAACGCACACAGGAGAGACCCCCTACATGTGCTCTGAGTGCGGGAAAAGCTTTAATCGGAGCTCTGTACTGACCACACATAGAAGAATCCACACAGGTGAGAAGCCTTATGGATGCTCTGAGTGTGGGAAACGCTTCAATCGGAGCTCATACCTTATCATACATCGGCGAATCCATACGGGTGAGAAACCTTATGGATGCCGTGAATGTGGCAAACACTTCAATCAAAACTCAGCCCTTACCACACATCAGCGAATCCACACAGGAGAGAGGCCCTACACGTGCTCTGAGTGTGGGAGAAGCTTCAATCAGCGCTCAACCCTTATTAGACATCAGAAAATCCACAAGGGAGTGATCTGTAACAAATGCCTTGACTAGGGCTGGCCAAAGGTATTTTTTTCTTTTAAATCACATTTGCTAATTCCCACTTAGTGATCTGTGCCCCATCTTCACCGTGGTTACTCAGCTCCCCCAGATGAGTTGCCTGCTCCTGCCTTTTGCAGCTCACCCTTCTTTGGGGTCAATCCTGTGATGTTTTCTATCAACTCCTTTCCTTTTGGGTCAAAGGAGCGTGTGTCCCTCCAGCCAGGAATGTTCATCAGCTCCAGGTGGGGGAGACAGGTTTGTTCCCAACAAGCTACACTGAGGCAAAAACTACCCGTGCCTTACATCCACTAGGACTGTACATGGCGTTGGCTGCTCAAGTTAGTGATCTTGGTGTTAAAAGACAATTACAGTTGTCGTGCAGATGCAGCCGAGGTGCAGTGGTTGGCATTAGCTTTCCCCTTGACCTGACCTAAACTCCATCACATGTCCTAGTCTAAACAAAGCCTGAGCATCACAGTTATACTGTTCCCCCATTTAAAAACAATTGTTAGTCATCAAGTTCCCCCACCAGGATCATATTGTTTCATTCCCAGTTGTCACAGTTCAGAGCGCTGTTGCTTCACGTTTTCCTGAAAGCAGATATTTTTCCTCCCGTTTTCCTCCCTTAAAATATATTGAAGTATAACAAAGAGCAGGAATAGGGAAGGGATAGGGAAAAATGTCTTTTCCCCTCTGTAACAACAGAAGAACATAGGGTAAATCAGAGGGATTCTCCATCACCATCTCTATCCCCCTGTTCTTCAATTGGTAAGGTCAATATTTCCCGAAGGGGCTGGGAAGAGGATTCTCTAGTAAAGGATTTGGAACTAAGCAAAAGACCCATTCATTTGCCTCCCAAAGCAGTTGTGGCCCATGCCCTGCAGGAGGTTGCTCCTGAAGATCTTCCCTTCCTAATCAGGTGCATGTTGCCTCTTATTTGGGAAATGCAATCACTTCCTAGGTAGAGATGGGAAAAATGGAAGTGACATTTCTGTTCAGCTCACTCCTGGCAGATGCTGTAAATGTGTAGGAAATGACATCCATGAGGAATGTGATAGAGCTGCAGAAAGACACCCATTTTGAGTAGATACCTGACATTTGGTGTCTTAGAGGGATTCTAAGCCGCACCTGAATTTAGTCCCTTATTTAAATCTGTTGCACCAGATTAAAGAAACAAAAGGGCATATTTGGGGGAGTTCTACCTCAGTATCGCTACTGGTATGTCGTGTGGTTGGTGAAGAATTCTACGCCAGAGCCGTGTAAAATTGCTACAACTAAGGTCAAAGATTTGACAAGAACTCAGGTAGAAATGAGAGGTACGAGTGGTTGATTTTCACCCCAGAGATGGACGCTATGGTGACCTGTGGCCAAGGTAAACTGTTTTTAGAATTGCTCACACTTCTAAAGGATGCCATGATGAAACTGGGAACAACTGTCTTTTACCATTTGGATCCCAAGTTTCCTGAAGCACAGAGAGAAACAGCTGATTCCTTCAGAGCCATGCCATGCCTATGGGTCCCAAACTGGCTGCCTTGCTGGACAAGAAGCACTTCTGTGTTGGTTAAATGATGGTAGGCAATGAGGGAATGTAACAGATTCCAAGTTCAGACTGCAGGATACATGAATGCTGAGTCCAGAGTCTGTGGTTTGGTCTCTTAGTTTTGCTCTTGAGTCTAATGCATGTGTCTCACTTTTCCGCCTCCTGCTACTCTGAAAGATTAGAAAGTGTGAAAGTAGAGCACAGGTGGTTTTTCTCATGATGCAGCCTTCCCCCGTAGTGTGAGACCCCTTCCACCCACACTTCTGGGAGAAGACCCAGGGAGAAATGAACCCTCAGAAATGGAAGGCTCCTAGGTTATGGTCGAATGTGATTTCACACAGAGCTCACTGGGTGAAAATGGGAATTAAGAGAAAACTGCCCTAAAGGTTTATAGTTTGTAATCTTTGAAGAAATTGTTACCAGCAACAAGGAAATTGCACATGAAGTTTATTAGTGTAAGGTAAGAGGCTGATTCTGTGATCACTTTCAGTGTTACAGTATAATTCAGGTTTTCTTCTAGCCCCCTCCTACAAAATAGCAAATGGTGGCTAATCCTGCAATAAAAACCTGACTCCAAAGGAATCAGGTTTGGGGGAAAATGTGAGAGAAATAGCATGTACGAGAATAGAGACCCAGTATAGACTGGAATGATTTCTGTTTCAAATGGAATTTATTTGGTAAATTTTAAAATAAATCTTCTGTTGGGAGGAAAACTACTTGAGAGAAGATGTGGAACCTTTTCCCCAGTGAGAGGGAAAGAGCCAGAGAGTTCCCCAGGGCTCTTGTTCGCAAAGCAAAGATGTCACATTAGGCAGGAGATGTCAAGATCTACAATGGTGATGGGCGAGTGATGGGAGCTTTTCTGCGTGGTTGTTGTTTGGTTGTTTTTTTCCATGTAAGTTTTGTTTTGTTTTTGCAACTAGTTCTTTTTATAGCTGCTGAGCCCCCTTGTCCTTTTGAGCACAGCTCTTTAACCCTCAGGCCTGGCTCTGGAAACCTCAGAACCGGCTTTGCGTTTTTTTTTTTCATGTTTGCTATCTTTGGAGTTCGCACATCCACACGACATGTGGTTCACAGCAACGGATACTTTGAGAAACCTGCTGGGTGAAGCAGGCCTTTTCCAAACTGACATTGGCCCAAATTCTGCCTCAATTCAGCTGGATTGGGACACGTCTGTGTCAAAGGAGTGGTTCACACCTGATTTGCCCAGAGACCTCAGAGGAGGGGTAGTTAGATATAGGATAAGTAGGAATCGACAACAATGAAGTTAAATATAAAGGTGAAAGACCCTCACCTTGCAGGTCAACAAGCCTGTTCTGTTCTTTCCCTCCAATGCATCTGGCACTGGTCGCTCTCAGGTAGCACACTGGGCTTGACGGACCATTGGTCTGACCCAGTCTATGACCTGTCGTGCGTTCTTATGGAAGTCCTCTGCGGGCTTGTCTACACGGGCAAGTTTCTGCACAGGAAAGCAGCTTTCTGCGGTGTAACTCCCGAGGTGCACACTCAGATTTCGTGATGCATGATAGGAAGGGGCCATGACAGGGACACACTGCCGTGCGGGGTCAAAATGAAGGAGCTGTGACATGCCTACCACAAGGTGCAGGAGGCAAACTGCTGCTCCATATTGGGGGCTAACTAACCCCAGCATCACGGCAAGAATCTACCTAGCAGCTGGAGAAAAAATATGAATGAGAGTCAAAGACACCTCCACGTGGCCTGTCTCTTCCCCAATCTCAACACCTGGAAGATTGTCTGGAAGACTCAGAATTTGAACTGCAGAGATTGGTCTCAGGCTGAGAGGGAATTCAGTCTGTGTATTAAGAACTCAACATGGCCTGGAGCAACCAGTGAGTGAGAAAAGCTGTTTGATCCAATTCTTGCTTAGTATATTCAAATTAGAGTTTAGACTGGGAGTCTGTTTTCATTTGTTATGTAACCACTTTTGACCTCTGTGACCAATACTTATACTCAGTTAAAATCTAACTTTCTGGAGTTAATAAACTTATTTTACTATTTTATACTTACTCCTGAGTTTGTCCAAAGTGCTTGGGAAAGTTGCTCACATGACAAAGGCTGGTGCATGTCCCCTTTATTTTTGATGAAGTGGCGAACTAATTAATGAGCTTACACTTTTCAAGAGAAGGACTGAGACGATCGCATTCTGACCTTTTACTGACACTTCTTTAATAAGTAAAAAAAAAGAACAGGAGGACTTGTGGCACCTTAGAGGCTAACCGATTTATTTGAGCACTGTCCAGTTTTGGGCCCCACACTTCAAGAAGGATGTGGATAAATTGGAGAGAGTCCAGCAAAGGGCAACAAAAATGATTAGGGGACTGGAACACATGAGTTATGAGGAGAGGCTGAGGGAACTGGGATTGTTTAGTCTACGGAAGAGAAGAATGAAGGGGGATTTGATAGCTGCTTTTAACTACCTGAAAGGTGGATCCAAAGAGGATGGATCTAGACTATTCTCAGTGATAGCAGATGACAGGACAAGGAGGAATGGTCTCAAGTTGCAGTGGGGGAGATTTAGGTTGGATATTAGGAAAAACCTTTTCACTGGGAGGGTGGTGAAACACTGGAATGCATTACCTAGGGAAGTGGTGGAATCCCCTTTCTTAGAAGTTTCTAAGGTCAGGCTTGACAAAGCCCTGGCTGGGATGATTTAGTTGGGGTTGGTCCTGCTTTGGGCAGGGGGTAGGACTAGATTCCTCCTGAGGACCCTTCCAACCCTGATCTTCTATGATTCGATGACCCTCCTCCAGGAGTGACAGAGCCTGGCATGTGCTGGAAGAAGCGGGGAGCTCTGGTGCCCACGGACCTGTCCTGGCAGCTTTCTCAGCAGCAAAGAAATCAATTCTCCCTGCCCCTGAGCAACCCACCCACAGCTAATGGCAGCATTGGTGGGGGGTCCCAAGCTTTGCACCAATGTCCACATTTCAGACCTTCCTCTCATGGCACTTTCCATGTGAATTAGGACAAGCAAGCTGGGGAAGCTCCATGGGGTAATAGAAACCAGGGCTGCAGGGAAGGTTTGAACTCACAACCCCAGCAATATTGCCCTTTGCACTAACCACTTGCACCCCTGCAGGGGCTCCTTGGACAGCGCTGGGAAGTCGGCCGTGATCCGTCTCTGTGGTTCGCACCTTTGCCTGGCAATTGAAAGGCTGCCGGTTCAAACCTCACTCAAGGTGTGGCTTTCCAGCAATGAGACTCCAGTCCATTTTAACAGGAAGAAAATCTCCTCTATTCTGGTTTAGCCCCATTTGACTCCTTCTGCCCGTCTTCTTCCTCCCCCATCGGTCCCTTTCCTTCCCCATTGGGGCCATGCAGAGGGGAGCCCCAGTCAGTCTCTGGCACCGAGAGGCTGTATCCCATAAGGGGAGGGAGGGGTCGCTGTAAAGCATTGATAATGGGTGGGGGAGGGGTGTGCGTGGTTAGGGGGAGAAAGTCTGGAGAACTAACAGTGGGGCCCAGAGAGATTCCCCCACAGACTGGGGAGATCCCCTGCTGCCCACCATCACCCAGCTCTGGGAAGAACAACTTGGGATTGCTTGGGGAAGCCACCTTTAAAAACACAAGTGTTCCATGCTAGTTACATTTGAATAAGACCAAAGCCGCCTCAAACCCAGTGTCACAGTCACTGGGACGACTTCATCCTGACATTTTACCGGCCGCAGCCACAAAGCGAGTCAAATTACGGCTCCCGTTCGGCGTCAAGGCTCACAGACGAACCCAGAGGCTTTTCCTTCCTCAGGTTCTGCCGTCATTTCAGTGCTGGCCTGTTCCGAGATTCATCGTTGTGCAAAGCAGCGTCAGGCCCTGAAACTGGACGAGCCCAGAGCAGAGGCTGCCTTCATTTAACCCTCCAAAAACCAACCCGCCGAAACGTGGATTTGCACCCATGCTCCTCCAGCCGCAGGGGAGGCGCCTCATCTGGGCCCCTGGTGCCCATGCTCCAGCAACATAAGACCACGGGGGCCTGGCTCCACCCAAGTCCGGGGGCCGGTGTCTCCCCCAGCCCCACCTGCTGCCCCCGGGCAATTTAAAAGGGCCCGGAAACCCCCACCGCCATCACCGGCAGCACAAGGGGGCTAAGGCGGCTTCCTGCCCACCCTCGCTCCGTGTAACCCTTCTGCCCGTCAGAGTTGGCAGCAACAAGGACCGGGTTCAATATCTAGGGGATCCATTCCAATAACACAATGCAAACCGGCTCGAGCCCCCACCCAGTGACCTGGGACAAATATGTACCACCCCCGCTGGGCACCTCCCAGAGGCAATCCTTCCCCTCTCGCAAGCACCTAGTCTGAGTGTAGCAAAAAGCCTTTTAATAACAGAGAGAAACAATGTGGCATTATGTTGGGGAAACACCACCAACAGGATTCATAACACAACTCACGAGCAAAAAAAAAACCCACCCCAAGCAAATTGGGGCATGCCCTTTCCCTTTGGTTCTTGAGTCCAGCAACCCCAAATCACCCAAAGTCCCAAAAGTCCAATGACCCAAAAGTCTCTGTCCCTGGTCAGGGCAGCCCCAAAGTTCAAAAGTTTATCTGCAGAGCTTTACCTCCCAACCTGGGTGGAGATGGGGGCGGGGGTAAAAGGCACCTTACATGATCTGAAGCTGACCGCCCCACAGCCCCATAGGCCTCCGCTCCACCAGCCGCCCCACGAACGGCTTCGCTCAGCTCCGCTCCGCAGCCCACCAGCAGCTCCCGCCGTCCCACGAACTGCTCCACCAGCCTCTCCACGAGGCACTCCAGCCGTCTCACAAACTTCTCCACAATAAATCTTCAGGCTCCCCCACTACTGAACACAACGCTCAGTGATTTCGGCTCTTACTCAGTTCAGCTCTTTGGTGAAGTCAGCTTGTAGTAGGGGAGCCTCAGTCCTGGGACACCATTAGCCCGAAATGAGCTTCTCAGCCTGTAACTAGAGTCCTAACGGAATCAAAATTAGCTCTGAGATTCCACAGTGGAGAGAAAAGGAAGAGCAATTAGCATGTAAGTCCATCACCAAGGGACCCATGGCACCAAGTATTAATACTTGTCCCCATCTTCTCTCAATTCACAGCGTTTTGGAACCCATGACCCTTGCCTAGCGAGTGCTACTTAGGTGATGGTGAGTCCCTCCATCATAACAAAAGGCCAAGTACAGTTCCCAGCACAGTTCCCATAATCAGGGTAATAACAATTTATTCTTCCTGCCCCAATAACAGAGACACTGGGGATCCCACAGCAGCCAAAGTGACCATTTGGGCAGCTATGGCCTCCTTATAGGCGGGGTGGGTGTGCCTATGCAAATGAGATCGGCCCCTGAAGTTCTTTTCCACAACTTGCCAGACCTCACCACCAGATGTCAGGGTGAGGCTCACCCTGACACTGCTTACACTCCGTGTGGCCTGCCAGTCTCGGAAGCGGCTGGCGCGTCCCTGCACCCCCGGGGATGGGGGGATCTCCACAGGCTGCCCCCGCCCCGAGGGCCGACTCTGCCATCTGTGGCAATGGGAGCTGCTGGGGTGGTGTCCGTGGGCAGCGATGGGCAGAGACCCCCCACCTAGGAGCTGCTGCCAGAGGGGGGTGTGGGTCGCTTTTGGGAGATCCCTGAGGTAAGAGCTGCACCCTCATTCTCTCCCGCACCCCAAGCCCCAGCCCAGACCCCAGCCCCCTGTACCCAAACTCCCTCCCAGAGTCCACCCCCTGCACTCCCTCCTCCACCCTACCCCCATGCCCCAGCCCAGAGCCCACACCCCACACCCAAACTCCCTCCCAGAGCCTGCGCCCGCACCCCCTCCTGCACCCCAACCCCCAACCCCAACCCAGATCCCGCACCCAAACTTCCTCCCACAGGCCTCCCCCCACACCTGCTCTCGCACCCCAACCCTCTTCCCCAGTCCAGAGCCCACCCCTTGCACCCAACTCCCTCCCAGAGCCCGACCTGCACCCTCTCCTGCACCCCAACCCCCTCCCCCAGCCCAGAGCCCACACCTGAACTCCCTCCCAGAACCTGGCCACCCCACCCATTCCTGCACCCAATGCCCTGCCCCAGCCAAGACCCCACACCTGCACCCAAACTGCCTCCCAGAGCCTGTACCCCTCACCCCCTCCCACACCCTAACCCCCTGCCCCAGCCCAGAGCCCACACCACACATCCAATTCCCTCCCAGAGCCTGCCCCCACACCTGCTCCTGCACCCCAACCCCTGCCCCAGCCCAGACCCCGCACCCTTCATTCCCTCCTGCACCCCAACACCCTGCCGCAACCCACAGCCCACACCCAAACTCCCTCCCAGAGCCCAACCCCTTTCCCTCTGCCTCCCATACCCAAACTCCCAGAGCCTTAGGCAGATGTGGGGGGAAGTGGACGGGGAGGCAGGACTTGGTCCCATTCTGGAAACCACCAAAAATTGTAGAAACCTGCCGCCCCTGTCCAGCCCAACCTTCTGCGGGTGCCCCTCAGGCCCCACCCGTGCAGGGTTTGAAGCTTGCATTGCTTAAATTCCAGGACGCTGGGGGACTTCAGCTCCCCTTTGTCCAGCGGGAACCTTCACCCCACTCCCAATCCAGAGACGGAGACGGAGACAGAGTATGTGTGATGGCCAACGCACTAGAGGAGAGACAGAGAAAAACATGGTAGGATAGCAAGCAACTCACCTCCTGGAGTCATCTGTGATGAAGCGGGACTTCATGTTTCCTCTGAATCGTGTGGGGGTGCCTCAGTTTCCCGTATGCAGTTCTTAAGGATCTAGGGTGTGGGGTAAGGGTGTATGATCGTTGCAGAGCTCTGGAGGGCAGGTGTGTGCAGGGGTCTGGACACAGAGAATGGCCGACACCCTCTTTCCTGGCACCTGATGCCCTGGGCCCTTCCCCCCTGCGAGGTGAGAGCAAAAGGGTTGGAGAACAAAGGAATCGGGTGCCCTCCAGGCTGGGGACAGGGACAAAGCCCAGAGGAGGAGGGGCTGGGGGGAGTTTCAGTTGGGGGCTGGCTGGAGACACGGAGTGAAGGGCAGACGGGGTTGTCTGGCTCACTGCCCCCCCCCAAAATGGACCCGGCTGAGGGGTCCGGTTCTCTGCACCTACAAGCTCTGTGTTAGACCATGTCCCTGTGGTCTAATAAACCTCTGTTTTCCTGGCTGGCTGAGAGTCCTGTCTGACTGCGGAGTTGGGGGGCAGGACCCTCTGCCCCCCCAGGACCCCGCCTGGGCGGACTGGCTGTGGGAAGCGCAGGGAGGGCAGAGGAGGCTGAAGGCTCCGAGGTCAGAGCCAGGAAGGTGGAGCCGGGGGAGCTGTGTGTCCTGCAGACAGGCTGCTCCCCGAGAGGAGACTTCCCCAGAGTCCTGCCTGGCTTCCTGGGGAGCAGTCCCAGAGCATCGCCCGGGGACCCTGGGACATCCTCCTCCTCGATGAAACCTTCTGCCGTGTGACGTGCTGTGTGTGTCATGTTGCGTGTGTCGTGTGACGTGTTGTGTGTGTGACTTGTGTGTTGTTTTGTGTGTGTGAGATGTGTTTATGTGTGCGTGTTGTGGTCCGTGTTGAGTGTGTGTGTGTGCCATGTTGTATACCGTGTTGTGTGCATGTGACGGTGTGTGCCGTTTTGTGTGCATGTTGTGTGTGTCGGTGTCATGTGTTGTGTGAGATTTTTGTGTCTCGTGTTGTGTGCCGTTTTGTGTGTCGTGTGTCGGTATCGTGTGTCGTGTTGTGTGTGGGTGTGTGATATTTTGTGTGCGAAGTTTTGTGCATCGTGTTGTGTGTGTGTGTCACGTGTGCCGTTTTGTGTGTCATGTGAGGTGTTGTGTGTCATATTGTGTGTGTGTGTCGGTGTCGTGTGTGATTTCTTTGTCACGTTGTCTGCTGTTTTGTGCGTCATCAAGTGTGTGTGTGTGTATGTGTCGGTGTCGTGTGTTGTGTGTGATTTTTGTGTGTCGTGTTGTGTGCTGTTTTGTGTGTCAGTTTATTTGTGTGTCATGTTGTTTGTGTCTTTCGGTGTCCTGTGTTGTGTGTGTGTGAGAGTGTTCTCTCTGTGTGTGTCGGTGTCATGTTGTGTGTGTGTGTGTCAGTGTTGTCTGTCGTGTTTTCTGTGTGTTGTCTTGGGTGGCCCCTCAGGGTATTGCACAAACCATTTCCATCGTGGAGAAACAGTGACACCAGGTGGCCAATTCAGGTATTGCACAAATCATTTCCCTCCTGGCCCAACAGTGACAGTGGGTGGCTAATCCAGGTATTGCACAAAGCATTTCCCTAATGGAGCAACAGCGACACTGGGTGGCCAGTCAGTGTAATGCACAAATCATTTCCCTCCTGGCCCAACAGTGACACTGGGTGGCCACTTGGAGTAAAGCAGAAAGCATTTCCTCACGGAGCAATGGGGACACTGTGTGGCCAATTCAGGTATTGCACAAATCATTTCCCTCCTGGACCAACAGTGACAGTGGGTGGCTAAACCAGGTATTGCACAAAGCATTTCCCTCATGGAGCAACAGTGTCACCGGGCGGCCCCTTGGAGTAACACACAAATCATTTCCTCCCGGAGCACCCGTTGCACAAACTGAGTTTAATAATAATAATAAACAAAAAATAGTTTCACTAGAAAAGGCAGATTTTCAGTGATTAGAAGGGATAGCAAACAGAAGAAGGCAGATTACTAAGCAAATACAAATACACCCACATACTAAGCCTAAGATCTTAAAGAGACTGGATTCAAGAAGTCATTTCCCATCCTAAAGGTCTTTTGGCAACTTGAAGAGTTTCTGTAGCTTAGACTTCCCGTTGTTTCTCTTTACAGACTCGACTCCTGTCTTAGTCTGGACTTCCCCCTTCTCATTCCCTTTGTCTCTTCAGGTACTTTCTGCAGCCTTTCTACTGCCCTGCATCATTTTCGTCCGCTCCGACGTCTCCATGGCTCCCGAGACCTCACCTGTGGGAATGCACACCTACCCGTGTCCTACCAAGGGAGACGGCACCAGGAGAGCACAGGGGAGAGAGCGAGTTGGCGAACGCACGAGAAGACGGCGAGTGCGGACGAGGAACTGGCAGCGCCGACCTGGCAGCCGGGTCTGCAGCGGGCAGAGAGCGGAGGCCTGGTTCCGCCTCCTTGGAAAGAGGCCCAAGCGGCTCAGGCCCCTCCTGCCGCGTTCCCCTCCGGCGAGAGCTCCGGCACCATTCCTCGCCAGAGCCGCTGCGAGAGCCGAGCCGGAGCCCTCGCTCCACAGCGCTCGACGGGGGCTGGGAATCTCGCCCTCGGCCCTGCCGCCCTCTTCCCTCCCGCCCACACCGGCCCCACGCGCCGCCCAGAGACCGAGTTCCCCCGACCGTCCCCGCTCCGCTCTCGCCCCCGCGGGGGGTCGTCTCCGGGGTGTGATTTCGGTGTCGTGTCCTCTGCCGTCTTGTGTGTCGTGTGACGTGTCAGTGTCGTGTCGTGGGCGTGTGAGACGTCATGTGTGTCAGTGTGTTTGCCGTCTCGCTGTGTGTGAGTCGTCGTGAGTCGGCGGGTGGGTGTGGGTGGGTGTGTGTGTGGGCGTGAGTTGTGTGTGGTGTGTGTCTTTCGGCGTGGGCGTATGTTGTGTTGTGTTGTGTTTTGTGGGGGGGGCGTGTCGTGTGGTGTGTTGTGTGTTGTGCATGTGTCGTGTGTGTGGGCGTGTGTTCTGCGTGCGTTGTGTGGGCGTGTGTGGGTGTGTGTTGTGTGGGCGTGTCATGTGTGGGCCTATGTGAGAGAAGTTGTGTGTGTGTGTGAGACGTCATGTTTGTGTGTGTGTGTGAGACGTCGTGTGTCTTGTGTGTGTGTGTCAGTCGTCTGTGTCGTGTGTTTGTCAGTTTCATGTGTGTCAGTATTGTGTGTCGGCGTGTGTGTGTGTGTCGGCATGTGTGCGACATTATGTGTCGTGTGTTTGTGTGTGGACGTGTGTGAGAGCCGTCGTGTGCCTTGCATGTGTGTCGGCGTGTGTGAGAGACGTGTCTCTGTGTGTGAGACGTTGTGTGTCGTGTGTGTGTGAGACGTGGTTGTGTGTGTGTTGTCTTGAGTGTTTTGTTCAGTGTGTGATGTGTTATGTGTGATTTGTGTGTGTGTGACGGGTTGTGTGTCGTGTTGTGCGCGCGTGCGACGTCTCCCATGATCACGCAGTTTCCATGAGTATTTACTTCATTAAAAACATTAAAGAGGGCTCGATCCATATCCACATGAGATCCCGGCGGCCTCTAGCAGACTCCAAGCACTATCCCAGGGGAGGCTCGAGTCGTTTGCTTCCCCAATGTCATTTTTGCCCAGACGGACTCTGTCTTATCCATTCCCTCGCTGATTTCTTTACATTCGACCTCCTCATTGATAGACAATGCTACTCCACCACCTTGACCTTTATTTCGGTCTTTCCTAAACAGCACATACCCTTCAACACCCGTAGTCCAGTCATGACGACTATTCCACCCTGTTTCTGTTCTCCCGAGAATATCTGGTTTCACTTCCTGCACCAGTACCTCTAATTCCTCCATTTTGTTACCTAGGCTCCTCGCATTGGTGTACAAACATCTTCATTTTTGCTGTTTGGCCTCGCTCACGTTCTTTACCCAATGAGGCACGGTCATTCCACAGCCAGCAGAACCTACTAGACTGGTGTCCACACTGACCTTCCTCCTTATAGCCATTCCCCTACCCACGGCTGTATCCTTTCTTACTTTCTTTTCTTCCCTCTCAAGGCTAAAATCCGGCATGGAGATTACCTGGACATCCCCCAACCAACCATCTCCCCCAGATTCCTAGATTAAAGCTCCCTTAATCAGTTGTGCCAGCCTCCATCCTAGAAGTCTGTTTCCTTCCCTACTCAGATGAAGTCCATCCCGAGAGAACTGTCCTCTGTCCAGGAATGCCTCCCAGTGGCCATTCATCCCAAAGCCCTCCTTCTAGCACCACTGCCTGAGCCATCTGTTGATAGTCATAATCTTGTCACGCCTTTGTTGACCTTCTCCAGGAATAGGCAAAATCCCACCACAGATCACCTGAGCCTCGATTTCCTTAAGCGTCTTCCCCAGCCAAGCACAGTCTCCCTTAATCCTTTCCAGCGAGAATCTAGCTGTATCATTTGTTCCCACATGAAGGATAATTAGGGGATTCTTTCCCGTTCCCTTTAGGGTCCTTTTCAACCTCAGATCTACATCCCGTATATTAGCACCTGGAAGACAGCACACCCTTCTATTCTCTGGATCAGCTCTGGTTACAGGCCTGTCTAGTCTTCTCAGTAAAGAGTCCCCGATCACGTAGCCCTGCCTTTCCCTGGTGACAATGCTATTCTCCAGTCTATCCCCTGTTCCCTCTGGCTGCAAGTTCTTTCCATTCCTATTCTCCCTTGTAATCTTCTTCAACCCATCCTGTATCCTCCTGCGGCTCATATTTGGTGTAGTCTCCATTGACTCTTCCCCTTTTCCTATAGGACTAGCCACTCTTCTCTTCCTCCTTGTACCTCCACCTTCAGTGACTACCTGTTGAGCCCCTTCTTCATTTTCCAACTCTCAAAAACTATTCCTGAACTCTATTTCTCCTTCACTAGCCCGTCTTTTCCTCTGCCTGGTTTTTTTTTAGTCACATGCTTTCACTGACCACTTTCCTCACCCAGCAGTCTCCCCTCAGAATTCCCCAGTCCTGCTTCCATCTGCAAGTCAGAGCTTTTCCCTTCAGATACCTCATGTCTTTGCTCCATCATCTGCTCAAACCCCTTTCTAAACTCAACCAGACTTTCCACCTGCATCTCCAAACCTCAGATCTTCTCCTCCATCAGCTCGAGCAGACGGCATTTCATGCAGACAAAACCCTTACCAGGTCCCCCCTCCAGGATCATGGACATGCGGCAGCTTCCACAGCCAGTCATCTCCATTGTGTCTTCCATGACATGAGTCACTCCCACCGCTGCCTCTGTGTCTGTCATCGCCTTCCCACCTAAATCCTGTTCACCTGGGAAACACCCAAATCCCACCCCCCACAGGAACAACAAACCCCAAACAAGCACCACAAGACAAACTCCCCCTCAGACTCCCCTGTTTACAGCCCTGTTTGCTGGCTCCTGTTCCACGGCCTGACTGGCTGGCTCCCTTCATAGGACCCCGAGTCAGAGAAGCCCTGGCCCCGAATCAGGGCTCAGTTTCTCCCCCAGCACAAAGCCCCCACAAGCCTCGACACGTACACATAATCCCAATACACAACCAAATGCCAACACCTTCTCCCCCACACCATTCACAGCTGTTGGTGGGTCTTGGGGAAACCCTGGTGCACCAGCGGGGGCGGGTGTCTGACGGGGTGGGTGGGGTGGAGGGGGGCGGGGAGGGGGCCCAGCTGGGAGGTGGAGGGGTCTGTGTGGTGGGAGCTGTGGGAGGGTAGGGGATGGATTGGTGCTGTGGGAGGAGGAAAGGGGGGTTGTGGACAGGTGGCAATTGGGTTGTAGGGATGGGGACTGGGTCTGGGAGGGATGTGGGGGAGGGAGAGGCTATAGGGGACCTGGATTGGGGACTTGGGTCAATGGCATGGCTGCGGCTGTTGGGTTGGGTTGGGAGGGGCAGCACCATGGCAGCTCCCAGGGGGACACAGCATGGCTATGGGGGGCTGTAGGGAGGGGAGGGGTCTGTGGGGTGGGGTGTCTCAGCTGGGTGGGGTGGCTGTGACATGTGGGGAGCGGGGGGGCAGAAGAGGGGCCGGGGGCTCTGAGCCGTTCTGGAGAGCCCCCGGCCGCGTCCCTGCCGTTTCCCCCCCGCAGCCTCCGCTCCCAGCGCCGCCGGCCCATGCTCCGGGCAGCGGGGCAACGAGCCTGGCCGACCCCGGGGCTCTCTGCAGTGCGGCCCGGCGGCTGGTCCTGGGGCTCCAGGCTGCGCGGTCAGGGGGCAGGGAGCAAGGGAGGGGTGGGGTAGAGGGCAGGGGAGTTCGGGGGGGGTCAGGGGCTGGGGGGTGGATGGGGTCGGGGTGGTGAGAGGGCGGGGAACAGGGGGTTGAATGGCAGCAGGAGGTCCCGGGGCGGTCAGGGAGAAGGGCTGGTTGGATGGGGCAGAAGGTCCGGGTGGCAGACAGGAAGGAGGGGGGGTTGGATGGAGTGGTGGGGGGCTGTTAGGGGAGGGGGATCTGGAGCCCCTCAGAGAACAGAAGGGTTGGATGGGGCCGGAGGCCCGGGGCGGCCATCCGGGGGCAAGAAGCGGGGGTCAGATGGGGGCGGGGGCCGGGCCATGCCTTGCTCTTTGAGGAGGCCCAGCCTCCCCTAACTGTCCCTCTGTACAATTTCTGAAACCCGATCCGGCATCTGGCCAAAGTTTGCCTGCCCCTGGCTTAGGGCCTGATTCATGCAAAGACCCATTGGGAGTGTGTGAACATTGCCCCATTTCTGAAACTGGAAACAACCCCCTGCACAGGGCTGGGAAAACAGAGCAGAGCACTGGAGCCTGAACCCCCTCGTGAGAGACTGCGATGAAATCCTCTCAGGCCTGGGCATCCTGACAGCAGGAGTATCTGGTTGTGTCGACTCTCTCCTCCGGCCTTGTGCGACCAGCACCCCTAGCCAATGCCTGAGATGACGGGGCGTCCAGCATTTCCAGGTTTATGGATCTTGGGTAGCAGATAGAAGACCCCTGGTTGGGGTTCCAGGGGCGGGTCTGTGCAGATTTGTTCTTCTGCTTTTTCAGGGAGTTTCTTGAGCAGATGGTGCAGTTTCTCTTGGTCACCCTGAGTGGGATCAGAGGGGAATGGGCTGGAGAATGTGGAGTTGGAGAGCTGCCGAGGTGTTGTGTTCTGCACGGCTGAGGTTATGGACCAAGTGATGCTGCTTTTCGACCACTTCAGCCCGTGCTTGTCGGCTGAAGCACTCGAGTTGAGGTCCAGTCTGCTGTTTCGACCTTCAGGCAGAATCCTTCTTTTTGTCGTGTTGGTCAGAAGGTCTCTGTGGATTAGTGTGTTGTTCAGAGGTGTGTTGGAAATATTCCTTCTGTCGGAGATGTGGAAAGTCGGATTCCAGGTCACCGCAGAACTGTATCATGTTGTTGGGGGTGGAGGGGCATAAGGAGAGGGCACACAAGACACCCACTTCCTGGACACTACAGTGTTAATAAGCAATGGTCACATAAACACCACCCTATCCTGGACCGCTATACTTCCCATTATGCCTCTAGCTTTCATCCAGACCACATCACACTATCCATTGTCTACAGCCAAGCTCTAAGATACAACCGCATTTGCTCCAATCCCTCAGACAGTGACAAACATCTCCAGGATCTCTATCAAGCATTCTTCATACTACAATCCCCACCTGCTGAAAGGAAGAATACCCAGAAGTCACCTACTCCAGGACAGGCCCAACAAAGAAAGGAACCGAACGCCACCAGCCGTCACCTTCAGCCCCCAACTAAAAGATCTCCAGGGCAGGATCAAGGATCTACAATCTATTCTGAAGGACGATCCCTCAATCTCACAGATCTTGGGAGACAGGCTGGTCCTCGCTGACAGACAGCCCCCCAACCTGAAGCAAATACTCACCAGCAACCACACAACAAAAACACTAACCCAGGAACCTATCCTTGCAACAAACCCATTGCCAACTCTGTCCACATATCTAGTCTAGGGACCCATCCTCGGACCTAATCACATCAGCCACACCATCAAATGTGCCCAGATACATTTGTTAGTCTCTAAGGTGCCAGAACTACTCCTCGTTTTGTTTTTGTTTTTTGCTGCTACAGACTAACACGGCTCCCCCTCTGAACTAAATGATTGCATCTCTCCCCAAAATTGACCTAGAAGCACAAAGATACCCTGGAAGCCAGGCCTCTAAACGTTAGGAAACATCAGAGTTAAGGTGACGTGTACATACTTCGCGCAGTGCTGTTGTGCATGTGTGTTATGATACAGACTCACAAGTGTGGCCGTGGGGTCAATTCCCTGCCCCCCACAGCATCAATTTCCTCCAGACTCCCAAGGGAAGTGGTGCTTCCTCCATCCCTTGATGAGATGCCTTTCTGGAGTCTGCTTTCGTCCAAAACTCGCTACTGCGCCATGCAGGAGGCCTGTGATGTGTAGGGGGCCAGATGAGATGATCTAAGAGTCTCTTCTGGCCTTCACATCTCCAAATCTCTGCAAAATCGAGTGTGGCACATTGAGCATCCTCTGATGGTTCCACGGGTGGCCTGCGTGAACCCTTGCACGACCACTGAGTGTGTGGGGGTGACCCAGGGGGAGCAGGTCAAACACTCACAGGAGCCGGCTCGGGGCAGGACTTGAGCCCTGCAGGGCAGGGGTGGGGGTGGCCGTGACATCACAAGGGCCTTTTGCAGCACTCAGCTGATTGGTGAAAGGAGGTTGGGAGGCGGTGACCTCACAGAGAGTCCACGACAACGGCCAGGGAGGACAGGCTGCAGGGCAGAGGGATCTCAGAGACCCCCGGGGCTTTGCTGCAGGGAGTCTCCTTCTGGAGGTGTCTCCTTGAGGACTGAGAGAGAATTCAGGGTCTCGTATGTGAGCGCGAGGTGGAGCCTCTCTGGAGTTTTCTCCTTTCCCACTGCTCACTGAGCGAGAAGACAGACGTCCCTGTGGAGAACGGAAGAGCCCCAGAGAGGTTTGGTACCGAGGCAGCCTGATCCACCCGGTACTGGCCAAATTCTGGGCACGGAAAACAGTAGATTAAGGTGGGACAATTTTCCTCGAGCTAGGCCTTTCTGCCTTCGAGTCTTTGGGGTTTGACTTTTTTGGTTTCCCTTTTCCTGCTTCCCTCCCTCCACTGGCGAGGAGGGGGCTGCTCTGTAGCCCTCATGGTGGGAGGCCTCCCAAAGAGATGGGACAGGAAGCGTGCTCTGAGAGTGATCCTCACCGGTGACCTGAGCCATCCCTGGGCCATCTGGGGAACCCTCAGGCCACCGCCAGAGTCTCCACGCTGATTGGCTGAGCAGGGGGTGTCGTGGCAGGGAGGAGACTCAGGACTTTGTTGTTCTCCTTTAAGGCCCAGCAAATAAGCCAGAACCAATCATCTGCTTGGTGAATTGTTCTCCTTCTCGCTGCTGATTGTCTCTGAGCCGTTCCTGGTTCTCGCTGGTGTTCTCCTGCTTCTAAAACACTTGCTGAAGAATCAGTGTGAATGGTTGTTGGTCTGTAGCTCATTGCAGGTCCCTTTATTTTGATCATTCAGTGTGTGAAACTCCAGACTGATGGTTCGTTTGAAAGTCAGGACACCCGGGTCCTATTCCCAACTGTATCCCGACAGATTATGTGATGGAAGACAAGGCCCTTCGCCTTTCTCAGCCTTTGTTTCTCCCTCTGTCAGTTGGGGAGAACAATCTTCTCACACCTGCCTCCCGGAGGCTGGGGAGCTGTGGGGACCTGTTTGAGAGTGTCACTCAGAGCAGTGTATCTTCCTTTTTGGACGTGACAACCTTTTTGGTCAAGATCCTTGATTATTCGGGGACCTATCCCGGAAGACCCAAAGTATATGGGACATAAGACTTGTCTGGAAGGGCGCATAGGGCTAAATTGTTTTTGGCCATAGCAGGTGCCTTGTCGCAAGAATGACGTCCATCCCCCTTCCAAACAAGCCCCAAATGAGCTGTTACCAGAATTGCCCTTTACCTTGGGGTACGCCCATTTGTTAGGATTCCTCTTTTGGTGGGGGGAGATTCTGCAATTCTGTCAATGTGCTGCTTTTGTCACTTGTGTTTCCCCATGTAGCGCTACTCCTTCCTTCTGCAAGTTCCCTCCCAATGGAGCTACTGTGCAGGACCTCGGTTCCCCAGGGCTGGGGTCTTCCAGCCCCCAAATGTGATGAACATGAACAGACACACAGGCACACACACATGAAGTTAGCATGTCAGAGAGGACTGGGTCATCAGCACTCGCAAGCTGACCCCTGATGTGTCCCGGGACTCAGTGGGCTGGATCGAACAGCAATTTAAAGCTGGTCCCCTCATATGTCCTTGGACTCAGCGGGCTGGGCTGAGCAACACCTTAATCTGCCACCCTCCTCTGCCCCCAGGTTCAGCACCTCTCTCTCCCCACCTTCACCCCACAACCATTCTGCTCGTAACCCACTTGCTGAGCAAACCCCCGAGGATTTTTGGGGCTGCAGGGATCTTTAGCTTGGGTACAAGGAGCGTTGCTGCAGAGTGAATGGAGAAGCCAAAAACACCCATGGAGGTGGGGTGGGGGGCTAGCAAACTATAACTGATCACAGGAGGCAGGGTCAGGAGGCTATTCCTAGAGAGAGACAGAGGCACAGAAAGAGACAGATGGATCTCAGCACTCCTTGAAGCTGGATTCGATCAGGGATCCCAGGTGGCCTTGGTCGCTGAGGGACCGGAGCGCTGGAGCCAGGCAGAGCCCCCAGCACAATCAGTCAGGAAAAGCGAATGAGGAGGACTTGTGGCACCTTAGAGACGAACCAATTTATCTGAGCATAAACTTTCATGGGCTAAAGCCCACTTCATCAGATGCATGCAGGGGAAATACAGCAGGAAGATATAGATATAGCGATACAGAGAAGACGAGAAAGTGGGGGTTGCCATAGCAACTCTTAACGAGACCAATCGATGAAGGTGGGCTGTTAGCAGCAGGAGAAACAAAATTTTGTTGTGATAATCAGGCTAATCTGGGGGGACTAAAACTGCAGGGCAGAGAGAGCAGTGAGTGTTGGGGGGTCCCGATCCAGTCCCCCAGCTTCTAGCCGCCCACCCCCTTAAGGCTGCCATTGCTGGGAGCCCCCTCCATCTGCAGCTTCAACTTGTAAAGATTGTAGATAAAACCTGTACAGCTGTGTGCCTTTGGGCAAAAACTTACACACAGGTACATGAAATCCATGCAAAAGGAACCACAGTGGGTAAAACCAGGGAACAAAAGCCTGAGCAGCCAAACCCAGCCAGCTGTTGCTCCCACGAAGAGGGAACTGTTCCAAGATCTCGTCCTTCACATTTCTCCTAGGAACTACCAGGGGCCGATTGAAAAGTGTGAAAATATTTTTTCAGAGAAAAAACATCCACAACTTGATTCCATTTTATTGACAGCATCATTGTTCGTACTCGCCTGGCTTGCCTTCTCTGGCAGAAGAGAGGCAGACAGATGCGGATGAGGACCACCAGCTGTGCCCCCACAAGACTGGGCTCTGGGCCAATCCTCCAGATATCTGAGACCCACATCCTTCCCCAGATCAACCGCCTGCAAAGTGGACCAGACCCACATCCCTCCCCAGAATGACCATCCGTGACCTGGACAGCGCCCCCAGCTCAGCCAGGAAGGAGAACTCTTGAAACTTTCTTTGGCTTTTCATCTCCCTGTTCTTCCCCTCATTGTTGGGGGCTGAAAATACCTGGCCGTGGGAAGCGAAGAGGCAGGCCCTGGATTCTACCTCTCGGGAGCCCACAGCTCACCCCCAGAGGGTCGCCGACGGTCTGGTGAGACGCTAGAAGGGCCATTTGCAAGTGCTTCAATTTTCCAGCTCGATTTGGCTGTTGGTTTCTGGCCCAAAATGCGGAGGCCTGACAGCGTCAGCACTGGGCAAATGTGGCTCGTTGCTGGAAGAGTCTGATTCTCCCGTCGTCTTCTCCCTCCCGAGGGCTCCTCCGCGTCTCTCAGCAGCTCCTGGGGTCCCCAGCCGCTGTCCCCCCAGCCCGGTGGCAGACTGACGGCAGGGCAAGAAAGCGGACGCCGAACCCTCTTTGCTGTTGGCCTCCGGGACATCGCAATCAGCTTGTGCAGAAACACACACAGACCCCACCCGGAGCACATCGCACGTCACACACACAACACGTCCTGCGTCACACATATCACACACAAAACATTGCATGTCACACACATGTAACACGCCTCACGTTGCACGTTGCATGTTGTACGTCGCACACGCAAACAGAAGACATCGCACCTCACACTTCACATGTGCGTGTCTTCTTGTTTGCCGTGTTGAGTGTGTGTGTGATGTTGTGTTTCTGGTGTCATGTGACATGGGGTGTGTGTGTGTGAGATGTGTGTTGGGTGTGTCGTGTTGTGTGTCATGTTGTGTGTTTGTGTGTGTGACGTGTGGTGTGTTTGTGGTGTCATGTGACATGGGGTGTGTGTGTATGTATAAGATGTGTTTTGCATAGTCTTGGGTGTGTCGTGTTGTGTGTCATGTTGTATGTGTTTGTGCCTATCTGTGTGATGTGTCATGTGTCGTGTTGTGTGTTTGTGTGTGTGTGACGTGTGGTGTGTTTGTGGTGTCATGCGGCGTGTGGGGATGTGTGTGTGACATGCTGTATGTCATGTTGTGTGTGTTTGTGTTTGTGTGACGTGTTGTGTGTTGTGTTGTGTATGTGTGAGGTGTTGTGTTTCATGTTGTGCATGTGTGAGACCTGTTTGTGTGTGTGATGTTTTGTGTTTGTGACACATTGTGTGTTTGTGCGATGTGCGACGTGTTGTGTGTGCGATGTGCGACGTGCAATATGTTGTGTGTGCGACATGCAACGTTTTTGTGTGTGACGTGCAAAACGCGACGTGTTGTGTGTTCGAAGTGTGGCATGCAATGTGCGACGTGTGCCGTGATGAGTGTGCGTGTGACGTGTTGTGTGTCTGACATTCGACACGTTGTGTGTGTGACGTGCGATGCGCGATGCGTTGTGTGTGCAGGTGTGATGTGCAACATGTGTCGTGCGATGTGCAAAGTGTTTGTGCAAGTGCGGGGTGAAATGTGTTGTGTGTGTCCGTACGATGTGCAATGTGCGATCTGTTGTATGTGTGACTTGTTGTGTGTTACATGTTGTGCTGTGTGTGTCATATTGTGCGTGTCTGTGTGAGATGGGTTCTGTGTCTTCTTGTGTGTGTGTGAGAGAGGTGTTTGTGTGTGTCATGTTGTGTGTCACGTGTGTTTGTGTGTGACGTCTTTCTGTGTGTGTGTCGTGCGACTTGCATGCATGCGATGTGTTGTGTGTATCCGTGCAACGTACAACAGGTTGTGAGGGACATGCAATTTGTTTCTGTGTGTCGTGTTGTGTGTGTGTCATGTTGTGTTATGTGTGTGTGTGAGATGGGTTGTGTGTCGTGTTGTGTGTGTGAAATGTTTTCGTGTGTGTTTGTGTCATGTTGTGTGTGTCATGTTATGTGTGTTTGTGTGATGGGTTGTGTGTTGTGTGTGAGTTGTGTGTTATCTAGAGTGTTGTATGGATTGTGTGTGCTTGTGTGTTTGTGATGACATGTGACGTGGTATGTGGGTGTGGGTGTGTGAGACATGTATTGTGTAGTGTTGTGTGTGTGTGACACACTGTGTGTGTGTCTTTGTGGTGTGGTGTGTGGCCATTTTCTGTATTGTGTTCAGTGTGTGTATGGTGTTGTGTGTGTGGTGTCATGTTTTGTGTGAAGTGTGTGTCGTCTTGTGTGTGTGTGTGTGAGACGAGTTGTGTGACGTGTTGTGTGTATGTGACGTGTTGTGTGTCACATTCTGTGTGTGTTGTGTGTTGTCTAGAGTGTTGTGTTGTGTGTGTGTGTCTGTGTGAATGTCTGTGATGTGTTGTCTGTCAGGGTGTGTGCCTGTGTTATGTTGTGTGCCGTTTTGTGTGTTGTGCTGTGTATGTGACGTGTTGTGTGTTGTGTTGTGTGTGTTTGTGTATGTGTGACATGTGTGTAGTTTTTTCTGTCTGTGTGATGTGGTGTGTGTCGTGTTTTGTGTTTGTGAGTGTAAGGTGCTGTGCGAGCGACACGCAACGTGTTGTGTGTGTCCGTGCTATGTGCCATGTGCATCGTGCGACAGGCGACGCGTTGTGTGTGTGTGGGTGCGACGTGCAATGTTTTGTGTGTGTGCGTGCCACAGGCAGCATGCTGTGCGTGCGACGTGCGACGTGTGTGTGAGACGTGCTACACGTGACGTGTTGTGTGTGCGGCGTACAATGTGTTGTGTCTGTGTGTGCGACACACACCACATCACACACAACACGTCTCATGACACCACAACCACACAACACACACTCAACATGACACACAAAACGGCACACAACTCAACACACACACAACACGACACACACACACAACACACAACACTACACACTGAGCACAAGACTCTGCACGACACACAGCACACACACAAGACATCGCACACACACAAGACCTCACACACACACAGACGTGTCTCACACACACACGTGGGCAAACGTGGCTGGTTGCTGTCAGGGTCTGCGTCTCCCTGCGGGTCCAGGGGCCTGGCTGCAGCTCCCGCCCCAGCCCTCCCCCCGGGGGCGTTGGCTGCTGCCCCTTCCCGTGTCCCGGCCCCTCCGGCCTGGGTGTGTGGCTGGTGGCTGCTCTGTGGAAACGCCTGTGGGATGCGGCTTCCTTCGAGTTCCCAAAGGGTTGGTTGGACTCGGGCACGAGTCTCCTTTCCCGTGCGAGAGATCCCGGCGTCACCTTTCCACCACGTCCTTGCCAAGGCTCCCTGCGCAGCTGAGCCGGGAGGGTTTTCTCACCTGTGTTTTTCTCCACCATCCTGCCTGCAGAGGGAGAGCTGCATTCGGGTCTCACTGTGGCGTGTTGGTCAAGGGGTCGGATTCTCACTCGGGGCGGGAGAGAGTGCGGAGAAGACCTTGGAAAGGTGAAGTCGGGGGCAGGACTTTTCAGGTGCCTGTTTTTGTGGGGGTTCGTTGAATGTTGTTTTTTGCTGAAATGGAGAGAAAGGTTGTTGGCTTTTCGGCCTGAAGGCTTGTTCTGTCCAGCAGCCCAAACTGCCAGCCTTGTTTCACCTCTTTAATGTTAGACAGTGTTGCCGGCACCCAGTGCCGAGAGGCAAAACAACAGCAGGGGGGAGAGGTTCATGACCCGGTGTGCGTCACCCAATAATCACAACGGGATGGAGAAGCAGAAAAGTTTATTTGAAGCTTCAAAAAGGTCCAGGGAGAATAGAATCTCCAATCCTGCACCCAGAGCAGGAAGTTACACAGGCTTTTATACATCCTTTCTTCAGCATACTTATCCAATAGCAAGCTGCCCTAAGTATCCATCTAGCCAGCCAATCCAGTTCCCAGCTAGTTCCCTTGTTCTCTGTATCATTTGTTAACCTATACATAAAGCTGCTTTATTCAGCATTGTTCTTCCATATCTGCCCTGTTCGGCCTTGTTTAGTTTCAGGCAGTCTGACTCTGCAACATATTGTTGCAGATCCTCAGCATAACTGCTGCGAGTGCCTCCAGGCGGGGGGGGCCAAGGACACTTCGGCCTAGTATGCAGAGATGCTGCGAGTGCCTCCAGGCAGAGGGGCGGGGGCAAGGACACCTAGGCCTAGTGCTAGGGGGCTTCATCGTTCATCAACACTCTTGGTCTTCTATCCCTCGACTTACCTACTGGCCATGCCCCAGTGTCCCCAACAACTCCCCTGCTCAAAGCAGGACCAATCCTCAACTAAATCATCCCAGCCAGGGCTTTGTCAAGCCAGACCTTAAAAACTTCTAAGGAAGGAGATTCCACCACCTCCTAGGTAACGCATTCCAGTGTTTCACCACCCTCCTAGTGAAAAAGTTTTTCCTAATATCCAACCTAAACCTCCCCCACTGTAATATGAGACCATTACTCCTTGTTCTGTCATCAGCTACCACTGAGAACAGTCTAGATCCATCCTCTTTGGAACCACCTTTCAGGTAGTTGAAAGCAGCGATCAAATCCCCCCTCATTCTTCTCTTCTGCAGATGAAACAATCCCAGTTCCCTCAGCCTCTTCTCATAAGTCATGTGTTCCAGTCCCCTCATCATTTTTGTTGCCCTCCACTGGACTCTTTCCAATTTTTCCACCTCCTTCTTGTAGTGTGGGCCCAAAACTGGACACAGCACTCCAGATCTCCAGAATAGATATGTGGACAGAGTTGGCAATGGGTTTGTTGGAAGGATCGGTTCGTGGGTTAGTGTTTTTGTTGTGTGGTTGCTGGTGAGTATTTGCTTCAGGTTGGGGGGCTATCTGTAAGTGAGGGCTGGCCTGTCTCCCAAGATCTGTGAGAGTGAGGGGTCATCCTTCAGAATAGGTTGCCGATCCTTGATGCTGTGCTGGAGAGGTTTCAGTTGGGGGCTGAAGGTGACGGCTGGTGGCGTTCTGTTCCTTTCTTTGTTGGGCCTGTCCTGGAGTAGGTGACTTCTGGGTATTCTTCCCTTCAGCAGGTAGTTTTAAGATCGCTTGATAGAGATCCTGTAGGTGTTTGTCTCTGTCCGAGGGGTTGGAGCAAATGTGGTTGTACCGTAGAGCTCGGCTGCAGACAATGGATTGTGTGGTGTGGTCTGGATGAAAGCTGGAGGCTCACCACACGATCCATCGTCTACAGCCGAGCTCTGCGATACAACCACATTTGCTCCAAACCCTCGGACAGAGACAAACACCTCCAGGATCTCTATCAAGCATTCTTACAACTACACTACCCACCTGCTGAAGTGAAGAAACAGATTGACAGAGCCAGAAGAGTACCCAGAAGTCATCTACTACAGGACAGGCCCAACAAAGAAAATAACAGAACACCACTAGCCGTCACCTTCAGCCCCCAACTAAAACCTCTCCAACACATCATCAAGGATCTACAACCTATCCTGAACGACGGCCCATCACTCTCACAGATCTTGCGAGACAAGCCAGCCCTTGCTTACAGACAGCCCCCCAACCTGAAGCAAATACTCACCAGCAACCACACACCACACAACAGAACCACTAACCCAGGAACCTATCCTTCCAACAAAGCCCGTTGCCAACTGTGCCCACATATCTGTTCAGGGGACACCATCATAGAGCCTAATCACATCAGCCACACTATCAGAGGCTCGTTCACCTGCACATCTACCGATGTGATATATGCCGTCATGTGCCAGCAATGCCCCTCTGCCATGTACATTGGTCAAACTGGACAGTCTCTACGTAAAAGAATCAATGGACACAAATCAGACGTCAAGAATTATAACATTCAAAAACTAGTCGGAGAACACTTCCATCTCTTTGGTCACTCGATTACAGACCTAAAAGTTGCAATTCTTCAACTAAAAAACTTCAAAAACAGACTCCAACCAGAGACTGCTGAATTGGAATTCATTTGCAAACTGGATACAATTAACTGAGGCTTAAATAGAGGCTGGGAGTGGAAGGGTCATTTCACAAAGTAAAATTATTTCCCCATGTTTATTTCTCCTCACCCCCACCCCCCACTGTTCCTCAGACTTTCTTGTCAGCTGCTGGAAATGGCCCACCTTGATTATCACTACAAAAGGTTTCCCCCCCCCCCCCCGTTCTCCGGCTGGTAATAGCTCACCTTAAGTGATCACTCTCGTTACCGTGTGTATGGTAACACCCATTGTTTCATGTTCTCTCTGTATATAAATCTCCCTACTGTATTTTCCACTGAATGCATCCAATGAAGTGAGCTGTAGCTCACGAAAGCTTATGCTCAAAGAAATTTCCTAGTCTCTAAGGTGCCACAAGTACTCCTTTTCTTCAAGTGAGATGGTAATTCCTTAATTCCCTGGGTTACTTCCTGGCCACTTCTGTGACTTTAGTGCCATTATGAAAACTGTTCTCAAAATCTCTGGGTCCCCTTGCCCTACGCTGTGGTTATGAAAGCTCCTTCTCAGCTCCTTTTACTTTCCTGCTTTCCAGTTACTGTAAATAAACCATTAACACAATTCTTCTTGTTTCTTCCACATTCTTGTCTTAGTTCCAGTTGTTGTGGGCAGAGTCATGAGATGTGTTTGTGACACTCTACACCTTGGGGGAGCGTCTTATGCTTAGAAGAAGCACACGGGATCTTTTCAGGGGAAAAGGCAATACGCCGCATTTCTTGAAAATACAACTCTTAGCATACGCATTTAATCACACACACACGTCCTGCAGATGGTCTTACAGTTACCAGTTTGCTGTAGCTCTTGTCAATCTAACGGCCAGTTAGACTGAACACAAGCGAGGAGCTGAGCTCCGTTGGTCGCAAACCCATGCTCTGAGGCTTTGCAGGACTGAACCCAGAGTCTGATGGCAAAACACCCCAGCTTTAGACTTGTAAATTCCAACTTTCGTCGATGGATTTTGCAATGTCATTCTGTAATCGTTAGTCCTCAAGTGGGATTAATCTGCGGGTTTTCCGCTGTTATTGTTTTGTGGTTTTGTTGGCTTCCCATCCTTAGATCTTCTTTGTCTTGCATTCAGGGTGCCTGCCTTGCTGCTGCGGTCATCAATGCTGCTAACATGTTTAGTGTCGGATACGGTGGCTGTTTTCTGATTGTCTCCTGCTGTTTCCAAGTCTCTCACGTCTTCTTGACCATCTGGACATTTGTGAGGCCTTTTCTCAGACCTCAGAATCTGGCTGATGCTCCTTTACCAATGGCCCTCGAGGCCGTTCCTTCCTGCTCTCAGAAAGGGTGGCGGGCAGAACATGGTCAAATCCTATCCTACATCAATCCATTTAATACATGGTTATCCCTTGTCTTTCATTATGCAAAATGCAAACATCAAATCCTAGTCCTCTAGGTGCCCTTTAACCCCCATATTCCTCACCTTGTATTGAATTGTGTTGTTACCTTGCATGGCATGGTTTCCATGTATCCGGGGAAAGGTTAGGAGATATCAGCAAGGAAGGTCAGCAACCCCCGGGTGGGGTGTGAAACAGCCCATCCACAGCCGTTGCCCAGCAAGGAAGCTCCCATTCAGTGATTCCCCTGCCTGAGGCCACAGCAAGGGAATTGCTGCACCGTGCTGGGAGATGGAGCAATGCCCCCATTCCCACCGCAGACACGCCTGGACTGGGGCTTCCCAAGCACACGGGCTGTGGGGGCAAAAACCAAACCCAAACCCGGGGCCCACGCTTGGCCTTTCTCCTCCCCCAACCGACACTGCCAGCAAGAAGGACACTGAAGACTTGAGACTGCAACTGAGGGGACGGGCCCGGGCGCACAGCACGTCGTACGTCACACACAAAATGTCGAATCTCGCACCCACAACTCCTCGCACGTCACACCCACAGAACATATTGCACGTCGCGCACACAGCACGTCGCACGTCAGACACACAAACACGTCTCACACACACACAAAACATGACACACAACCCGTCTCACAGACAGAAAACACTACACACACCACATCACACAAAACACGTCACATGACACCACAGACACAACACCACACACACACTTAATACGACACACAAAATGGCACACAACACACACAAGATGACAGGCAACAGATCACACAACACACCACACAGACACACACACAGAACATGTCACATGTCGCACCTCACACACAAAGGTCACATGTCGCACACAACACGCCGCACGACGTATGTCGTACACCGCACATCACAATTCGCATGCACACACAGCATGTCGCATGTCACACGTCACAGTCACGCACACCACACAGCTCACATCACACGTCTCACACACACAACACGTCACACGTCGTACATCACACACACAAAGTGCTGTGCATCACACACAACGTCGTTCGTTACATGTCACATGCCGCACGCCCACACAGCACATCGCATATCGCAAATCAAACACACAGCACGTCGCGTTTCGCATATCTCACACACACAACACGTCACACACACACAGCACGACACACAACACTTGTGTGTGTGAGACGTGTTTGTGTGCGTGTGATGTGTTGTGCATGTGTTGTCTGTCGTATAGAGTGTTGTATTCAGTGTGTGTGGGACGTGTTGTGTGTTGTGTTGTGTGCGTGTGTCTGTGTGGTGTGTTGTGTGTGTGATGTGTTGTGTGCAATGTTGTGTGTTTGTTTTGTGTTGTGTGCTGTTTGTGTGGTGTGTGTCGCACGCACAGAGACAACACATCTCACCTCACAAGCACAGCATGTTGCACGCTCACATAGCATGTCACACACACAGTACATCACACAAACACACAGCACAACACACAACACATGTGTGTGAGACGTGTTTGTGTGTGTGTGATGTGTTGTGTGTGTGCTGTGTGTCGTCCAGAGTGTTGTGTTCCGTGTGTGTGTGATGTGTTGTGTTTCGTGTTGTGTGTGGTGTGGTGTGGTGTGTGTGTGCTCTTTTGTGACGTGTTGTGTGTGTCATCTAGAGTGTTGTGTGACGTGTTGTGTGTGTGTCTGTGTGGTGAGTGGTGTGTTGTGTGTGTGTGATGGGTTGTGTGTCGTGTTGTGTGTCATGAGACATTTTGTGTTTGACATGGTGTGTGTCGCACGTACAGAAACAACACATCGTACGCCTCATGCCACACGCCGCACACACAACACGTCGCACGTCGCTTGTCACACATTGGACATAGACACACAACACGTCGCACATCAGACACCCACAACACGTTGCACGTTGCACACATACACACAAAACGTCGAACGTGGCACACACAACACGTCGCACGTCACGTCACTCCCAGCAAGTCGCACTTCACACATGTCCCACGCGTGTCACACGCGCACACACAGCACGTCGTATGTCATGCACAACACGTCGCGTGTAGCACGGACACACAACACGTCGCACGTAACACACACAAGATGTCACGTGTTGCACATCACACACAAACCATCGCATGTCACAGGCACATACACAACACGTCGCATGTCGCATGATGCACATTGCACATAGCACGGACACACACAACACGCTGCCCGTTGCACGCACGCACAGCACGTCGCACGTCACACTCAAAAACACATCTCACACAACACAACATGACACATGCCATGTCACACAGACACAAAACACGACACACATGTCACACACACAACACAGAATATGTCACACAGACAGACACAAACACACACATGACACACACCACGTCACGCACAACACATCACATGACACCAAAAACACAACACCACACACACACTCAACATGGCACACAACATGACAAAACACATCACACAGACAGACACAAACATGACACACAATGTCACACGCACGCTACACAAAACACGTCTCACACACACACCACGTCACATGTCACCACAAACACAATACCACACACACAATCCACACAACACTCTAGACGACACACACCATCACACACAAGACATCACACACACACACACAACCCGTCACACACACACATATAACGGCACACACAACATGACACAGAAAACGACTCACACAGAAACACACACAACACGACACACACAGAAACACATCACACGTCCCACAAAACATGTTGCACATTGTCACACACACTCATGTACACATGTCGCACATTGCACGCCGCACGACACACACAAAAACCTGTCACACACACAAACACACACACAACACATCACACACACAATGTCTCATGCACACACACACAAGACACACAACCCGTCTCACACATACACACACATAACACGACACACACAACACGTCACACACACAAAAATACACACAACACGACAGACAACACGACACACAGACAGACACAAACACACACGACACAGAACTTGTCACGCACACAGAACACTACACAAAACACATCTCACAAACACACACCATGTCATATCACACTACAAACACAATACCACACACACAATCTACACAACTCTAGATGACACACAAAATGACACACGTCACACACACACAAAACGACACACACACACAAAACACGACACACAACCCGTCTCACACACAAACATAACATGACAAACAGAACATGACACACACCATGACACACACAGAAACATACTTAATGTCCCACACAATACGTCGCATGTTGCACGGATACATACAACACATTGCACGACACACACACAGAAACACATCACACACACAAAAACACACAACGAGACACACAACAAGATACAAATCACATCAAACACACACAACATGTCACACATATACAAAAACGTTTCTCTCACACACAACATGACACAGAGCACATACAATACGACAAACATAACATGAAACACAACACACACAACATGACATACAACACGTTACACATACAACACATCGCATGTCACACGTTGCATGGACACAAACAACACATCCCATGCCTCAAGCTGCACAAACACTTCGCACATGGCACATCGCACGTTGCACGTCACACCTGCACACACAACACATCGCGCGTCGCATGTCACACACACAACACGTCGAATGTTGGACACACAACATGTCGCACGTCGCACGCACACACAGCGCATCGCACATCGCGAATCAAACACAAAATACGTCGCACGTCGGACAAGCACACACACAACACGACACAACACATCACACACACAACACGACACACACAACATGACACACAATATGTCACACACACACCCCCACACACCACGTCACACACACCACATCACATGACACCACAAACACCTCACCACACACACACACACACTCAACACGTTGCACAACAAGACACACAACACGTCTCACACACACACAACATGACACACAACACGTCACACAGACAAACACACATAACATGACACACAACACATCACACACACAACACGTTTTGAAGGGGGATGGACGTCATTCTTGCGACAAGGCACCTGCTATGGCCAAAAACACTTTAGCCCTGTGTGCCCTTGCAGACAAGTCTTATGTCCCAAATACTTTGGGTCTTCCGGGATAAGTCCCTGAATAATCAAGGATCTTGACCAAAAAGGTCGTCACGTCCAAAAAGGAAGAAAGATTGTCGTTGTGTAGACCATGAAACAAGCCCTGCAACTTCTGGACACGTATCCCGACAGCCCACAGGGTGCACATCGAGGAACGTTCAAAGTGAGACAGGCGTTCTTTTTGGGGAGACTAACCCGCATTGCGCTGACCAGGACAAGGGGGAAGTGGGAGCCTGCAGCACCATCTAGCGGCCAAAGGAGAAATCGCCGGCTTCTGGACCTGTGTGCGCCCTTGGTTCGGTTCACATGCAAAGCTGTGTCACGCCAGGTTGGGAAAACGGGGTTCTGCTGCCCGACATCATCCTCTGGAATGACTCAACCCGATGGGACACCTCCTGCGATACACTGCTCCGAGTGACGCTCTCAAACAGGTCCCCACAGCTCCCCAGCCTCCTCCCACAGGAAGCAGGTGTGAAAGGATTGTTCTCCCCAACTGACAGAGGGAGAAACAAAGGCTGAGAAAGGCGAAGGGCCTTGTCTTCCATCACACAACGTGTCGGGATAGAGTTGGGAACAGGACCCGGGTGTCCTGACTTTCAAATGAACCATCAGTCTGGAGTTTCACACACTGAAGGATCAGAATAAAGGGACCTGCAATGAGCTACAGACCAACAACCATTCACACTGATTCTTCAGCAAGTGTTTTAGAAGCAGGAGAACACCAGCGAGAACCAGGAACGGCTCAGAGACAATCAGCAGCGAGAAGGAGAACAATTCACCAAGCAGATGATTGGTTCTGGCTTATTTGCTGGGCCTTAAACGAGAACAACAAAGTCCTGAGTCTCCTCCCTGCCACGACACCCCCTGCTCAGCCAATCAGCGTGGAGACTCTGGCGGTGGCTGAGGGTTCCCCAGATGGCCCAGGGATGGCTCAGGTCACCGGTGAGGATCACTCTCAGAGCACGCTTCCTGTCCCATCTCTTTGGGAGGCCTCCCACCATGAGGGCTACAGAGCAGCCCCCTCCTCGCCAGTGGAGGGAGGGAAGCAGGAAAAGGGAAACCAAAAAAGACAAACCCCAAGAACTCGAAGGCACAAAGGCCAAGCTGGGGAAAAATTGTCCCACCTTAACCTCCTGTTTTCCGTGCCGAGAATTTGGCCAGCACCGGGCGGATCAGGCTGCCTCGGTACCAAACCTCTCTGGGGCTCTTCCCTTCTCCACAGGGACGTCTGTCTTCTTGCTCAGTGAGCAGTGGGAAAGGAGAAAACTCCAGAGAGGCTCCACCTCGCGCTCACATACGAGACCCTGAATTCTCTCTCAGTCCTCAAGGAGACACCTCAAAAAGGAGACTTCCTGCAGCAAAGCCCCGGGGGTCTCTGAGATCCCCCTGCCCTGCAGCCTGTCCTCCCTGGCCGTTGTCGTGGACTCTCTGTGAGGTCACCGCCTCCCAACCGCCTTTCACCAATCAGCTGAGTGCTGCAAAAGGCCCTTGTGATGTCACTGCCACCCCCACCCCTGCCCTGCAGGGCTCATGTCCTGTCCCGAGCCGGCTCCTGTGCGTGTTTGAGCTGCTCCCCCTGGGTCACCCCCACACACTCAGTGGTCGTGCAAGGGTTCACGCAGGCCACACCTGGAACCATCAGAGGATGCTCAATGTGCCGCACTCGCTTTTGCGGAGATTTGGAGACTTGAAGGCCAGAAGAGACTCTTAGATCATCTCATCTGGCCCCCTACACATCACAGGCCTCCTGCATGGCGCAGTCGCGAGTTGTCATAAATATAAAGGGAAGGGTAAACCCCTTTAAAATCCCTCCTGGCCAGAGAAAAAATCCTCTCACCTGTAAAGGGTTAAGAAGCTAAAGGTAACCTCACTGGCACCTGACCAAAATGACCAATGAGGAGACAAGATACTTTCAAAAGCTGGGAGGAGGGAGAAAAACAAAGGGTCTGGGTCTGTCTGTGTGATGCTTTTGCCGGAGACAGAACAGGAATGGAGTCTTAGAACTTAGTAAGTAATCTAGCTAGGTAGGTGTTAGATTATGATTTCTTTAAATGGCTGAGAAAATAGCTGTGCTGAATAGAATGACTATTCCTGTCTGTGTGTCTTTTTTGTGACTTAAGGTTTTGCGTAGAGGGATTCTCTATGTTTGAATCTAATTACCCTGTAAGATATCTACCATCCTGATTTTACAGAGGTGATTCCTTTTTACTTCTATTAAAAGTCTTCTTGTAAGAAAACGGAATGCTTTTTCATTGTTCTCAGATCCAAGGGTTTGGGTCTGTGGTCACCTATGCAAATTGGTGAGGATTTTTACCAAACCTTCCCCAGGAAGTGGGGTGCAAGCGTTGGCAGGATTTGGTGGGGAAAGACGTGTCCAAACTACGTTTTCTCAGGAACCCAGATAAAGTTGGTGGTGGCAGTGGAAGTTCAGGGGCAAAAGGGTAAAATAGTTTGTACCTTGGGGAAGTTTTAACCTAAGCTGGTAAAAATAAGCTTAGGAGGTTTTCATGCAGGAGGGGGTTGAGGGATGCGGGGCGGCTTAATTCGGGATGGGGGGCTCCCCAGCTCCCACCGGCATAGCCCTGCAGCTCCTAGGTGGCAGAGGGGTTGGAGGGGGGGGTGTCTCCACACCACTCTGCCCGTGCCTGCAGGCCCTACCCCCCGCAGCTCCCATTGGCTGAGGTTCCTGGCCAATGGGAACTGTGCCCACCCCCCAGGACCAGCAGGGGTCCCACTCCCAGGCTGTGCACTGCAGCCCCCTCCCCCAGCACCAGTGGGGTCCCGGGCCTCCTCCCCCAGCACCTGGGATGCCCCCGATCTGCCCCTAGTAGTACACACTTAGTAGATTACAAGCTTTCTAATGATATGTTACATGGGGCATTTAGCATAAAGCATATTCCAGGCATGTTATGTTCCTGTTCATAAGCATATTTTCATAAAGCATATGAGTGCAACGTCACAACGGCCTCACAGAGAGTAAAGTTACCATGAGCTTTGGGTTTAGGGAACCCTGGGGAGCAGACCAGGCTTCCTGCAGTGCAGGAATCACTTCATGGGGCG
The DNA here is from genome assembly GCF_965140285.1 of Lepidochelys kempii. Lineage (NCBI taxonomy): Eukaryota > Metazoa > Chordata > Testudines > Cheloniidae > Lepidochelys > Lepidochelys kempii. The sequence continues at coordinate 2,739,696 of NW_027621931.1, read as the reverse complement.
AGGGGTGCTGCGTGGAGTTTACAACATGGGCACTGTCGTCACTGTTGCAGGGAATGGGGTATTGCGGGACAGCTGCTGGAGGATGGTTCGGGTAGATGTAGGCCAATGCCATCTGGAGAGGTGGTTTTACTGCATCACCGTAAGGGAGCAATTACATTGGCCAAAGAGAAATTTGAGTGCAGAGCTGGGCACAGCGAGGTGAATGCAAGGCAACGTATGCCAGCCGAACTGTGGTGTTGACAGGCCTAAGGGGCTTGGTTGCTTGAGGCACAGCTAGCCATGCCATGGTGTAGGGGCCATGACCAGCAGTTCTGCCCACACTACCCTTGGGGAGGAGAGGCCTGGCCCGTCCTTCCTCTCCTCTCTGCTCCCTCAGGACCAGCAGGAAACCCCAGCCAGACCCAATGGGAGACGAGGGCAATAGAGCAATGACTGCAGCACTAGGAGAGCCTGGCAAAGAGCAGCCACCAGGGGCTGTCGCCAAGGGACCCAGCGAGGGATGTCCCTGTATGGTGACAAACCCCAGAACTGCAGGGCAAATCTTGCCTTGCTGAGAGGCCCTCTCTCTCCCCCTTTCCCCCCTCCCCACACATGTCCCAGCCCCAGGCTCTGCACGGGAAGGACCTGGTCCCAGAGGAGTCGGTTATGGGGCCTCCGCGGCCAGATGGTCTATGTCCTTATCCCATTGCTGGGCCAAGCCAGCATCTCTGCCCCCTGCCACCCTGCCCTCCCCACAACTGCTCCTGGCTGGGCTAGCTGCTGCTGGTTCCTCGGCCCCCCAGGGGCACCGTCAGCCTGGCCTTGGAGATACCCAAGCTCTGGAAACTCCAGTGACAGCTCCTGAGTCTAGCTGGGACCAGGAGCCAGCCAGGAGAGCTTGGGGCCAGCTGCCCCCAGTCTGCAGAGTGGGGCTGCCCATGTCCTGGGCTCCCCTGGTCTGAGGTGCTGGCCCCAAGGGCATCACAGTTACTTTGTAAATGCACCCTGCTGCCCTGGTGAGAGAATTTTGGGATAAGGAGGTGATTTTGTGGGGCCCCCTCTAGGGCTTTGGGTGCCTCCCCCAGCCATGTGCTGCAGGAGTAGCAGAGACCAGTGGGTGGTGCGAGGGCCTGGGCAGAGCAGCCGCTCTCTGATGGAGCGGGGAGGTGGCCTCTGCCTTCTCTGCGCCCATTTAACAGAACACTGAGGCACGGTGGGGGTCGGCCAAATCCTGTAGGGGATGAGGATGTGAGTGCTTTAAATGTCAGTGTTAGCCTCCAGGGCCTGGTCCCCACAACAGGCCCAATGGCCTCAACGATCAAACCTGGGGCCTCAAAAGAGGCAGCTCATTATGATTTTAAGGGGAGCTGAAAGCGTTGGGGTCTGCTCTGGGCCCTGCCTTAACGGGGAAGGGGGGCACTGAGTGCCCTGTATGGGCCACCCCACAGCCAGAGGCCGATTAAGGTTTCCTGGGGCCCTGGGCCAGAACAAGTGCGGGGCACTTCCCCACCCCTTCCAACTGTGGTCCTGCCCCCATTCTGCCTCCCTGCCCATGGCCCCACCCCTTTCTGCCCCTTCCCCAGGGCCCTGCCCCTGTTCCAGACGGCCTCCCCCCACCCCCGCTTCCCCCATATTGGAGAAGCTGAGGCCGGGGCAGGCAGCAAGAGGTTTTCCAGTCCCGGGGCTGCAGCATGGGGCGGACTAAGGGGGCACTCGGGGCTTCTCCGGCCCTCCCCCCACGGCTTCTGCCAGGGAGTGGGATCAGAGTGTGGGGGCTTTCCTCGCCCTGCCTGCCTGGCAACCCCTGGGCACAGGCTCAGTGGCTAATCTGCCATTGCCCCCGGCACTTCACCCTGGGTTGGGGATGAGACCTGCCCCCGGAGGTACCCGCTCTGCTGGTTCAGCCCTGGCAGGGTTTGGACTGGGAGCGGGATCTCTGAAGAGCTGCTTGCGATGAGGGGTGCTATGGTCTTTCTGTGAAATCAGCTGCTGGGGGGGCTCAGCCCTGCAGGGTGGGCACTTGTGTCCCAGAAGCCAGCACGATGAGCGGCACCGACAGGGTCCCACAGCAAAGGGGTGAATGTGCCCCTGAGACTGAGCTCCCCTCTCCGGGGCTGCCCCGGCAGGGCACTGGATGAAGATAGAGGCTCGAGGGTAGGATAGCCCTGCCCTTGCCCTGCCAGCGCTGCCGACCCTCGGGGCTCAGGGGATTGGCTCAGGGCTGCCAAGCCACTAAATACACACCCCACCCCTCAGTTCCTGCTGTTTTGTTTCACTAGTGTTGGGGACCCTGGGGCATGGCCACTAGGTAACTCGAGGGGATGGAAGACCACGAGTGTTGATGAAGCCCCCTCGCACTAGGTCCAAGTGTCCTTGGCCCCCCTCCCGCCTGGAGGCACTCGCAGCAGTTATGCTGAGGATCTGCAAAAATATGTTGCAGAGTCAGACTGCCTGAAACTAAGCAAGGCCGAACAGGGCAGATATGGAAGAACAATGCTGAATAAAGCAGCTTTATGTATAGTTTAACAAATGATACAGAGAACAAGGGAACTAGCTGGTAACTGGATTGGCTGGCTATATGGATACTTAGGGCAGCTTGCTATTGGATAAGTATGCTGAAGAAAGGATGATACTAAACTGGGAGGAGTGGTAGATACACTGGAGGGCAGGGATAGGATACAGAGGGACCTAGAGAAATTGGAGGATTGGGCCAAAAGAAATCTGATGAGGTTCAATAAGGATAAGTGCAGGGTCCTGCACTTAGGACGGAAGAACCCAATGCACAGCTACAGACTAGGGACCAAATGGCTAGGCAGCAGTTCTGCGGAAAAGGACCTAGGGGTGACAGTGGACGAGAAGCTGGATATGAGTCAGCAGTGTGCCCTTGTTGCCAAGAAGGCCAATGGCATTTTGGGATGTATAAGTAGGGGCATAGCGAGCAGATCGAGGGATGTGATCATCCCCCTCTATTCGACATTGGTGAGGCCTCATCTGGAGTACTGTGTCCAGTTTTGGGCCCCACACTACAAGAAGGATGTGGATAAATTGGAAAGAGTCCAGCGAAGGGCAACAAAAATGATTAGGGTTCTGGAACACATGAGTTATGAGGAGAGGATGAGGGAACTGGGATTGTTTAGTCTGCGGAAGAGAAGAATGAGGGGGGATTTGATAAATGCTTTCAACTACCTGAGAGGTGGTTCCAGAGAGGATGGTTCTAGACTATTCTCAGTGGTGGAAGAGGACAGGACAAGGAGTAATGGTCTCAAGTTGCAGTGGGGGTTTAGGTTGAATATTAGGAAAAACTTTTTCACTAGGAGGGTGGTGAAACACTGGAATGCGTTGCCTAGGGAGGTGGTGGAATCTCCTTCCTTAGAAGTTTTTAAGGTCAGGCTTGACAAAGCCCTGGCTGTGATGATTTAATTGGGGATGGGTCCTGCTTTTGAGCAGGGGGTTGGACTAGATGACCTCCTGAGGTCCCTTCCAACCCTGATATTCTATGTTTCTGTGATTCTATGTATAAAAGCCTGTGTAACTTCCTGCTCTGTGTGCAGGATTTGAGATTCTATTCTCCCTGGTCCTTTTTACAGCTGCAAATAAACTTTTCTGCTTCTCCACCCTGTTGTGATTATTGGGTGTAGCACACCGGATAGCAAACCAACCCCTACTGTTCTTTTGCCTGTCGCCACTGGGTGCTGGCAACAATAACAATTATCAAAAAGTGTCATGTTTTCTCTAGTGACGTGCTAACATATTTTGCCACCAGGATAAAGATGGAATAATTCTAATGAATTACCACAGATTTACATTGGTGTAACGGAAATTATGCATTCAATATCCTGTTTCAGGTTAGTAAAAATAAAAGAATGCTGTGGGTTTTGCGGACGTGTACAAGACACAGATTTATAAAAACAACATGAAAACAGGTAGTTATGCTGGGGAAAGGGGAAGCCTTATTGAAGCTGGTGGGCATACCAGCTGTCCTTTGTTCAGGATCAATGTAAAACAATCAAGCTCTTTTGTGGAATAGATGGCTGACTTAATAGAAGTCACCATCAAGTAAAGCTGGAATAGGAGTTGAGCCATACAGTGGAAGGGGCTTTCACTTGGGTCTGAATGCAAATGCAGGGGGATGGGGTTCGGGGTTGAGGGGAGGAAGAGAGGGAGTGTGACACCGCAGAAGCACAAAGGAGCCCCAGAGAAGTATTTGTAGTGTGATCTCAGAAAAAGTTGAGAGAGAGAGAGAGAGCTTTAGGGTAGACTGCTGGATAGAAAGAGGCTTGGAATTGTGAGCCAAGAAACTATTCCTGCTGTCGTTAGGGAAATAGAACTTTGGGTACATTCTTTGTAAATAAGCAGGATTGTGTCAAAAAAATACCTGACTCCATCATCCATTTCTCCCCCTAATGGAAACACTCACAAGACCCAAAATAGTCACTAATTGCTCAGGTCAAAAGGGATAACAATATCGTGAATTCTTTTGTTTTCCTGTTCTTAGATAAAGAATAGACCTGCTTCAGTAAAGAACCATAAACACTGAAAATACTGTTTTGTTCTCTCAGAGCTAGCTCTCAGTAGATCTAGAAAATAAGAGTGTTTGTTGTTACACAATCCTTAGAATTCAATTATTTGCACAAATCATTTTAATTTTTCTCTGATTAGGATTTAAAAATAAGCAATTAGATAGTCTGTATAGTGTTTAGGAAATTTGTAGGATTAAAATCAGCAGGTATTCTGTATACATGGCTTTAGCATATATGCAACCTCACATCTACACGTGTAAGAGGACCACATTTCCTGAAGCAGTTTCAAACCACTTCAAGCTAGGACAGTTTTAAGCTACTTTATGTTTCAAATGTGAATGGTGTCCAGCTGTGTCAATTAATTTTTTAAATTATGACCATGATCTAAGATCCACATTTTCAGAATTTTCTTACATCATTCATATGCTCGGATGAATAAGGCTGCTTTCCTGAACTGCGGTCCATATTTGGAAATGTCTTTATAGTTTAGACTCAAACACCCTTCTTAAACAGTTTGGAAGTTGTTCGATACTCCCTCAGGACCAAATTTACTCTTCTCTACACAGATTTGGGCCCTAGTCGGGGAGCGACGTACTCATGTAACCGAGGAGCAGAATTTGGCCCTCATATGGGTTCAGTCTCTCAGTTAGGCCTGTCTTTTTATCTTATCTATTGATATGGCATCCATCCCGAGAGTAGAAGAGCAGCTGTCCCATTTCAGACAAGATACACCAATACCGATATTGATTATTCACAATGGGGTTTTTATCTTTGTTGTACTGTTCTTTTTGAGAAATAAGAAAATAAAGTAAAAGTAAAATGTACTTTTTCTCCCAAATCTATGTGCCATTCCTGATCTTGATTGAACAGGAGAGAGCGTCTTTCCTCTGAATTAAGAATCTAGCTGAGACAACTACCCCAGCCCCACACATTCTACAAGGGAATCCAAAGTCAGAGCAGTGGCGTTCAGTGAAGGGGAGCTGCTCTCTTTGAACATCCTGATAGATGAAATAAAGGACAGGGGATCATCATTAAAAGTACCTTAAATGGGAGCTCAATCCCCAGAGCTATGATTGCTGAACCAGGAAAAAACAAGAAAGTATGTCCTCTCAGGAATTGGCACATTCAAGTTTACAAGAGAGACGATAAAGACTGGCCATGACATAGAAAAATCAAAATTCAAGTTCGCCAGTAAGAAAAGAGCCTGAGTAATAGTCAGCTAAAGAATGGAAGGGACAATTTACCCAGGAAGTTACAAGAGCCTTTATTAAAATGGAGAGCTACTTTTGTCCTTCTGTCTGCTTGCTTCTGGCAAAGGTTGACTCAGGAATAGAGGGGGAATCTCTTGGGGTCCAGCAATTCTGCTGGCTTGGGAAAGTGTGCACTGCATCACCCACTCCTCCCTGTGTGAGACAATCTCTGGGCCTCTGTTTCAACAGTTCAAAACCCTTAAAAATATCTTTCTTTACAGCTCAATACAGAAATTGCCAGAACCTAGTCCTGTACTTTTTTCTTTAAAAACAAACAATGAAATGGGGATGTTTGCACGACAATGATATGAATCGATGTCTGTATTTTTATATCTTTAGACGCCCAACAAATATATAAAAATCTGCATTAAAATAACAATTAGTAAGTTTGCAAAACTGAGCAATGGAAAGTTCGGAAACGCCAGGATTCAGGGAGTCTGAGTACTGTGCATGTGCATTTTGACACAGTCTTTAATTGCACAATTATACTATTTTTTCCACAGTACCCTCATTCAGTGACCATTGAAGTGCTGTTGGGCCTAAGGTGGGAGTGAAACCCTCGCCAACTGCTAAAGGGTGGTGTGGGGATGTTTTAGATGGACCACGGGATCCTGTTGCGGGCAGGTCACTCCACTGCAGCATTTCCCTTCTTTGGTCAAATCCCCTCTCGGGGTGGTCCTACGGGGCTGACGCCCACTTCAATTGATAGAGGACACAGGGAGGAGTTCTCAGAGGGGATACACAACCCCCTTCTGCGTGGGTCACCCTGCCCAGCAACGTCCCCTGATTGGTCAAATCCAGTCTCCGGGTGTGTAAAATGCTGCTTGCCCCTGCCAAATTTTCCTAAAAGAAGGGAAGAAAGGCATGTACCTTTTGGGTTATCTGTCAGGTGGCCATCTTGGACTTGGGAAAAGAAGCTGGTGACCTTTAGCCATTTCCTCTATTAGTTTGGGTTGGGAAGCACACTCCCACGCGCGGATTGAATCCGCGTAGATAGGGTCTAACATCCAGGCAGAGACGACACAAAGAGGGATAGGGAGGGTTTTTAGTGAGGTCTACTCACCTATTCCTGTGTCCATCATGGAGTCCCTCCCTGACGTCCAATGTCAAGAGAGCAGCAGCCGTCCATCGCTGTCCCTGCAAGAGAAGGGAGAGAGAACATCAGCATGATCTCCTGGGTGTAATTGTTTGGGAGACTGGAGCACTTCCAGAATTCAAGTTTTGTTAATCCACCCCTTCTCTAGCCTAGCCTAGTCCTTTTCCCTCTCGTAAATAAAGTCTTGTTTGTGTGCTTACCACTGCCTGGCGTTATTTTCTTGTGCTAAGGCATTCTCTGATGGACTGGCTTTACAAAGAGGACCATGTGGGAAGAATGTATTGTAAGGTTCCCTGCAGCTTGTGAATAGGGTTTGAGTTCTGCCATTTTTAAAGGAAGGAAAAATCCTTCCAGGTGATCCTACGGGGCTGAAACCCACTGTGATTACTTAGTAATCTGTCCTCTTCACTACCATGTTTGTGACCCTCTGTGTCATAGGGAAGTAGCCCATGGCTCATTATGCATCTTTTGATTTAAATTGGACACATATGGTGTACAGACAAAGAAGGACAACTTTTCAAGTCCAGTGTGCACAGAAATGGGATGGACACTTCAAGGATTGAATACAATGCTTTGATCTTCCATCTGTTCATTAAAGAAAGACAAAGGTGCAGATTTGGGAGGCTCATCACTGACTTCCCCATGATCATTCCTCTCTGCGTAATTCCTATGATAAATCTCCTCTCAAGGAAGAGCCTGAGGAAGTGTGATCAGGGGAACTACCCAGAGCACCAGATAAATCAGGGCCCTGAGCTGAGAAAAACCAAGCCTCAGCCAGTTCACATTAATTCAGCTGTCCTCAGCACAGACACCCCTGAAGCACCCGAGGATTCCTTGAAAGGCTTTGAGAGGCTTGGCTCTGCAGAGCGAGAGATGAAGCCTATTACTGCAGGGAAATCAATGACAGAGCACTGTCCACACCAGCACTTAGGTCGGTGTAACTTGTCTCACTCGGGGGGTGGCTTCTTCACATCCCTGAGCGACATACGTTCTACTGACACAAAGGGGAGTGTAGATGCAGCCTTAGCAGAGAAGCGACTTAGAAAACAGGTTTTGTTTTGGAGGAAATGCAGGAACCCTGGGTTTGTAATAATGCAAAGGAGAGTCCGACCCCACCAGTCACCTTCCCCACTTTGCACTTGGCCCTGGGATAGTTGTTTTCTCTCAGCCTGTGCCCACTATCATGCCATGTGAAGGGGAAGGAGCCATGCACCTGTCTAGGGGGCTTCTGACATCCGAGAGGGGAGAAAGGAAAAAAGAGGCTCACTCCCACATGCTACTCACACAGGGGGTGGGAACTTTTGTGGTCATTTCAGTCGAGTCAAGGGGCTCCAAAAGAGTGAAAGGTGCTCACGTGACCCTGTCCCTGTCCAACATTAAAGAGGTGAAACAAGGCTGGCAGTTTGGGCTGCTGGACAGAACAAGCCTTCAGGCCGAAAAGCCAACAACCTTTCTCTCCATTTCAGCAAAAGCAACATTCAACAAACCCCCACAAAAACAGGCACCTGAAAATGTCCTGCTCCTGACTTCACCTTTCCAAGGTCTTCTCCGCACTCTCTCCCGCCCCGAGTGAGAATCTGACCCCTTGACCAACACACCACAGTGAGACCCGAATGCAGCTCTCCCTCTGCAGGCAGGATGGTGGAGAAAAACACAGGTGAGAAAACCCTCCCGGCTCAGCTGCGCAGGGAGCCTTGGCAAGGACGTGGTGGAAAGGTGACGCCGGGATCTCTCGCACGGGAAAGGAGACTCGTGCCCGAGTCCAACCAACCCTTTGGGAACTCGAAGGAAGCCGCATCCCACAGGCGTTTCCACAGACCAGCCACCAGCCACACACCCAGGCCGGAGGGGCCGGGACACGGGAAGGGGCAGCAGCCAACGCCCCCGGGGGGAGGGCTGGGGCGGGAGCTGCAGCCAGGCCCCTGGACCCGCAAGGAGACGCAGACCCTGACGGCAACCAGCCACGTTTGCCCACGTGTGTGTGAGAGACACGTCTGTGTGTGTGTGATGTCTTGTGTGTGTGCTGTGTGTCGTGCAGAGTCTTGTGTTCAGTGTGTGTGTGATGTCTTGTGTTTCGTGTTGTGTGTTGTGTGACATCTAGAGTGTTGTGTGACCTGTTGTGTGTCTGTGATGTGTTGTGTGTCGTGTTGTGTGTGTGTGTTGACTTGTGTGCCGTGTTGTGTGTCATGTTGAGTGTGTGTTGTGTGGTTGTGGTGTCATGAGACGTGTTGTGTGTGACGTGTGTGTCGCACGCACAGACACAACACATTGCATGTCACATACGCAACATGACACACGTGCACATCACACACACAAAACATCACACCTCACACGCACACACACAACACGTTAGCTGTCGCACGATGCACATCACATAATTGCATGGACACACACAACACGTCTCATCGAACGTTATACACGCAGCACATCGCACTTCAGACATACAACACGTTGCGCGTCGCACGCACGCGCAGCACGTCGCACGTCACAGTCACAAACACGTCTCACACACGCACGATACGACACACACCACGTCACACAGACAGCACAACACACAAAATGGCACACAACACAACACAGGCACACAACCTTATAAACAACACATCACAGACACCCATACAGACACACACACAACACGACACACAAAACATCACACACACTCAACACAACATTCTAGATGACACCCAACACATACAACACATCACACAATGCGTCACACACACATACGTCACACACACAAACAAACACAAGACGATACACAACACAACACACACACACACTGCACACACCATGTCACAGAAAACATGTAACATGACAGCACACGCACAACACCACACACACACTGAATATGACACACAAAATGGCCTACATTACACACACACAACACATCACACACACACCAGACCACAAAGACACACACACAACATGTCACACACACAGCACACCACACGTCGCACAGACACAAAACACTACACCCATGTCACACACACAATAAAACACACATGTCACACAGACAGACACAAACACGCACAACATGACACACACCACATCTCTCTCTCACACACACACACACACACACACTATGTCACACACAACACCAAAACCACAACACCACACACACACTCAACACATCACACAACATGACACACAGATAGACACAAAGAAACACGACACACAACACGTCACACACACAACACTACACAAAACACGTCACACACACACACCCCACTTCACATGTCACCACAAACATACCACCACACACGCAATCCACACAACACTCTAGACGACACACAACACGACACACAAGACGTCACACACACACACAACCCGTCACACACACACATATCACGATGCACACAAGACGAGACACAAAACAGCTCACACACACAAACACAGACAACACGACTGTCAAAGGAAAAATGAGTTAGCCGGTCTCTCACCAATTTCGGTGTTAGATTCGACTCTAGGATCCCACGAACTTCTCAACTCTGAGTCCAATTTCTACCAGCGTCCTGTATTAGGCCACCGAAATACAGCCCGAGCTGGGTGCCTCTGGAGAGGGACCCCGCCCCCCAGACACTGCAAGCGTGTGTACCCTCGACGGTTGGTAACACCGCCCTCGCCCACCTCCAAAGTCCGACCCCCTCATCTGAGTCGGGGTCTCTGCTCTTCCTGACCGGGCAGTTCTGCTGCTGAGTGGACAGGCCGTTGCGGGTGCCAGACGCCCCCTGAGGACGATGAGTTCTTCTTTTTGCCTTTCTCCCTTAGCTCCAGGGATAACGGGCGGCCCCGCCTGGTTTGGCAGCTGCTTCTCCAGCCTTCCTCGCAGGTCAGCTCGACCTCGGCCGAAGGCTTCAACTACTTTACTCACGTATGCGGAGTTAGTAACTCCTGCGAAGTCACAAGAGCAAACTTATTAAACAAACAATTATATAAAATAGCATGAATATCTATATCTTCCTGCTGTATTTTGCCCTGCATGCATCTGATGAACTGGGCTTTAGCCCATGAAAGCTTATGCTGAGATAAATTGGTTAGTCTCTAAGGTGCTACAAGTCCTCCTCATTCGCTTTTCCCGACTGATTGTGCTGGGGACTCTGCCTGGCTCCAGCGCTCCGGTCCCTCAGCTACCAAGGCCACCTGGGATCCCTGATCGAATCCAGCTTCAAGGAGTGCTGAGATCCATCTGTCTCTTTCTGTGCCTCTGTCTCTCTCTAGGTATGGCCTCCTGACCCTGCCTCCTGTGATCAGTTATAGTTTGCTAGCCCCCCACCCCACCTCCATGGGTGTTTTTGGCTTCTCCATTCACTCTGCAGCAACGCTCCTTGTACCCAAGCTAAAGATCCCTGCAGCCCCAAAAATCCTCGGGGGTTTGCTCAGCAAGTGGGTTACTAGCAGAATGGTTGTGGGGTGAAGGTGGGGATAGGGAGGTGCTGAACCTGGGGACAAAGGAGGGTGGCAGATTAAGGTGTCACTCAGCCCAGCTCGCTGAGTCCAAGGACATATGAGGGGACCGGCTTTAAATTGCTGTTCGATCCAGCCGACTGAGTCCCGGGACACACCAGGGGTCAGCTTGCGAGTGCTGATGACCCAGTCCTCTCTGACATGCTATGTTCATGTGTGTGTGCCTGTGTGTCTGTTCACGTTCATCACATTTGGGGGCTGGAAGACCCCAGCCCTGGGGAACCGAGGTCCTGCAGGGTAGCTCCATTGGGAGGGAACTTGCAGAAGGAAGGAGTAGCGATCCATAGGAAAACACAAGTGACAAAAGCAGCACATTGACAGAATTGCAGAATCTTCCCCCACCAGAAGAGTAACCCTAACAAATGGGCGTACCCCAAGGTAAAGGGCAATTCTGGTAACAGCTCATTTGGAGCTTGTTTGGAAGGGGGATGGATGTTATTCTTGCGACAAGTCACCTGCTATGGCCAAAAACACTTTGCACTGTGCACCCTTCAAGACAAGTCTTATGTCCCAAATACTTTGGGTCTTCCGGGATAAGTCCCTGAATAATCAAGGATCTTGACCAAAAAGGTCGTCACGTCTAAAAAGGAAGAAAGATTGTCGTTGTGGAGACCATGAAACAAGCCCTGCAACTTTTGGACACGTATCCCGACAGTCCACAGGGTGCACATCAAGGAACGTTCAAAGCGAGACGGGCGTTCTTTTTGGGGAGACTAACCCGCATTGCGCTGACCAGGAGAAGGGGAAGTGGGAGCCTGCAGCACCATCTAGCGGACAAAGGAGAAATCGCCGGCTTCTGGACCTGTGTGCGCCCTTGGTTCGGTTCCCATGCAAAGCTGTGTCACGCCAGGTTGGGAAAACGGGCTTCTGCTGCACGACATCATCCTCTGGAATGACTCAACCCGATGGGACACCTCCTGCGATACACTGCTCCGAGTGACGCTCTCAAATAGGTCCCCACAGCTCCCCAGCCTCCCCACACCGGGAGGCAGGTGCGAAAGGATTGTTCTCCCCAACTGACAGAAGGAGAAACAAAGGCTGAGAAAGGTGAAGGGCCTTCTCTTCCCTCACACAACCTGTCGGGATAGAGTTGGGAACAGGACCCGGGTGTCCTGACTTTCAAACGAACCATCAGTCTGGAGTTTCACACACTGAATGATCAGAATAAAGGGACCTGCAATGAGCTACAGACTAACAACCATTCACACTGATTCTTCAGCAAGTGTTTCAGAAGCACGAGAACACCAGCGAGAACCAGGAACGGCTCAGAGACAATCAGCAGCGAGAGGGAGAACAATTCACCAAGCAGATGATTGGTTCTGGCTTATTTCCTGGGCCTTAAAAGAGAACAACAAAGTCCTGAGTCTCCTCCCTGCCACGACACCCCCTGCTCAGCCAATCAGCGTGGAGACTCTGGCAGAGGGTTGAGGGTTCCCCAGATGGCCCAGGGATGGCTCAGGTCACCGGTGAGGATCACTCTCAGAACACGCTTCCTGTCCCATCTCTTTGGGAGGCCTCCCACCATGAGGGCTACAGAGCAGCCCCCTCCTCACCAGTGGAGGGAGGGAAGCAGGAAAAGGGAAACCAAAAAAGACAAACCCCAAGGAGTCGAAGGGACAAAGGCCTAGCTGGGGGAAAATTGTCCCACCTTAACCGCCTGTTTTCCGTGCCTAGAATTTGGCCAGCACCGGGCGGATCAGGCTGCCTCGGTACCAAACCTCTCTGGGGCTCTTCCCTTCTCCACAGGGACGTCTGTCTTCTCGCTCAATGAGCAGTGGGAAAGGAGAAAACTCCAGAGAGGCTCCACCTCGCGCTCACATATGAGACCCTGAATTCTCTCTCAGTCCTCAAGGAGACACCTCAAGAAGGAGACTCCCTGCAGCAAAGCCCCGGGGGTCTCTGAGATCCCCCTGCCCTGCAGCCTGTCCTCCCTGGCTGTTGTCGTGGACTCTCTGTGAGGTCACCGCCTCCCAACCTCCTTTCACCAATCAGCTGAGTGCTGCAAAAGGCCCTTGTGATGTCACTGCCACCCCCACCCCTGCCCTGCAGGGCTCATGTCCTGCCCCGAGCCGGCTCCTGTGCGTGTCTGAGCTGCTCCCCCTGGGTCACCCCCACACACTCAGTGGTCGTGCAAGGGTTCACGCAGGCCACACGTGGAACCATCAGAGGATGCTCAATGTGCCGCACTCGGTTTTGCAGAGGTTTGGAGACTTGAAGGCCAGAAGAGACTGTTAGATCATCTCATCTGGCCCCCCTACACATTACAGGCCTCCTGCATGGTGCAGTCGTGAGTTTTGGACCAAAGCAGACTCGAGAAAGGCATCTCATCAAGGGATGGAGGAAGCACCACTTCCCTTGGGAGTCTGGAGGAAATTGATGCTGTGTGGGGCAGGGAATTGACCTCAAGGCCACACTTGTGAGTCTGTATCATAACACACATGAACAACAGCACTGCGCGAAGTATGTACACGTCACCTTAACTCTGATGTTTCCTAACGTTTAAAGGCCTGGTCTCCAGGGTTTTCTTTGTGCTTACAGATCGATTTTGGGGAGAGATGCAATCATTTAGCTCAGAGTGGGAGCCATGTTAGTCTGTATCAGCAAAAAAAACCCAAACAAACAAACAAAAAAACAAAACAAGGAGTAGTTCTGGCACCTTAGAGACTAACAAATGTATTTGGGCACATTTGATGGTGTGGCTGATGTGATTAGGTCCGAGGATGGTGTCCCTAGACTAGATATGTGCAGTGGGTTTGTTGCAAGGATAGGTTCCTGGGTTAGTGTTTTTGTTGTCTGGTTGCTGGTGAGTATTTGCTTCAGGTTGGGGGGCTGTCTGTAAGTGGGGAGTGGCCTGTGAGATTGAGGGATCGTCCTTAAGAATAGATTGTAGATCCTCGATTCTGCCCTGGAGATCTTTTAGTTGGGGGCTGAAGCTGATGGCTGGTGGCGTTCGGTTCCTTTCTTTGTTGGGCCTGTCCTGGAGTAGGTGACTTCTGAGTATTCTTCCTTTCAGCAGGTGGGGATTGTAGTTTGAAGAATGCTGTCATAAATATAAAGGGAAGGGTAAACCCCTTTAAAATCCCTCCTGGCCAGAGGAAAAATCCTCTCACCTGTAAAGGGTTAAGAAGCTAAAGGTAACCTCGCTGGCACCTGACCAAAATGACCAATGAGGAGACAAGATACTTTCAAAAGCTGGGGGGAGGGAGAAAAACAAAGGGTCTGTGTCTATCTGTATGCTGCTTTTGCCGGGGATAGAACAGGAATGGAGTCTTAGAACTTTTAGTAAGTAATCTCGCTAGGTATGTGTTAGATTATGATTTCTTTAAATGGCTGAGAAAGGAACTGTGCTGAATGGAATGACTATTCCTGTCTGTGTGTCCTTTTTGTAACTTAAGGTTTTGCCTAGAGGGATTCTCTATGTTTTGAATCTAATTACCCTGTAAGGTATCTACCATCCTGATTTTACAGAGGGGATTTCTTTACTTCTATTAAAAGTCTTCTTGTAAGAAAACTGAATGCTTTTTCATCATTCTCAGATCCAACGGTTTGGGTCTGTGGTCACCTATGGAAATTGGTGAGGATTTTTACCAAACCTTTCCCAGGAAGTGGGGTGCAAGGGTTGGCAGGATTTTGGGGGGAAAGACGTGTCCAAACTACGTTTCCCAGTAAACCCAGTTAGAGTTTGGTGGTGGCAGTGGAGATCCAGGGACAAAGGATAAAATTTATTTGTACCTTGGGGAAGTTTTAACCTAAGTTGGTGAAAGTAAGCTTAGGAGGTTTTCATGCAGGTCCCCACATCTGTACCCTAGAGTTCAGAGTGGGGGAGGAACCTTGACAAATGCTTGATAGAGATCCTGTCGGTGTTTGTCTCTGTCTGAGGGATTGGAGCAAATGCGGTTGTATCTTAGAACTTGGCTGTAGACAACGGATCGTGTGATGTGGTCTGGATGAAAGCTGGAGGCATGTAGGTAAGTATAGCGGTCCAGGATAGGGTGGTGTTTATGTGACCATTGCTTATTAGCACTGTAGTGTCTAGGAAGTGGGTGTCCTGGGTGGCCTCTCCTTCTGCCCCTCCACCCCCACCAACATGATACAGTTCTGCGGTGACCTGGAATGCGACTTTCCACGTCTCCGACGGAAGCAATATTTCCAACACACCTCTGAACAACACACTAATCCACAGAGACCTTCCGACCAACACGACAAAAAGAAGGATTCTGCCTGAAGGTCGAAACAGCAGACTGGACTTAAACTTGAGTGCTTCAGCCGACAAGCACGGGCTGAAGTGGTCGAAAAGCAGCATCACTTGGCCCATAATCTCAGCTGTGCAGAACACAACACCGTCCACAGCCTCAGGAACAACTCTGACATCCGAATCAAAAAGGCTGACAAAGGAGGTGCTGTCGTCATCCTGAATAGGTTGGAATATGAACAAGAGGCTGCTCGGCAGCTCTCCAACTCCACATTCTCCAGCCCATTCCCCTCTGATCCCACTCAGGGTGACCAAGAGAAACTGCATCATCTGCTCAAGAAACTCCCTGAAAAAGCACAAGAACAAATCTGCACAGACCCACCCCTAGAACTCCGACCAGGGGTCTTCTATCTGCTACCCAAGATCCATAAACCTGGAAATGCTGGACGCCCCGTCATCTCAGGTATATCTGGCTAGGGATGCTGGTCGCGCAGGGCCTGAGGAGAGAGTCGACACAGCCAGATACTCCTGCTGTCAGGATGCCCATACCTGAGAGGATTTCATCGCAGTCTCTCACGAGGGGGTTCAGGCTCCAGTGCTCTGCTCTGTTTTCCCAGCCCTGTGCAGGGGGTTGTTTCCAGTTTCAGAAATGGGGCAATGTTCACACACTCCCAATGGGTCTTTGCATGAATCAGGCCCTAAGCCAGGGGCAGGCAAACTTTGGCCTGATGCCGGATCGGGTTTCAGAAATTGTACAGAGGGACAGTTAGGGGAGGCTGGGCCTCCTCAAAGAGCAAGGCATGGCCCGGCCCCTGCCCCCATCTGAGCCCCGCTTCTCGCCCCCGGATGGCCGTCCCGGGCCTCCGGCCCCATCCAACCTTTCTGTTCTCTGAGGGGCTCCAGATCCCCCTCCCCTAACAGCCCCCCACCACTCCATCCAACCCCCCCTCCTTCCTGTCTGCCACCCGGACCTTCTGCCCCATCCAACCAGCCCTTCTCCCTGACCGCCCCGGGACCTCCTGCTGCCATTCAACCCCCTGTTCCCCGCCCTCTCACCACCCCGACCCCATCCACCCCCCAGCCCCTGACCCCCCCCGAACTCCCCTGCCCTCTACCCCACCCCTCCCTTGCTCCCTGCCCCCTGACCGCGCAGCCTGGAGCCCCAGGACCAGCCACCGGGCCGCACTGCAGAGAGCCCCGGGGTCGGCCAGGCTCGTTGCCCCGCTGCCCGGAGCATGGGCCGGCGGCGCTGGGAGCGGAGGCTGCGGGGGGGGGAACGGCAGGGACGCGGCCGGGGGCTCTCCAGAACAGCTCAGAGCCCCCGGCCCCTCTTCTTCCCCCCCCGCTCCCCACATGTCACAGCCACCCCACCCAGCTGAGACACCCCACCCCACAGACCCCTCCCCTCCCTACAGCCCCCCATAGCCATGCTGTGTCCCCCTGGGAGCTGCCATGGTGCTGCCCCTCCCAACCCAACCCAACAGCCGCAGCCATGCCATTGACCCAAGTCCCCAATCCAGGTCCCCTATAGCCTCTCCCTCCCCCACATCCCTCCCAGACCCAGTCCCCATCCCTACAACCCAATTGCCACCTGTCCACAACCCCCCTTTCCTCCTCCCACAGCACCAATCCATCCCCTACCCTCCCACAGCTCCCACCACACAGACCCCTCCACCTCCCAGCTGGGCCCCCTCCCCGCCCCCCTCCACCCCACCCACCCCGTCAGACACCCGCCCCCGCTGGTGCACCAGGGTTTCCCCAAGACCCACCAACAGCTGTGAATGGTGTGGGGGAGAAGGTGTTGGCATTTGGTTGTGTATTGGGATTATGTGTATGTGTCGAGGCTTGTGGGGGCTTTGTGCTGGGGGAGAAACTGAGCCCTGATTCGGGGCCAGGGCTTCTCTGACGCGGGGTCCTATGAAGGGAGCCAGCCAGTCAGGCCGTGGAACAGGAGCCAGCAAACAGGGCTGTAAACAGGGGAGTCTGAGGGGGAGTTTGTCTTGTGGTGCTTGTTTGGGGTTTGTTGTTCCTGTGGGGGGTAGGATTTGGGTGTTTCCCAGGTGAACAGGATTTAGGTGGGAAGGCGATGACAGACACAGAGGCAGCGGTGGGAGTGACTCATGTCGTGGAAGACACAATGGAGATGACTGGCTGTGGAAGCTGCCTCATGTCCATGATCCTGGAGGGGGGACCTGGTAAGAGTTTTGTCTGCATGAAATGCCGTCTGCTCGAGCTGATGGAGGAGAAGATCTGAGGTTTGGAGATGCAGGTGGAAAGTCTGGTTGAGTTTAGAAAGGGGTTTGAGCAGATGATGGAGCAAAGACATGAGGTATCTGAAGGGAAAAGCTCTGACTTGCAGATGGAAGCAGGACTGAGGAATTCTGAGGGGAGACTGCTGGGTGAGGAAAGTGGTCAGTGAAAGCATGTGACTAAAAAAAAACCAGGCAGAGGAAAAGACGGGCTAGTGAAGGAGAAATAGAGTTCAGGAATAGTTTTTGAGAGTTGGAAAATGAAGAAGGGGCTCAACAGGTAGTCACTGAAGGTGGAGGGGCAAGGAGGAAGAGAAGAGTGGCTAGTCCTATAGGAAAAGGGGAAGAGTCAATGGAGACGACACCAAATATGAGCCGCAGGAGGATACAGGATGGGTTGAAGAGGATTACAAGGGAGAATAGGAATGGAAAGAACTTGCAGCCAGAGGGAACAGGGGATAGACTGGAGAATAGCATTGTCACCAGGGAAAGGCAGGGCTACGTGATCGGGGACTCTTTACTGAGAAGACTAGACAGGCCTGTAACCAGAGCTGATCCAGAGAATAGAAGGGTGTGCTGTCTTCCAGGTGCTAAGATACGGGATGTAGATCTGAGGTTGAAAAGGATCCTAAAGGGAACGGGAAAGAATCCCCTAATTATCCTTCATGTGGGAACAAATGATACAGCTAGATTCTCGCTGGAAAGGATTAAGGGAGACTGTGCTTGGCTGGGGAAGACGCTTAAGGAAATCGAGGCTCAGGTGATCTGTGGTGGGATTTTGCCTATTCCTGGAGAAGGGCAACAAAGGCGTGACAAGATTATGACTATCAACAGATGGCTCAGGCAGTGGTGCTAGAAGGAGGGCTTTGGGATGAATGGCCACTGGGAGGCATTCCTGGACAGAGGACAGTTCTCTCGGGATGGACTTCATCTGAGTAGGGAAGGAAACAGACTTCTAGGATGGAGGCTGGCACAACTGATTAAGGGAGCTTTAATCTAGGAATCTGGGGGAGATGGTTGGTTGGGGAATGTCCAGGTAATCTCCATGCCGGATTTTAGCCTTGAGAGGGAAGAAAAGAAAGTAAGAAAGGATACAGCCGTGGGTAGGGGAATGGCTATAAGGAGGAAGGGCAGTGTGGACACCAGTCTGATAGGTTCTGCTGGCTGTGGAATGACCGTGCCTCATTGGGTAAAGAACGTGAGCGAGGCCAAACAGCAAAAATGAAGATGTTTGTACACCAATGCGAGGAGCCTAGGTAACAAAATGGAGGAATTAGAGGTACTGGTGCAGGAAGTGAAACCAGATATTCTCGGGATAACAGAAACAGGGTGGAATAGTCGTCATGACTGGACTACGGGTGTTGAAGGGTATGTGCTGTTTAGGAAAGACCGAAATAAAGGTCAAGGTGGTGGAGTAGGATTGTCTATCAATGAGGAGGTCGAATGTAAAGAAATCAGCGATGGAATGGATAAGACAGAGTCCGTCTGGGCAAAAATGACATTGGGGAAGCAAACGACTCGAGCCTCCCCTGGGATAGTGCTTGGAGTCTGCTAGAGGCCGCCGGGATCTCATGTGGATATGGATCGAGCCCTCTTTAATGTTTTTAATGAAGTAAATACTCATGGAAACTGCGTGATCATGGGAGACGTCGCACGCGCGCACAACACGACACACAACCCGTCACACACACACAAATCACACATAACACATCACACACTGAACAAAACACTCAAGACAACACACACACAACCACGTCTCACACACACATGACACACAACGTCTCACACACAGAGACACGTCTCTCACACATGCCGACACACATGCAAGGCACACGACGGCTCTCACACACGTCCACACACAAACACACGACACATAATGTCGCACACATGCCGACACACACGCCGACACACAATACTGACACACATGAAACTGACAAACACACGACACAGACAACGACTGACACACACACACAAGACACACGACGTCTCACACACACACACAAACATGACGTCTCACACACACACACAACTTCTCTCACATAGGCCCACACATGACACGCCCACACAACACACACCCACACACGCCCACACAACGCACGCAGAACACACGCCCACACACACGACACATGCACAACACACAACACACCACACGACACGCCCCCCACACACAAAACACAACACACCACAACATACGCCCACGCCGAAAGACACACACCACACACACACACACACACACACACCCGCCGACTCACGACGACTCACACACAGCGAGACGGCAAACACACTGACACACATGACGTCTCACACGCCCACGACACGACACTGACACGTCACACGACACACAAGACGGCAGAGGACACGACACCGAAATCACACCCCGGAGATGACCCCCCGCTGGGGCGAGAGCGGAGCGGGGACGGTCGGGGGAACTCGGTCTCTGGGCGGCGCGTGGGGCCGGTGTGGGCGGGAGGGAAGAGGGCGGCAGGGCCGAGGGCGAGATTCCCAGCCCACGTCGAGCGCTGTGGAGCGAGGGCTCCAGCTCGGCTCTCGCAGCGGCTCTGGCGAGGAATGGTGGCGGAGCTCTTGCCGGAGGGGAACGCGGCAGGAGGGGCCTGAGCCGCTTGGGCCTCTTTCCAAGGAGGCGGAACCAGGCCTCCGCTCTCTGCCCGCTGCAGACCCGGCTGCCAGGTCGGCGCTGCCAGTTCCTCGTCCGCACTCGCCGTCTTCTCATGTGTTCGCCAACTCGCTCTCTCCCCTCTGCTCTCCTGGTGCCGTCTCCCTTTGTAGGACACGGGTAGGTGTGCATTCCCACAGGTGAGGTCTCGGGAGCCATGGAGACGTCGGAGCGGAGGAAAATCATGCAGGGCAGTAGAAAGGCTGCAGAAAGTACCTGAAGAGACAAAGGGAATGAGAAGGGGGAAGTCCAGACTAAGACAGGAGTCTAGTCTGTAAAGAGAAACAACGGGAAGTCTAAGCTACAGAAACTCTTCAAGTTGCCAAAAGACCTTTAGGATGGGAAATGACTTCTTGAATCCAGTCTCTTTAAGATCTTAGGCTTAGTATGTGTGTGTATTTGTATTTGCTTAGCAATCTGCCTTCTTCTGTTTGCTATCCCTTATAATCACTGAAAATCTGCCTTTTCTAGTGAAACTATTTGTTGTTTATTATTATTATTAAACTCAGTTTGTGCAACGGGTGCTCCGGGAGGAAATGATTTGTGTGTTACTCCAAGGGGCCGCCCGGTGTCACTGTTGCTCCATAAGGGAAATGCTTTGTGCAATACGTGGTTTAGCCACCCACTGTCACTGTTGGTCCAGGAGGGAAATGATTTGTGCAATACCTGAATTGGCCACACAGTGTCCCCATTGCTCCGTGAGGAAATGCTTTCTGCATTACTCCAAGTGGCCACCCGGTGTCACTGTTGGGCCAGGAGGGAAATGATTTGTGCATTACACTGAGTGGCCACCCAGTGTCACTGTTGCTCCGTTAAGGAAATTATTTGTGCATTACCCAGAGTGGCCACCGAGTGTCACTGTTGCTCCATGAGGGAAATGCTTTGTGCAATACCTGGATTAGCCACCCGGTGTCACTGTTGCTCTGTGAGGGAAATGGTTTGTACATTATCTGGATTGGCCACCTGGTGTCACTGTTTCTCCACGATGGAAATGGTTTGTGCAGTACCCTGAGGGGCCACCCAAGACAACACACAGAAAACACGACAGACAACACTGACACACACACACACAACATGACACCGACACACAAAGAGAGAACACTCTCACACACACACAACACAGGACACCGAAAGACACAAACAACATGACACACAAATAAACTGACACACAAAACAGCACACAACAAGACACACAAAAATCACACACAACACACGACACCGACACATACACACACACACACTTGATGACGCACAAAACAGCAGACAACGTGACAAAGAAATCACACACGACACCGACACACACACACAATATGACACACAACACCTCACATGACACACAAAACGGCACACGTGACACACACACACAACACGATGCACAAAACTTCGCACACAAAATATCACACACCCACACACAACACGACACACGATACCGACACACGACACACAAAACGGCACACAACACGAGACACAAAAATCTCACACAACACATGACACCGACACACACAACATGCACACAAAACGGCACACACCGTCACATGCACACAACACGGTATACAACATGGCACACACACACACTCAACACGGACCACAACACGCACACATAAACACATCTCACACACACAAAACAACACACAAGTCACACACACAACACGTCACACGACACACACAACACGACACACACAGCACGTCACACGGCAGAAGGTTTCATCGAGGAGGAGGATGTCCCGGGGTCCCCGGGCGATGCTCTGGGACTGCTCCCCAGGAAGCCAGGCAGGACTCTGGGGAAGTCTCCTCTCGGGGAGCAGCCTGTCTGCAGGACACACAGCTCCCCCGGCTCCACCTTCCTGGC
This sequence comes from Lepidochelys kempii, assembly GCF_965140285.1. Taxonomy (NCBI): domain Eukaryota; kingdom Metazoa; phylum Chordata; order Testudines; family Cheloniidae; genus Lepidochelys; species Lepidochelys kempii. Next base: position 2,717,423 of record NW_027621931.1, on the reverse strand, counting down.
TCTGACCTCGGAGCCTTCAGCCTCCTCTGCCCCTACCTGCGCTTCCCACAGCCAGTCCGCCCAGGCGGGGTCCTGGGGGGGCAGAGGGTCCTGCCCCCCAACTCCGCAGTCAGACGGGACTCTCAGCCAGCCAGGAAAACAGAGGTTTATTAGACCACAGGGACATGGTCTAACACAGAGCTTGTAGGTGCAGAGAACAGGACCCCTCAGCCGGGTCCATTTTGGGGGGGGGGCAGTGAGCCAGACAACCCTGTCTGCCCTTCACTCCATGTCTCCAGCCAGCCCCCAACTGAAACTCCCCCCAGCCCCTCCTCCTCTGGGCTTTGTCCCTGTCCCCGGCCAGGAGGGCACCCGATTCCTTTGTTCTCCAACCCTTTAGCTCTCACCTCGCAGGGGGGAAGGGCCCAGGGCATCAGGTGCCAGGAAAGAGGGTGTCGGCCATTCTCTGTGTCCAGACCCCTGCACACACCTGCCCTCCAGAGCTCTGCAACGATCATACACCCTTACCCCACCCCCTAGATCCTTAAGAACTGCATAGGGGAAACTGAGGCACCCCCACACAATTCAGAGGAAACATGAAGTCCCGCTTCATCACAGATGACTCCAGGAGGTGAGTTGCTTGCTATCCTACCATGTTTTTCTCTGTCTCTCCTCTAGTGCGTTGGCCATCACACATACTCTGTCTCCGTCTCCGTCTCCGTCTCCGTCTCCGTCTCCGTCTCCGTCTCCGTCTCCGTCTCCGTCTCCGTCTCCGTCTCTGTCTCTGTCTCTGTCTCTGTCTCCGTCTCCGTCTCCGTCTCCGTCTCCTCTCCTCTCCTCTCTTGGTGCCAACAATGACCAGGCCCCGGGTGCCTGGGCCCCAGTGCCCCGCCTGTGCTCCATCTCTTCCTGTATCTGCCTCGCCCCTTCTCCCAGCCCACACTGCCCACCGCTGCCTGGATGATTTCCCCCTCTCCTCCACTGCACCCCCCTCTGTGGGGTCCCTGCCACTCACCGTCTGCCTCCTCTCCTCCACCCCCTCCCCCGCTTCCCCACGGGTCACTCTGGGGCCGGTTTTCTTCACCATCTTTGTGCATGATCTGGAGGACGGGATGGATTGCACCCTCAGCAAGTTCGCAGATGACACTAAGCTGGGGGGAGAGGGAGATACGCTGGAGGGTCGGGATAGGGTTCAGAGTGATTCAGACAAATTACAGGATTGGGCCAAAAGAAATCTGATGAGGTTCAGCAAGGACAAGTGCTGAGCCCTGCACTGAGGAGAGAAGAGTCCCATGCAGTGCCCCAAGTGTGCCATGTCCCTGCCCCGAACCGACCCTCCCGGAGCATCCTCAATTCCATGAAACAGCTGTTCTGGGGTGGGCAGGAAGTGCTGGGAGGGAGAGTGGGGAGTTGCTCAGTGGGGGTGTGTCTCTCTGGGTGGGGTCTGTGTGTGTTTATGCACAAGCTGATTGTGATGTCACGGACGCCAACAGCAAAGAGTGTTGGGCGTCAGCATTCTTGCCCTGCCGTCAGTCTGCCAACTGGCTTGGTTGACAACGGCTGGTGACCCAAGGAGCTGCTGAGAGACGCGGACCATCCCTCTGTCAACCACTTCTTGAATCAGCTATTTCCACAGGTGTTTGAGGAACAAAAGGATGAGTTTTTACAGAAGGTAATTCCCAGATTCTTTCCCTGCTCATTAGATCGCACACGACAGGTCGGCGCCTCCTTCTCCTGGGGACGGGTGGGGGCGGGTGTGGCAACAGGCAGGTCTCAGCGTTCCCTTTTGATTTGAAAGTGGCCATCTCTCAGGTCTCCTCCTGCTTCAGCCGGTCAGGTTCTTTGGAGGCAGATTTAGATGATTTTATCTTTCAGCAGACTAGTCGGGGGGAATTTCCAGGGATAGAACCAAAAGGGAAGATAACAAAACTCGTGTAGAATTTAGATTGAGATCTCCATCAATAGTCTTTCCCTTGGAGTTGCCCCTAATGCACTCCTTGCCTTCAAGTTGGGAATAGAAACCCTTTGTCTCCTGTCATGACTGCCAAAGAAATGTGTAAATGAGGATATTCTATGATTCTATGATTTACACCCATCAGGGGACACTGTCTTTTTGAGGCGGGTGCAGCTGGCTTGGGATGGTGCTGATGATGGATAGAAAACAGGCTGGAGTCAATGACAGATGGGACCACAGAAGGGGAAGGGGAAGGGGAAGGGCATCTCCATAGAAGGTCCTGGGTGCTCAGATACCCCAGTTCTAGGTACCCTGGCCTGTCCCAGAGAGAAAAGACAAAGAGGGGCCCAGCCCCCCGACAGTCATGCCATGGACAAGAATCTGGTTGGGAGTGGGCTGAAGGTTCCCGCTGGACAAAGGGGAGCTGAAGTCCCCCAGCGTCCTGGAATTTAAGCAATGCAAGCTTCAAACCCTGCACGGGTGGGGCCTGAGGGGCACCCGCAGAAGGTTGGGCTGGACAGGGGCGGCAGGTTTCGACAATTTTTGGTGGTTTCCAGAATGGGACCAAGTCCTGCCTCCCCGTCCACCTCCCCCCACATCTGCCTAAGGCTCTGGGAGTTTGGGTATGGGAGGCAGAGGGAAAGGGGTTGGGCTCTGGGAGGGAGTTTGGGTGTGGGCTGTGGGTTGCGGCAGGGTGTTGGGGTGCAGGAGGGAATGAAGGGTGCGGGGTCTGGGCTGGGGCAGGGGGTTGGGGTGCAGGAGCAGGTGTGGGGGCAGGCTCTGGGAGGGAATTGGATGTGTGGTGTGGGCTCTGGGCTGGGGCAGGGGGTTAGGGTGTGGGAGGGGGTGAGGGGTAGAGGCTCTGGGAGGCAGTTTGGGTGCAGGTGTGGGGTCTTGGCTGGGGCAGGGCATTGGGTGCAGGAATGGGTGGGGTAGCCAGGTTCTGGGAGGGAGTTCAGGTGTGGGCTCTGGGCTGGGGGAGGGGGTTGGGGTGCAGGAGAGGGTGCAGGTCGGGCTCTGGGAGGGAGTTGGGTGCAAGGGGTGGGCTCTGGACTGGGGAAGAGGGTTGGGGTGCGAGAGCAGGTGTGGGGGGAGGCCTGTGGGAGGAAGTTTGGGTGCGGGATCTGGGTTGGGGTTGGGGGTTGGGGTGCAGGAGGGGGTGCGGGCGCAGGCTCTGGGAGGGAGTTTGGGTGTGGGGTGTGGGCTCTGGGCTGGGGCATGGGGGTAGGGTGGAGGAGGGAGTGCAGGGGGTGGACTCTGGGAGGGAGTTTGGGTACAGGGGTCTGGGGTCTGGGCTGGGGCTTGGGGTGCGGGAGAGAATGAGGGTGCAGCTCTTACCTCAGGGATCTCCCAAAAGCGACCCACACCCCCCTCTGGCAGCAGCTCCTAGGTGGGGGGTCTCTGCCCATCGCTGCCCACGGACACCACCCCAGCAGCTCCCATTGCCACAGATGGCAGAGTCGGCCCTCGGGGCGGGGGCAGCGTGTGGAGATCCCCCCACCCCCGGGGCTGCAGGGACGCGCCAGCCGCTTCCGAGACTGGCAGGCCACACGGAGTGTAAGCAGTGTCAGGGTGAGCCTCACCCTGACATCTGGTGGTGAGGTCTGGCAAGTTGTGGAAAACAACTTCAGGGGCCGATCTCATTTGCATAGGCACACCCACCCCGCCTAGAACGAGGCCATAGCTGCCCAAATGCTCACTTTGGCTGCTGTGGGATCCCCAGTGTCTCTGTTATTGGGGCAGGAAGAATAAATTGTTATTACCCTGAGTATGGGAACTGTGCTGGGAACTGTACTTGGCCTTTTGTTATGATGGAGGGACTCACCATCAACTAAGTAGCACTCGCTAGGCAAGGGTCATGGGTTCCAAAACGCTGTGAATTGAGAGAGGGTGGGGACAAGTATTAATACTTGGTGGCATGGGTCCCTTGGTGATGGTCTTATATGCTAATAGCTCTTTCTTTTTTCTTCACTGTGGAATCTCAGAGCTAATTTTGATTCCGTTAGGACTCTCGTTACAGGCTGCGAAGCTCATTTTGGGCTAATGGTGTCCCAGCACTGAGGCTCCCCTACTACAAGCGGACTTCACCAAAGAGCTGAACTGAGTAAGAGCCGAAATCACTGAGCGTTGTGTTCAGTAGTGGGGGAGCCTGAAGATCTATTGTGGAGAAGTTTGTGGGACGGCTGGAGTGCCTCGTGGACAGGCTGGTGGAGCAGTTCGTGGGACGGCGGGAGCTGCTGGTGGGCCGCGGAGCGGAGCTGAGCGAAGCAGTTTGTGGCGCGGCTGGTGGAGTGGAGGGGCAGTGGAGTGCTGTGGGGCAGTCAGTTTCAGATCATGTAAGGTGCCTTTTACCCCCGCCCCCATCTCCAACCAGGTTGGGAGGTAAAGCTCTGCAGATAAACTTTTGAATTTTGGGGCTGCCCTGACCAGGGACAGAGACTTTTGGGTCATTGGACTTTTGGGACTTTGGGTAATTTGGGGTTGCTGGACTCAAGAACCAAAGGGAAAGGGTATGCCCCAATTTGCTTGGGGTGGGTTTTTTTTTTGCTCGTGGGTTGTGTTATGAATCCTGTTGGTGGTGTTTCCCCAACATAATGCCACATTGTTTCTCTCTGTTATAAAAAGGCTTTTTGCTACACTCAGACTAGGTGCTTGCGAGAGGGGAAGGATTGCCTCTGGGAGGTGCCCAGCGGGGGTGGTACATATTTGTCCCAGGTCACTGGGTGGGGGCTCGAGCCGGTTTGCATTGTGTTATTGGAATGGATCCCCTAGATACTGAACCCGGTCCTTGTTGCTGCCAACTCTGACGGGCAGAAGGGTTACACGGAGCGAGGGTGGGCAGGAAGCCGCCTTAGCCCCCTTGTGCTGCCGGTGATGGTGGTGGGGGTTTCCGGGCCCTTTTAAATTGCCCGGGGGCAGCAGGTGGGGCTGGGGGAGACACCGGGCCCCAGACTTGGGTGGAGCCAGGCCCCCGTGGTCTTATGTTGCTGGAGCCTGGGCACCAGGGGCCCAGATGAGGCGCCTCCCCTGCGGCTGGAGGAGCATGGGTGCTAATCCACGTTTTGACGGGTTGGTTTTTGGAGGGTTAAATGAAGGCAGCCTCTGCTCTGGGCTCGCCCAGTTTCAGGGCCTGACGCTGCTTTGCACAACGATGAATCTCGGAACAGGCCAGCACTGAAATGATGGCAGAACCTGAGGAAGGAAAAGCCTCTGGGTTCGTCTGTGGGCCTTGACGCCGAACGGGAGCCGTAATTTGACTCGCTTTGTGGCTGCGGCCGGTAAAATGTCAGGACAAAGTCGTCCCAGTGACTGTGACACTGGGTTTGAGGCGGCTTTGGTCTTATTAAAATGTAACTAGCATGGAACACTTGTGTTTTTAAAGGTGGCTTCCCCAAGCAATCCCAAGTTGTTCTTCCCAGAGCTGGGTGATGGTGGGCAGCAGGGGATCTCCCCAGTCTGTGGGGGAATCTCTCTGGGCCCTACTGTTAGTTCTCCAGACTTTCTCCCCATAACCACGCACACCCCTCCCCCACCCATTATCAATGCTTTACAGCGACCCCTCCCTCCCCTTATGGGATACAGCCTCTCGGTGACAGAGACTGACTAGGGCTCCCCTCTGCATGGCCCCAATGGGGAAGGAAAGGGACCAATGGGGGAGGAAGAAGACGGGCAGAAGGAGTCAAATGGGGCTAAACCAGAATAGAGGAGATTTGCTTCCTGTTAAAATGGACTGGAGTCTCATTGCTGGAAAGCCACACCTTGAGTGAGGTTTGAACCGGCAGCCTTTCAATTGCCAGGCAAAGGTGCGAACCACAGAGACGGATCACGGCCGACTTCCCAGCGCTGTCCACGGAGCCCCTGCAGGGGTGCAAGTGGTTAGTGCAAAGGGCAATATTGCTGGGGTTGTGAGTTCAAACCTTCCCTGCAGCCCTGGTTTCTATTACCCCATGGAGCTTCCCCAGCTTGCTTGTCCTAATTCACATGGAAAGTGCCATGAGAGGAAGGTCTGAAATGTGGACGTTGGTGCAAAGCTTGGGACCCCCCACCAATGCTGCCATTAGCTGTGGGTGGGTTGCTCAGGGGCAGGGAGAATTGATTTCTTTGCTGCTGAGAAAGCTGCCAGGACAGGTCCGTGGGCACCAGAGCTCCCCGCTTCTTCCAGCACACGCCAGGCTCTGTCACTCCTGGAGGAGGGTCATAGAATCATAGAAGATCAGGGTTGGAAGGGTCCTCAGGAGGTATCTAGTCCTACCCCCTGCCCAAAGCAGGACCAACCCCAACTAAATCATCCCAGCCAGGGCTTTGTCAAGCCTGACCTTAGAAACTTCTAAGAAAGGGAATTCCACCACTTCCCTAGGTAATGCATTCCAGTGTTTCACCACCCTCCTAGTGAAAAGGTTTTTCCTAATATCCAACCTAAATCTCCCCCACTGCAACTTGAGACCATTCCTCCTTGTCCTGTCATCTGCTATCACTGAGAATAGTCTAGATCCATCCTCTTTGGATCCACCTTTCAGGTAGTTAAAAGCAGCTATCAAATCCCCCTTCATTCTTCTCTTCCGTAGACTAAACAATCCCAGTTCCCTCAGCCTCTCCTCATAACTCATGTGTTCCAGTCCCCTAATCATTTTTGTTGCCCTTTGCTGGACTCTCTCCAATTTATCGACATTCTTCTTGAAGTGTGGGGCCCAAAACTGGACAGTGCTCAAATAAATCGGTTAGCCTCTAAGGTGCCACAAGTCCTCCTGTTTTTTTTTTTTAGTTATTAAAGAAGTGTCAGTAAAAGGTCAGAATGCGATCGTCTCAGTCCTTCTCTTGAAAAGTGTAAGCTCATTAATTAGTTCGCCACTTCATCAAAAATAAAGGGGACATGCACCAGCCTTTGTCATGTGAGCAACTTTCCCAAGCACTTTGGACAAACTCAGGAGTAAGTATAAAATAGTAAAATAAGTTTATTAACTCCAGAAAGTTAGATTTTAACTGAGTATAAGTATTGGTCACAGAGGTCAAAAGTGGTTACATAACAAATGAAAACAGACTCCCAGTCTAAACTCTAATTTGAATATACTAAGCAAGAATTGGATCAAACAGCTTTTCTCACTCACTGGTTGCTCCAGGCCATGTTGAGTTCTTAATACACAGACTGAATTCCCTCTCAGCCTGAGACCAATCTCTGCAGTTCAAATTCTGAGTCTTCCAGACAATCTTCCAGGTGTTGAGATTGGGGAAGAGACAGGCCACGTGGAGGTGTCTTTGACTCTCATTCATATTTTTTCTCCAGCTGCTAGGTAGATTCTTGCCGTGATGCTGGGGTTAGTTAGCCCCCAATATGGAGCAGCAGTTTGCCTCCTGCACCTTGTGGTAGGCATGTCACAGCTCCTTCATTTTGACCCCGCACGGCAGTGTGTCCCTGTCATGGCCCCTTCCTATCATGCATCACGAAATCTGAGTGCGCACCTCGGGAGTTACACCGCAGAAAGCTGCTTTCCTGTGCAGAAACTTGCCCGTGTAGACAAGCCCGCAGAGGACTTCCATAAGAACGCACGACAGGTCATAGACTGGGTCAGACCAATGGTCCGTCAAGCCCAGTGTGCTACCTGAGAGCGACCAGTGCCAGATGCATTGGAGGGAAAGAACAGAACAGGCTTGTTGACCTGCAAGGTGAGGGTCTTTCACCTTTATATTTAACTTCATTGTTGTCGATTCCTACTTATCCTATATCTAACTACCCCTCCTCTGAGGTCTCTGGGCAAATCAGGTGTGAACCACTCCTTTGACACAGACGTGTCCCAATCCAGCTGAATTGAGGCAGAATTTGGGCCAATGTCAGTTTGGAAAAGGCCTGCTTCACCCAGCAGGTTTCTCAAAGTATCCGTTGCTGTGAACCGCATGTCGTGTGGATGTGCGAACTCCAAAGATAGCAAACTGAAAAAAAAAACCCTCAAAGCCGGTTCTGAGGTTTCCAGAGCCAGGCCTGAGGGTTAAAGAGCTGTGCTCAAAAGGACAAGGGGGCTCAGCAGCGATAAAAAGAACTAGTTGCAAAAACAAAACAAAAATTACATGGAAAAAAACCAACCAAACAACAACCACCCAGAAAAGCTCCCATCGCTCGCCCATCACCATTGTAGATCTTGACATCTCCTGCCTAATGTGACATCTTTGCTTTGCGAACAAGAGCCCTGGGGAACTCTCTGGCTCTTTCCCTCTCACTGGGGAAAAGGTTCCACATCTTGTCTCAAGTAGTTTTCCTCCAAACAGAAGATTTATTTTAAAATTTACCAAATAAATTCCATTTGAAATAGAAATCATTCCAGTCTATACTGGGTCTCTATTCTCGTACATGCTATTTCTCTCACATTTTCCCCCAAACCTGATTCCTTTGGAGTCAGGTTTTTATTGCAGGATTAGCCACCTTTTGCTATTTTGTAGGAGGGGGCTAGAAGAAAACCTGAATTATACTGTAACACTGAAAGTGATCACAGAATCAGCCTCTTACCTTACACTAATAAACTTCGTGTGCAATTTCCTTGTTGCTGGTAACAATTTCTTCAAAGATTACAAACTATAAACCTTTAGGGCAGTTTTCTCTTAATTCCCATTTTCACCCAGTGAGCTCTGTGTGAAGTCACATTCGACCATAACCTAGGAGCCTTTCATTTCTGAGGGTTCATTTCTCCCTGGGTCTTCTCCCAGAAGTGTGGGTGGAAGGGGTCTCACACTACGTGGGAAGGCTGCATCATGAGAAAAACCACCTGTGCTCTACTTTCACACTTTCTAATCTTTCAGAGTAGCAGGAGGCGGAAAAGTGAGACACATGCATTAGACTCAAGAGCAAAACTAAGAGACCAAACCACAGACTCTGGACTCAGCATTCATGTATCCTGCAGTCTGAACTTGGAATCTGTTACATTCCCTCATTGGCTACCATCATTTAACCAACACGGAAGTGCTTCTTGTCCAGCAAGGCAGCCAGTTTGGGACCCATAGGCATGGCATGGCTCTGAAGGAATCAGCTGTTTCTCTCTGTGCTTCAGGAAACTTGGGATCCAAATGGTAAAAGACAGTTGTTCCCAGTTTCATCATGGCATCCTTTAGAAGTGTGAGCAATTCTAAAAACAGTTTACCTTGGCCACAGGTCACCATAGCGTCCATCTCTGGGGTGAAAATCAACCACTCGTACCTCTCATTTCTACCTGAGTTCTTGTCAAATCTTTGACCTTAGTTGTAGCAATTTTACACGGCTCTGGCGTAGAATTCTTCACCAACCACACGACATACCAGTAGCGATACTGAGGTAGAACTCCCCCAAATATGCCCTTTTGTTTCTTTAATCTGGTGGCACAGATTTAAATAAGGGACTAAATTCAGGTGCGGCTTAGAATCCCTCTAAGACACCAAATGTCAGGTATCTACTCAAAATGGGTGTCTTTCTGCAGCTCTATCACATTCCTCATGGATGTCATTTCCTACACATTTACAGCATCTGCCAGGAGTGAGCTGAACAGAAATGTCACTTCCATTTTTCCCATCTCTACCTAGGAAGGGATTGCATTTCCCAAATAAGAGGCAACATGCACCTGATGAGGAAGGGAAGATCTTCAGGAGCAACCTCCTGCAGGGCATGGGCCACAACTGCTTTGGGAGGCAAATGAATGGGTCTTTTGCTTAGTTCCAAATCATTTACTAGAGAATCCTCTTCCCAACCCCTTCGGGAAATAATGACCTTAGCAATTGAAGAACAGGGGGATTGGGATGGCGATGGAGAATCCCTCTGATTTACCCTATGTTCTTCTGTTGTTACAGAGGGGAAAAGACATTTTTCCCTCTCCCTTCCCTATTCCTGCTCTTTGTTATACTTCAATATATTTTAAGGGAGGAAAACGGAAGTAAAAATATCTGCCTTCAGGAAAACCTGAAGCAACAGCGCTCTGATGAACTGTGACAACTGGGAATGAAACAATATGTTCCTGGTGGGGGAACTTGATGACTAACAATTGTTTTTAAATGGGGGAACAGTATAACTGTGATGCTCAGGGTTTGTTTAGACTAGGAAAAGTGATGGAGTTTAGGTCAGGTCAAGGGGAAAGCTAATGCCAACCACTGCACCTCGGCTGCATCTGCACGACAACTGTAATTGTCTTTTAACACCAAGATCACTAACTTGAGCAGCCAACGCCATGTACAGTCCTAGTGGATGTATGGCACGGGTAGTTTTTGCCTCAGTGTAGCTTGTTGGGAACAAACCTCTCTCCCCCACCTGGAGCTGATGAACATTCCTGGCTGGAGGGACACACGCTCCTTCGACTCAAAAGGAAAGGAGTTGATAGAAAACATCACAGGACTGACCCCAAAGAAGGGTGAGCTGCAAAAAGCAGAAGCAGGCAACTCATCTGGGGGAGCTGAGTAACCACGGTGAAGATGGGGCACAGATCACTAAGTGGGAATTAGCAAATGTGATTTAAAAGAAAAAAAAACCTTTGGCCAGCCCTAGTCAAGGCATTTGTTACAGATCACTCCCTTGTGGATTTTCTGATGTCTAATAAGGGTTGAGCTCCGATTGAAGCGTTTCCCACACTCAGAGCACGTGTAGGACCTCTCTCCGGTGTGCGTTCTCTGATGTGTGATTAGGGTAGAGCTCTGATTGAAGCTTTTCCCGCACTCAGAGCACGTGTAGGGCCTCTCTCCTGTGTGGATTCGCTGATGTGTGATAAGGGCTGAGCTTTGATTGAAGTGTTTGCCACACTCACGGCATCCATAAGGTTTCTCACCCGTATGGATTCGCCGATGTATGATAAAGTATGAGCTCCGATTGAAGCGTTTCCCACACTCAGAGCATCCATAAGGCTTCTCACCTGTGTGGATTCTTCTATGTGTGGTCAGTACAGAGCTCCGATTAAAGCTTTTCCCGCACTCAGAGCACGTGTAGGGCCTCTCCCCTGTGTGGATTCGCTGATGTGAGAGGAGGGATGAACTGTCAATGAAGTGCTTCCCACACTCAGGGCATCCATAAGGTTTCTCACCCGTGTGGATTTTCCGATGTGTAATAAGGTGTGAGCTCCGCTTGAAGTGTTTCCCACACTCAGGGCATCCGTAAGGTTTCTCACCCGTGTGGATTTTCCGATGTGTAATAAGGTGTGAGCTCTGCTTGAAGTGTTTCCCACACTCAGGGCATCCGTAAGGTTTCTCACCCATGTGGATTTTCCGATGTGTAATAAGGTGTGAGCTCTGCTTGAAGTGTTTCCCACACTCAGGGCATCCATAAGGTTTCTCACCCGTGTGGATTCTCTTATGTTCAATGAGATGCGAGCTCTGCTTGAAGCATTTCCCACACACACAGCATGCGTAAGGTTTCTCACCCGTGTGGATTCTCTGATGTGTGAGAAGGTCCGAGCTCCCTTTGAAGCTTTTCCCACACTCGAGGCATGTGTAGCGTGTTCCTTCCAAGTTCATTCTCTCACGTGTAATAAGGTCTGACTGGCTACCGAAGTTTTCCTCTGGCCTCTGCTGACTCTCACAGGCTTTTGTTTTTTCTGGGCGTGCACAGCTCCCAGAATCATTCCCTTTGGACCTTCCTGACAACATCCCATGGGCTTCTACTCGCTCAGCGTCTTCCTGCTGGGGTTGCTCCTCGTTTTCACTCACCATCCCAACACCTGACGGGAGACCGAGAGAATCCAGACGTAAGTCTCTGCCTGCGCCAGAGAGAAAGCAAATCTCAGAGAGAAGAATGGGAAAAGGGATGAAGGAACGAAAACGTGTACAGGACAGATCAAACCTATCAGGAGCTGATTTTCCCTTCAACCTTCCCCAGAGGAGAGAAAGGAAGGGATCAGTTCTGGGTCCGTATCTCAGAAGAAATCTCAGGGGACAGCGAGATTGGGGAGGGACCTGCTGCCAGTTGTCAGTCAGGATAGGTGGGAAGCCATGAGTGACCTCTGCCTAACGATTCCACATCTGCAGGGAACAATCCTGAACTTGGAGAGCTCACAAGGTCTTTGTAGGGCATCCCAAATGTTTCCTGTATTCACCGTCAGTTTTGGGGTTGGTTTAACCAATGCCTCACCTATGAAGGCAGCTCTCGGGAGCACTTTTTTCTCAGAACCATGAAGGTCTGGGACGCACGACTCCTCCCCTCGTTCCAGCTGTGAGATCACATCAGTTCTGGAAACTGGAAACCCTGCTCAAGGCAAAGAAAACAAGGGAGGTCAGTGGAATTTGTGGGATACTTGTCACAAAGAATATTCCATGCTTTTAAACCCAGCTCACTTTTAAGTAGTAACGTCCCAAGGCCGGCTTCCTTGGCTCAAAGTGCCAGGAGATGATTATTATAAATCATATTCATTACCTTAGTGCCTAAGGGCCAACTAACAGTGGGTCCTCATTTTGCTAGGCACAGTACAAACCGAGAAGCGTTGATGGCCCGTGTCCTGAAGAAGTTTCAATCTAAATAGACAAGGCAGACACAGAATGGGGGAAGGGGTACAACCCACCAGCAGAGTGAACTCCGTGAAGGCAGAGTGACAGATCTAATCAACACAGGCCTAGATCTTGAGACTATCAGATTTAATGTTACAACCAGGGCCAGTGTTTTCCGGAAATTGTCGCTAGGACTGCACTTTTTTCCCAAAATTACTCTTTGTTTCTGGAATCACCGTTAATATCCGGAATTGCTGATCAGAGGGTGGGTGGGGCATGCAGGGTCACAATCCCCCAGATTTCTCCCTGGAGACACCCGTCTCCTCCCCAGGGCACAGGCTGGCTGCGGTTGAGACTTGCTGCCAATTTCTTCCCTCCTCATACAAGTCTGGGATCGGCAGTGGGACGCCAGGCTCTCTCATCATGCTGCAGAGAGGACGGCACTCACAGCTGCTCGCGGCCGTGTCCACAGCACCTCTCCCCTGCTCATCTCCCTGCACACAGCTGGTTCATGCCCCGTCTCTCCAGCGCACAGCTGGCTCTAGGCTCTCAATGCCCAGTATCTGAGCCCCACCGCCCCCACACAGCCGGCTCCTGTCCCCTCCCCCCAAGGCACTTTCAGGCTTTAAAGGATTAGATATTGCTCACGTTTGTCAATTACTCTCTTTTCATTGCCTGTAATCTCTTGCCCTAATTATGACTGTTATCTGTATATCTAAGCCAGCCCTTGAAAGCATGAATTCTTCACAGACTATGATGCCGAGATGCGCCACATGATACCAGGAAGGGCTGCGGGATGGGTTTCCTGTGCAAGCTGGTATCGCTACAGGGTGATGAATGCCAGATCTCAAGGCTGGTTATGCAGAGCTCCACCTTTTGAAGCTTTACCCAACGCAGAAAGGGGTAGTGACGGATTTCCCCTCATTCAGGAGACTGAAGACGACAGACTTTTGGGGGATAAACAGCTGAGTTTGAGCTGACTGAGGGGGGTCTTTCTGGGCTACAAACTCACAGGACCTGATAACCACCAGGAGGTAACCCTTTAAGAAAGGTTTTAATACACTTTGGAACTGATCAGGGATTCCCATGAGGACCGCTGAGGGAATGAAGGTCAACACACATTTGGATGCTCTTCTTGTTTTATGAGAACGGGAACAGGAAGGGCAGGGATCTCACTGAATGCAGGATCTCAGCAGGACGAGGTGTCAGGATAGCACCATATTGCAGCCCATTGGAAAACATAATCCCAACTACACATACAAAATGATGGGCTCTAAATGAGCTGTTTCCACTCAACAGAGGGATCTTGGAGTCACTGGGCACAGTTCTCTGAAAACATCAACTCAGTGTGCCACGGCAGTCAAAAAGCAAAGAGAATGTTGGGAATCATTCTGAAATGGAGAGATAAGACGACAGAAAATATCATATCGCCTCTATATAAACCCATGGTACACCCACATCTCGAATACTGCCTGCAGATGTGGTTGCCCCATCTCAAAAAAAGATATATTGGAATTGGAAAAGGTTCAGAAAAGGGCAACCCAAATGATTACAGGTATGAAACTCTTCTGTACGGGGAAAGATTAAAAAGACCGGGATTATTCATCTTGTAAAACAGACAAAGGGGGGATATGAGAGAGGTCTATAAAATGAAAACTGCCGTGGAGAAAGTAAATAAGGACGTGTCATTTACTCCTTCTCAGAACACAAGGACTAGGAATCACCCAATCAAATTAATAGGCAGCAGGTTTATAAGAAACAAAAGGAAGTATTTCTTCACACAACGCACAGTCAACCTGGGGAACTCTTTGCCAGAGGACGTTGTGAAGGCCAAGATTATAATAGGGTTACAAAAAAAACAACAAAAAACACCATGAGAAATCTATTGAGGACAGGTCCGTGAATGGTTATTAGCCAGGATGGGCAGGGATGGTGTCCCTAACTTCTCTTTGTCATAAGCTGTGAATGGGTGACAGGAGATGAATCACTTCATGATTCCCTGTTCTGTTCATTCCCTCTGGGACACCTGGCGCTCGTCACTGTCGGAAGACAGGACACTGGGCTAGATGGACCTTTGGAAAGGTGGAAATCTGAGGGATTTTGGATCCATTTATGCAAATTATAGAGAGGAAAGTGGAAAATGAGAGGGATTTTATCGCAGTTGTTGATAGGAGGTAAAAGCTGAGTGTATTTCCCACCACTATTTGGTCAATGAATAGAGCGGAAATGGGCAACATTGGCAAACGTTTGAGATCCATATTCAGGAATCTGAGAAAAGGTGTAAATCTGAGATTTTCGTCGTAATTTATAATTACAGAGACAGGGAAAGCTCTCAGGGGCATATTCAATTAGAAGTAGACAACTAGAGTAAAAGTGGGGCAAACGTTGAGGGTATTTTTGAGGAATCTTTGAGACGTACAGAGAAAATGTGTCACAAACTACGCAACTGAGAACATGGGATAAACGCCAAGACCGGGGGGGCTTTTATGTGGCTATTAAAGAACTAGCTGGAAAAGGGGGGACCGTTTGTGATATAAAATCCAGCCTGTCCAATACATAAGCAGAAAGTGATGGTCCCCCCCCCACGGCCCCCGTTCACCTGGGCAGCAGGGAGCCCTCTGAGGGGCTGACTGAAGGGGGCGGGGGGGGGCGCTGGAGGGCTCCCTGGGGGCGGGGAGGGGGCGGCAGTGGGGGATGGGCAGGTAGGGGGCAGAGAGTCACTTTTCTGCCCCCCCCCGCCGAGCGCTCCCCCCCCGGGGTCTCCCACTCACCGGAGCACGGGGGGGTTCATGACGGGCCCCACCCCGCACAGACCCCGGAGGGGAGCCGCAGCTGCTCCTCCTACAGATCCGACACGAGGCAGCGCCTGGTCGTCTCCAAGCCCCGCCCCCAGACGCTGCCCCGCCCCTGTCTGCTCCAGGCCCCGCCCCCAGACGCTGCCCCGCCCCTGTCTGCTCCAGGCCCCGCCCCCAGACGCTGCCCCGCCCCTGTCTGCTCCATGCCCCGCCCCTGGCGCTGCCCCGCCCCCGGTCTGCTCCAGGCCCCGCCCCCAGGCGCTGCCTCGTGTCGGGTCTCTCGGAGGAGCAGCTGCGGCTCCGCTCCGGGGTCTGTGCTGGGGGGGCCCGTCATTAACCCCCCCGTGCCCGGCCGGGGGGGGCTTTCTCCAGCTGGGACCAGCCCCTGGCTCTGCCCGCCCCCGACCCGGTGAGTGGGAGACCCCGTGGGGGGGGGGGAGCGCTGGTGGGGGGGCAGGAAAGTGACTCTCTGCCCCCGGCACGGCTGGGATTGGGGGGGGCAGAGACTGGGGCCCGGCGGGCGGGGTCCCTTGGGGGGTGTTGGGGGGAGAAGCCGGAGTTGCGGGGGGTGGGGGTTGAATTGTCTCTGTGCAGCCAGGAAATTCCCGGGGGGGAAGTGGGGGGCGGCGGGGGAGTTAATTGGATCCCCTTCCCCCCCCCGGGCACAAATGCCCCCCAGTTTTCCCCTTTTCCCTCTCGGTAGCTCCCACCTGGTTGTAAACTCCCCCCCACCCCCCATTGATCTGCTCTCTGGTCTCCCCTGATCCGCCCCCCCCGTCTCTCCCTCCTCCTCACATGTCCATTGAAACTCCCCTCCCGTGGGGGGGCGGGATTTCCCTCCCCCCCCGTTTTATCCGCAGCGATTTGTCCCGGTGTCGGTGGGAAGTTGGAGCCCGGAGCCATCCCCCAACCTGGCTGCCCCGGCGTGGGGGTGGGAGGAGACGCCGGGTCTCTGCCGGGGCGGGGAAGGGAGGGGACGTGTCCCCCATGGGGCTGCCCCCGATCCCGGCTTCCCAGTCCCACTTGATGCCCCCAACTGCCGCACCGTTGCCCCCAGCCCCCACCTGCCCCCCACCTGCCCATCCCCCACTACCGCCCCCTCCCCTCCCCCAGGGAGCCCTCCAGCTCCCCCCCCCCGCCCCCTTCAGTCAGCCCCTCAGAGGGCTCCCTGCTGCCCAGGTGACCGGGGCCGGGGGGACGACGACGATCACTCTCCGTTTATGTTTTGGACAGGCTGGATTTTATATGACAAACGGTCCCCCCTTTTCCAGCTAGTTCTTTAATAGCCACATAAAATCCCCCCCCGATCTTGGCGTTTATCCCTTGTTCTCAGTTGCGTAGTTTGTGACACGTTTTCTCTGTACGTCTTAAAGATTGATAAAAAAGTTTGCCCCACTTTTACTCTAGTTGTCTACTTCTAATTGAATATGCCCCTGAGAGCTTTCCCTGTCTCCGTAATTATAAATTACGACGAAAATCTCAGATTTACACCTTTTCTCAGATTCCTGAATATGGATCTAAAACGTTTGCCAATGTTGCCCATTTCTATTCATTGACCAAATAGTGGTGGGAAATACACTCAGCTTTTACCTCTGTGACAAAGTGGAACTGTTCTTAATGTTTCCTCTGAATAGTGTGGGGTTGCCTCAGTTTCCCCTAGGCAGTTCTTAAGTATCTAGGTGGTGGGATAAGGGTGTATGATCGTTGCAGAGCCCTAGAGGGCAGGTGTGTGCAGGAGTCTGGACACAGAGAATGGCCGACACCCTGTTTCCTGGCCACTGATGGCCTGGGCCCTTCCCCCCTGCAAGGTGAGAGCTAAAGGGTTGGAGAACAAAGGAATCCGGTGACCTCCTGGCCCGGGAAAGGAACAAAGCCCAGAGGAGGAGGGGCTGGAGGGAGTTTCAGTTGGGGGCTGGCTGGGACATGGAGTGAAGGGCAGACGTGGTTGTCTGGCTCACTGCCCCCCCCCAAAATGGCCCCAGCTGAGGGGTCCTGTTCTCTGCACCTGCAA
Organism: Lepidochelys kempii; assembly: GCF_965140285.1. Taxonomy (NCBI): domain Eukaryota; kingdom Metazoa; phylum Chordata; order Testudines; family Cheloniidae; genus Lepidochelys; species Lepidochelys kempii. The sequence continues at coordinate 2,700,268 of NW_027621931.1, read as the reverse complement.
GCTCTGTTTTAGACCATGTTCCTGTCATCTAATAAACCTCTGTGTTACTGGCTGGCTGAGAGTCCCGTCTGACTGCGAAGTTGGGGTGCAGGACCCTCTGGCTTCCCCAGGAGCCCTGCCTGAGCGGACTCGCTGTGGGAAGGGCATGGAGGGGCAGAGGATGCTGAATGATCCGAGGTCAGACCCAGGAAGGTGGAAGCTGGGTGAGCTGTGTGTCCTGAAGACAGGCTGCTCACAGAAAGGAGACAACTGGTGGCAACGGTGGGATGTACTGCACCCCGTGGACAGCGCTTCCTGCAGAAAGTGACTGGGGAGCAGTAAAATGAAGGGGGATTGACGGGAACCAGGCGTGCTGAAGATTCAGAGAGAGACAGTTTCAGGGGGCGGTTAACTCCTGGAAGTGTGTGACCAGAGAGAAGGACTTTTGCAGTAACAGGGTTCCCCGGGGGATTGCAGCGAGCGGTCCCAGGGACGGAGGAGTCTGCCGCTCGACCCTGACAAAGAGGGGGTGACCTCGAGAAGGGCTGGCACACTAGGGGTTCTCCCTGGAAACCGTGGGGAGCTGAGAGCACACAGGCCTGTGAGTCCACAACAACTTGGGAAGGGCGGAGTGAGGGCCTGTCACCGTCTCCTGAAGAAGGACATTGTAACCCTGTACAGAAAGAGAGGGTTGAGCGTTGGAAAGTTCACCGAAGCACAGTTAATCGTGCAGCTGGAGGAGGATGACCGCTCTAAGGAAAAGATTCCTGACCCCAATGGGGCTATAGCAGGATCTGGGAGCAGCTGGAGTGGGAGCCAGGCATCCCCAAGACTCCTGTCCCCGACCAGACGAGGATCTTCACGATCGGGTTCCCCATCCGGGGATCGGAGACGGACAGGATTGGAGCTGAGTCTGAGAGAGCAAGAGGACCGTGGGAGACAGCGAGAGCCCGAGAAAGAGCTGCAGAAGCAGCAGCAGCATGAACTGGTGATGGGGGAGTGGAGAGGCCTAGGGGACCCCCCAGGGGTGAGTGGGGATAGACCCCGGGGGGCCAGTTCCGCAGGGAACCTCGAGACTAAATTGCTGCCCCTGGTTAAGGAGGGGGGGGATGTGGATGCCCACCTCACTGCCTTTGAGCAGGCTGGAGATTTGAACCGGGGGACCCTGCGGAAAAGCCCCGGTGTCTAGCTCCCTTGCTGGGTCCCAAGGCCATAGACTCCGTCAGCCAGATGGGTGGGGAGGTGGACAGGCTCCCACTTCTGGTCCCAACTATATGTCTGTGTGGAGTTTCCTTGGGCCAGGCCCCTCGGACCTCCAGTGGGAGCAGAAGGTGATGGTGAATGGGGAGACATTCCTGGGGTGGCGAGATCCTGGGACAGAGAGAACTGGTGTCAGGCCCTGGGTGGTGCAGCCTCAGAGGCTGAGGGGCTGTGTGAGCTGGGTGAGGGTCCCAGAGACGAAGCCCCTCGCCCTGCCTATGGCCCAGATCCCTGTGCAGACCCAGGAGGGGTGAGGCTGGCTGGTCGTTAGGGTTCTCCAGGACACCAGCTGCAAGACCCTGTTATGGGGTGACTGTGTCTCTTTGGGACAGGATCCAGGCCTTACTCCTGTAACTGCCAAGGGTTTGAATCTGGGGAACCAATCGGTGGAGAGGGAAATGGTCGGTGCAAATGCAGATGACCTGGCTGGCAGCAGGGAGGAGCAGCTAGGCTCAAGCTATCTGCCTGACTTTAACCAGACCCCTGGAGCTGGGTGGGACAGAGAGATGCTCCCCGCCCCCCTTGCACACCGGAGAGGGGGCTCACGCTGGCTCTGATGCAGTGAGGAAAGCAGGGAGCTCGCTGCCTACCCCCACTGGGACAGCAAGGGCAGTGCTGAGCAAGGGGGGAGCTGAGACCCCAGCTGAGTGGGGGGAGACACAGGCAGGGCAGGGGATCTGTGGGGAGTGGCAAGGTGCTGGGTAAGGAGAGTCTGGATGAGCCTAGGCAGCCTTGTGAGCTGATGGCTGTGTCTAGTCAGCAGGGTGGGAAGTCGAGGAGAGTGGAAGAGGAGTGTCCCTGGACCTTACCTGTTAGCTGGGTGGAGAATTGGGACAGTGAAGGAAACATACCTGTGTCTGTCAGGGGTATTGACTTGCCAATGGAGGGAGCTACCCTGATCTCCAAGCAGTTGTCTGTGACCAGCCTTGTGTGCTGGGACAAGGGGAGAGAGGTCCCAAGCTGGGTGTCTGGGAAAGGAGAAAGTGTGTCCGGCTCTTCTTTGTCTGTGGAGCAGACAGAAGGGGCCTTTCAGCCTGTAATGGTTGAGGGTCGTGCAGTTGTCTCAGAGCTGGTTCTGGATTCAGCTAAAGCCCAGGAAGGGAAGGGTCCTAAGTTTGTGTCTGCTCGGGAGAATGGCCCTGTAACTAGGTTGCATCCAGTTGGGGTCTATGTAAAATCCCAGAGACGAGACAATTCTGGTGCTTGTATTTTGCCTGTTGCTAGTGTGTTGTTGGAAAGGGTGCAGCAACTCTGTCTAATCAGGGTGAGATCCTAGCCAGGGCACAAGGAGAGCAGGAAGGTGATGTGATTGTGTTACCTCCTGAGGGTGTGGAAACCGGTAGCAAGAAGGAAAAGATTCCTGAACTTGTGTGTGGCAAAGGGAAGGAGAATGCTTCTGACCTTTTCTCTAGGAAGTCTGTAAGTTTGCCTGAAAGGGGATTGTGTAGGAATCCGCCGGATGGGCCAGAGGTGATTCTGGATGTAAGGGAGACCCAGAAAGAGTCTGTTGTTGCTCAGGAAAGTGTTCCTCTAGAGCAAGCCCTCGGTGAAGAGGGTTAGGGCAGAATTTCTGGGAGGGGTGAATTATTGCATAGAAAAGCCCCTAGGGAAAGGAATCCTCATGGAGTCTTTGCAAGCAGTTTACTGCCACTGAAGGGTGTGAAAGTGATTTAATCAAGAAAGTTTCAGTTCCTAACAGCCAGAAATTTTCTGTTGTGAATGGATCCACTGACTGTCCTGTTGAAAGACCCAGTGTGGAGAACTTTGAGAAGGTCTCAGATGAAGTGAAAGCTGTTAAGAAAGTTAAACAGTCCCATAACCAAGTGGCTGTGTTTGGCCAGCTTGTTGGGGAGAAGACCCAATCCCAGTTTGACCCCCTGGGGTTTTGGGGTGGCCAAAGGGCATGGGCCGCAGAAACCTTCCCACATGCGGCCTGCGAGTGCTATCGACCACCACCGACCTAAGGGAGGGCGTGAAACTGGAAGGGGCTGGTGTAACTCCTCCCAAGGAATGGGAGAGATGCTGGGGCACCCATGGGAACGTTGGTGGCTTTGAACTTCCCCAGGTCACCGGCTAAAGTGACCCCGCTCAGTTCGATCTCGAAGGGGGGAGAGATGTGACAAAGTGGGACTGTTCTTAATGTTTCCTCTGAATAGTGTGGGGGTGCCTCAGTTTCCCCTATGAAGTTTTTAGGTATCTAGGTGGTGCGATAAGGGTGTATGATCATTGCAGAGCCCTAGAGGGCATGTGTGTGCAGGAGTCTGGACACAGAGAATGGCCGACACCCTGTTTCCTTGCCACTGATGGCCTGGGCCCTTCCCCCCTGCAAGGTGGGAGCTAAAGGGTTGGAGAACAAAGGAATCTGGTGACCTCCTGGCCCGGGAAAGGAACAAAGCCCAGAGGAGGAGGGGCTGGAGGGAGTTGGAGTGAAGTGCAGGCGTGGTTGTCTGGCTCACTGCCCCCAAAATGGACCCAGCTGAGGGGTCCTGTTCTCTGCACCTGCAAGCTCTGTTTTAGACCATGTTCCTGTCATCTAATAAACCTCTGTTTTACTGGCTGGCTGAGAGTCACGTCTGACTGCGGAGTTGGGGTGCAGGACCCTCTGGCTTCCCCAGGAACCCTGCCTGAGCGGACTCGCTGTGCGAAGCGGACGGAGGGGCAGAGGATGCTGAATGGTCCAAGGTCAGACCCAGGAAGGTGGAAGCCGGGTGAGCTGTGTGTCCTGCAGACAGGCTGCTCACAGAAAGGAGACTTCCCCAGAGTCCTGCCCAGCTTCGTAGGGAGCAGTTCCAGAGCATCGCCCAGGGACTCCGTGACAACCTCCTATCAACAACTGCTATAAAATCCCTCTCATTTTCCACTTTCCTCTCTATAATTTGCATAAATGGATCCAAAATCCCTCAGATTTCCAACCTTTCTCTTTCATTTCTGAACACTGATCTCAAATCTCAGGTTTCCCTCTTACGATGTCATGATCAAATGTCAATTAAAAATCCTCTCGAGTTTGGGGCTGTTCCCCATGTCTACAAATCCTAGGAACTTGTCCTTCTTTCGGGGGAACCTGTCGCCCTGAGTCCTTCTCCATGCTGGTTGGGAAATTAACCCCCCTGCAACAATGATCATCTTTCCTTCTCCTTTGAGAATCATTTGTTCCCTCCTTTCTCTCTGTTAAAAATGTTTGCTGATAAAAGAGACTAGCCATCTATTCAATACCCATCAAAGCCAGAGGCCTCCCCCTGTTTGGGGGATGGGTGGTTCCCAGTTGGTAACAGGAGAGTTCATAGAATCATAGAATATCAGGGTTGGAAGGGACCCCAGAAGGTCATCTAGTCCAACCCCCTGCTCGAAGCAGGACCAATTCCCAGTGAAATCATCCCAGCCAAGGCTTTGTCAAGCCTGACCTTAAAAACCTCTAAGGAAGGAGATTCTACCACCTCTCTAGGTAACGCATTCCAGTGTTTCACCACCCTCTTAGTGAAAAAGTTTTTCCGAATATCCAATCTAAACCTCCCCCACTACAACTTGAGACCATTACTCCTCGTTCTGTCATCTGCTACCATTGAAAACAGTCTAGAGCCATCCTCTTTGGAACCCCCTTTCAGGTAGTTGAAAGCAGCTATCAAATCCCCCCTCATTCTTCTCTTCTGCAGGCTAAACAATCCCAGCTCCCTCAGGCTCTCCTCATAACTCATGTGTTCCAGACCCCTAATCATTTTTGTTGCCCTTCGCTGGACTCTCTCCAATTTATCCACATCCTTCTTGTAGTGTGGGGCACAAAACTGGACACAGTACTCCAGATGAGGCCTCACCAATGTCGAATAAGTCGAGTTGGCTGGACCCTTTTCTTTTCTCCAGCTGGCACAGGATGAGGAGGTCCCTCTGAGTGCAGCGTGGGTCCAGAAGTATCCCAAACCCCATGACAAAGGGTCTCCGTGAGGGGGGGCTTCCGGCAGTGCAAAGCTGTAGCCAACTCTGGGGTGGATCCACGGTGGCCATTATTTGCTAGTGACAGAGTATGGAAATGTCTTACTTATTTTGGCCCTCCATGGCTTCCCTTCTCCTGTTAAAGAGGCGTCCCCCCGGGCTCCCTCTGCCTGTGTGACTGGCCAGCAGGGGGTGGTGATAACTTTCTATCCACTTGTCAGACACTGTGAGGGAACACTGTTGCTGGGGGGGGCAGGTGTCTGTGTGGGGAGATTGCAGCGGGAGCTGAAGGGGCATTGTGGTAGGGGGAGGCCTCTGGGTGGCTGGGCAGGGGGGACCCTAGTCAGGTAGGTGGATTCTGGAGGGTTTGGGGTTTCGGGGGGTAGTTCTGATGTGCCCAGCCCTAAGGCTATGGGTCCTGGAGGTGGGTATCGCTGGGGGCCTGTTGGCTGCAGACCAGTGGGGGTGGGGGTCTCTTGGGCAGGTGGGGCAGGGGATTAGACGCTGCCTGGTGCTGTGCCAGGGGCTCTGTCTGGGATTGCCCAGCTGGCTCCTGGGACCATTGCCATGCCCAGTGCACAGAGCTGTGGTGGGGCGGTCCCTGGCGCAGGAGGAGGGGGTCCCAGGCAAATGGGCTGGCAGATCCTGGTGGAGGGCAGGTGGGGGTCCTAGGCAGGCAATGGGGAAATCCCAGGCAGGCAGTGAGGGACTATAAAATGACTGTACACAAACAGCCCCCCACCCCTTTTCTCCTGCCATTTGCAGGAGCAAATCCAGCCATGGGGGAGCAAACAACCCAGGAATGAGAGTTTCCTAGCAGACAGGCATGGAGAGGTGTCAAGGTTCCTCCCCCACTCTGAACTCTAGGGTACAGATGTGGGGACCTGCATGAAAAACCTCCTAAGCTTATCTTTACCAGCTTAGGTCAAAACTTCCCCAAGGTACAAAATATTACACCCGTTATCCTTGGACTGGCCGCTACCACCACCAAACTAATACTGGTTACTGGGGAAGAGCTGTTTGGACGCGTCCTTCCCCCCAAAATACTCCCCAAAACCTTGCACCCCACTTCCTGGACAAGGTTTGGTAAAAAGCCTCACCAATTTGCCTAGGTGACCACAGACCCAGACCCTTGGATCTTAAGAACAATGAACAATCCTCCCAACACTTGCACCCCCCCTTTCCTGGGAAATGTTGGATAAAAAGCCTCACCAATTTGCATAGGTGACCACAGACCCAAACCCTTGGATCTGAGAACAATGAAAAAGCATTCAGTGTTTTACAAGAAGACGTTTAATAAAAAATAGAAGTAAATAGAAATAAAGAAATCCCCCCTGTAAAATCAGGATGGTAGATATCTTACAGGGTAATTAGATTCAAAAACATATAGAACCCCTCTAGGCAAAACCTTAAGTTACAAAAAAGATACACAGACAGAAATAGTTATTCTATTCAGCACAATTCTTTTCTCAGCCATTTAAAGAAATCATAATCTAACACATACCTAGCTAGATTACTTACTAAAAGTTCTAAGGCTCCATTCCTGGTCTATCCCTGGCAGAAGCCAGCATACAGACAGACATAGACCCTTTGTTTCTCTCCCTCCTCCCAGCTTTTGAAAGTATCTTCTCTCCTCATTGGTCATTTTGGTCAGGTGCCAGCGAGGTTACCTTTAGCTTCTTAACCCTTTACAGGTGAGAGGAACTTTCCCCTGGCCAGGAGGGATTTCAAAGGGGTTTACCCTTCCCTTTATATTTATGACAAGAGGGCACAGGGAAAAGGAGATAGAGAGACTGACAGGGTCTGTGGGATAAAAGAGTTTTGAAAGAGATTTCCAGCTCTCTCATCTGCCCAGACAGATGTATTACTGCACTGTGGGGAGAATCACTTTCCTGTGGACAAGACGAGGATGAGAGAGAGGAAAACCCAGTTCCTGACTCCATGTCCCTCCTGCTGGGGTGTGGCTGCCGTGGGGTCAGTGTCAGAGGGAATCCTCGAAAGGGACTCCTTTGGTTCTGCTTTTTTCTGGGATTGCGTTCAGAGACTTTGTTTTGGGATGCGGGAGGGAGAAAGGAGGTTAAAAGTGTGTCTGTGGGCTTAGCCTGGCAGGAGGGGCCAGGTCTCTGCTGTAATCCAGAGATTGAGTAGAGAGTTGTCACTTTGGATGGGCTATCACCAGCAGGAGAGTGAATTTGTGTGGGGGGTGGAGGGTGAGAAAACCTGGATTTGTGCTGGAAATGGCCCAACTTGATGATCACTTTAGATAAGCTATTACCAGCAGGACAGTGGGTTGGGAGGAGGTATTGTTTCATATTCTCTGTGTATATATAAAGTCTGCTGCAGTTTCCACGGTATGCATCCGATGAAGTGAGCTGTAGCTCACGAAAGCTCATGCTCAAATAAATTGGTTAGTCTCTAAGGTCCCACAAGTACTCCTTTTCTTTTAGCATTTTCTCAGTACGGCAGAATCTCAGATCTCACTCTGCAAGGAAAGAGCCTGGGGGAAGCGTGATGTGAAATGAACTAATGCCCGTTCCCAAACCTCCACAACGGCCCTTCTCGCCCGGCCAGGCTGCAGAACGATGCTCACGTTTCGTTCCGGTTCATCCCGTCCTCCCATGGGACAGGGGAGCGACATGGCTGCAGAGGAGCCAGCTCAGGTAGGAATTATTGTGGGCGGTTCTGATATGTTCCTGCAGGAGGGAGAGGGACAGCAAATACACGGGAGAGGGGAAGGTTTACACGGTCTGGTTTGGAGGTTAGAGCAGGGCAGGAAATGCACAGGGTGGAGAAAGGGAGGAGGCCAGGGGGTGGCAGACCTGCCTGGAGTTGTTTAATAAGTGGTCTACGTTCTTGGAACAGACCCATGAGGTTTGGAGGTGGAAATGCTCCAATTTGGTGAACAGAAAATAACCCACGTAGATGGGGCTGGGAAAAAGGACCAGACTCCTAGTGCTGGAGCCTGACCCAACTAACCAGCGGGTGCCTTGAAATGGAAGGGGGAAGCCACCAGTCAGGCTTAGGGGAGATTCTCCTGCCTCATATCCAGCTCCTCACAAGGAGGAGGGTGTTGGGCTTCCTACAAGAGATCTCTCCCTATACCCTGCTTGGGGCAGCATCTCCGGTATCAGTCTGTGGCTAGTAGGTGTGTGATGGGTCTGCTGGGAGAGAGGAGGGGTGTCTCTTCGCCCCCTCACCCTAGTGTTTCCTGGGTGCTCTGAGCGGGGTGGGGGTGGGACTCTGTTGGCTGCGGTCCACCCAGAGTTTCGTTTGATTGGCTCCTCTCCCCCACGAATAGTGGGGCTGTGAGTGGGGCAGCAGGTCCTGAGTGTGGGGCTCTGGCTCTTTCAGGGGCCGGTGACCTTCGAGGAGGTAGCTGTGTATTTCACCAGGGAAGAGTGGGCTCTGCTGGACCCCGCTCAGAGAGCCCTCTCCAGAGACGTCATGCAGGAGACCTGTGAGAATGTGACCTCTGCTGGGTAAGGGTTCCTGTCCCCTCGGTTCTTGGAAGGGGAACGGAAGAGATGAGGTTCACGCCACCCCCACAATGCCACCTCTGCTCTGTCCTGTTCCAGCATCACCCCAGCATGCCAGTGACACACACACGACCAGAGACCCTCCCCTGCTGCTGAACGCTGTGGGAAGAGAGCACAGGAGCAGAATCGCACAGTGTCAAATATCTCCTGTTTGCAAAAGTAAAACAGGGGGTTAGGTCCAGCATAACGAGCAGAAGCTTCCTACCCCTGGCCTTCTCTCAAACCCTGAGCCTTCTCCACCCAGACCGGAAAGTGCTTGGGGTGTAAGAAGCAGGCTGCTGGGGCCAGAGCGGCTGGTCCAGGGTTACTGATCACACAGACCTTGAATGCTGGCTGGGGGAATCCAGACAAGGGAGCTCCAGCAGCAGAGCATTGAAACTCAGCCAGGATTACAGATGACACAACTCCTCACTGCTCCGGATTGCCCCGTGAATGGGACAATGGCCTCGGTTGCTGGTGAAAATCCTTGAGACCTGGAGAGTTGCTCCCCCCATCCCCATGTGCAATAGCCACAATCTCTCTTCTCTGCAGACTTGGTTTTTTGAGTCCCTCATTCCTGAAGTCACATGACCCCGATTCTTATTTTTCACATTCTGCTTTTCTAGACTATTTAGAGTCTGTTGCTTCTGAATGATAGTTTCTAATTTCCCAGTGTTCTCCACACCCAGGGATTTTCCTACTCCCTCCCATTGCACTGGACTCACTAGGTTCCCTGGTATTTAAGAACGGCCACACTGGGACAGACCAAAGGTCCATCTAGCCCAGTGTCCTGTCTTCCGACAGTGACCAGCGCCGGGTGTCCCAGAGGGAATGAACAGAACAGGGAATCATGAAGTGATTCATCTCCTGTCACCCATTCACAGCTTATGACAAACAGAAGTTAGGGACACCATCCCTGCCCATCCTGGCTAATAACCATTCACGGACCTGTCCTCAATAGATTTCTCATGGTGTTTGTTTGTTTTTTTTGTATCCCTATTATAATCTTGGCCTTCACAACGTCCTCTGGCAAGGAGTTCCCCAGGTTGACTGTGCGTTGTGTGAAGAAATACTTCCTTTTGGTTCTTATAAACCTCTGCCTATTAATTTGATTGGGTGATTCCTAGTCCTTGTGTTCTGAGAAGGAGTAAATAACACTTCCTTCTTTACTTTCTCCACAGCAGACATGCTTTTATAGACCTCTCTCATATGCCCTCTTGTCTCTTTTCCAAGCTGAAAATTCCCAGTCTTACATATCTCTCCTCATACAGAAGCTGTTTCATACTCCTAGTCCGGGTTTTTTGCCCTTTTCTGAACCTTTTCCAATTGCAATGTATCTTTTTTGAGATGGGCCGACCACATCTGCACACAATATTCAAGATGTGGGCGTACCATGGATTTATATAGAGGCAAGTTATGGACTGTCTTATTATCTATCCCTTTCTTAATGATTCCCAACACCCTGTTCGCTTTTTGACTGGCTCTGCACCCTGAGTGGATGTTTTCAGAGAACTATCGACAATGACTCCAAGATCCCTCTCTTGAGTGGAAACAGCTAATGTAGACCCCATCATTTTATATGTATAGTTGGGATTATGTTTTCCAATGGGCTGCACTAGGTGCTATCCTGACATCTAGGACTGCTGAGATCCTGGATTCAGTGATATCCCTGCCCTTCCTGTTCCCTTTCTCCACTGAACCCCACCAGCCCATTCTTAGTGTTCCCAGCTTCCCCAGGACTCTCTCATTGTGTCTGGACCTCTCTCTCTCTGCAAGAAGCAGTTCCAGGGAGACTTGTCCTCTGTCTGGAGTCTTCAACTTCTGGGACATGGATTTACTTTCTCTGTGTTTTAGGAGATGCTTTGAAATTGAGTGTCTGTGACATTAACCACAGTGCAATCTTGACTGGTTGAACAGCTGTTTCCCCTCAGTTGCCCAAGCTGGGGTGGCTTTTACATTGCTTTACTGTGAGAACAGCCACTCCTGGGCAGTTAACACCCAGTCTCCAGCATGTAACTCGCTGCCAGCTACACAGTATTGAGCGCTGTTAGTCAGCGACTCACGAATTACAGTGCACCACAGGAGAACCCCAGAAAATTCTCTGGTCTTGGACTTTTGTGCATCTTTCACTGTCCAGCACACTACTGAACGGCTCAAGGTCATATGAAGTCTGTCATTTCATCAGTGGAAAATGACACGTGCCAGCCTTGTTATCCCAAATGGATTTTCCAACACACTTTAATCCCAACACACTGGTTAGATGAAACAATAAAATGAGATGGCTAACTACCGGCAAAAAAACCATATTAATTGACTACAGGTAATGAGGTATAAAAGCCAGAATTGTTTACAAAAGAAATGCAAGATAAAACCCAAACTAACATCTAAGTTAACAAGCTAAAACGGATACAAAGCAAATGTTTCTCTCACTATATCCTGAGGCAGGCTGGCTGTCCTTTCAGCCAGAAGTCCCCCTAATTCGCCCCTGCTGCCAAGTTCAGTTTCTTCAGGAGCTGTCATGAGCAGAGGAAAAGGGGGAGAGAGAGAGTCTCAAGCATTTTCCTCCCCTCTTTTTATAATTCAGTCCTTTGTATGACAAACAACTTCAGTTCTCAACTGAATCATGGTGACTGGCTGTCTGTTGTAGCTATGAGCTTCAAGTGGTCCCTGTGAAGGAATGTAAATGTCTTCTTCACACCTTCCCCCTCCTGGAGAATGGCAATTTGACCAGCTGCTTGCCTTGCTGTCTCTGAGGAACTGGTCTGAGGGTGTTCCACAGAATTGTAACTTTTTCACTAATAGGATACAGTAAAATCTCATAATTTTACATAGTGTTGCTACACATATTTTAACAGGAGGATAATATTCTGTAGATTATGCATTTTCAAATGATACCTCAAACAAGCCATACTATGTAAATAATTGATCATAGTTTTCTAGAAGAGTGAACATAGGGGTTCTGACAGGGTCAGGCCAGATGGCTAAGTAGGTCCCTTTTCCTTGGGTAAAGTAACAGAACAATCAGGAACCTTCTGGAGACCAGTAAGACAGGCTGATTCGAACACCTGCAACCAATCAAGAAGCTACTTGAATCAATTGAGGCAGGCTAATCAGGGCACCTGGGTTTTAAAAAGGAGCTCACCTCAGTTAGTGAGGTGCGTGTGAGGAGCTGGGAGCAAGGGGTGCGAGGAGCTGAGAGTGAGAACACGGACTGTTGGAGGACTGAGGAGTACAAGCATTGTCAGACACCAGGAGAAAGGTCCTATGGTGAGGATAAAGAAGGGGTTGGGAGGAGGCCATGGGGAAGTAGCCCAGGGAGTTGTCGCTGTCGCAGAGCTGTTCCAGGAGGCACTCTAGACAGGTGCATTCCACAGGGCCCTGGGCTGGAGCCCGGAGTAGAGGGCGGACCCAGGTTCCCCCCAAATCCTCCCAACTCCTGGTCAGACGCAGGAGTCGTCAGCCTGGACTGTGGGTTCAGAAAACGGCCAAGCTGAGGGCTGCCATGAAGCTCCAAGGCGAGCAAATCTGCCAATAAGCGCAAGACCCACCAAGGTAGAGCAGGAACTTCGTCACAGGGTACAGACTGTGCCTGTCTGTGTGTGTCCCCAGCAGATATGTGGGTATTTCAATCCCTCATAAGCAGAGTGCTCAGCATCTTCAGGGACCCAGGGAGCTGGTCCTGGGAATTCACTGGTTTACTAGGCATGACACTGTAGGGAATTGTGAGACACTTCAATAATAATAATTAATAATAAAATACCAAGATGATGAAATTGCAATGAATCATGCTAGATATGCCGTGTAAGGTGTCAGTGAAAATGCTATGATTTTCCAAGTATGATCATTTTGTTTCTATGTTTTGTACCACCTTTGTGTTGTGAGTTATAGAGATGTAGGGTATATCTGTATTTCCAGACTTGTGCAGTGTTTCTGGGTGACACCCCCGGACAGACTGGCATCAGCACTGCCGAGCCTCTTCACTGGCCTGTCAAGGGTCATCAGCTGTACAATGAGCCCATGAAAAGAACCAAGGGGATACGCCTATTGAGTCAGCAAGACATGCAGGGGTATGCCTGTGTACTGAGAACTCCAGGGCTTTTCCATGCCATGTGCTGTGAAGTTTGTGTTTGGGACACAGGAAGTACAAGCCACAAGGCAAAGGGAATAAATAGAAAGGGCAGCTGCATCATCTTCATTTTCTCTTCAATCCCTCTTCCTACCTCTGGAGCAACTTCTCTGCAAACTGAAGCCTTGAACAAAGGACTGAATGACCCATCCAAGCTGTGGATGTGTTCCAGGTGGACTTTCAAGCCAGGAACTCACCAATACTGTGAAGAACCCGATATATAGATTTCTGAATGTGTCTGACCTTTCCTTCTTTCCTTTAGTTTAGAGGCTAAAGGATTGGCTGGCAGCCTGGTATTTTGGGTAAGATCCAAACCTTTTTTTTAAGGTCAGGCTTGACAAAGCCCTGGCTGGGATGATTTAATTGGGGATTGGTCCTGCTTTGAGCAGGGGGTTGGACTAGATGACCTCCTGAGGTTCTTCCAACCCTGAGATTCTATGATTCTATGATTCAAACCTGTGCTGACCTGGTAATATGGCTGACCCTTTGGGGTCAGAACATTGTGTTTCTGTGACCAGAATTTTTAAATAAGCTCTCACTGTACCGAACACAGGTGCTGATTGGGAGTCAGAGAACTGGAATGCAATAAAGGGGGCTGTGTGATCTTTTTCAGCTTCTCAATAACCAGTGTGGGGGATCAGAAGCATAGTTTGTGAGTGGTCGGTGATTTTAACTTCAGTGTTAGCCATCAGTTCTGGGAGCATCTGCTCTCCCTTTTTTAGCCTGCCCTGACCTTAGCGTTTTCAGTCAGGACTCCCCAAGGCACACCAGGTCACACTAAGCACTGAAGTGAAATTAATAGAATGTTTTGTTTTTTTATGACAGAGTCTTATGCAATCACCTGAACTCCTTTGTTTTCTTTCATCTGAGCAGGGTTTCCCATTTCCAAACCTGATGTGTTTTCCCAGCTGGAAGAAGGGGAAGAGCCATGGGTCTCAGAGCTCCAGGGTTCAGAGGAAAGACAGACCCTGAGAGCTCCCTGCAAAGGTGAGGAAACATGAAACCAACTCAGAATCTGTAAGTGCCTGAAGGAAACATCTGGGCTGCCCTACGAAGCCCTTGGGAGGTCACTCAGTTCATTATTGTCTCTAGCAGGGGTCATAACCTCAGGGTAACTATAGCTCATGGCTTCCTGTAGATCCGAGCAGACATCAGGCAGTAGCTTCCTCCCTTCCCCCCATGAATTTGATGGGATGTGAAGGCTGAATTGATCCCCTCCTCTCTCCCAGTTAGGGGAAGTGTTTGGAGGAGTTCAGTTCCTGCTTTTATTTGACCTCTCTCCAGCACTTTTCTTCGTTGGCCTTCCCCTTTCCATCCCTGTTTGAGGTTTCTGTCTCTACCGCAGCAGGTGATGCGATGGCATGTGAGAAAGAGGAGCAGAATTCTCAGCAGGAAGATGCTGGGCAAGTGGATAAACACAGAGCATTATCACAAAGATCGGAAAGGAACGTGTCCAGGAGTCATGAGCAGGGAAAATCCTGTGAGATTCAGCACAGACCAGAGAGCGAGCAGGGAAATCGGCCAAGGGATAAAGTGGGTAAATTAATTTCCTGTCGGGGAACTCAGAAGGAGCTCAAGGAAAGCACAACACAGCAGGAAATCCTCAGGGGAAAGACAAAAAATGCATGCACTGAGTGTGGGAAAAACGTATATGACCAGTCAGCCCTTATAAAGCATCAGAGAATCCGCGCAGGAGAGAGGCCCTATGAATGCCGTGAGTGTGGGAAAACCTTCTCTTGGCACTCAGCCCATGTTAGCCATCCAAGAATCTGCACAGGAGATCAACACCATAAAAACCTCTAGGGCTATCCGTACTTTTTTTTCTTTAATACTTTTCCTGATTCCCACATAGTAGCTTTTAAAGTTGTTTGAACTGTTTGCAGCACCATTATCCCTCAGCGTGTCCAAATGAGTGGCCCATTTTTGCCTTTTGCAGTTCACCCTGTTTTGAGGTGGACCCATTTGTCCTTCCTATCTACTCCATTGTCTCAGGAATAATTTGAGTGTGCCCTTCCTATCAGGAACCAGGGAGCATCACATCTATACCATTCCTCCTATTGCAAAATTATTGTTCGGAATCACCAATGATTCAGATAATATCATTGCCAGTTGTTCTCACGTTGCTCTGGGTTGTGCTGAAGAGCAGTTATATTGGGAACTTTCCCAATTATATTTAAAGGAAGAGGAGCAGGGGCAGGAAAAGAAGTGTCATTTCAGCCTCTGTGACACTGGAAGGAGATGGGGTGACTCAGAGATTCCCTCCTTCCCCATCACTCCAGACCTGTTAACTCTGCATGGCTCAGACAGGAGGGATCTTCGTCACATTCTATCCCTCCACTTCTCAAAGTGTCACGTGATGAAGCGTTCTCAGCTGTCTGTTCTTGGAGACGATGCTTTGACTTCTTTAATCCTATATCAGAGTCGCTATGCCTGGAGATGAAAGTGTCAAAAACCTGGAAGGGGAATTCAGATGGATCCCAAGCACCGTGTGATCATTTGGAGTTTAAATCCCAGGTTCCATCAATTGGTAAAGCCACTTCTGGCAAGGGGCTGTTTTGTCCCCCATTATGGGGGATGCTAGGTTACTAAAAAATTTAAAATAACCTAACTAATTCTATGGCATGGGGAATGGTCTCCTTCATGATGCAGATGTTGAGGAAATAGAAGTGGGTTTTTTATTGAATTTGTCCTTTGTAGGTGCTAAAAAAAAGTGTATGAAATGAAATCAGTGTTGGAAATCTAATAGCTGCAGAAAAATAGCTAGTTTTGAATAGAAACTCCAGCTCTGATAACTAACAGGCCTGTATCCAGTCCCTTGCCTGGAATTGTGCCACCAAATTAAAGAAAAGCCGGGCATGTTTCAGGAAGCCATTCCTCACTAACACTGCTGAGATTTTGAGTGCTTTTGTAAAGGATTCTACTTCAGGGAAGTGTACATTTACCCTAACCAAGGCCAAGGATTTGGAAAGAACTGGGGTTGAATGAGTACACGCTCCGTTCTTGGTTTCCATCCCAGTAAAAGAAGCTATGGTGACCAAAGACCCAAGGAAAATTGTTTGTTTGTACAACTCACTGATTACAGATCCAAAGCATGCCAGGGTTAGATTGAGAACAATCATCCTTCACCATTTGGATCCAAAGAGAGAGAGTGCTTCATAGGACATTCCCTCCTCGTGGATTCCAAACTGGGTGCCTGATTGGGTAATGTCAAAGTCAGATTCAGGACTCACATAATTTGTCAGACCATTCTGTTTATTAGCAAAGCACTTTGCCAATGCACCCAGATATGTGAGCCCCCTGCAAAGACTCAAGCTAACTTATTTATACAGATAAGCCAATTTAACATAAGAGACAAAAGGAAGCAGAAACTGACAAATATACATACATATCTTACTTGCATACTAATGTTTACCAATCTCCTAGCTCAGTAGGAGCTCTAAGTTAATTAGTTTGAGGACCCATTGTCTCACACTCCTTAATGTTTCTCTTCTTGACAACTATATTTCAACTAACCCTTCAAGTAGCATTTCTTTAATGAATTATAATTTCAATATAATTCATTCTATTTTCACAGAAACAAGGACTTTCAGGCTGTGGAAATGATGGTAACCAATGAGGCAACGAACGTGTCCGGTTCCAATTTCAGACTTCCAGATACTCGCATGTTGAGTCCTGATTCTCTGGTTTTGTGTCTGATGCTCCGGCTTCACAATAAAGCTGATGTTGGCACAGCTGCCCCCATGTAGCTGCACTGGTGTAGCATGCTATTACAGATGCTCTAAGCCAATGGGAGAGATCTCTGCCGTCGGACTTCATTAGTCCAGCCCCCTCAAGCTATATGTCCTGCTGATGTAGCGCTATCTATACAGGGCATTAGGGCTGTGTAACTACATTGCTCAACTCTGGATTTTTCACAGCCCTGAGCAATATAGTTATACCGATAAATGCCTTTAGTGTAGGACAGTTTTCTCTTGTGTTTTATGCATTTACATCCCTTCTCCTCTACCTCCTCCTACTTTGAAAGATTAAAAGTGTGAAAAGAGAGATTTTTTTTTCCTCGTGATGCAAACATTCCCACATAGGAGACCCCTTCCACCAACACACATGGCAGAAGAACCAGCGATATGTGAACTCAGAGAATTGGTTGGGACCTACGTTGGGACAAACCAGAACTAGAGCCAAGGTTCAGTTGTTGGCAATGGGGATTAAAAGAAAATGAACTCATATGATAAGAATTTGAGCTCTTTGAATATGTTATTGTTTCCAATGAAAATGAATTTATTGGTTAAAGAGTAGGAGACTAATTGTGTGATAATCTGAATCACTTTGTAAAACAAAGTGTCTCGTTTTTTTGTTTTGTTAGTCATACAGGAAGTGACAGCTGATCTTGAAAAGTTAATTTGCTTTAATTTACCCCCTGTAGTGTAAGGAGTTCTGGTAGAAAACCTCACTCCAATGGTTGGGGTGGAAGAATGTGTGTGAGTGTGTATAAGTGAATATTGGCCCAGTATAGATTTTAAATTTTTGTGTTTCAAATAGAACTTATTTTGCTTAGTTTCAAAGTCTATTTCTAGTGAAAGCAAAGCTATTCGAAGAGACAATTTGTAGAAGTTTTTACAAGTTCTTACACTTAGACTGTAAGGGTCACTGACTTCCCCACTTCTCTAATTTGCAAAGGAAAGTCATCTGTCATAGGATGTGTTCAGCAGGTAGGAAAGTTGCAGTCCTCAACCACCAAGGAAAAGGCTGAAGTCCATTACCTTTTAGGTCAAGAAGCCATCTAAAGTCTGGTCTATGCTGAAAAGCGATGTTGACGTAGCCACCTCTCTCAGGGGTGTGAAAAGTCCACTCCACTGAGAGAAGTAGTTAATGTGACCTCAGCCCCAGCGTAGACAGTGTTAGGTTGTCAGAAGAATACTTCCAGTGTTTGAAGTATAGACAGAGCCTGAGACAGACTGATCCCCTATGGGAAGTGAGTCATGACATGAATTCCAATTTTGACCCATTTCCCTATATGTGAGAGAGGTACTAGTATGGAGGGCTGGGCCAGCTGTCTGATCGCCTGGTTCCTCAACTGTAGCTACAGCTCTTCGTACCCATCCACCCAAAGACTGAGAGAAATGGAGAGTTCCAACCGTTGTTATTTTAGTATCTTATTGTTCCTTTCTCTGTTTTTTGTGCTGGCCTTTCTATTATACCAGGGTGTGAGGGTATAGCTCAGTGCATGTTGTGGCAAAGCTCTGTCCTTGTCTCTATGGGTCCCACGTTTCCTGGTGGATTTTGCTAGCCTCAGAGGCTCACTGTGACCCTCCACACAGCCCTTC
This sequence comes from Lepidochelys kempii, assembly GCF_965140285.1. Lineage (NCBI taxonomy): Eukaryota > Metazoa > Chordata > Testudines > Cheloniidae > Lepidochelys > Lepidochelys kempii. The sequence continues at coordinate 2,682,140 of NW_027621931.1, read as the reverse complement.
TCTCTCTCTAGAGGCAAGGGCCACAGCTTACTGAGCCATCATAAGCCAGCAAGGGAGGTGAGGAGAAGCAACCCTCCCTCGCACAATCTCTGTTTCCCAGTATCCATGATTAATCAAGGAGGGGAGGGGAGGGAAGGGGAGGACAGGGGAGGGGGGAGCCTGGGCCCACCCTCTACTCTGGGCTCCAGCCCAGGGACCCTAATAGTAGCAGCTATGGTAGCTCACTTTTGGGAAATAGGACGTGTATAATTCCCTGGGCCGCTTCCCCACAGTTGCCCCCACTCAGTGTCTCCTTCGCTGTTACCTCAGGGCCTCCTTCCTTGCACCTGATGGGGATTTGCACTGCTTGGTTCCTCCAACAGCACGGCTTCCTCCTACAGATCCTGACACATGCGCCTCACTGACGAACTGGGAGGCTTTTCACGAGTTCCAGCCAGGCCTTGATGGGCTTCAGGTATTCCAATCAACCTAGCTATCTCCACTGCTTTCTAGAAGGATCTTAATTGGCCCCAGGTGACTTGATTAACCTGAAACAACTGCCATTTGGTTACCATAGTACCAAGGATTTGTTTAGCCTGGGGCTAAAATACCTGTTCCGCACTACTTAACTATAGCCGTCTTGCCTTGCCCCGTGGCAATGTGTGACAAAAGCTTATTGGTGCCAATTGGCAAAGGGGTCACTGTCATTCACAAGCAACTCCTGTCTCAGACCTGTTGGGGACACTGGGGCATGGCCACTAGGTAACTCGAGCAGATGGAAGACCACGAGTGTCTATGAAGCCCCCTTGCACTAGGCCCAGGTGTCCTTACCCCCACCCCCCCGCCTGGAGGCACACACAGCAGTTATGCTGAGAATCTGCAACAGTATGTTGCAGAGTCAGACTGCCTGAAACTAAGCAAGGCCAAACAGGGGAGATATGGAAGAACAATGCTGAATAAAGCAGCTTTATGTATAGTTTAACAAATGATACAGAGAATCAGGGAACTAGCTGGGGACTGGATTGGCTGGCTATATGGATACTTGGGGCAGCTTGCTATTGGATAATAAATTGGCCTGGGAACTACAGGCCAGTCAGCCTCACCTCAGTCCCTGGAAAAATCATGGAGCAGGTCCTCAAAGAATCAATCCTGAAGCACTTGCATGAGAGGAAAGTGATCAGGAACAGCCAGCATGGATTCACCAAGGGAAGGTCATGCCTGACTAATCTAATCGCCTTTTATGATGAGATTACTGGTTCTGTGATTGAAGGGAAAGCAGTGGATGTATTGTTTCTTGACTTTAGCAAAGCTTTTGACACAGTCTCCCATAGTATTCTTGTCAGCAAGTTAAGGAAGTATGGGCTGGATGAATGCACTATAAGGTGGGTAGAAAGCTGGCTAGATTGTCGGGCTCAACGGGTAGTGATCAATGGCTCCATGTCTAGTTGGCAGCCGGTATCAAGTGGAGTGCCCCAAGGGTCGGTCCTGGGGCCGGTTTTGTTCAATATCTTCATAAATGATCTGGAGGATGGTGTGGATTGCACTCTCAGCAAATTTGCGGGTGATACTAAACTGGGAGGAGTGGTAGATACACTGGAGGGGAGGGATAGGATACAGAAGGACCTAGACCAATTGGAAGATTGGGCCAAAAGGAATCTGATGAGGTTCAATAAGGATAAGTGCAGGGTCCTGCACTTAGGACGGAAGAACCCAATGCACAGCTACAGACTAGGGACCGAATGGCTAGGCAGCAGTTCTGCGGAAAAGGACCTAGGGGTGACAGTGGACGAGAAGCTGGATATGAGTCAGCAGTGTGCCCTTGTTGCCAAGAAGGCCAATGGCATTTTGGGATGTATAAGTAGGGGCATAGCAAGCAGATCGAGGGACGTGATCGTTCTCCTCTATTCGACATTGGTGAGGCCTCATCTGGAGTACTGTGTCCAGTTTTGGGCCCCACACTTCAAGAAGGATGTGGATAAATTGGAGAGAGTCCAGCGAAGGGCAACAAAAATGATTAGGGGACTGGAACACATGACTTATGAGGAGAGGCTGAGGGAGCTGGGATTGTTTAGCCTGCAGAAGAGAAGAATGAGGGGGGATTTGATAGCTGCTTTCAACTACCTGAAAGGGGGTTCCAAAGAGGATGGCTCTAGACTGTTCTCAATGGTAGCAGATGACAGAACGAGGAGTAATGGTCTCAAGTTGCAGTGGGGGAGGTTTAGATTGGATATTAGGAAAAACTTTTTCACTAAGAGGGTGGTGAAACACTGGAATGCGTTACCTAGGGAGGTGGTAGAATCTCCTTCCTTAGAGGTTTTTAAGGTCAGGCTTGACAAAGCCCTGGCTGGGATGATTTAACTGGGAATTGGTCCTGCTTTGAGCAGGGGGTTGGACTAGATGACCTTCTGGGGTCCCTTCCAACCCTGATATTCTATGATTCTATGATAAGTATGCTGGGAAAAAGGATGTATAAAAGCCTGTGTAACTTCCTGCTCTGTTGTGCAGGATTTGAGATTTTATTCTCCCTGTACCTTTTTGCAGCTGCAAATAAACTTTTCTGCTTCTCCACCCCGTTGTGATTATTGGGTGTAGCACACCGGGTAACGAACCCAACTCAAGCTGTTGTTCAGCCTATCGGCACTGGGTGCCGGCAACAGACCTGACAAATTCACCACACCTAGGACCCAGAGCAGGGGTGGTGGAATCTTCCTTACAGTGGGGGGGCCACCGGTGTCCGAACTGTGACGCCCCCATGACACCCCTTTCGCCCCAGCCCTCACTCACCCCGCCCCTTCTCCCTGAGGCCCCAATCTCACACCGCCCCTTCTCCCTGATGCCACCCCTCCCTCCGAGGCCACACCCACAGAACGCCTCTTCCCCCAAGGCTCCACCTTGTTCCCCCCTCCGTCGTCCGTTCTTAGGGCTGCTAAAAAGTGCTGGGCCCATGGCCCTCTAAACCCCCCTCGTCCTGCACCCTGACACACAGCCAGGCAGGCAGCAGTGTGTGTGAGTGTGTGTATGTGACAGAGACTGCTGGGCTGTGCTGAGCCAGTGCGGGAAGTGGGGGCTGATGTCGGGGCTGTCCCACTCCCCCTGACTCAGGACTGGGGTGTCCCGCTCTCCCTGACTCAGGACTGGGGTGTCCCGCCTCCCCCTGACTCAGGACTGGTTGCTTCCAGCAGCTGTCTGAACTTAGGGACAGCGTGCCAACACACTCACTCTTCCACAACACACACGCTCCCCGAACACACACACTGTCTGTCCCCAACACACACACATTCTCTGCCCACCACGCCCACGGCAGCTGAAAAGCAGCTGGCAATCGAGTCGGATGCCCACGGAACAATGGGATAGAGAAACCTGCCTCGTGTGGCTGCCCACGAGGCATTGCAAACCCTTCCCAAAGCACCCTGCGGCCATGTCAAGGTTCCTCCCCCACTCTGAACTCTAGGGTACAGATGTGGGGACCTGCATGAAAAACCTCCTAAGCTTATCTTTACCAGCTTAGGTCAAAACTTCCCCAAGGTACAAAATAGTCCACCCGTTGTCCTTGGACTGGCCGCTACCACCACCAAACTAATACTGGTTACTGGGGAAGAGCTGTTTGGACATGTCCTTCCCCCCAAAATACTTCCCAAAACCTTGCACCCCACTTTCTGGACAAGGTTTGGTAAAAAGCCTCACCAATTTGCCTAGGTGACTACAGACCCAGATCCTTGGATCTTAAGAACAATGAACAATCCTCCCAACACTTGCACTCCCCCCCGTTTCCTGGGAAATGTTGGATAAAAAGCCTCACCAATTTGCATAGGTGACCACAGACCCAAACCCTTGGATCTGAGAACAATGAAAAAGCATTCAGTTTTTTACAAGAAGACTTTTAATAAAAAATAGAAGTAAATAGAAATAAAGAAATCCCCCCTGTAAAATCAGGATGGTAGATATCTTACAGGGTAATTAGATTCAAAAACATAGAGAACCCCTCTAGGCAAAACCTTAAGTTACAAAAAAGATACACTGACAGAAATAGTCATTCTATTCAGCACAATTCTTTTCTCAGCCATTTAAAGAAATCATAATCTAACACATACCTAGCTAGATTACTTACTAAAAGTTCTAAGACTCCATTCCTGGTCTATCCCCGGCAAAGACCCAGCATACAGACAGACACAGACCCTTTGTTTCTCTCCCTCCTCCCAGCTTTTGAAAGTATCTTGTCTCCTCATTGGTCATTTTGGTCAGGTGCCAGCAAGGTTACCTTTAGCTTCTTAACCCTTTACAGGTGAGAGGAGCTTTCCCCTGGCCAGGAGGGATTTCAAAGGGGTTTACCCTTCCCTTTATATTTATGACAGGCCAGTTGCACAGTGGGATAGCGTCCCACAATGCACTGCTCTCTGTGGCGATCCAAGAGCTGCTAGCCTGGATGCGCTCCGGTGACACAAGCAGCCTAGTGTGGACATGCAACAGCGGCTTAATTAAAACGCTTTAACTAAAGCAGCATAACTCTGTCGTGTAGACGTAGCCTGGCTCCCACTGGGGCCAAGGATGCTCAGGCACTGAAACTAAAGAGCCACAACTTCCTCCGTAGTTGGCAGGATTCAAACCTGCACAGGGAGACCCCCCCCCAAGGGATTTCGAGTCCACCACCTTAACCACTCAGCCACAACTACTTGCTTTATAGAGCGCTCTCACGACACTCTAGTTCTTTTCTCACTGAGTGATCGTTTCCAATTGTTTCCTCAGACCAGCGTCCACAACACACTCACTGCTGTGCTGTTGTGTAAGTGTGCCCAGGGCTGAACAACAATTCCTGCTCGTTTCCCTTCTGGCTGGAGCATGAGGAGAGTGTGTTTGTGGCCAGTGATGTTGCTGTAGATTGTTGTAAAATTCCTGCCTCGATAATTCAGACAGTCCCTTTCCCGTCATATCCCCAGTACATCAGTGACTGTAATAGCAGGGGGCAGGTTTTCTGTGGGGCACAGAGCTTTGCCAGGGGGTTGGTGTCTCCTTCCTTTCCTCACCCTGGAGGAAACTCAGCTTTTCATTCCATCTTTAATGTGTCATGGAATAACAACAGCGGCATGAAGAAAGAGGTGGGCAGGGTGGGCCTCAGGGGAGGGGCACAGAGGTGCAAGTGGTGGGCAGGGCAGGACGGAGAGGCACGGGTGGCAGGCTGGTTGGGTCTCATGGGTGGGGCTGAGAGGTGGGAGCGGCGGCCATGGTGGGTCTCAGGGGAGGGGTCAGAGAGGTGTGGGTGGCGGGCAGACCTTGGGGTAGGGGGCGGAGAGGAATGAGCAGCCGGCAAGGAGGCCTCGGGGAGAGAGGAGCGAGTGAAAGGTGGACCAGCAGGCCTCAGCCGAAGAGGCAGACTGGGGTGGGAAGAAGTCCTCCTGTTAACCCAGTGCTATCTACACCGGGATTAGGCTGATATAACTGCATTGCTCAGGGAAGGTAAAATTTTTAACACCCCAAAGTAATGTTGTTACTGACTTAATTTTGTAAGATAGACCTGTCCAAAGAATCACACACACACCTTGGGAGTAAAACTTCACCCGCTTCTCTGCTTTACAGAATCGAAACACAAGAAACGCTTGTCAGGGCCCAGTGCGGGTTGGCAGGGAGTCAGGTGTGGGCAGACACCATACATTAGCCAGAGGAAAGCACCATGGATTAGCTGGTTTAAAGCACCTGTCTTCTAAAGAGGAGATCCTGGGTTCAACTCCCAGTAGTGGCTTTTAAGGCACCTGATACTGGCTCCTATCAGAAGACAAATAACAGAGTTAGATGGACCTTTGGTCTAGCCCAGTGTAGCCGTTCTTGTTGTTTAAATTACACTCATAGGCACTGATAATAGAGTGACTGAAAGTTTGGGTGTGAAGGGCTGATAGGCCAGTGTTCCAGTCCCCTCGCAGATGACCCCCTCCCTCTGGGACAGGGGCAGGTCCGAGCTCTCACACCAAGTGGCTCATTGGGGCTGCCAGAATCTGTGGGCGGCTCATTCAGTTTATGCTGAGGGTTGAGTCCTGCTTTGTGCACCGTGTCTGAGAATGAAAATCCTAAACCTCCCTTTGAAATAACGAATGCAGCAGGACCTGTTTTGTCACTGCTCCGAAGCAGACAGAGAAATGGAGAAATGCCATTGAGTCCAGGGGAATACTTCACTGCGTTTTTACCTTTTTCACTTGCCAAACTCCCTCCCAACCTTCTGGGCTCCTAGAGCAGGGTCCTGAGCCTGAGCCGAGACACGTGCCCTGCAACTTTACAGCCCAAGCCGCTGTCCTGGATTAATGTGACACGGGCCAGGCGTGGGTGATTCATTGCACTGTAGATGTATCCTAATGTTATGTCTATACTGCAATTAAAACACCCAGGGCACCTGTCTCAGAGCCCGGGGCAGCTGACTCAGGCTTCTGGGGCTGGGGCTGCAGGGCTACAAAATGACAATGGAGACAGATGGCCCAGTAAAGGTATCCACGCTCCCAAGGACTCTCCCAGGAACCGTGTACAATGCGGACACCTCCGAGAAAGCCCGGAGACAATGGACACTGCTTGACTCACATCAAGGCAGCGGAACTTCCTAGCAAGTTGGAAGAGGGGAAGAGACGTCATGACTTGGCCTCACTCCCACTCTGCTCAACACCTGGCAACACATCTGGAGGACAAAGACTGAACTGAAATAATTCAGAGATCAGAAGAGAATAATAATAATCCATTCAAATGAAAGTCCCCAAACAGACTAGAATTGGTTTCCCAGCAGAAAATTTTCAATTTTGTTTTCCCAGTCAGACCTCGCCAAGGGAAGCAGAGAGAAAACGTTTGAGTTGCTTCCTCCAGAGCACCTTGACCTAGACACGCTAGCTGTGGGTCACTGTCGTGGCTGAGGTGGGGGCATTTTAATTATTTGGGCTGGTCCCAGGGTGTTTGGGGGATGTTATGAGGCTGTTACCTTTTGAGATAAATACTAAGAAACAAAGAACTCTTTGAGAAATCTGGGATTTAGACGTGTTTTATTGACAGCAAGGGAGGTCTGAGTTCCTGAGAAGGTTTTTGTTTCCAGGAAGCAATGTGGCTTGTACCAAAGGGGAGATGGTTGTTTGTGAAGGAGGGGAGAAGACAAAATGCACACAATGAGGATGGGATTCAAACCCATGCATGCAAAGCACAATGATTAGCAGCCCACCACTTTAACCACTTGGCCACCTCTTACGAGCTGCCAAAGAAGGGACAGGAGGAGAAATCTAAGGCCAGCAGAGGTAGGAACAATAAGGAGTTTTTAAATACGAAGTGTAAGGAAGGCCTGAATGACCTCCCCCCTCACATCTAGTGATGAGCTGGGGGAAAGACTTCAGGAACAGACCGTGTTTACATAGACAGGCCTCCTCTGCCTAGGTATGCAGCAAGTATCCTTTGAATGAAAAAACAAACAAACAAAATATAAAGGTAATTTTTTGGTTTTCCTGCAGTCAGTCAAAAAAAATGTGAAAAGAAAGGGGCATTTTTAAGCAATCATCTGTCCCCACCCAGGGGCTGGGGAATGTTTATTTTCTTTTTCAGACACTTTCTGGGCAAGCTGGTGCCAGTGGAAGAAAACCCAGAACGCCGTGGGTCCCCTGTCGCAACAAAACATTGTGTTCTAGGTTTGTCTTGTTGTTACTGTTATTTTGGTGGATATTGTAAATTCTTCAGGCGTGACACCCCCTTTTAATTGGGCATGTCGTGCTGCCCCTTTCGGGGCCAAGGGAAAATGTACCCTAATTCAACCTCTTCCACCCTCTACTCCGCCACCTCCCTCCAAATTCTCTGTGACACTCCCATCCCCACGGTGGTCTACCCCCATCCAGAGACCTGTGGTTCTTAATGCAACTGGTTTACAAATGACTATCGCTCTGTTCCCCACTGACTGGTCTCTCAGTACAACATTTGATAACTGTTTACCAAAGTAGGTGAAAGAATGTTGCCGTGAGTAATTTCAAACTCATTTGAATTGGATGGAGGGGAAATAAACAAGAACATCCGAAAATGGCGAGCCCCCACAAATTACCTCTGGGAAGGCTGAAACTCACTGCAGGAAGCTGACTCAGTGTCTCGAATCCAACGCTTGGAATGTGCCTGGGGCTACTGGACGGAGTGGGATTACGTCAGGGATTTGAATCATAGACTCATAGAATCATAGAATAACAGAGTTGGAAGGGACCTCAGGAGGCCATCTAGTCCAACCCCCTGCCCAGAGCAGGACCAATCCCCACTAAATCATCCCAGTCAGGGCTTTGTCAAGCCTGACCTTAAAAACTTCTAAGGAAGGGGATTCCACCACCTCCCTAAGTAACACATTCCAGTGTTTCACCACCCTCTTAGTAAAAAAGGTTTTTCCTAATATCCAACCTAAATCTCCCCCACTGCAACTTGAGACCATTATTCCTCGTTCTGTCATCTGCTATCACTGAGAATAGTCTAGATCCATCCTCTTTGGATCCACCTTTTAGAGAGTTAAAAGCAACTATTAAGTCCCCCCTCATTCTCCTCTTCCGTAGACTAAACAATCCCAGTTCCCTCAGCCTCTCCTCATAAGTCATGTGTTCCAGACCCCTAATCAATTTTGTTGCCCTCCACTGGACGTTTTCCAATTTCTCCTCAACCTTCTTGTAGTGTGGGGCCCAAAAGTGGACACAGTACTCCAGATGAGGCCTCACCAATGTTGAATAGAGGGGAAGGATAACATCCCTCGATCTACTGGCAATGCCCCTAATTATACACCCCAAAATGCCATTGGCCTTCTTGGCAACAAGGGGACACTGTTGATTCATATCCAGCTTCTCGTTCACTGTCACCCTGAGGTCCTTCTCTGCAGAACTGCTGCCTAGCCATTCGGTCCCTAGTCTGTAGCGGTGCATTGGATTCTTCTGTCCTAAGTGCAGGACTCTGCACTTGTCCTTGTTGAACCTCATCAGATTTCTTTTGGCCCAATCCTCCATTTTGTCTAGGTCCCTCTGTATCCTATCCCTACTCTCCAGCATATCTACCACTCCTCCCAGTTTAGTGTCATCCGCAAACTTGCTGAGGGTGCAATCCACACCATCCTCCAGATCATTTATGAAGATATTGAACAAAACAGGCCCCAGGACCGACCCTTGGGGCACTCCGCTAGATACCGGCTGCCAACTAGACATGGAGCCATTGATCACTACCCGTTGAGCCCGACAATCTAGCCAACTTTCTACCCACCTTGTAGTGCATCCATCCAGCCCATACTTCTTTAACTTGCTGACAAGAATACTGTGGGAGACCATGTCAAAAGCTTTGCTGAAGTCGAGGAATAACACGTCCACTGCTTTCCCTTCATCCACAGAACCAGTTATCTCATCATAGAAGGCAATTAGATAAGTCAGGCATGACTTGCCCTTTGTGAATCCATGCTGACTGTTCCTGATCACTTTCCTCTCCTCTAAGTGCTTCAGAATTGATTCCTTGAGGACCTGCTCCATGATTTTTCCGGGGACTGAGGTGAGGCTGACTGGCCTATAGTTCCCAGGATCCTCCTTCTTCCCTTTTTAAAAGATTGGCACTATATTAGCCTTTTTCCAGTCTTCCGGGACTTCCCCCAGTCGCCATGAGTTTTCAAAGATAATGGCCAATGGCTCTGCAATCACATCCGCCAATTCCTTTAGCAATCTCGGATGCAACGCATCCGGCCCCATGGACTTATGCACGTCCAGTTTTTCTAAATAGTCCCGAACCACTTCTTCCTTCACAGAGGCTGGCCACCTCCTCCCCATGCTGTGCTGCCCAGTGCAGTAGTCTGGGAGCTGACCTTGTTCATGAAGACAGAGGCAAAAAAATCATTGAGTACATTAGCTTTTTCCACATCCTCTGTCACTAGATTGCCTCCCTCGTTCAGTAAGGGGCCACAATTTCCTTGGCTTTCTTCTTATTGCCAACATACCTGAAGAAACCCTTCTTGGTTCTCTTAACATCCCTCGCTAGCTGCAACTCCAGGTGTGATTTAACCTTCCTGATTTCATTCCTACATGCCCGAGCAATATTTATATACTCATCCCTGTTCATTTGTCCAATCTTCCACTTCTTGTAAGCCTCTTTTTTGTGTTTAAGGTCAGCAAGGATTTCACTGTTAAGCCAAGCTGGTCGCCTGCCATATTTACTATTCTTTATACACATCGGGATGGTTTGTCCCTGTAACCTCAATAAGGATTCTTTAAAATACAGCCAGCTCTCCTGGACTCCTTTCCCCGTCATGTTATTCTCCCAGGGGATCCTGCCCATCAGTTCCCGGAGGGAGTCAAAGTCTGCTTTTCTGAAGTCAAGGGTCCGTATTCTGCTGCTCTCCTTTCTTCCCTGTGTCAGGATCCTGAACTTGACCATCTCATGGTCACTGCCTCCCAGGTTCCCATCCACTTTTGCTTCCCCTACTAATTCTTCCCGGTTTGTGAGCAGCAGGTCAAGAAGAGCTCTGCCCTTAGTTGGTTCCTCCAGCACTTGCACCAGGAAATTGTCCCCGACAGTTTCCAAAAACTTCCTGGATTGTCTGTGCACCGCTGTATTGCTCTCCTAGCAGATATCAGACATACATGACCCTGAATTCTTTCTCAGTCCTCAAGGAGACACCTCAAGAAGGAGACTCCCTGCAGCAAAGCCTTGGGGGTCTCTGAGATCCCCCTGCCCTGCAGCCTGTCCTCCCTGGCCGTTGTCGTGGACTCTCTGTGAGGTCACCGCCTCCCAACCGCCTTTCACCAATCAGCTGAGTGCTGCAAAAGGCCCTTGTGATGTCACTGCCACCCCCACCCCTGCCCTGCAGGGCTCATGTCCTGCCCCGAGCCGGCTCCTGTGCATGTTTGAGCTGCTCCCCCTGGGTCACCCCCACACACTCAGTGGTCGTGCAAGGGTTCACGCAGGCCACACGTGGAACCATCAGAGGATGCTCAATGTGCCGCACCCAGTTTTGCAGAGATTTGGAGACTTGAAGGCCAGAAGAGACTGTTAGATCATCTCATCTGGCCCCCCTACACATCACAGGCCTCCTGCATGGTGCAGTCGCGAGTTTTGGACCAAAGCAGACTCGAGAAAGGCATCTCATCAAGGGATGGAGGAAGCACCACTTCCCTTGGGAGTCTGGAGGAAATTGATGCTGTGGGGGGCAGGGAATTGACCCCAAGGCCACGCTTGTGAGTCTGTATCATAACACACATACACAACAGCACTGCGCAAAGTATGTACGTCACCTTAACTCTGATGTTTCCTAACGTTTAAAGGCCTGGTCTCCAGGGTGTTCTCTGTGCTTATAGATCTCTTTTGGGGAGAGATGCAATCATTTAGTTCAGAGTGGGAGCCGTGTTAGTCTGTATCAGCAAAAAAAACCCAAAAACAAAAAACAAAATGAGGAGTAGTTCTGGCACCTTAGAGACTAACAAATGTATTTGGGCACATTTGACGGTGTGGCTGATGTGATTAGGTCCGAGGATGGTGTCCCTAGACTAGATATGTGGACAGAGTTGGCAATGGGTTTGTTGCAAGGATAGGTTCCTGGGTTAATGTTTTTGTTGTGTGGTTGCTAGTGATTATTTGCTTCAGGTTGGGGGGCTGTCTGTAAGCGAGGACTGGCCTGTCTCCCAAGATCTGTGAGATTGAGGGATCGTCCTTCAGAATAGATTGTAGAATCTTGATGCCTAAGGAACTCCACTGGTAACCTCCCTCCAGCCTGACAGTTCACCTTTCAGCAGGACCCGCTATAATCTCCCTGTTTTTAATTCATAGATTCATAGATATTGAGGTCAGAAGGGACCATCATGATCATCTAGTCTGACCTCCTGCACAAAGCAAGCCACAGAATCTCACTCCTGTGCAAAACCTCTCACCTATGTCTGAGCCATCGAAGTCCTTAAATCAGGATTTGAAGAGCTCAAGGAGCAGAAAATCCTCCAGCCAGTGACCCGTGCCCCATGCTATAGAGGAAGGCGAAAAACGTCCAGGGCCTCTTCCAATCTGCTGCAGAAAAATTCCTTCTTGATCCCAATTATGGCACCAGCTAAACCCTAAGCATTTGGGCAAGATTCACCAGCCAGATACCCAGGAAAGAATTCTCTTTAGTAACTCAGATGCCACCCCATCTAACATCCCATCACAGCCATTGGGCCTATTAACCATGAATATTTACAGATCAATTAATTGCCAAAATCATGTTATCCCATCATACCATCTCCTCCATAAAATTACCGAGTTTAATCTTAAAGCCAGATAGGTCTTTTGCCCCCATTGCTTCCCTTGGAAGGCTATTCCAAAACTTCACTCCTCTGATGGTTAGAAACCTTCATCTAATTTCAAGTGTAAACTTCCCAGTGACCAGTTTATAGCCATTTGTTCTTGTGTCCACATTGGTACTGAGCTTAAATTTTAATTCCTCTCCCTCTCTGGTATTTATCCCTCTGATATATTTATAGAGAGCAATCCTATCTCCCCTCAACCTTCTTTTAGTTAGGCTAAACAAGCCAAGCTCCTTGAGTCTCCTTTCATAAGACAGGTTTTCCATTCCTCGGATCATCCTAGTAGCCCTTCTCTGTACCTCTTCCAGTTTGAATTCATCCTTCTTAAACATGGGAGACCAGAACTGCACACAGTATTCCAGGTGAGGTCTCACCAGTGCCTTTTAGAATGGTTCTAAAACCTCCTTATCTCGACTGGAAATACCTCGCCTGATGCATCCCAAGACCGCATTAGCTTTTTGCACGGCCATATCACATTGGCGGCTCATAGTCATCCTATGATCAACCAATACTCCAAGGTCCTTCTCCTCCTCCGTTACTTCTAACTGATGTGTCCCCAGTTTATAACTAAAATCCTTGTTATTAATCCCTAAATGCTTGACCTTACACTTCTCATGATTCAATTTCATCCTATTACTATTACTCCATTTTATAAGGTCATCCAAATCTTCCTGTACGATATCCCGGTATCTCTCTAAATTAGCAATACCTCCCAGCTTTGGATCATCGGCAAACTTGATTAGCACACACCCACTTTTTGTGCTGAGATCAGCAATAAAAAGATGAAATAAGATTGGTCCCAAAGATTGATCCCTAAGGAACTCCACTTGATCCTGCCCTGGAGATCTTTTAGTTTGGGGCTGAAGGTGATAGCTGGTGGTGTTCTGTTCCTTTCTTTGTTGGGCCTGTCATGGAAGACACAATGAAGATGACTGGATGTGGAAGCTGCCGTATGTCCATGATCCTGGAGGGGGGACCTGGTAAGAGTTTTGTCTGCATGAAATGCCATCTGCTCGAGCTGATGGAGGAGAAGATCTGAGGTTTGGAGATGCAGATGGAAAGTCTGGTTGAGTTTAGAAAGGGGTTTGAGCAGATGATGGAGCAAAGACATGAGGTATCTGAAGGGAAAAGCTCAGACTTGCAGATGGAAGCAGGACTGGGGAATTCTGAGGGGAGACTGCTGAGTGAGGAAAGTGGTCAGTGGAAGCATGTGATGAAAAGAACCAGACAGAGGAAAAGACGGGCTGGTGAAGGAGAAATAGAGCTCAGGAATAAGTTTTGAGAGTTGGAAAATGAAGAAGGGGCTCAGCAGGTAGTCACTGAAGCTGGAGGGGCAAGGAAGAAGAGAAGAGCGGCTAGTCCTATAGGAAAAGGGGAAAAGTCAATGGAGACTACACCAAATATGAGCCCCAGGAGGATACAGGATGGGTTGAAGAGGATTACAAGGGAGAATAGCAATGGAAAGAACTTGCAGCCAGAGGGAACAGGGGATAGACTGGAGAATAGAACTGTCACCAGGGAAAGGCAGGTCTACGTGATCGGGGACTCTTTACTGAGAAGAGTAGACAGGCCTGTAACCAGGCCTGGAGAAGGGCAACAAAGGCGTGACAAGATTATGACTGTCAACAGATGGCTCAGGCAGTGGTGCTAGAAGGCGGGCTTTGGGATGTATGGCCACTGGGAGGCATTCCTGGACAGAGGACAGTTCTCTCGGGATGGACTTCATCTGAGTAGGGAAGGAAATAGACTTCTAGGATGGAGGCTGGCACAACTGATTCAGAGAGCTTTAAACTAGGAATCTGGGGGAGATGGTTGGTTGGGGGATGTCCAGGTAATCTCCATGCCGGATTTTAGCCTTGAGAGGGAAGAAAAGAAAGTAAGAAAGGATACAGCCGTGGGTAGGAGAATGGCTATAAGGAGGAAGGGCAGTGTGGATACCAGTCTAATAGGTTCTGCTGGCTGTAGAATGACCGTGCCTCATTGGGTAAAGAATGTGAGTGAGGCCAAACAGCAAAAATGAAGATGTTTGTACACCAATGCGAGGAGCCTAGGTAACAAAATGGAGGAATTAGAGGTACTGGTGCAGGAAGTGAAACCAGATATTCTAGGGATAACAGAAACAGGGTGGAATAGTCGTCATGACTGGACTATGGGTATTGAAGGGTATGTGCTGTTTAGGAAAGACCGAAATAAAGGTCAAGGTAGTGGAGTAGCATTGTCTATCAATGAGGAGGTAGAATGTAAAGAAATCAGCGATGGAATGGAGAAGACAGAGTCCATCTGGGCAAAAATGACATTGGGGAAGAAATCTACTCGAGCCTCCCCTGGGATAGTGCTTGGAGTGAGCTAGAGACCGCCGGGATCTAATGTGGATATGGATCGAGCCCTCTTTAATGTTTTTAATGAAGTAAATACTCATGGAAACTGCGTGATCATGGGAGACATTAACCTCCCAGATCTAGACTGGAGGACGAGTGCTAGTAATAATAATCGGGCTCAGATGTTCCTAGATGCTGTTAGATGGATTCCTTCATCAAGTAGTTGCTGAACCGACAAGAGGGTGTGCCATTCTAGATTTGGTTTTGGTGAGAAGTGAGGACCTCCTAGAAGAAATGGTTGTAGGGGACAAGCTTGGTTCTAGCGATCATGAGCTAATTCAGTTCAAACTGAACGGAAGGATCAACAAAAAATAAATCTGCAACTAGGGTTTTTGATTTCAAAAGGGCTGACTTTGAAAAATGAAGGAAATGAGTTAGGCAAGTGGATTGGACTGAAGAACTTCAGGGATCTAAAGGCAGAGGAGGCCTGGGATGACTTTAAATCAAAGCTGCAGAAGCTATCAGAAGCCTGCATCCCAAGAAAGGGGGGGAAATTCATAGGCAGGAGCTGTAGACCAAACTGGATGAGCAAGCATCTCGGAGAGGTGATTAAGAAAAAGGAGAAAGCATACAGGGAGTGGAAGATGGGAGGGATCAGCAAGGAAAGCTATCTTACTGAGGTCAGAACATGAAGGGATAAAGTGAGAAGGACCTTGCAAAGAGAATTAAAACCAACTGTAAAAGGTTCTATCACCGTGTCAATAAGAACAAAACCAAGAAAAAAGAAGTGGGACCGGTAAGCACTGAGGATGGAGTGGAGGTCAAGGATAATCTAGGCATGGCCCAATATCGAAACAAATACTTTGCCTCAGTCTTTAATAAGGCTAAGGAGGATCTTAGGAATAATGGTAGCATGACAAATGGGAAGGAGGAGATGGAGGTAGATATTACCATATCTGAGGTAGAAGTGAAACTCAAACTGCTTAATGGGACTAAATCGGGGGCCCAAGATAATCTTTGTCCAAGAATATTAAAAGAACTGGCACATGAAATTGCAAGCCCATTAGCAAGAATTTTTAATGAATCTGTAAACTCAGGGGTTGTACCCTATGATTGGAGAATTGCTAACATAGGTGCTATTTTTAAGAAAGGGGGGAAAAAAGTGATCTGGGTAACTACAGGCCTGTTAGTTCGACATCTGTAGTATGCAAGGTCTTGGAAAAAATTTTGAAGGAGAAAGTAGTTAAGGACATTGAGGTCAATGGTAAATGGGTCAAAATACAAGATGGTTTTACAGAAGGTAGATCATGCCAAACCAACCTGATCTCCATCTTTGAGAAAGTAACAGATTTTTTAGACAAAGGAAACGCAGTGGATCTAATTGATCTAGATTTCAGGAAGGCGTTTGATATGGTGCCACATGAGGAATTATTAGTTAAAGTGGAAAAGATGGGGATCAATATGAAAATTGAAAGATGGATAGGGAAATGGTTAACAGGGAGATTATAGCGGGAACTGCTGAAAGGTGAACTGTCAGGCTGGAGGGAGGTTACCAGTGGAGTTCCTCAGGGATCAGTCTTTGGGACCAATCTTATTTCATCTCCCTCCCTCAGCTCAGTGATGGCCTGAATTGCCCCTTCTCCCGGCAGAGCCAGAGGATTAGAAGCAGCAACATCAGACCCCTGTGTGGCTCGCAGGAATGAACACAAACACACCCTTGTAGCCGGACAGATGGTGAGTTTTACCCCTGGGATACGACAAGGCTCAAGAGAAAGGTGGTGGCCCCACATCTAAGGAATGAAACACAACACAGTCATCATCGTTACGCCCGTCCTTGCCCCTTTATACGTCTACTGTCTCGCTCCCGCCACTTTCACCCTCTGTGGGTTCAGTGAGAGCCGCACTCAGTGCTTCCGACACACACAGACTCATACACACATCTTGCAAGGAAACCTCACCACGAAGCCACATGCACCTGTTGCTTCCCCTGCCCCCCTGCTCTCCAGAATCCAATCCCAAGGAAAGCTTGTCAGGCCCAGAGCTGGCAGGGCGCCCGGTGCTGGAGCATTGAAGCTACTGTGACGGCACTCAGAGGAAAGATGCGGAGAGATGCTAGTTAAGAATTGGCCGGTCAGGTTTCCAGTCCCCTCACAGGTCATTCCCTCACTCGAGCACAGGGGCACATCTCAATTCTCAGCTGGCTCAGTCGAGCTGCATCGTTCTTGTTTCCACTCAGTCAGGTTTGAGGCCTGTTTCGCACCCTGTCTTTGAGAAGACAGTCAGAAACTACTCTCTGAAACAGCCAATGCAGGAGGACGTGTTATCGCTCCTGCCCCAACTCAGACGGACAAAGAGAGAAATGTTCTCGCTTTGAGGGTGGGACTCCCTGCCCTGGGCCAAAGACGAGCACCTCTCTTTGACCTTGGTCGCTCCTTCAGCTTTTCTTTCAGCAGGGAGCCCGAGAGCTCAGGTGCTGGAGCGCTGCGTTGGTCAGTGAAGCTCGGTGAGCTCCAATGTCACTCGGCTCTTCTACCAGCAAGTCAAAACACAGGAAGGATTTCCTCATTTGACAATACTGGGGCTGTCTGAGGGTCTGTCCACACTGCACACTGAGCCTGTCTCTATGTGGCCTGGGCTTGCTGACTTGTGTTGCCAAGCCGGTGTTTGAGCATCCAGACTGCAGGGGAAACTCAGGCCTCACACTGTGTCTATCTGTCAAGGTTCCTTCCCCACTCTGAACGCTGGTTACAGATGTGGGGACCTGCATGAAAACCTCCTCAGCTTACTTTTACCAGCTTAGGTTAAAACTTCCCCAAGGTACAAACTATTTTACCTTTTGCCCTTGGACTTTCGCTGCTACCACCAAAAGTCTAACTGGGTTTTTTATTAGGAAAGAGCCGTTTGGAAACGTCTTTCCCCCAAAAATCCTCACCAAAACATCGCACCCCTCTTCCTGGGAAAGGTTTTGTGAAAATCCTTTGCATTCAGTTTCTTAAAAGAAGAATTTTAATAGAAGAAAAAGTAAAAAGAATCACCTCTGTAAAATCAGGATGGTAGATACCTTACAGGGTAATTAGATTCAAAACACCTAGAATCCCTCTAGGCAAAACCTTAAGTTACAAAAACATACAAAAACAGGAATATCCATTCCATTCAGCACAGCTTATTTTCTCACCCATTTAAAGGAATCAGAATCTAACGCATATCTAGCTTGATTACTTACTAAGTTCTAAGACGCCATTCCTGTTCTGTCCCCGGCAAAAGCATCACACAGACAGATCCAGACCCTTTGTTTCTCCCTCCCCCCAGCTTTTGAAAGGATCTTGTCTCCTCATTGGTCATTTTGGTCAGGTGCCAGCGAGGTTCTCCTAGCTTCTTAACTCTTTACAGGTGAGAGGATTTTTCCTGTGGCCAGGAGGGATTTAAAGGTGGTTAACCTTCCCTTTCTATTTATGACTCTATCCTACCACAGGAAGTCGTCCTAAGTTACGCTGCTCCAGCTGTGTGAATAACAGAGCTGGATTTGACGTCGCTTCGGTCGACTTACTGCTGTGTCTACACTGGGCTGGGTCGACGGGAGACGCTCTTCGGTCGACTTCCCTTCCTCCTGCCGTTCCCGGCGCAGTCCCAACGGCAACCGGAGAGCGCTCTGCTGACAATTTAGTGGGTCTTCACTCGACCCCCACGACATCAACCCCCAGTGGATCCACCGCAGCAAACAGAGCCTCCCAACCGTGCTGCCCCATCCACACGGCACGACTTAGACCCAAGTGGGAAATTCAGCTCCTGTGGGGTGTGTCACCCTCATCCGCTGAAGATGCTCCCCGAGTCTCCAGGGATTCCTGCCCTAACTGCTCTCCAGCCGGTTTGTGTCCATACGCTCCCCGCGGGGAGGCTGTGAGTGGCCTGGTTACAAGCGCTGGTTGCTCAGGCCTGGCAGGGAAGGGAAGCTCCGGGCAGCATTGACAGTCTGGAGATCCCTCCGGGGAAGCACAGGCGGTGGGTGGAACAGGCGGGGAGGCAAAGCTGCGGGGTCCTGCGGACGCCCTGAAACCAGCTCACAGACCCCCGGGGGTCACGCTGCCCTACACGCTGTTGCAGTAATGTTTGTGCAAGGCGTGACGCTGAAAGAGCAGCTTGTGTCAGAGTGTATTCAGGCCAACGGATGTGTGTGTTAGTAGAGATCAAAGCGACTGTTCAATGTTCAACTGTATTGTGTGTTTAAACCTCCTGAAAACTCGCGGAATGTTGTTTGCACTGTTTTCACGTCTCTGTGTCCTGTTACGCTGTGATAGCAAAGAGTTGCCTTGTGTAGACCCCTGTCACTAAATAACCCCTCAAAGGAGAATGAAGGTGTGTGGGATGCAAGTGAAGAAAAGGTTCATTTCCAAAGAAGGGGTGGTAAGAAGCAGGATCCCTGGGCGGGGGGCAGGAGGGTGTGGTTTGCACTGTTGTTGCCCAGGGTGGGAATGGGGAACTGGGCTCTGGCTTAAAGCGGTGTCAGGCTTCGGGGGGCTGGGTTCAGAGCTGGAGGTTCGGGTTGGGATGAGGGTTGGGCTACAGTTTTGGTTCAGGGGTTTCGAGTTGGGGGGCAGGTTATGGGGTTAGGGTTCCAGTTGGGTTCCGGGTAGGGGGTGGGGTTTAGATTTTGGGGGGAGGGTTTGGCCAGCAGCAGCATAGAAGTGCGGGTGGCAATGGGGTGCAGCCAATAGTGATAAGTCGGGGGTCTTTTAGGTCGTTTTAGTGTCAGGAGCACCCTGGGGAGGGGGGAGGGTCATGTTTACGACAGGGGGCTAAAGTGTTGGGGAAGGGGGTGGCAAGTTGACCCATCCCACTTCGCACTTCCCACACGGACACGCACAATACGGCGAACGCGCGGACGCACACACGTCACACACACACACGATGACACAAAACAGCACACAACGCGACACACAAAGTAACACTCGACACGGACACACACACAACACGACATGGAAAGCATCACACACATGACCCACAACATGTCTCACACACACACACGCTCAACACAACACGACCCACAACATGTCACACTCACACACTCAATGACACACAGCACGTTGCACGTACATCGCACACACACAACGTCGGACCCACAGTTTGTTGCATGTCGCACGTATCACGTCACGCACAGGTCGCACCACGCACATGCACACGCACAACACGTCACACGCACGCAAACTCTACATGTCACAGACACAACGCAGACAACACGACACACGACACAAAATGGCACACGACACTGAGACACACACACACGACACTGACACATTGCACATGAAACACACAGCACGTCGCACGTCACACACAAGATGTCGTACTTTACATGTCACACGCACAACACGTAGCACACAGCACGTCGAGTGTTGCTCGTGCATCACACATCGCAAGTTGTAGACCCCACGTTTCATGTTATACTCACAACACATCGCACACAGCCTGCCGCACGTTGTAGACAGGACGTCACACGTCGCACACACAACACAGTGCGCGTCGCACATAAACAGCACGTCAGGCGAACACTGCACATTGCACACGCATAACACGTCTCACGCGCGCACAACACGACACACACCAACAAAACACTCAAGACAACACACACACAACCACATCTCACACACACACACGACACCACATGACACACAATATCTCACACACACAAACACGTCTCTCACACACGCCAACACACACACACAACACACGCCCCCACACACACACACGACACATGATGTCGCACACACGCGGACACACACAATGTCTCTCACATGCCGACATACAACGTCTCTCACACACGACACTGACACACACACATGACACACAACGTCTCACGCACACACAACACCGACACACACCACACATGACGACTGACACACACACAACACACGGCCTCTCACACACACACACAGCCAACACATGACATCTCACACACGACGTCTCACACAAACACACAACGTCTCTCACAGACACCCACACACGCCCACACACACACAACATACGCCCACACCCACACACACACAGTCGCCGACACCCGCTGACACACGACATCTCACACGCCCACGACACGACATACGACACGTCACACACACACAAGACGGCAGAGGACACGACACCGAAATCACACGCGACACCGACACGTCACACGACACACAAGACGGCAGAGGACACGACACCGAAATCACACCCCGGAGACGACCCCCCGCGGGGGCGAGAGCGGAGCGGGGACGGTCGGGGGAACTCGGTCTCTGGGCAGCGCGTGGGGCCGGTGTGGGCGGGAGGGAAGAGGGCGGCAGGGCCGAGGGCGAGATTCCCAGCCCCCGTCGAGCGCTGTGGAGCGAGGGCTCCGGCTCGGCTCTCGCAGCAGCTCTGGCGAGGAATGGTGCCGGAGCTCTCGCCGGAGGGGAACGCGGCAGGAGGGGCCTGAGCCGCTTGGGCCTCTTTCCAAGGAGGCGGAACCAGGCCTCCGCTCTCTGCCCGCTGCAGACCCGGCTGCCAGGTCGGCGCTGCCAGTTCCTCGTCCGCACTCGCCGTCTTCTCGTGTGTTCGCCAACTCGCTCTCTCCCCTCTGCTCTCCTGGTGCCGTCTCCCTTGGTAGGACACGGGTAGGTGTGCATTCCCACAGGTGAGGTCTCGGGAGACGTCGGAGCGGACGAAAATCATGCAGGGCAGTAGAAAGGCTGCAGAAAGTACCTGAAGAGACAAAGGGAATGAGAAGGGGGGAGTCCAGACTAAGACAGGAGTCTAGTCTGTAAAGAGAAACAACGGGAAGTCTAAGCTACAGAAACTCTTCAAGTTGCCAAAAGACATTTAGGATGGGAAATGACTTCTTGAATCCAGTCTCTTTAAGATCTTAGGCTTAGTACGTGTGTGTATTTGTATTTGCTTAGCCATCTGCCTTCTTCTGTTTGCTATCCCTTATAATCACTGAAAATCTGCCTTTTCTAGTGAAACTATTTGTTGTTTATTATTATTATTAAACTCAGTTTGTGCAACGGGTGCTCCGGGAGGAAATGATTTGTGTGTTACTCCAAGGGGCCGCCCGGTGTCACTCTTGCTCCATGAGGGAAATGATTTGTGCTATACCTGGTTTAGCCACCCACTGTCACTGTTGGGCCAGGAGGGAAATGATTTGTGCAATACCTGAATTGGCCACACAGTGTCCCCATTGCTCCGTGAGGAAATGCTTTCTGCATTACTCCAAGTGGCCACCCGGTGTCACTGTTGGTCCAGGAGGGAAATGGTTTGTGCATGACCTGAATTGGCCACACACATCACTGTTGCTCTGGGGGGGGATTGTTTGTGTGTTACTCCTGAGTGGCCACGTTGTGTCACTGTTTCTCCATGAGGGGAATGCTTTGTGCCTTACCCTGTGTGGCCACCCAAGACAACACACACAACAAACACAAAACATCACACACACAAAACACGACAGACGACACTCACACACACACACACAACGCGACACCGACACACACAGAGAGAACACGTCACACATACAGAAACACGTCTCTCACACACACACAACACAGGACACCGACACACACAAACAACATGACACACAAATAAAATGACACACAAAACAGCACACAACACGACACACAAAAATCACACACAATACACGACACCGACACATACACACACACACACACGAGACGAGGCACAAAACGGCAGACATGACACAGAAATCACACATGACACAGACACCCACACACAATACGACACACAACACCTCACATGACACACAAAACGGCACACGTGACACACACACACACAACACGATGCACAAAACATAGCTCACAAAATATCACACACCCACACACATGACACACACACAGAACAGCATGACACACGACACACAAAACGGCACACAACACGAGACACAAAAATCTCACACAACACATGACACCGACACACACAACATGCACACAAAACGGCACACAACACAGCACACACCGTCACACGCACACAACACAGCATACAACATGGCACACACACACTCAACATGGACCACAACACGCACACATAAACACATCTCACACACACAAAACGACACACAAGTCACACACACAACACGTCACACGACACACACAACACGACACACACAACACGTCACACGGCAGAAGGTTTCATCGAGGAGGAGGATGTCCCGGGGTCCCCGGGCGATGCTCTGGGACTGCTCCCCAGGAAGCCAGGCAGGACTCTGGGGAAGTCTCCTCTCGGGGAGCAGCCTGTCTGCAGGACACACAGCTCCCCCGGCTCCACCTTCCTGGCTCTGACCTCGGAGCCTTCAGCCTCCTCTGCCCCTCCCTGCGCTTCCCACAGCCAGTCCGCCCAGGCGGGGTCCTGGGGGGGCAGAGGGTCCTGCCCCCCAACTCCGCAGTCAGACGGGACTCTCAGCCAGCCAGGAAAACAGAGGTTTATTAGACGACAGGGACATGGTCTAACACAGAGCTTGTAGATGCAGAGAACAGGACCCCTCAGCCGGGTCCATTTGGGGGGGGGGGGGCAGTGAGCCAGACAACCCCGTCTGCCCTTCACTCCATGTCTCCAGCCAGCCCCCAACTGAAACTCCCCCCAGCCCCTCCTCCTCTGGGCTTTGTCCCTGTCCCCGGCCAGGAGGGCACCCGATTCCTTTGTTCTCCAACCCTTTAGCTCTCACCTCGCAGGGGGGAAGGGCCCAGGGCATCAGGTGCCAGGAAAGAGGGTGTCGGCCATTCTCTGTGTCCAGACCCCTGCACACACCTGCCCTCCAGAGCTCTGCAACGATCATACACCCTTACCCCACCCCCTAGATCCTTAAGAACTGCATACGGGAAACTGAGGCACCCCCACACGATTCAGAGGAAACATGAAGTCCTGCTTCATCACAGATGACTCCAGGAGGTGAGTTGCTTGCTATCCTACCATGTTTTTCTCTGTCTCTCCTCCAGTACGTTGGCCAACACACACATTCTGTCTCTGTCTCTCTCCTCTCCTGGTGCCAACGATGACCAGACCCCAGGTGCCTGGGCCCCAGTGCCCCGCCTGTGCTCCATCTCTTCCTGTATCTGCCTCACCCCTTCTCCCAGCCCACACTGCCCACCGCTGCCTGGATGATTTCCCCCTCTCCTCCACTGCACCCCCCTCTGTGGGGTCCCTGCCACTCACCGTCTGCCTCCTCTCCTCCACCCCCTCCCCCGCTTCCCCACGGGTCACTCTGGGGGCCGGTTTTCTTCACCATCTTCGTGCATGATCTGGAGGATGGGATGGATTGCACCCTCAGCAAGTTCGCAGATGACACTAAGCTGGGGGGAGAGGGAGATACGCTAGAGGGTCGCGATAGGGTTCAGAGTGACCCAGACCAATTATAGGATTGGGCCAAAAGAAATCTGATGAGGTTCAGCAAGGACAAGTGCTGAGCCCTGCACTGAGGAGAGAAGAATCCCATGCAGTGCCCCAAGTGTGCCATGTCCCCGCCCCGAACCGACCCTGCCGGAGCATCCTCAATTCCATGAAACAGCTGTTCTGGGGTGGGCAGGAAGTGCTGGGAGGGAGAGTGGGGAGTTGCTCAGTGGGGGTGTGTCTCTCTGGGTGGGGTCTGTGTGTGTTTATGCACAAGCTGATTGTGATGTCACGGAGGCCAACAGCAAAGAGTGTTGGGCGTCAGCATTCTTGCCCTGCCGTCAGTCTGCCAACTGGCTTGGTTGACAACGGCTGGTGACCCAAGGAGCTGCTGAGAGACGCGGACCATCCCTCTGTCAACAACTTCTTGAATCAGCTATTTCCACAGGTGTTTGAGGAACAAAACGATGAGTTTTTACAGAAGGTAATTCCCAGATTCTTTCCCTGCTCATTAGATCGCACACGACAGGTCGGTGCCTCCTTCTCCTGGGGACGGGTGGGGGCGGGTGTGGCAACAGGCAGGTCTCAGCGTTCCCTTTTGATTTGAAAGTGGCCGTCTCTCAGGTCTCCTCCTGCTTCAGCCGGTCAGGTTCTTTGGAGGCAGATTTAGATGATTTTATCTTTCAGCAGACTAGTCTGGGGGAATTTCCAGGGATAGAACCAAAAGGGAAGATAACAAAACTCGTGTAGAATTTAGATTGAGATCTCCATCAATAGTCTTTCCCTTGGAGTTGCCCCTAATGCACTCCTTGCCTTCAAGTTGGGAATAGAAACCCTTTGTCTCCTGTCATGACTGCCAAAGAAATGTGTAAATGAGGATATTCTATGATTCTATGATTTACACCCATCAGGGGACACTGTCTTTTTGAGGCGGGTGCAGCTGGCTTGGGATGGTGCTGATGATGGATAGAAAACAGGCTGGAGTCAATGACAGATGGGACCACAGAAGGGGAAGGAGAAGGGCATCTCCATAGAAGGTCCTGGGTGCTCAGATACCCCAGATCTAGGTACCCTGGCCTGTCCCAGAGAGAAAAGACAAAGAGGGGCCCAGCCCCCCGACAGTCACCCCATGGACAAGAATCTGGTTGGGAGTGGGCTGAAGGTTCCCGCTGGACAAAGGGGAGCTGAAGTCCCCCAGCATCCTGGAATTTAAGCAATGCAAGCTTCAAACCCTGCACGGGTGGGGCCTGAGGGGCACCCGCAGAAGGTTGGGCTGGACAGGGGCGGCAGGTTTCTACAATTTTTGGTGGTTTCCAGAATGGGACCAAGTCCTGCCTCCCCGTCCACCTCCCCCCACATCTGCCTAAGGCTCTGGGAGTTTGGGTATGGGAGGGAGAGGGAAAGGGGTTGGGCTCTGGGAGGGAGTTTGGGTGTGGGCTGTGGTTTGCGGCAGGGTGTTGGGGTGCAGGAGGGAATGAAGGGTGCGGGGTCTGGGCTGGGGCAGGGGGTTGGGGTGCAGGAGCAGGTGTGGGGGCAGGCTCTGGGAGTGAATTGGATGTGTGGTGTGGGCTCTGGGCTGGGGCAGGGGGTTAGGGTGTGGGAGGGGGTGAGGGGTACAGGCTCTGGGAGGCAGTTTGGGTGCAGGTGTGGGGTCTTGGCTGGGGCAGGGCATTGGGTGCAGGAATGGGTGGGGTGGCCAGGTTCTGGGAGGGAGTTCAGGTGTGCGCTCTGGGCTGGGGGAGGGGGTTGGGGTGCAGGAGAGGGTGCAGGTCGGGCTCTGGGAGGGAGTTGGGTGCAGGGGGTGGGCTCTGGACTGGGGAAGAGGGTTGGGGTGCGAGAGCAGGTGTGGGGGGAGGCCTGTGGGAGGAACTTTGGGTGCAGGATCTGGGTTGGGGTTGGGGGTTGGGGTGCAGGAGGGGGTGCGGGCGCAGGCTCTGGGAGGGAGTTTGGGTGTGGGGTGTGGGCTCTGGGCTAGGGCATGGGGATAGGGTGGAGGAGGGAGTGCAGGGGGTGGACTCTGGGAGGGAGTTTGGGTGCAGGGGGTTGGGGTCTGGGCTGGGGCTTGGGGTGCGGGAGAGAATGAGGGTGCAGCTCTTACCTCAGGGATCTCCCAAAAGCGACCCACACCCCCCTCTGGCAGCAGCTCCTAGGTGGGGGGTCTCTGCCCATCGCTGCCCACGGACACCACCCCAGCAGCTCCCATTGCCACAGATGGCAGAGTCGGCCCTCGGGGCGGGGGCAGCGTGTGGAGATCCCCCCATCCCCGGGGCTGCAGGGACGCGCCAGCCGCTTCCGAGACTGGCAGGCCACACGGAGTGTAAGCAGTGTCAGGGTGAGCCTCACCCTGACATCTGGTGGTGAGGTCTGGCAAGTTGTGGAAAAGAACTTCAGGGGCCGATCTCATTTGCATAGGCACACCCACCCCGCCTAGAACGAGGCCATAGCTGCCCAAATGCTCACTTTGGCTGCTGTGGGATCCCCAGTGTCTCTGTTATTGGGGCAGGAAGAATAAATTGTTATTACCCTGATTATGGGAACTGTGCTGGGAACTGTACTTGGCCTTTTGTTATGATGGAGGGACTCACCATCAACTAAGTAGCACTCGCTAGGCAAGGGTCATGGGTTCCAAAACGCTGTGAATTGAGAGAGGTTGGGGGTAAGTATTAATACTTGGTGCCATGGGTCCCTTGGTGATGGTCTTATATGCTAATAGCTCTTCCTTTTTTCTTCACTGTGAAATCTCAGAGCTAATTTTGATTTCGTTAGGAGTCTAATTACAAGCTGCTGAGCTCGCTTCGGGCTAATGATGCACCATCACTGAGGCTCCTATACTACGAGCTGACTTCACCAAAGAGCTGAACTGAGTAAGAGCCGAAATCACTGAGCGTTGTGTTAAGTAGTGGGGGAGCCTGAAGATCTATTGTGGAGAAGTTTGCGGGACGGCTGGAGTGCCTCGTGGACAGGCTGGTGGAGCAGTTCGTGGGACGGCGGGAGCTGCTGGTGGGCTGCGGAGCGGAGCTGAGCAAAGCCGTTCGTGGGGCGGCTGGTGGAGTGGAGGCCTATGGAGCTGTGGGACGGTCAGCTTCAGATCATGTAAGGTGCCTTTTACCCCCGCCCCCATCTCCACCCAGGTTGGGAGGTAAAGCTCTGCAGAGAAACTTTTGAACTTTGGGGCTGCCCTGACCAGGGACAGAGACTTTTGGGTCATTGGACTTTTGGGACTTTGGGTGATTTGGGGTTGCTGGACTCAAGAACCAAAGGGAAAGGGCATGCCCCAATTTGCTTGGGGTGGGTTTTTTTTTTGCTCGTGGGTTGTGTTATGAGTCCTGTTGGTGCTGTTTCCCCAACATAATGCTACATTGTTTCTCTCTGTTATTAAAAGGCTTTTTGCTACACTCAGACTATGTGCTTGCGAGAGGGGAAGGATTGCCTGTGGGAGGCGCCCAGCGGGGGTGGTACATATTTGTCCCAGGTCACTGGGTGGGGGCTCGAGCCGGTTTGCATTGTGTTATTGGAATGGATCCCCTAGATATTGAACCCGGTCCTTGTTGCTGCCAACTCTGACGGGCAGAAGGGTTACACGGAGAGAGGGTG
Source organism: Lepidochelys kempii (assembly GCF_965140285.1). Lineage (NCBI taxonomy): Eukaryota > Metazoa > Chordata > Testudines > Cheloniidae > Lepidochelys > Lepidochelys kempii. The sequence goes on along the minus strand of NW_027621931.1, from coordinate 2,654,638 downwards.
AGCAGGAAGCCGCCTTAGCCCCCTTGTGCTGCCGGTGATGGCGGTGGGGGTTTCCGGGCCCTTTTAAATTGCCCGGGGGCAGCAGGTGGGGCTGGGGGAGACACCGGCCCCCGGTCTTGGGTGGAGCCAGGCCCCCGTGGTCTTACGTTGCTGGAGCATGGGCACCAGGGGCCCAGATGAGGCGCCTCCCCTGCGGCTGGAGGAGCATGGGTGCTAATCCACGTTTCGGCGGGTTGGTTTTTGGAGGGTTAAATGAAGGCAGCCTCTGCTCTGGGCTCGTCCAGTTTCAGGGCCTGACGCTGCTTTGCACAACGATGAATCTCGGAACAGGCCAGCACTGAAATGACGGCAGAACCTGAGGAAGGAAAAGCCTCTGGGTTCGTCTGTGAGCCTTGACGCCGAACGGGAGCCGTAATTTGACTCGCTTTGTGGCTGCAGCCGGTAAAATGTCAGGACAAAGTCGTCCCAGTGACTGTGACACTGGGTTTGAGGCGGCTTTGGTCTTATTCAAATGTAACTAGCATGGAACACTTGTGTTTTTAAAGGTGGGTTCCCCAAGCAATCCCAAGTTGTTCTTCCCAGAGCTGGGTGATGGTGGGCAGCAGGGGATCTCCCCAGTCTGTGGGGGAATCTCTCTGGGCCCCACTGTTAGTTCTCCAGACTTTCTCCCCCTAACCACGCACACCCCTCCCCCACCCATTATCAATGCTTTACAGCGACCCCTCCCTCCCCTTATGGGATACAGCCTCTCGGTGACAGAGACTGACTGGGGCTCCCCTCTGCATGGCCCCAATGGGGAAGGAAAGGGACCGATGGGGGAGGAAGAAGACGGGCAGAAGGAGTCAAATGGGGCTAAACCAGAATAGAGGAGATTTTCTTCCTGTTAAAATGGACTGGAGTCTCATTGCTGGAAAGCCACACCTTGAGTGAGGTTTGAACCGGCAGCCTTTCAATTGCCAGGCAAAGGTGCGAACCACAGAGACGGATCACGGCCGACTTCCCAGCGCTGTCCAAGGAGCCCCTGCAGGGGTGCAAGTGGTTAGTGCAAAGGGCAATATTGCTGGGGTTGTGAGTTCAAACCTTCCCTGCAGCCCTGGTTTCTATTACCCCATGGAGCTTCCCCAGCTTGCTTGTCCTAATTCACATGGAAAGTGCCATGAGAGGAAGGTCTGAAATGTGGACGTTGGTGCAAAGCTTGGGACCCCCCACCAATGCTGCCATTAGCTGTGGGTGGGTTGCTCAGGGGCAGGGAGAATTGATTTCTTTGCTGCTGAGAAAGCTGCCAGGACAGGTCCGTGGGCACCAGAGCTCCCCGCTTCTTCCAGCACATGCCAGGCTCTGTCACTCCTGGAGGAGGGTCATCGAATCATAGAAGATCAGGGTTGGAAGGGTCCTCAGGAGGAATCTAGTCCTACCCCCTGCCCAAAGCAGGACCAACCCCAACTAAATCATCCCAGCCAGGGCTTTGTCAAGCCTGTCCTTAGAAACTTCTAAGAAAGGGGATTCCACCACTTCCCTAGGTAATGCATTCCAGTGTTTCACCACCCTCCTAGTGAAAAGGTTTTTCCTAATATCCAACCTAAATCTCCCCCACTGCAACTTGAGACCATTCCTCCTTGTCCTGTCATCTGCTATCACTGAGAATAGTCTAGATCCATCCTCTTTGGATCCACCTTTCAGGTAGTTAAAAGCAGCTATCAAATCCCCCTTCATTCTTCTCTTCCGTAGACTAAACAATCCCAGTTCCCTCAGCCTCTCCTCATAACTCATGTGTTCCAGTCCCCTAATCATTTTTGTTGCCCTTTGCTGGACTCTCTCCAATTTATCCACATCCTTCTTGAAGTGTGGGGCCCAAAACTGGACAGTGCTCAAATAAATCGGTTAGCCTCTAAGGTGCCACAAGTCCTCCTGTTCTTTTTTTTTAGTTATTAAAGAAGTGTCAGTAAAAGGTCAGAATGCGATCATCTCAGTCCTTCTCTTGAAAAGTGTAAGCTCATTAATTAGTTCGCCACTTCATCAAAAATAAAGGGGACATGCACCAGCCTTTGTCATGTGAGCAACTTTCCCAAGCACTTTGGACAAACTCAGGAGTAAGTATAAAATAGTAAAATAAGTTTATTAACTCCAGAAAGTTAGATTTTAACTGAGTATAAGTATTGGTCACAGAGGTCAAAAGTGGTTACATAACAAATGAAAACAGACTCCCAGTCTAAACTCTAATTTGAATATACTAAGCAAGAATTGGATCAAACAGCTTTTCTCACTCACTGGTTGCTCCAGGCCATGTTGAGTTCTTAATACACAGACTGAATTCCCTCTCAGCCTGAGACCAATCTCTGCAGTTCAAATTCTGAGTCTTCCAGACAATCTTCCAGGTGTTGAGATTGGGGAAGAGACAGGCCACGTGGAGGTGTCTTTGACTCTCATTCATATTTTTTCTCCAGCTGCTAGGTAGATTCTTGCCGTGATGCTGGGGTTAGTTAGCCCCCAATATGGAGCAGCAGTTTGCCTCCTGCACCTTGTGGTAGGCATGTCACAGCTCCTTCATTTTGACCCCGCACGGCAGTGTGTCCCTGTCATGGCCCCTTCCTATCATGCATCACGAAATCTGAGTGCGCACCTCGGGAGTTACACCGCAGAAACCTGCTTTCCTGTGCAGAAACTTGCCCGTGTAGACAAGCCCGCAGAGGACTTCCATAAGAACGCACGACAGGTCATAGACTGGGTCAGACCAGTGGTCCGTCAAGCCCAGTGTGCTACCTGAGAGCGACCAGTGTCAGATGCATTGGAGGGAAAGAAGAGAACAGGCTTGTTGACCTGCAAGGTGAGGGTCTTTCACCTTTATATTTAACTTAATTGTTGTCGATTCCTACTTATCCTATATCTAACTACCCCTCCTCTGAGGTCTCTGGGCAAATCAGGTGTGAACCACTCCTTTGACACAGACGTGTCCCAATCCAGCTGAATTGAGGCAGAATTTGGGCCAATGTCAGTTTGGAAAAGGCCTGCTTCACCCAGCAGGTTTCTCAAAGTATCCGTTGCTGTGAACCGCATGTCGTGTGGATGTGCGAACTCCAAAGATAGCAAACATGAAAAAAAAACCGCAAAGCCGGTTCTGAGGTTTCCAGAGCCAGGCCTGAGGGTTAAAGAGCTGTGCTCAAAAGGACAAGGGGGCTCAGCAGCTATAAAAAGAACTAGTTGCAAAAACAAAACAAAAATTACATGAAAAAAAACAACCAAACAACAACCACCCAGAAAAGCTCCCATCACTCGCCCATCACCATTGTAGATCTTGACATCTCCTGCCTAATGTGACATCTTTGCTTTGCGAACAAGAGCCCTGGGGAACTCTCTGGCTCTTTCCCTCTCACTGGGGAAAAGGTTCCACATCTTCTCTCAAGTAGTTTTCCTCCCAACAGAAGATTTATTTTAAAATTTACCAAATAAATTCCATTTGAAACAGAAATCATTCCAGTCTATACTGGGTCTCTATTCTCGTACATGCTATTTCTCTCACATTTTCCCCCAAACCTGATTCCTTTGGAGTCAGGTTTTTATTGCAGGATTAGCCACCATTTGCTATTTTGTAGGAGGGGGCTAGAAGAAAACCTGAATTATACTGTAACACTGAAAGTGATCACAGAATCAGCCTCTTACCTTACACTAATAAACTTCATGTGCAATTTCCTTGTTGCTGGTAACAATTTCTTCAAAGATTACAAACTATAAACCTTTAGGGCAGTTTTCTCTTTATTCCCATTTTCACCCAGTGAGCTCTGTGTGAAATCACATTCTCCCATAACCTAGGAGCCTTCCATTTCTGAGGGTTCATTTCTCCCTGGGTCTTCTCCCAGAAGTGTGGGTGGAAGGGGTCTCACACTACGTGGGAAGGCTGCATCATGAGAAAAACCACCTGTGCTCTACTTTCACACTTTCTAATCTTTCAGAGTAGCAGGAGGCGGAACAGTGAGACACATGCATTAGACTCAAGAGCAAAACTAAGAGACCAAACCACAGACTCTGGACTCAGCATTCATGTATCCTGCAGTCTGAACTTGGAATCTGTTACATTCCCTCATTGGCTACCATCATTTAACCAACACAGAAGTGCTTCTTGTCCAGCAAGGCAGCCAGTTTGGGACCCATAGGCATGGCATGGCTCTGAAGGAATCAGCTGTTTCTCTCTGTGCTTCAGGAAACTTGGGATCCAAATGGTGAAAGACAGTTGTTCCCAGTTTCATCATGGCATCCTTTAGAAGTGTGAGCAATTCTAAAAACAGTTTACCTTGGCCACAGGTCACCATAGCGTCCATCTCTGGGGTGAAAATCAACCACTCGTACCTCTCATTTCTACCTGAGTTCTTCTCAAATCTTTGACCTTAGTTGTAGCAATTTTACACGGCTCTGGCGTAGAATTCTTCACCAACCACACGACATACCAGTAGCGATACTGAGGTAGAACTCCCCCAAATATGCCCTTTTGTTTCTTTAATCTGGTGCAACAGATTTAAATAAGGGACTAAATTCAGGTGCGGCTTAGAATCCCTCTAAGACACCAAATGTCAGGTATCTACTCAAAATGGGTGTCTTTCTGCAGCTCTATCACATTCCTCATGGATGTCATTTCCTACACATTTACAGCATCTCCCAGGAGTGAGCTGAACAGAAATGTCACTTCCATTTTTCCCATCTCTACCTAGGAAGGGATTGCATTTCCCAAATAAGAGGCAACATGCACCTGATTAGGAAGGGAAGATCTTCAGGAGCAACCTCCTGCAGGGCATGGGCCACAACTGCTTTGGGAGGCAAATGAATGGGTCTTTTGCTTAGTTCCAAATCATTTACTAGAGAATCCTCTTCCCAGCCCCTTCGGGAAATAATGACCTTATCAATTGAAGAACAGGGGGATTGGGATGGCGATGGAGAATCCCTCTGATTTACCCTATGTTCTTCTGTTGTTACAGAGGGGAAAAGACATTTTTCCCTCTCCCTTCCCTATTCCTGCTCTTTGTTATACTTCAATATATTTTAAGGGAGGAAAACGGAAGTAAAAATATCTGCCTTCAGGAAAACCTGAAGCAACAGCGCTCTGATGAACTGTGACAACTGGGAATGAAACAATATGTTCCTGGTGGGGGAACTTGATGACTAACAATTGTTTTTAAATGGGGGAACAGTATAACTGTGATGCTCAGGGTTTGTTTAGACTAGGACATGTGATGGAGTTTAGGTCAGGTCAAGGGGAAAGCTAATGCCAACCACTGCACCTCGGCTGCATCTGCACGACAACTGTAATTGTCTTTTAACACCAAGATCACTAACTTGAGCAGCCAACGCCATGTACAGTCCTAGTGGATGTATGGCACGGGTAGTTTTTGCCTCAGTGTAGCTTGTTGGGAACAAACCTCTCTCCCCCACCTGGAGCTGATGAACATTCCTGGCTGGAGGGACACACGCTCCTTCGACTCAAAAGGAAAGGAGTTGATAGAAAACATCACAGGACTGACCCCAAAGAAGGGTGAGCTGCAAAAAGCAGAAGCAGGCAACTCATCTGGGGGAGCTGAGTAACCACGGTGAAGATGGGGCACAGATCACTAAGTGGGAATTAGCAAATGTGATTTAAAAGAAAAAAATACCTTTGGCCAGCCCTAGTCAAGGCATTTGTTACAGATCACTCCCATGTGGATTTTCTGATGTCTAATAAGGGTTGAGCTCCGATTGAAGCGTTTCCCGCACTCAGAGCATATGTAGGGCCTCTCACCGGTGTGCGTTCTCTGATGTGTGGTAAGGGCTGAGCTTTGATTGAAGTGTTTGCCACACTCACGGCATCCATAAGGTTTCTCACCCATATGGATTCGCCGATGTATGATAAGGTATGAGCTCCGATTGAAGCGTTTCCCACACTCAGAGCATCCATAAGGCTTCTCACCTGTGTGGATTCTTCTATGTGTGGTCAGTACAGAGCTCCGATTAAAGCTTTTCCCGCACTCAGAGCACATGTAGGGGGTCTCTCCTGTGTGCGTTCTCTGATGTGTGATTAGGGTAGAGCTCTGACTGAAGCTTTTCCCGCACTCAGAGCATGTGTAGGGCCTCTCCCCTGTGTGGATTCGCTGATGTGAGAGGAGGGATGAACTGTCAATGAAGTGTTTCCCACACTCAGGGCACCCGTAAGGTTTCTCACCCGTGTGGATTTTCCGATGTGTAATAAGGTGTGAGCTCTGCTTGAAGTGTTTCCCACACTCAGGGCATCCATAAGGTTTCTCACCCGTGTGGATTCTCTTATGTGCAATGAGATGCGAGCTCTGCTTGAAGCATTTCCCACACACACAGCATGCGTAAGGTTTCTCACCCGTGTGGATTCTCTGATGTGTGAGAAGGTCCGAGCTCCCTTTGAAGCTTTTCCCACACTCGAGGCATGTGTAGCGTGTTCCTTCCAAGTTCATTCTCTCACGTGTAATAAGGTCTGACTGGCTACCGAAGTTTTCCTCTGGCCTCTGCTGACTCTCACAGGCTTTTGTTTTTTCTGGGCGTGCACAGCTCCCAGAATCATTCCCTTTGGACCTTCCTGACAACATCCCATGGGCTTCTACTCGCTCAGCGTCTTCCTGCTGGGGTTCCTCCTCGTTTTCACTCACCATCCCAACACCTGACGGGAGACCGAGAGAATCCAGACGTAAGTCTCTGCCTGCGCCAGAGAGAAAGGAAATCTCAGAGAGAAGAATGGAAAAAGGGATGAAGGAACGAAAACATGTACAGGACAGATCAAACCTATCAGGAGCTGATTTTCCCTTCAACCTTCCCCAGAGGAGAGAAAGGAAGGGATCAGTTCTGGGTCCGTATCTCAGAAGAAATCTCAGGGGACAGCGAGATTGGGGAGGGACCTGCTGCCAGTTGTCAGTCAGGATAGGTGGGAAGCCATGAGTGACCTCTGCCTAACGATTCCACATCTGCAGGGAACAATCCTGAACTTGGAGAGCTCACAAGGTCTTTGTAGGGCATCCCAAATGTTTCCTGTATTCACCGACAGTTTTGGGGTTGGTTTAACCAATGCCTCACCTATGCAGGCAGCTCTCGGGAGCACTTTTTTCTCAGAACCATGAAGGTCTGGGACGCACGACTCCTCCCCTCGTTCCAGCTGCGAGATCACATCAGTTCTGGAAACTGGAAACCCTGCTCAAGGCAAAGAAAACAAGGGAGGTCAGTGGAATTTGTGGGATACTTGTCACAAAGAATATTCCATGCTTTTAAACCCAGCTCACTTTTAAGTAGTAACGTCCCAAGGCCGGCTTCCTTGGCTCAAAGTGCCAGGAGATGATTATTATAAATCATATTCATTACCTTACTGCCTAAGGGCCAACTAACAGTGGGTCCTCATTTTGCTTGGCACAGTACAAACCGAGAAGCGTTGATGGCCCGTGTCCTGAAGAAGTTACAATCTAAATAGACAAGGCAGACACAGAATGGGGGAAGGGGTAGAACCCACCAGCAGAGTGAACTCCGTGAAGGCAGAGTGACAGATCTAATCAACACAGGCCTAGATCTTGAGACTATCGGATTTAATGTTCCAACCAGGGCCAGTGTTTTCCGGAAATTGTCGCTAGGACTGCATTTTTTCCCAAAATTACTCTTTGTTTCTGGAATCACCGTTAATATCCGGAATTGCTGATCAGAGGGTGGGTGGGGCATGCAGGGTCACAATCCCCCAGATTTCTCCCTGGAGACACCCGTCTCCTCCCCAGGGCACAGGCTGGCTGCGGTTGAGACTTGCTGCCAATTTCTTCCCTCCTCATACAAGTCTGGGATCGGCAGTGGGACGCCAGGCTCTCTCATCATGCTGCAGAGAGGACGGCACTCACAGCTGCTCGCGGCCGTGTCCACAGCACCTCTCCCCTGCTCATCTCCCTGCACACAGCTGGTTCATGCCCCGTCTCTCCAGCGCACAGCTGGCTCTAGGCTCTCAATGCCCAGTATCTGAGCCCCACCGCCCCCACACAGCCGGCTCCTGTCCCCTCCCCCCAAGGCACTTTCAGGCTTTAAAGGATTAAATATTGCTCACGTTTGTCAATTACTCTCTTTTCATTGCCTGCAAACTCTTGCCCTAATTATGACTGTTATCTGTAAATCTAAGCCAGCCCTTGAAAGCATGAATTCTTCACAGACTATGATGCCGAGATGCGCCACATGATACCAGGAAGGGCTGCGGGATGGGTTTCCTGTGCAAGCTGGTATCGCTACGGGGTGATGAATGCCAGATCTCAAGGCTGGTTATGCAGAGCTCCACCTTTTGAAGCTTTACCCAACGCAGAAAGGGGTAGTGACGGATTTCCCCTCATTCAGGAGACTGAAGACGACAGACTTTTGGGGGATAAACAGCTGAGTTTGAGCTGACTGAGGGGGGTCTTTCTGGGCTACAAACTCACAGGACCTGATAACCACCAAGAGGTAACCCTTTAAGAAAGGTTTTAATGCACTTTGGAACCGATCAGGGATTCCCATGAGGACCGCTGAGGGAATGAAGGTAAACACGCATTTGGATGCTCTTCTTCTTTTATGAGAACGGGAACAGGAAGGGCAGGGATATCACTGAATGCAGGATCTCAGCAGGACTAGGTGTCAGGATAGCACCATATTGCAGCCCATTGAAAAACAAAATCCCAACTACACATATAAAATGATGGGCTCTAAATGAGCTGTTTCCACTCAACAGAGGGATCTTGGAGTCACTGGGCACAGTTTTCTGAAAACATCAACACAGTGTGCCACGGCAGGCAAAAAGCAAAGAGAATGTTGGGAATCATTCTGAAATGGATAGATAAGAAGACAGAAAATATCCTATCGCCTCTGTATAAACCCATGGTACACCCACATCTCGAATACTGCCTGCAGATGTGGTTGCCCCATCTCAAAAAAAGATATATTGGAATTGGAAAAGGTTCAGAAAAGGGCAACCCAAATGATTACAGGTATGAAACTCTTCTGTACGGGGAAAGATTAAAAAGACTGGGACTATTCAGCTTGGAAAAGAGACAAAGGGGGGATATGAGAGAGGTCTATAAAATCAAAACTGCCGTGGAGAAAGTAAATAAGGACGTGTCATTTACTCCTTCTCAGAACACAAGGACTAGGAATCACCCAATCAAATTAATAGGCAGCAGGTTTATAAGAAACAAAAGGAAGTATTTCTTCACACAATGCACAGTCAACCTGGGGAACTCCTTGCCAGAGGACATTGTGAAGGACAAGATTATAATAGGGTTACAAAAAAAAAAACAAAAAACACCATGAGAAATCTATTGAGGACAGGTCCGTGAATGGTTATTAGCCAGGATGGGCAGGGATGGTGTCCCTAACTTCTGTTTGTCATAAGCTGTGAATGGGTGACAGGAGATGAATCACTTCATGATTCCCTGTTCTGTTCATTCCCTCTGGGACACCAGGCGCTGGTCACTGTTGGAAGACAGGACACTGGGCTAGATGGACCTTTGGTCTGTCCCAGTGTGGCCATTCTGAAATACCAGGGAACCTAGTGAGTCCAGTGCAATGGGAGGGAGTAGGAAAATCCCTGGGTGTGGAGAACACTGGGAAATTAGAAACTATCATTCAGAAGCAACAGACTCTAAATAGTCTAGAAAAGCAGAATGTGAAAAATAAGAATCGGGGTCATGTGACTTCAGGAATGAGGGACTCAAAAAACCAAGTCTGCAGAGAAGGTAGATTGTGGCTAGTGCACATGCGGATGGGGGAGCAACTCTCCAGGTCTCAAGGATTTTCACCAGCAACCGAGGCCATTGTCCCATGCACGGGGCAATCCGGAGCAGTGAGGAGTTGTGTCATCTGTAATCCTGGCTGAGTTTCAATGTTCTGCTGCTGGAGCTCCCTTGTCTGGATTCCCCCAGCCAGCATTCAAGGTCTGTGTGATCAGTAACCCTGGACCAGCCCATCTGACCCCAGCAGCCTGCTTCTTACACGCCAAGCACATTCTGGTCTGGGTGGAAAGGCTCAGGGTTTGAGAGAAGGCCAGCGGTAGGAAGCTTCTGTTCGTTATGCTGGACCTAACCCCCCGTTTTACTTGTGCAAACAGGAGATATTTGACACTGTGCGATTCTGCTCCTGTGCTCTCTTCCCACAGCGTTCAGCAGCAGGGGAGGGTCGCTGGTCGTGTGTGTGTCACTGGCATGCTGGGGTGATGCTGGAACAGGACAGAGTAGAGGTGGCATTGTGGGGGTGGCGTGAACCTCATCTCTTCAGTTCCCCTTCCAAGAACCAAGGGGACAGGAACCCTTACCCAGCGAGGTCACATTCTCATAGGTCTCCTGCATGACGTCTCTGTAGAGGGCTCTCTGAGCGGGGTCCAGCAGAGCCCACTCTTCCCTGGTGAAATACACAGCTACCTCCTCGAAGGTCACCGGCCCCTGAAAGAGCCAGAGCCCCACACTCAGGACCTGCTGCCCCACTCACAGCCCCACTATTCGTGGGGGAGAGGAGACAATCAAACGGAAACTCTGGGTGGACCGCAGCCAACAGAGTCCCACCCCCACCCCACTCAGAGCACCCAGGAAATACCAGGGTGAGGGGGCGAAGAGACACCCCTCCTCTCTCCCAGCAGATCCATCACACACCTACTAGCCACAGACTGATACCGGAGATGCTGCCCCGAGCAGGGTCTAGGGAGAGATCTCTTGTAGGAAGCCCAACACCCTCCTCCTTGTGAAAAGAAAAGGAGGACTTGTGGCACCTTAGAGACTATCCAATTTATTTGAGCATAAGCTTTCGTGAGCTACAGCTCACTTCATCCGATGCAAACTGTGGAAAGTGTAGAAGAGCTTTTTATATACACACAAATCATGAAAAAAATACCTCCTCCCACCCCACTCTCCTGCTGGTAATAGCTTATCTAAAGTGATCACTCTCCTTACAATGTGTATGATAATCAAGGTGGCCCATTTCCAGCACAAATCCAGGGTTTAACAAGAACGTCGGGGGGATGGGGGGCAGGAAAAAACAAGGGGAAATAGGTTACCTTGCATAATGACTTAGCCACTTCTAGAGCTGGATATGAAGCAGGGGAATCTCCCCTAAGCCTGACTGGTGGCTTCCCCCTTCGTATTTCAAGGCACCCGCTGGTTAGTTGGGTCAGGCTCCAGCACTACGAGTCTGGTCCTTTTTCCCAGCCCCATCTAGGTAGGTTATTTTCTGTTCACCAGATTGGAGCATTTCCACCTCCGAACCTCATGGGTCTCTTCCTAGAATCTAGGCCACTTATTAAACAACTCCCAGCAGGTCTGCCACCCCCTGGCCTCCTCCCTTTCTCCACCCTGTGCATTTCCTGCCCCACTCCAACCTCCAAACCAGACGGTGGTGCAAACCTTCCCCTCTCCCGTGTATTTCCTGTCCCTCTCCCTCCTGCAGGAACAGATCAGAACCCCCCACAATAATCCCTACCTGAGCTGGCTCCTCTGCAGCCATGTCGCTGCCTTGTCCCATGGGAGGACGGGATGAACCGGAAAGAAACATGAGCGTCTTTCTGCAACCTGGCCGGGCAAGAAGGGCTGTTGCAGAAGTTTAGGAACGGGCATTAGTTCATTTCACATCACGCTTCCCCCGGGCTCTTTCCCTGCAGAGCGAGATCCGAGATTCTGCCGTTCTGAGAAAATGCTCAATCTCTGGATTACAGCAGAGACCTGGGCCCTCCTGCCAGGCTAGGCCCACAGACACACTTTTAACCTCCTTTCTCCCTCCCGCATCCCAAAACAAAGTCTCTGAACGCAATCCCAGAAAAAAGCAGAACCAAAGGAGTCCCTTTCGAGGATTCCCTCTGACACTGACCCCATGACAGCCACACCCCAGCAGGAGGGACATGGAGTCAGGAACTGGGTTTTCCTCTCTCTGATCCTTGTCTCGTCCACAGGAAAGTGATTCTCCCCACAGTGCAGTAATACATCTGTCTGGGCAGATGAGGGAGCTGGAAATCTCTTTCAAAACTCTTATCCCACGGACCCTGTCAGTCTCTCTCTCTCCTTTTCCCTGTGCCCTCTCCATGCCTGTCTGCTCAGAAACTCTCATTCCTGGGTTGTTTGCTCCCCCATGGCTGGATTTGCTCCTGCAGATGGCAGGAGAAATGGGGTGGGGGGCTGTTACTGTAGAGTCATTTTATAGTCCTTCACTGCCTGCCTGGGATTTCCCCATTGTCTGCCTAGGACCCCCACCTGCCCTCCACCAGGATCTGCCAGGCCATTTGCCTGGGACCCCCTCCTCCTCTCAGCAGGACCCCCTGACGCTTTACAGGAGGACTCCTCACTCTGCACCAGGGACCGCCCCACCACAGCTCTCTGCACTGGGCATGGCAATGGTCCCAGGAGCCAGCTGGGCAATCCCAGACAGAGCCCCTGGCACAGCACCAGGCAGTGTCTAATCCCCTGCCCCACCTGCCCAAGAGACACCCACCCCCACTGGTCTGCAGCCAACAGGCCCCCAGCCATACCCACCTCCAGGACCCATAGCCTTAGGGCTGGGCACATCAGAACTACTCCCCGAAACCCCAAACCCTCCAGAACCCACCAACCTGACTAGGGTCCCCCCTGCCCAGCCACCCAGAGGCCTCACCCTACCACAATGCCCCTTCAGCTCCCGCTGCAATCTCCCCACACAGACACCTGCCCCCCCCCGAGCAACAGTGTTCCCTCACAGTGTCTGACAAGTGGATAGAAAGTTATCACCACCCCCTGCTGGCCAGTCACACAGGCAGAGGGAGCCCGGGGGGACGCCTCTTTAACAGGAGAAGGGAAGCCATGGAGGGCCAAAATAAGTAAGACATTTCCATACTCTGTCACTCGCAAATAATGGCCACCGTGGATCCACGCCAGAGTTGGCTACAGCTTTGCACTGCGGGAAGCCCCCCCTCACGGAGACCCTTTGTCATGGGGTTTGGGATACTTCTGGACCACGCTGCACTCAGAGGAACCTCCTCATCCCGTGCCAGCTGGAGAAAAGAAAAGGGTCCAGCCAACTCTCCTGTTACCAACTGGGAACCACCCATCCCCCAAACAGGGGGAGGCCCCTGGCTTTGATGGGTATTGAGTATATGGCTAGTCTCTTTTATCAGCAAACATTTTTAACAGAGAGAAAGGAGGGAACAAATGATTCTCAAAGGAGAGGGAAAGATGATCATTGTTGCAGGGGGGTTAATTTCCCAACCAGGATGGAGAAGGACTCAGGGTGACAGGTTCCCCCCAAGGAAGGACAAGTTGCTGGGATTTAGAGACATGGGGAAGAGCCCCTAATTCAAGAGGATTTTTAATTGACATTTGATCATGACATCGTAAGAGGGAAACCTGAGATTTGTGATCAGTGTTCAGAAATGAAAGAGAAAGGGTGGAAATCTGAGGGATTTTGGATCCATTTATGCAAATTATAGAGAGGAAAGTGGAAAATGAGAGGGATTTTATAGCAGTTGTTGATTGGAGGTAAAAGCTGAGTGTATTTCCCACCACTATTTGGTCAATGAATAGAGCGGAAATGGGCAACATTGGCAAACGTTTGAGATCCATATTCAGGAATCTGAGAAACGGTGTAAATCTGAGATTTTCGTCGTAATTTATCATTAGAGAGACAGGGAAAGCTCTCAGGGGCATATTCAATTAGAAGTAGACAACTAGAGTAAAAGTGGGGCAAACGTTGAGGGTATTTTTGAGGAATCTTTGAGACGTACAGAGAAAACGTGTCACAAACTACGCAACTGAGAACATGGGATAAACGCCAAGACCGGGGGGGGCTTTTATGTGGCTATTAAAGAACTAGCTGGAAAAGGGGGGACCGTTTGTGATATAAAATCCAGCCTGTCCAATACATAAACAGAAAGTGATGGTCCCCCCCCCACGGCCCCCGTTCACCTGGGCAGCAGGGAGCCCTCTGAGGGGCTGACTGAAGGGGGCGGGGGGGGCGCTGGAGGGCTCCCTGGGGGCGGGGAGGGGGCGGCAGTGGGGGATGGGCAGGTAGGGGGCAGAGAGTCACTTTCCTGCCCCCCCCGCCCAGCGCTCCCCCACCGGGGTCTCCCACTCACCGGAGCACGGGGGGGTTAATGACGGGCCCCACCCCGCACAGACCCCGGAGGGGAGCCGCAGCTGCTCCTCCTACAGATCCGACACGAGGCAGCGCCTCGTCTGCTTCAGGCCCCGCCCCCCGACGCTGCCCCGCCCCCGGTCTGCTCCAGGCCCCGCCCCCAGACGCTGCCCCGCCCCCGGTCTGCTCCAGGCCCCGCCCCCAGGCGCTGCCCCGCCCCCGGTCTGCTCCAGGCCCCGCCCCCAGGCGCTGCCTCGTGTCGGGTCTCTCGGAGGAGCAGCTGCGGCTCCGCTCCGGGGTCTGTGCTGGGGGGGCCCGTCATTAACCCCCCCGTGCCCGGCCGGGGGGGGCTTTGTCCAGCTGGGACCAGCCCCGGCTCTGCCCGCCCCCGACCCGGTGAGTGGGAGACCCCGCGGGGGGGGGAGCGCTGGTGGGGGGGCAGGAAAGTGACTCTCTGCCCCCAGCACGGCTGGGATTCGGGGGGGCAGAGACTGGGGCCCGGCGGGCGGGGTCCCTTGGGGGGTGTTGGGGGGAGAAGCCGGAGTTGCGGGGGGTGGGGGTTGAATTGTCTCTGTGCAGCCAGGAAATTCCCGGGGGGGAAGTGGGGGGCGGCGGGGGAGTTAATTGGATCCCCTTCCCCCCCGGGCACAAATGCCCCGCAGTTTTCCCCTTTTCCCTCTCGGTAGCTCCCACCTGGTTGTAAACTCCCCCCCCACCCCCCCCATTGATCCGCTCTCTGGTCTCCCCTGATCCCCCCCCCCCGTCTCTCCCTCCTCCTCACATGTCCATTGAAACTCCCCTCCCGTGGGGGGGGCGGGATTTCCCCCCCCCCCGTTTTATCCGCAGCGATTTGTCCCGGTGTCGGTGGGAAGTTGGAGCCCGGAGCCATCCCCCAACCTGGCTGCCCCGGCGTGGGGGTGGGAGGAGACGCCGGGTCTCTGCCGGGGTGGGGAAGGGAGGGGACGTGTCCCCCATGGGGCTGCCCCCGATCCCGGCTTCCCAGTCCCACTTGCTGCCCCCAACTGCAGCACCGTTGCCCCCAGCCCCCACCTGCCCCCCACCTGCCCATCCCCCACTACCGTCCCCTCTCGTCCCCCAGGGAGCCCTCCAGCTCCCCCCCCCCCGCCCCCTCCGGTCAGCCCCTCAGAGGGCTCCCTGCTGCCCAGGTGAACGGGGGCCGTGGGGGGGACGGACGATCACTCTCTGTTTATGTATTGGACAGGCTGGATTTTATATGACAAACGGTCCCCCCTTTTCCAGCTAGTTCTTTAATAGCCACATAAAATCCCCGCCCCCGGTCTTGGCATTTATCCCATGTTCTCAGTTGCGTAGTTTGTGACACGTTTTCTCTGTACGTCTCAAAGATTGATAAAAATGTTTGCCCCACTTTTACTCTAGTTGTCTACTTCTAATTGAATATGCCCCTGAGAGCTTTCCCTGTCTCCGTAATTATAAATTACGACGAAAATCTCAGATTTACACCTTTTCTTAGATTCCTGAATATGGATCTAAAATGTTTGCCAATGTTGCCCATTTCTATTCATTGACCAAATAGTGGTGGGAAATACAGTCAGCTTTTACCTCTGTGACAAAGTGGGACTGTTCTTCATGTTTCCTCTGAATAGTGTGGGGGTGCCTCAGTTTCCCCTAGGCAGTTTTTAAGTATCTAGGTGGTGGGGTAAGGGTGTATGATCATTGCAGAGCCCTAGAGGGCAGGTGTGTGCAGGAGTCTGGACACAGAGAATGGCCGACACCCTGTTTCCTGGCCACTGATGGCCTGGGCCCTTCCCCCCTGCAAGGTGAGAGCTAAAGGGTTGGAGAACAAAGGAATCCGGTGACCTCCTGGCCCGGGAAAGGAACCAAGCCCAGAGGAGGAGGGGCTGGAGGGAGTTGGAGTGAAGTGCAGACGTGTTTGTCTGGCTCACTGCCCCCCCACAAAATGGCCCCAGCTGAGGGATCCTGTTCTCTGCACCTGCAAGCTCTGTTTTAGACCATGTTCCTGTCATCTAATAAACCTCTGTGTTACTGGCTGGCTGAGAGTCCCGTCTGACTGCGGAGTTGGGGGGCAGGACCCTCTGGCTTCCCCAGGAGCCCCGCCTGAGTGGACTCGCTGTGGGAAGGGCATGGAGGGGCAGAGGATGCTCAATGCTCCGAGGTCAGACCCAGGAAGGTGGAAGCTGGGTGAGCTGTGTGTCCTGAAGACAGGCTGCTCACAGAAAGGCGACTGCCCCAGAGTCCTGCCTGGCTTCATGGGGAGCAGTTCCAGAGCATCGCCCAGGGACTCTGTGACAACTGGTGGTAGCAGTGGGATGTACTGCACCCAGTGGATGGCGCTTCCTGCAGTAAGTGACTGGGGAGCAGTAAAAGGAAGGGGGATTGACGGGAACCAGGCGTGCTGAAGATTCAGAGAGAGACAGTTTCAGGGGGCGGTTAACTCCTGGAAGTGTGTGACCAGAGAGAAGGACTTTTGCAGTAACAGGGTTCCCCTGGGGATTGCAGCGAGCGGTCCCAGGGACGGAGGAGTCTGCCGCTCGACCCTGACAAAGAGGGGGTGATCTCGAGAAGGGCTGGCACACTAGGGGTTCTCCCTGGAAACCGTGGGGAGCTGAGAGCACACAGGCCTGTGAGTCCACAACAACTTGGGAAGGGCGGAGTGAGGGCCTGTCACCGTCTCCTGAAGAAGGACATTGTAACCCTGTACAGAAAGAGAGGGTTGAGCGTTGGAAAGTTCACCAAAGCACAGTTAATCGTGCAGCTGGAGGAGGATGACCGCTCTAAGGGACAGATTCCTGACCCGAAATGGGGCGATAGCAGGATCTGGGAGCAGCTGGAGTGGTGGCCAGGCATCGCCAAGACTCCTGTCCCCGACCAGACGAGGGTCTTCATGATCGGGTTCCCCATCCGGGGATCGGAGTCGGACAGGATTGGAGCTGAGTCCGAGAGAGCAAGAGGACCGTGAGAGACAGCGAGAGCCCGAGAAAGAGCTGCAGAAGCAGCAGCAGCATGAACTGGTGATGGGGGAGTGGAGAGGCCTAGGGGACCCCCCAGGGGTGAGTGGGGATAGACCCCGGGGGGCCAGTTCCGCAGGGAACCTCGAGACTAAATTGCTTCCCCTGGTTAAGGAGGGGGGGATGTGGATGCCCACCTCACTGCCTTTGAGCAGGCTGGAGATTTGAACCGGGGGACCCTGCGGAAAAGCCCCGGTGTCTAGCTCCCTTGCTGGGTCCCAAGGCCATAGACTCCGTCAGCCAGATGGGTGGGGAGGTGGACAGGCTCCCACTTCTGGTCCCAACCTATATGCCTGTGTGGAGTTTCCTTGGGCCAGGCCCCTCGGACCTCCAGTGGGAGCAGAAGGTGATGGTGAATGGGGAGACATTCCTGGGGTGGCGAGATCCTGGGACAGAGAGAACTGGTGTCAGGCCCTGGGTGGTGCAGCCTCAGAGGCTGAGGGGCTGTGTGAGCTGGGTGAGGGTCCCAGGGACGAAGCCCCTCGCCCTGCCTATAGCACAGATCCCTGTGCAGACCCAGGAGGGGTGGGGCTGGCTGGTCGTTAGGGTTCTCCAGGACACCAGCTGCAAGACCCTGTTATGGGGTGACTGTGTCTCTTTGGGACAGGATCCAGGCCGTACTCCTGTAACTGCCAAGGGTTTGAATCCGGGGAACCAATCGGTGAAGAGGAAAATGGTCAGTGCAAATGCAGATGACCTGGCTGGCAGCAGGGAGGAGCGGCTAGGCTCAAGCTATCTGCCTGCCTGTAACCAGACCCCTGGAGTTGGGTGGGACAGAGAGATGCTCCCCGCCCCCCTTGCACACCGGAGAGGGGGCTCACGCTGGCTCTGATGCTGTGAGGAAAGCAGCGAGCTCGCTGCCTACCCCCACTGGGACAGCAAGGGCAGTGCTGAGCAAGGGGGGAGCTGAGACCCCAGCTGAGTGGGGGGAGACACAGGCAGGGCAGGGGATCTGTGGGGAGTGGCAAGGTGCTAGGTAAGGAAAGTCTGGATGAGCCTAGGCAGCCTTGTGAGCTGATGGCTGTGTCTCGTCAGCAGGGTGGGAAGTCGAGGAGAGTGGAAGAGGAGTGTCCCTGGACCTTACCTGTTAGCTCAGTGGAGAATTGGGACAGTGAAGGAAACGTACCTGTGTCTGTCAGGGGTATTGACTTGCCTTTGGAGGGAGCTACCCTGATCTCCAAGCAGTTGTCTGTGACCAGCCTTGTGTGCTGGGACAAGGGGAGAGAGGTCCCAAGCTGGGTGTCTGGGAAAGGAGAAAGTGTGTCCGGCTCTTCTTTGTCTGTGGAGCAGACAGAAGGGGCCTTTCAGCCTGTAATGGTTGAGGGGCGTGCAGTTGTCTCAGAGCTGGTTCTGGATTCAGCTAAAGCCCGGGAAGGGTCCTAAGTTTGTGTCTGCTTGGGAGAATGGCCCTGTAACTAGGTCGCATCCAGTTAGGGTCTATGTAAAATCCCAGAGACGAGACAATTCTGGTGCTTGTATTTTGCCTGTTGCTAGTGTGTTGTTGGAAAGGGTGTAGCAACTCTGTCTAATCAGGGTGAGATCCTAGCCAGGGCACAAGGAGAGCAGGAAGGTGATGTGATTGTGTTACCTCCTGAGGGTGTGGAAACCGGTAGCAAGAAGGAAAAGATTCCTGAACTTGTGTGTGGCAAAGGGAAGGAGAATGCTTCTGACCTTTTCTCTAGGAAGTCTGTAAGTTTGCCTGAAAGGGGATTGTGTAGGAATCCGCCGGATGGGCCAGAGGTGATTCTGGATGTAAGGGAGACCCAGAAAGAGTCTGTTGTTGCTCAGAAAAGTGTTCCTCCAGAGGAAGCCCTCGGTGAAGAGGGTAAGGGCAGAATTTCTGTGAGGGGTGAATTATTGCATAGAAAAGCCCCTAGGGAAAGGAATCCTCATGGAGTCTTTGCAAGCAGTTTACTGCCACTGAAGGGTGTGAAAGTGATTTTATCAAGAAAGTTTCAGTTCCTAACAGCCAGAAATTTTCTGTTGTGAATGGATCCACTGACTGTCCTGTTGAAAGACCCAGTGTGGAGAGCTTTGAGAAGGTCTCCGATGAAGTGAAAGCTGTTAAGAAAGTTAAACAGTCCCATAACCAAGTGGCTGTGTTTGGCCAGCTTGTTGGGGAGAAGACCCAATCCCAGTTTGACCCCCTGGGGTTTTGGGGTGGCCAAAGGGCATGGGCCACAGAAACCTTCCCACATGCGGCCTGCGAGTGCTATCGACCACCACCGACCTAAGGGAGGGCGTGAAACTGGAAGGGCCTGGTGTAACTCCTCCCAAGGAATGGGAGAGATGCTGGGGCACCCATGGGAACGTTAGTGGTTTCGAACTTCCCCAGGTCACCGGCTAAAGTGACCCCGCTCAGTTCGATCTCGAAGGGGGGAGAGATGTGACAAAGTGGGACTGTTCTTAATGTTTCCTCTGAATAGTGTGGGGGTGCCTCAGTTTCCCCTATGAAGTTTTTTAGTATCTAGGTGGTGCGATAAGGGTGTATGATCATTGCAGAGCCCTAGAGGGCATGTGTGTGCAGGAGTCTGGACACGGAGAATGGCCAACACCCTGTTTCCTTGCCACTGATGGCCTGGGCCCTTCCCCCCTGCAAGGTGAGAGCTAAAGGGTTGGAGAACAAAGGAATCCGGTGACCTCCTGGCCCGGGAAAGGAACAAAGCCCAGAGGAGGAGGGGCTGGAGGGAGTTGGAGTGAAGTGCGGGCGTGGTTGTCTGGCTCACTGCCCCCAAAATGGCCCAAGCTGAGGGGTCCTGTTCTCTGCACCTGCAAGCTCTGTGTTAGACCATGTTCCTGTCATCTAATAAACCTCTGTTTTACTGGCTGGCTGAGAGTCCTGTCTGACTGCGGAGTTGGGGTGCAGGACCCTCTGACTTCCCCAGGAGCCCTGCCTGAGCGGACTCGCTGTGAGAAGCGGACGGAGGGGCAGAGGATGCTGAATGCTCCGAGGTCAGACCCAGGAAGGTGGAAGCCGGGTGAGCTGTGTGTCCTGAAGACAGGCTGCTCACAGAAAGGCGACTTCCCCAGAGTCCTGCCCAGCTTCATGGGGAGCAGTTCCAGAGCATCGCCCAGGGACTCTGTGACAACCTCCTATCAACAACTGCTCTAAAATCCCTCTCATTTTCCATTTTCCTCTCGATAATTTGCATAAATGGATCCAAAATCCCTCAGATTTCCAACCTTTCTCTTTCATTTCTGAGCACTGATCTCAAATCTCAGTTTTCCCTCTTACGATGTCATCATCAAATGTCACTTAAAAATCCTCTTGGGTTTGGGGCTGTTCCCCATGTCTCTAAATCCTAGCAACTTGTCCTTCTTTGGGGGGAACCTGTCGCCCTGAGAGCTTCTCCATCCTGGTTGGGAAATTAACCCCCCTGCAACAATGATCATCTTTCCCTCGCCTTTGAGAATCATTTGTTCCCTCCTTTCTCTCTGTTAAAAATGTTTGCTGATAAAAGAGACTAGCCATAGATTCAATACCCATCAAAGCCAGGGGCCTCCCCCTGTTTGGGGGATGGGTGGTTCCCAGTTGGTAACAGGAGAGTTGGCTGGACCCTTTTCTTTTCTCCAGCTGGCACGGGATGAGGAGGTCCCTCTGAGTGCAGCGTGGTTCAGAAATATCCCAAACCCCATGACAAAGGGTCTCCGTGAGGGGGGGCTTCCCGCAGTGCAAAGCTGTAGCCAACTCTGGGGTGGATCCACGGTGGCCATTATTTGCTAGTGACAGAGTATGGAAATTTCTTACTTACTTTGGCCCTCCATGGCTTCCCTTCTCCTGTTAAAGAGGCGTCCCCCCGGGCTCCCTCTGCCTGTGTGACTGGCCAGCAGGGGGTTGTGATAACTTTCTATCCACTTGTCAGACACTGTGAGGGAACACTGTTGCTGGGGGGGGCATGTCTGTGTGGGGAGATTGCAGCGGGAGCTGAAGGGGCATTGTGGTAGGGGGAGGCCTCTGGGTGGCTGGGCAGCGGGGGGCCCTAGTCAGGTTGGTGGGCTCTGGAGGGTTTGGGGTTTCGGGGAGTAGTTCTGATGTGCCCAGCCCTAAGGCTATGGGTCCTGGAGGTGGGTATGGCTGGGGGCCTGTTGGCTGCAGACCAGTGGGGGTGGGGGTCTCTTGGGCAGGTGGGGCAGGGGATTAGATGCTGCCTGGTGCTGTGCCAGGGGCTCTGTCTGGGATTGCCCAGCTGGCTCCTGGGACCATTGCCATGCCCAGTGCAGAGAGCTGTGGTGGGGCGGTCCCTGGCGCAGAGTGAGGGGTGGTCCTGTAAAGCGTCAGGGGGTCCTGCTGGCCGGAGGAGGGGGTCCCAGGCAAATGGGTTGGCAGATCCTGGTGGAGGGCAGGTGGGGGTCCTAGGCAGGCAATGGGGAAATCTCAGGCAGGAAGTGAAGGACTATAAAATGACTCTACACAAACAGCCCCCCACCCCATTTCTCCTGCCATTTGCAGGAGCAAATCCAGCCATGGGGGAGCAAACAACCCAGGAATGAGAGTTTCCGAGCAGACAGGCATGGAGAGGGCACAGGGAAAAGGAGATAGAGAGACTGACGGGGTCCGTGGGATAAAAGAGTTCTGAAAGAGATTTCCAGCTCTCTCATCTGCCCAGACAGATGTATTACTGCACTGTGGGGAGAATCACTTTCCTGTGGACAAGACGAGGATTAGAGAGAGGAAAACCCAGTTCCTGACTCCATGTCCCTCCTGCTGGGGTGTGGCTGCCGTGGGGTCAGTGTCAGAGGGAATCCTCGAAAGGGACTCCTTTGGTTCTGCTTTTTTCTAGGATTGCGTTCAGAGACTTTGTTTTGGGATGCGGGAGGGAGAAAGGAGGTTAAAAGTGTGTCTGTGGGCTTAGCCTGGCAGGAGGGGCCAGGTCTCTGCTGTAATCCAGAGATTGAGTAGAGAGTTGTCACTTTGGATGGGCTATCACCAGCAGGAGAGTGAATTTGTGTGGGGGGCGGAGGGTGAGAAAACCTGGATTTGTGCTGGAAATGGCCCAACTTGATGATCACTTTAGATAAGCTATTACCAGCAGGACAGTGGGTTGGGAGGAGGTATTGTTTCATATTGTCTGTGTGTATATAAAGTCTGCTGCAGTTTCCACGGTATGCATCCGATGAAGTGAGCTGTAGATCACGAAAGCTCATGCTCAAATAAATTGGTTTGTCTCTAAGGTCCCAGAAGTACTCCTTTTCTTTTAGCATTTTCTCAGCACGGCAGAATCTCGGATCTCGCTCTGCAAGGAAAGAGCCTGGGGAACCGTGATGTGAAATGAACTAATGCCCGTTCCCAAACCTCCACAACGGCCCTTCTCGCCCCATCAGGCTGCAGAACGACACTCACGTTTCATTCCAGTTCATCCCGTCCTCCCATGGGACAGGGGAGCGACATAGCTGCAGGGGAGCCAGCTCAGGTAGGGATTATTGGGGGGGTTCTGATCTGTTCCTGCAGGAGGGAGAGGGACAGCAAATACACGGGAGAGGGGAAGGTTTGCACCGTCTGGTTTGGAGGTTGGAGCGGGGACAGGAAATGCACAGGGTGGAGAAAGGGAGGAGACCAGGGGGTGGCAGACCTGCTGGGAGTTGTTTAATAAGTGGCCTAGATTCTTGGAACAGACCCATGCGGTTCGGAGGTGGAAATGCTCCAATTTGGTGAACAGAAAATAACGCACGTAGATGGGGCTGGGAAAAAGGACCAGACTCCTAGTGCTGGAGCCTGACCCAACTAACCAGTGGGTGCCTTTAAATATGAAGGGGGAAGCCACCAGTCAGGTTTAGGGGAGATTCTCCTGCCTCATATCCAGCTCCTCACAAGGAGGAGGGTGTTGGGCTTCCTACAAAAGATCTCTCCCTCGACTCTGCTCGGGGCAGCATCTCCGGTATCAGTCTGTGGCTAGTAGGTGTGTGATGGATCTGCTGGGAGAGAGGAGGGGTGTCTCTTCGCCCCCTCACCCTGGTGTTTCCTGGGTGGTCTGAGTGGGGTGGGGGTGGGACTCTGTTGGCTGCGATCCACCCAGAGTTTCCGTTTGATTGGCTCCTCTCCCCCGTGAATAGTGGGGCTGTGAGTGGGGCAGCAGGTCCTGCGTGTGGGGCTCTGGCTCTTTCAGGGGCCGGTGACCTTCGAGGAGGTGGCTGTGTATTTCACCAGGGAAGAGGGGGCTCTGCTGGACCCCGCTCAGAGAGCCCTCTCCAAAGATGTCATGCAGGAGACCTATGAGACTGTGACCTCGCTGGGTAAGGGTTCCTGTCCCCTTGGTTCTTGGAAGGGGAACTGAAGAGATGAGGTTCACGCCACCCCCACAATGCCACCTCTGCTCTGTCCTGTTCCAGCATCACCCCAGCATGCCAGTGACACACACACGACCAGAGACCCTCCCCTGCTGCTGAACGCTGTGGGAAGAGAGCACAGGAGCAGAATCGCACAGTGTCAAATATCTCCTGTTTGCACAAGTAAAACGGGGGGTTAGGTCCAGCATAACGAGCCGAAGCTTCCTACCCCTGGCCTTCTCTCAAACCCTGAGCCTTTCCACCCAGACCAGAAAGTGCTTGGGGTGTAAGAAGCAGGCTGCTGGGGTCAGAGCGGCTGGTCCAGGGTTACTGATCACACAGACCTTGAATGCTGGCTGGGGGAATCCAGACAAGGGAGCTCCAGCAGCAGAACATTGAAACTCAGCCAGGATTACAGATGACACAACTCCTCACTGCTCCGGATTGCCCCGTGCATGGGACAATGGCCTCGGTTGCTGGTGAAAATCCTTGAGACCTGGAGAGTTGCTCCCCCATCCGCATGTGCACTAACCACAATCTCTCTTCTCTGTAGACTTATTTTTTTGAGTCCCTCATTCCTGAAGTCACATGACCCCGATTCTTATTTTTCACATTCTGCTTTTCTAGACTATTTAGAGTCTGTTGCTTCTGAATGATAGTTTCTAATTTCCCAGTGTTCTCCACAGCCAGGGATTTTCCTACTCCCTCCCATTGCACTGGACTCACTAGGTTCCCTGGTATTTAAGAACGGCCACACTGGGACAGACCAAAGGTCCATCTAGCCCAGTGTCCTGTCTTCCGACAGTGACCAGCGCTGGGTGTCCCAGAGGGAATGAACAGAACAGGGAATCATGAAGTGATTCATCTCCTGTCACCCATTCACAGCTTATGACAAACAGAAGTTAGGGACACCATCCCTGCCCATCCTGGCTAATAACCATTCACGGACCTGTCCTCGATAGATTTCTCATGATGTTTTTTGTAACCCTATTATAATCTTGGCCTTCACAACGTCCTCTGGCAAGGAGTTCCCCAGGTTGACTGTGCGTTGTGTGAAGAAATACTTCCTTTTGTTTCTTATAAACCTGCTGCCTATTAATTTGATTGGGTGATTCCTAGTCCTTGTGTTCTGAGAAGGAGTCAATAACACTTCCTTCTTTAATTTCTCCACAGCAGACATGCTTTTATAGACCTCTCTCATATGCCCTCTTGTCTCTTTTCCAAGCTGAAAAGTCCCAGTCTTACATATCTCTCCTCATACAGAAGCGGTTTCATACTCCTAGTCCGGGTTTTTTTGCCCTTTTCTGAACCTTTTCCAATTGCAATGTATCTTTTTTGAGATGGGCCGACCACATCTGCACACAATATTCAAGATGTGGGCGTACCATGGATTTATATAGAGGCAAGTTATGTACTGTCTTATTATCTATCCCTTTCTTAATGATTCCCAATACCCTGTTTGCTTTTTGACTGCCTCTGCACCCTGAGTGGATGTTTTCAGAGAACTATCGACAATGACTCCAAGATCCCTCTCTTGAGTGGAAACAGCTAATGTAGACCCCATCATTTTATATGTATAGTTGGGATTATGTTTTCCAATGGGCTGCACTAGGTGCTATCCTGACATCTAGGACTGCTGAGATCCTGCATTCAGTGATATCCCTGCCCTTCCTGTTCCCTTTCTCCACTGAACCCCACCAGCCCATTCTTAGTGTTCCCAGCTTCCCCAGGACTCTCTCATTGTGTCTGGACCTCTCTCTCTCTGCAAGAAGCAGTTCCAGGGAGACTTGTCCTCTGTCTGGAGTCTTCAACTTCTGGGACATGGATTTACTTTCTCTGTGTTTTAGGAGATGCTTTGAAATTGAGTGTCTGTGACATTAACCACAGTGCAATCTTGACTGGTTGAACAGCTGTTTCCCCTCAGTTGCCCAAGCTGGGGTGGCTTTTACACTGCTTTACTGTGAGAACAGCCACTCCTGGGCAGTTAACACCCAGTCTCCAGCATGTAACTCGCTGCCAGCTACACAGTATTGAGCGCTGTTAGTCAGCGACTCACGAATTACAGTGCACCACAGGAGAACCCCAGAAAATTCTCTGGTCTTGGACTTTTGTGCATCTTTCACTGTCCAGCACACTACTGAACGACTCAAGGTCATATGAAGTCTGTCATTTCATCAGTGGAAAATGACACGTGCCAGCCTTGTTATCCCAAATGGATTTTCCAACACACTTTAATCCCAACACACTGGTTAGATGAAACAATAAAATGAGATGGCTAACTACCGGCAAAAAAACCATATTAATTGACTACAGGTAATGAGGTATAAAAGCCAGAATTGTTTACAAAAGAAATGCAAGATAAAACCCAAACTAACATCTAAGTTAACAAGCTAAAACGGATACAAAGCAAATGTTTCTCTCACTATATCCTGAGGCAGGCTGGCTGTCCTTTCAGCCAGAAGTCCCCCTAATTCGCCCCTGCTGCCAAGTTCAGTTTCTTCAGGAGCTGTCATGAGCAGAGGAAAAGGGGGAGAGAGAGAGTCTCAAGCATTTTCCTCCCCTCTTTTTATAATTCAGTCCTTTGTGCGACAAACAACTTCAGTTCTCAGCTGAGTCATGGTGACCGGCTGTCTGTTGTAGCTATGAGCTTCAAGTGGTCCCTGTGAAGGAATGTAAATGTCTTCTTCACACCTTCCCCCTCCTGGAGAATGGCAATTTGACCAGCTGCTTGCCTTGCTGTCTCTGAGGAACTGGTCTGAGGGTGTTCCACAGAATTGTAACTTTTTCACTAATAGGATACAGTAAAATCTCATAATTTTACATAGTGTTGCTACACATATTTTAACAGGAGGATAATATTCTGTAGATTATGCATTTTCAAATGATACCTCAAACAAGCCATACTATGTAAATAATTGATCATAGTTTTCTAGAAGAGTGAACATAGGGGTTGTGACAGGGTCAGGCCAGATGGCTAAGTAGGTCCCTTTTCCTTGGGTAAAGTAACAGAACAATCAGGAACCTTCTGGAGACCAGTAAGACAGGCTGATCCGAACACCTGCAACCAATCAAGAAGCTACTTGAATCAATTGAGGCAGGCTAATCAGGGCACCTGGGTTTTAAAAAGGAGCTCACCTCAGTTAGTGAGGTGCGTGTGAGGAGCTGGGAGCAAGGGGCGCGAGGAGCTGAGAGTGAGAACACGGACTGTTGGAGGACTGAGGAGTACAAGCATTATCAGACACTAGGAGGAAGGTCCTATGGTGAGGATAAAGAAGGGGTTGGGAGGAGGCCATGGGGAAGTAGCCCAGGGAGTTGTCGCTGTCGCAGAGCTGTTCCAGGAGGCACTCTAGACAGGTGCATTCCACAGGGCCCTGGGCTGGAGCCCGGAGTAGAGGGCGGGCCCGGGTTCCCCCCAAATCCTCCCAACTCCTGGTCAGACGCAGGAGTCGTCAGCCTGGACTGTGGGTTCAGAAAAACGGCCAAGCTGAGGGCTGCCGTGAAGCTCCAAGGCGAGCAAATCCGCCAATAAGCGCAAGACCCACCAAGGTAGAGCAGGAACTTCGTCACAGGGTACAGACTGTGCCTGTCTGTGTGTGTCCCCAGCAGATATGTGGGTATTTCAATCCCTCATAAGCAGAGTGCTCAGCATCTTCAGGGACCCAGGGAGCTGGTCCTGGGAATTCACTGGTTTACTAGGCGTGACACTGTAGGGAATTGTGAGACACTTCAATAATAATAATTAATAATAAAATACCAATATGATGAAATTGCAATGAATCATGCTAGATATGCCATGTAAGGTGTCAGTGAAAATGCTATGATTTTCCAAGTATGATCATTTTGTTTCTATGTTTTGTACCACCTTTGCGTTGTGAGTTATAGAGATGTAGGGTATATCTGTATTTCCAGACTTGTGCAGTGTTTCTGGGTGACACCCCCGGACAGACGGGCATCAGCACTGCTGAGCCTCTTCACTGGCCTGTCAAGGGTCATCAGCTGTACAATGAGCCCATGAAAAGAACCAAGGGGATACACCTATTGAGTCAGCAAGACATGCAGGGGTATGCCTGTGTACTGAGACCTCCAGGGCTTTTCCATGCCATGTGCTGTAAAGCTTGTGTTTGGGACACAGGAGGTACAAGCCACAAGGCAAAGGGAATAGAAAGGGCAGCTGCATCATCTTCATTTTCTCTTCAATCCCTCTTCCTACCTCTGGAGCAACTTCTCTGCAAACTGAAGCCTTGAACAAAGGACTGAATGACCCATCCAAGTTGTGGATGTGTTCCAGACGGACTTTCAAGCCAGGAACTCACCAATACTGTGAAGAACCCGATATATAGATTTCTGAATGTGTCTGACCTTTCCTTCTTTCCTTTAGTTTAGAGGCTAAAGGATTGGCTGGCAGCCTGGTATTTTGGGTAAGATCCAAACCTTTTTTTTAAGGTCAGGCTTGACAAAGCCCTGGCTGGGATGATTTAATTGGGGATTGGTCCTGCTTTGAGCAGGGGGTTGGACTAGATGACCTCCTGAGGTTCTTCCAACCCTGAGATTCTATGATTCTATGATTCAAACCTGTGCTGACCTGGTAATATGGCTGACCCTTTGGGGTCAGAACATTGTGTTTCTGTGACCAGAATTTTTAAATAAGCTCTCACTGTACCGAACATACGTGCTGATTGGGAGTCAGAGAACTGGAATGCAATAAAGGGGGCTGTGTGATCTTTTTCAGCTTCTCAATAACCAGTGTGGGGGATCAGAAGCATAGTTTGTGAGTGGTCGGTGATTTTAACTTCAGTGTTAGCCATCAGTTCTGGGAGCATCTTCTCTCCCTTTTTTAGCCTGCCCTGACCTTAGCGTTTTCAGTCAGGACTCCCCAAGGCACACCAGGTCACACTAAGCACTGAAGTGAAATTAATAGAATGTTTTGTTTTTTTTATGACAGAGTCTTATGCAATCACCTGAACTCCTTTGTTTTCTTTCATCTGAGCAGGGTTTCCCATTTCCAAACCTGATGTGTTTTTCCAGCTGGAAGAAGGGGAAGAGCCATGGGTCTCAGAGCTCCAGGGTTCAGAGGAAAGACAGACCCTGAGAGCTCCCTGCAAAGGTGAGGAAACATGAAACCAACTCAGAATCTGTAAGTGCCTGAAGGAAACATCTGGGCTGCCCTACGAAGCCCTTGGGAGGTCACTCAGTTCATTATTGTCCCTAGCAGGGGTCATAACCTCAGGGTAACTATAGCTCATGGCTTCCTGTAGATCCTAGCAGACATCAGGCAGTAGCTTCCTCCCTTCCCCCCATGAATTTGATGGGATGTGAAGGCTGAATTGATCCCCTCCTCTCTCCCATTTAGGGGAAGTGTTTGGAGGAGTTCAGTTCCTGCTTTTATTTGACCTCTCTCCAGCACTTTTCTTCGTTGGCCTTCCCCTTTCCATCCCTGTTTGAGGTTTCTGTCTCGATCGCAGCAGGTGATGCGATGGCATGTGAGAAAGAGGAGCAGAATTCTCAGCAGGAAGATGCTGGGCAAGTGGATAAACACAGAGCATTATCACAAAGATCGGAAAGGAACGTGTCCAGGAGTCATGAGCAGGGAAAATCCTGTGAGATTCAGCACAGACCAGAGAGCGAGCAGGGAAATCGGCCAAGGGATAAAGTGGGTAAATTAATTTCCTGTCGGGGAACTCAGAAGGACCTCAAGGAAAGCACAACACAGCAGGAAATCCTCAGGGGAAAGACAAAAAATGCATGCACTGAGTGTGGGAAAAACGTATATGACCAGTCAGCCCTTATAAAGCATCAGAGAATCCGCGCAGGAGAGGGGCCCTATGAATGCCGTGAGTGTGAGAACCTTCAATCGCAGCTCAAACCTTGTTACTCATCAGAGAACCACACAGGGGAGAGGCCCTATGAATGCCGTGAGTGTGGGAAAACCTTCTCTTGGCACTCAGCCCATGTTAGCCATCCAAGAATCTGCACAGGAGATCAACACCATAAAAACCTCTCGGGCTATCCGTACTTTTTTTTCTTTAATACTTTTCCTGATTCCCACATAGTAGCTTTTAAAGTTGTTTGAACTGTTTGCAGCACCGTTATCCCTCAGCGTGTCCAAATGAGTGGCCCATTTTTGCCTTTTGCAGTTCACCCTGTTTTGAGGTGGACCCATTTGTCCTTCCTATCTACTCCATTGTCTCAGGAATAATTTGAGTGTGCCCTTCCTATCAGGAACCAGGGAGCATCACATCTATACCATTCCTCCTATTGCAAAATTATTGTTCGGAATCACCAATGATTCAGATTATATCATTGCCAGTTGTTCTCACGTTGCTCTGGGTTGTGCTGAAGAGCAGTTATATTGGGAACTTTCCCAATTATATTTAAAGGAAGAGGAGCAGGGGCAGGAAAAGAAGTGTCATTTCAGCCTCTGTGACACTGGAAGGAGATGGGGTGACTCAGAGATTCCCTCCTTCCCCATCACTCCAGACCTGTTAACTCTGCATGGCTCAGACAGGAGGGATCTTCATCACATTCTATCCCTCCACTTCTCAAAGTGTCACGTGATGAAGCGTTCTCAGCTGTCTGTGCTTGGAGACGATGCTTTGACTTCTTTAATCCTATATCAGAGTCACTATGCCTGGAGATGAAAGTGTCAAAAACCTGGAAGGGGAATTCAGATGGATCCCAAGCACCGTGTGATCATTTGGAGTTTAAATCCCAGGTTCCATCAATTGGTAGAGCCACTTCTGGCAAGGGGGCTGTTTTGTCCCCCATTATGGGGGATGCTAGGTTACTAAAAAGTTTTTAAATAACCTAACTAATTCTATGGCATGGGGAATGGTCCCCTTCATGATGCAGATGTTGAGGAAATAGAAGTGGGTTTTTTATTGAATTTATCCTTTGTAGGTGCTAAAAAAAAGTGTATGAAATGAAATCAGTGTTGGAAATCTAATAGCTGCAGAAAAATAGCTAGTTTTGAATAGAAACTCCAGCTCTGATAACTAACAGGCCTGTATCCAGTCCCTTGCCTGGAATTGTGCCACCAAATTAAAGAAAAGCTGGGCATGTTTCAGGAAGCCATTCCTCACGAACACTGCTGAGATTTTGAGTGCTTTTGTAAAGGATTCTGAAGTGTACATTTACCCTAAGCAAGGCCAAGGATTTGGAAAGAACTGGGGTTGAATGAGTACACGCTCCGTTCTTGGTTTCCATCCCAGTAAAAGAAGCTATGGTGACCAAAGCCCCAAGGAAAATTGTTTGTTTGTACAACTCACTGATTACAGATCCAAAGCATGCCAGGGTTAGATTGAGAACAATCATCCTTCACCATTTGGATCCAAAGAGAGAGAGTGCTTCATAGGACATTCCCTCCTCGTGGATTCCAAACTTGGTGCCTGATCGGGTAATGTCAAAGTCAGCTTCAGGACTCACATAATTTGTCAGACCATTCTGTTTATTAGCAAAGCACTTTGCCAGTGCACACAGATATGTGAGCCCCCTGCAAAGGCTCAAGCTAACTTATTTATACAGATAAGCCAATTTAACATAAGAGACAAAAGGAAGCAGAAACTGACAAATATACATACATATCTTACTTGCATACTAATGTTTACCAATCTCCCAGCTCAGTAGGAGCTCTAAGTTAATTAGTTTGAGGACCCATTGTCTCACACTCCTTAATGTTTCTCTTCTTGACAACTATATTTCAACAAACCCTTCAAGTAGCATTTCTTTAATGAATTATAATTTCAATATAATTCATTCTATTTTCACAGAAACAAGGACTTTCAGGCTGTGGAAATGATGGCAACCAATGAGGCAACGAATGTGTCCGGTTCCAGTTTCAGACTTCCAGATACTCGCATGTTGAGTCCTGATTCTCTGGTTTTGTGTCTGATGCTCCGGCTTCACAATAAAGCTAATGTTGGCAGAGCTGCCCCCATGTAGCTGCACTGGTGTAGCATGCTATTACAGATGCTCTAAGCCAATGGGAGAGATCTCTCCCGTCGGACTTCATTAGTCCAGCCCCCTCAAGCTATATGTCCTGCTGACGTAGCGCTATCTACACAGGGCGTTAGGGCTGTGTAACTACATTGCTCAACTCTGGATTTTTCACACCCCTGAGCAATATAGTTATACCGATAAATGCCTTTTAGAAGAACCAGCGATATATGAACTCAGAGAATTGGTTGGGACCTACGTTGGGACAAACCAGAACTAGAGCCAAGGTTCAGTTGTTGGCAACGGGGATTAAAAGAAAATAAACTCATATGACAAGAATTTGAGCTCTTTGAATATGTTATTGTTTCCAATGAAAATGAATTTATTGGTTAAAGAGTAGGAGACTAATTGTGTGATAATCTGAATCACTTTGTAAAACAAAGTGTCTTGTTTTTTGTTTTGTTAGTCATACAGGAAGTGACAGCTGATCTTGAAAAGTTAATTTGCTTTAATTTACCCCCTGTAGTGTAAGGAGTTCTGGTAGAAAACCTCACTCCAATGGTTGGGGTGGAAGAATGTGTGTGAGAGTGTATAAGTGAATATTGGCCCAGTATAGATTTTAAATTTTTGTGTTTCAAATAGAACTTATTTTGCTTAGTTTCAAAGTCTATTTCTAGTGAAAGCAAAATTATTCGAAGAGACAATTTGTAGAAGTTTTTACAAGTTCTTACACTTAGACTGTAAGGGTCACTGACTTCCTCACTTCTCTAATTTGCAAAGGAAAGTCATCTGTCATAGGATGTGTTCAGCAGGTAGGAAAGTTGCAGTCCTCAACCACCAAGGAAAAGGCTGAAGTCCATTACCTTTTAGGTCAAGAAGCCATCTAAAGTCTGGTCTATGCTGAAAAGCGATGTTGACGTAGCCACCTCTCTCAGGGGTGTGAAAAGTCCACTCCACTGAGAGAAGTAGTTAATGTGACCTCAGCCCCAGCGTAGACAGTGTTAGGTTGTCAGAAGAATACTTCCAGTGTTTGAAGTATAGACAGAGCCTGAGACAGACCGATCCCCTATGGGAAGTGAGTCATGACATGAATTCCAATTTTGACCCATTTCCCTATATGTCAGAGAGGTACTAGTATGGAGGGCTGGGCCAGCTGTCCGATCGCCTGGTTCCTCAACTGTAGCTACAGCTTTTCGTACCCATCCACCCAAAGACTGAGAGAAATGGAGAGTTCCAACTGTTGTTATTTTAGTATCTTATTGTTCCTTTCTCTGTTTTTTGTGCTGGTCTTTCTATTATATCAGGGTGTGAGGGCGTTAGCTCAGTGCATGTTGTGACAAAGCTCTGTCCTTGTCTCTATGGGTCCCACGTTTCCTGGTGGATTTTGCTAGCCTCAGAGGCTCACTGTGACCGTCCACATAGCCCTTCTCTCTCCCTAGAGGCAAGGGCCACAGCTTACTGAGCCATCATAAGCCAGCAAGGGAGGTGAGGAGAAGCAACCCTCCCTCGCACAATCTCTGTTTCCCAGTATCCATGATTAATCAAGGAGGGGAGGAGAGGGGAGGGGGGAGCCTGGGCCCACCCTCTACTCTGGGCTCCAGCCCAGGGACCCTAATAGTAGCAGCTATGGTAGCTGACTTTTGGGAAATAGGACGTGTACAATTCCCTGGGCCGCTTCCCCACAGCAGCCCCCACTTAGTATCTCCTTCGCTGTTACCTCAGGGCCTCCTTCCTTGCACCTGATGTGGATTTGCACTGCTTGGTTCCTCCAACAGCACGGCTTCCTCCTACAGATCCTGACACATGCGCCTCACTGACGAACTGGGAGGCTTTTCACGAGTTCCAGCCAGGCCTTGATGGGCTTCAGGTATTCCAATCAACCTAGCTATCTCCACTGCTTTCTAGAAGGATCTTAATTGGCCCCAGGTGTCTTGATTAACCTGAAACAACCGCCGTTTGGTAACCATAGTACCAAGGATTTGTTTAGCCTGGGGCTAAAATACCTGTTCCTCACGACTTAACTATAGCCGTCTTGCCTTGCCCCGTCGCAATGTGTGACAAAAGCTTATTGGTGCCAATTGGCAAAGGGGTCACTGTCATTCACAAGCAACTCCTGTCTCAGACCTGACAAATTCACCACACCTCGGACCCAGAGCAGGGGTGGTGGAATCTTCCTTACAGTGGGGGGGCCACCGGCGTCCGAACTGTGACGCCCCCATGACACCCCTTTCGCCCCAGCCCTCACTCACTCCGCCCCTTCTCCCTGAGGCCCCAATCTCACACCGCCCCTTCTCCCTGATGCCACCCCTCCCTCCGAGGCCACACCCACAGAACGCCTCTTCCCCCAAGGCTCCACCTTGTTCCCCCGTCCGTCGTCCGTTCTTAGGGCTGCTAAAAAGTGCTGGGCCCATGGCCCTCTAAACCCCCCTTGTCCTGCACCCTGACACACAGCCACACAGGCAGCAGTGTGTGTGAGTGTGTGTATGTGACAGAGACTGCTGGGCTGTGCTGAGCCAGTGCGGGAAGTGGGGGCTGATGTCAGGGCTGTCCTGCTCTCCCTGACTCAGGACTGGGGTGTCCCCTCTCCCCCTGACTCAGGACTGGGGTGTCCCGCTCCCCCTGACTCAGGACTGGTTGCTTCCAGCAGCTGTCTGAACTTAGGGACAGCGTGCCAACACACTCACTCTTCCACAACACACACGCTCCCCGAACACACACACTGTCCGTCCCCAACACACACACACTCTCTGCCCACCATGCCCACGGCAGCTGAAAAGCAGCTGGCAATCGAGTCGGATGCCCATGGAACAATGGGATAGAGAAACCTGCCTCGTGTGGCTGCCCACGAGGCATTGCAAACCCTTCCCAAAGCACCCTGCGGCCAGTTGTACAGTGGGATAGCGTCCCACAATGCACTGCTCTCTGTGGCGATCCAAGAGCTGCTAGCCTGGATGCGCTCCGGTGACACAAGCAGCCTAGTGTGGACATGCAACAGCGACTTAATTAAAACGCTTTAACTAAAGCAGCATAACTCTGTCGTGTAGACGTAGCCTGGCTCCCACTGGGGCCAAGGATGCTCAGGCCCTGAAACTGAAGAGCCACAACTTCCTCCGGGCAGGTGCCTCGTGGGAGGGGCAGAGAGGTGTGAGCGGTTCTCAGGGCAGGTGAGGGGAGGGGACAGACAGGAGTGTGTGGCAGGCTGGGCAGGTCTCATGGGAGGGCTCAGAGAAGTGTGGGTGGCGGGCAGAGTCTGTCTCAGGAGAGGGGGCAGAGAAGTGTGGGTGGCAGGCAGACCGTGGGGTAGGGGGCGGAGAGGCACGAGCAGCCGGCAATGAGGCCTTGGGGGAGGAGAGGAGCGAGCGAAAGGTGGACCAGCAGGCCTCAGCCAAGGAGGCAGAGTGGGTGGGAAGAAGTCCCCCTGTTAATCCAGTGCTATCTACACTGGGATTAGGTTGGCATAATGGCATTGCTCAGGGGGGTTAAATTTTTTACCCCGCAAAGTAATGTCGTTACACTGACTTAATTTTGTAGCGCAGACTTGTCCAAAGAATCACACACACACCTTGGGAGCAAAACTTCACCTGCTTCTCTGCTTTACAGAATCCAACACAAGCAACGCTTGTCCGGCCGTGGGGGGCGTTGGCAGGGAGTCAGGTGTGGGCAGACACCATACGTTAGCCAGAGACGGGCACCATGGCTTAGCTGGCTAAAGCACCTGTCTTGTAAACAGGAGATCCTGGGTTCAACTCCCAGTGGTGCCTTGTTGAGTGGCTTTTGGGGCACCTGGTACTGGCTGGTTTCAGAAGACAAGATACAGAGATAGGTGGACCTTTGGTCTAGCCCAGTGATGCTGGTTTTGCTGTTTAAATTACACGCACAGGCACTGATGATAGAGTGACTGAAAGTTTGGGTGTTAAGAGCTGATAGGTCAGTGGTGCAGTCCCCTCGCAGATGACCCCCTCCCTCTGGGACAGGGGCAGGTCCGAGCTCTCACACCAAGTGGCTCATTGGGGCTGTGTTAGCCGACGGCCAAGGATGTTTGGTGAGGTGCCAGCTATGCCCGTTTATACCATCCGTGACTTTAACCGCTAGGACGCACTGTCCCTTCGCAGCGGGCAGCCCGGGCTAGGCTGACGGATGCCCCAAGGTCCTAACCACCCGTCACTTTAACTGCTAGAGCTCAGAGCTCCTTTGCAGCGGGCAGTCAATACTGACTGACAGGTGCCCCAATGGCAGCACTAAGAGCCTCTCCACACCCGTGACTTTAACTGCTAGAGCTCAGAGCTCCTTCGCAGCGGGCAGCCAGGATTGACTGACAGGTGCCCCAAGAGTTTGCCCCGTGGAGGCGGCACAACTCAACGCTAGGCTCTTAGTACTCTCACCTAATGGCCAGGCTTTAGAGCCAAAACGGCTGAGGTTCTTTAATTGTGTTGGCTGCTTTACAGTAAACCAGAGAAAACAAGTCAGGCTTATGCACAAATGGTTACCAAAATTTATTAAGCTAGATTCTAATCATGTGGTTACAAAATTGCTAGTGCCTACTTATTTAAATGTAGAGATGTTACACACACAAACAAGTTACAAAACTGAAGCCACAATCCCAAAGAAAGAAAACAAAGTATAGAGCTCTATTTCAAAATATATGTACACTAAAGATAGGAGATCAGGTGTGGGTGCTTCTTACCTTCCTTGCATCTCTCGATTCCAGCGGTGCAAAGCCAGGATCGGTCACTCAATTCCGCGGAAAGACGAATAAGGGACAAGGCGTAGGGACCCTCTTAGCTGCAGAAGCCTTGGGAGGCTGTCACTTATCTGACCAGCAGATAGATAGTGAAAAGCACTCAAGATTCATGGTGCTGTAGGTCCCCTACTTATACCTCTGTACTCCTTTATTCTCTTTCTCCTTTCTTATGCCAAATTGGGGCTGGTCTGTCGGGGTGACGCCAGCTTTCGCAAGAGTAGTTTACACTTGCAAGGGAGAGAAACAATAAGTTTCGACTACTGGACACTTCTTTTATCAGGGTAAATATTTTCCCACCTAGGATGTTGGTGTGTGTGCATCACGCTATTTAGTAGGGGCTAAGAGCCATGTCTGTCACAGGGCCTCTGCCTGCTGTGAGCTTAATCGTCCTATCTGTTCCCAGAGGCACATTGTAGCAGCACACCTGTGCTTTCACAGCTTCAAAGGCTGTGCTGGAATATATGTTAAGTGCCCTGTTCCGGCTTCCTCCTGTGTTTCCAGCAATGCTGGTCTGAGAGGCGGGGGGCTGGCTGTCTGGCTACATTCCACCCCCTGATGCACCACACTACATCCCAGATTGCAAGGTGGCGGTGATGCCAGCACCTCTTGCCCTCCTTGGGGAAATCTAGAAATACCCAACAACCAAATTAGAGGATGAGGGTTCGCGGAATTGGGTAGGATCCCTTTTTAGCTCTAGGTATCTGATTTGCGTGGAGGAAAGAGCATTTTGAATTAAACGCTTCATAATACATAAAGTTACACAAAAAAACAATTACAATAATTAAAATGGTTAAAACAGTATTCACAACCGAATGTAAAAACGGGGAGAGGGAGAATCCCAAGTGTTGAGCTAACCATTGCATCCATGAGGTTTGTCCATTCTCAGCCACTGCATGTACTGGTACAAATTCAATTCCCAGTCCATTGGTTGAATCTAGCAAGGTGCACATCCAGCAATTTGTAGCACCAGCAGCTGAGGCGATGGTTTGGATTGCTCCCCGAAGAGGATGTTCTGGTATTGCCAAGGTGACTGGAGCCAACAGAAGGATCATGAGGGCATGCAGGAACATATCTCTGGTGGGTCGTGTTCTAGCTAAAAAACGTATTTTAAAACCAAAAGCAAAAATTACACCTGCTATTATAAGTAATGGCAAATATATCAACAGTCCATAGTAGTCTCTAGTGATCAAACAGGTCTGCTGCATGGTCCATTTTGCTGACAGGTTAGCTGGCAGGTTGCTCAGAACCATGGGACCATTCCTGCAATAAATCACATGGTCAGCCGGTCTTGGATGCGATCCAAGCCTCTGTAATGGTTATTAGCCTTTTATCAGCATTTAAGGCACTCCATACACCTTTCTCTTTATAGGCGTGCAAAACGCAGGTAAAGGTTCCCAGGGCTGGGTGTTTAATCACAACAGTATCTCCGGGGGCATACTTGGAACTGTGCAGTGGTGTTCTGGCAGGGCAGATAGCTTTCCCTGTAGGGAAGAATCCCCTGCTGATTGGACTTCCTGTAGGAGTCTGTCTGTTGTTTAATCTCTGCACCACTTCGTCCAGTCTGTCTCCCCATGTGCCATCAGTAGGCTTCAAGTGATTCTTTAGCAACCCATTCCAGCGCTCGACCATGCCATTAGATTGAGGTCGATATGGAAGGTGGAAGGTCCATTGGACTCCATGGTTAAGGGTCCATTCCCTTACAAGTTTATTCTTAAAATGCGAACCATTATCTGATTGGATTTCTTGAGGCATTGGGACAATTGCTGTTAAGCGGTTTAGTCCCATAACTGTGGACAACCCTGTTGCCAATCGGGTTGGATATGCAAAACCAATCCCTGAAACAATTTCTACCCCAGTCAAGATGTATTTCCACCTCTGCCTTGTAGTGGGCACTGGTCCGACATAGTCGACCTGCCAGGTTGCCCATAGTGTTTTTCCATCTCTTAGCCTGGCAAACCTTTGTCCTTCTGCTATATGTTTTCTAGTCTCAGCACAAATAGTGCAGGCTTGCACCAGGTCTCTAGCCTGTCTGTGGGTGATAGGCCACCCCCTGATATGTGCTTGCCGCACTAACTCATCACTTCCCGTGTGTCCTAAATTATCATGTAACCATGAATATAAGCGTTCCCATTCTACTTGTGTGGTAAAGAGCTGGGCAGCTGCATCGGCTAAATCGTTTAACTGTGCAGCTGGGGTATTATTCCTCTGATGAGCTGAGACATGTCCTATAGACAGGGGTTCTTGCAGGCCATGCTGATATAACCACTTCCAGTATTCCAGTCCCCAGACTGGTTTACCTCCTATTTCCCAGTGGTTATTTTTCCAGTTAGTGATCCACTGAGTGGCACCTGCCCATACCGCATAGGAGTCCGTATATACAGCGGTGGCTCCTGCTTCACAGGCCAGTTTAATTGCAGCCAATTCTGCAAGTTGTGCTGACCCATCAATTTCAGCAGTTAGGGGTGCTGCAGAGGGGTCTGCAGGCACTGCTGCAGCTTTTCCCTTCCATTTGCCTTTGACCAGCCTGGCACTGCCATCAGTGAACCATACTCCCTCAGGCTTAGAAGGATCAAATGGGGCAGCATCCTTAATGGGAGACTGCTGTGGAGGTAGGCGGTATTCATCAGGCATTCCTACTTTCCATAGGGATTCCTGAATCATAGTGGGGTTTTGTGCAGTGTCTGCACTCCCTACCCTGTGGTGTATGTAAAGTGCCCATCTTTGGATAGTCATCTTTTGTGCTACACCAGGTGGTAACTCTTTCCCTTCCAATATAGGTTTAATGATTGGAAGAGGAGTGTGAATTGTGATGTCCTTATCCTGAGTTAATTCCTCAGTTTCTCTCAAGGCTGTGTAAGCTGCCAGAAGGACCTTCTCATAAGGCATGTAGTTAGCCTGTGACCCTTGCCATGACTTGGAACCAAACTGAATTGGTCGTCTGGGAGCAGTGTCACTTTCTTGCCAGAGAGCATAAGACATTCCAGTGGCTCCCACAGTTAGGTACAAATGGAGTGGGGCTTCAGGATGTATGGGACCCAGAGCCTGATAGGTGTGTATCTCCCCTATCAGTTGCCTGAGGGCTTCCTCATGGGCAGGAGCCCATTCCCAGGCAGCACTTTTCTTTAACAAATTGTACAATGGTCTGGCTATAATGGCAAAGCCAGGTACATGTTTTCTCCAAAACCCCAGGGTTCCCAAAATCTGTCTCAATTGATCTTTACTTTCAGGGGAGGGTGCCTGATTTAGCTCTTGCACAGTGTCATTAGGCACAGACCTCCTACCTCCCATCCATACAGTACCTAAGAATTTTATCTCTTGGGAGGGACCTTGGCATTTCTCAGCTGGTAACTCTAAATTAAGGGCTTCTAGTGCTCCTTTGATTTGATTCATAGCCTCCTGTACCTCTTCTGAGGTTTTCCCACCTATTAAGATGTCATCAATGTATTGCACAGTTTGTACATTGGGTGGCAGTATAAGGTCATCTAGGACCTTTGCCAGTGCCCCATGGCAAATAGTGGGTGAGTGTTTAAACCCTTGTGGCATTCGGGTAAAAGTGTATTGTACACCTTTCCAAGTAAAAGCAAATCTTTCCTGGTCAGCTGGTTGCAAAGGGACCATGAAGAACATGTCCTTTACATCTAATACTGCTAGCCAGGGTTTATCCCAGGTTTGTATGGTGTTTACAATATCTGTTATGCTAGGGACTGCTGCAGTTAATGGTCCAGTGTTACTGTTTAGCTTCCTATAGTCTATAGTGAGTCTCCATTTGCCATTTGGTTTCTTGATGGGCCACACAGGAGAATTAAACGAGAGTGGGTACGAATTAAAATTCCTCGCTGTTCCAAATCTTTGATCAGGTCAGTAACAGGGCTTATGGCCTCGCTGGGACATTATACTGCTTTGTGTTTGTTACTGTTGAGGGCGGGAGAGCAGGCGTGCTGCTAAGTAAGTTTACAGAATAGTGGGGAGGGCTTTCCTCTTCCAGGTGGGTGGCATGAGGAACAGAACTGACTCCAAAAGCCCATCTTTCCCCATTAATCCTTCCCTTCTTTCCTCTTAAAACGTCCATGCCCAGTATGTTGGCATTGCCCAAAATCACCTCATATTTTCGGGGCTGATGGTGGGGTTGCAAGGGGATATCCAGTTTTATCTTAACTAATGGGTAAGTTATGGTACTGCCATTTACCCCTGTAACGAGTACCTGCTTTCCGCCAGTAGGTGGCGAGCCCTGAAAACTTTCTCGCTTAATCATGGACCTTTGAGCCCCTGTGTCCATTAAGAAAGGAATAATGTGTTTGTCATTTACAGTTACATGTATCCGGGGGTCTTTTGCTGTTGTTTTCTCCTCTTTGGATTTAAGCTGGTTTATTAGGAGAGGAGATTGACCCCCGCAAGCTAGTTTCCCTGCTCTGGTAACTCTTGCAGTTGCCGCAGCAATGGAGTATACCGGGTGTCTGCAGGTGGGGAAAGAGGAGAGAGCTGCAGAGGTGCACTGGGAGTAGCATGAGTTGTCTCCCAGTCAGCTCTTTTAAAGGTGGTGAATAATTTTAGCCGCTCTGTGGGCAGTCCATTTATCACATCTCTGGGATAACCTAAAGCCAGACATTGTCTCCACAACTTGGCTCTAAGCTCCTTTTCCTCCTGGGTTGGCTCTCGCTTGTTTTTATGTCCTTTAGATGGTGCCCCCTTGTTTCCCTGAAGGGAACGCATCTTAGCTTTGCCTGTCAATGCTCTGATGTCTCCGAATTCTGTCACAGGGCCTCTGCCTGCTGTGAGCTTAATCATTGTATCTGTTCCCAGAGGCACATTATAGCAGCACACCTGTGCTTTCACAGCTTCAAAGGCTGTGCTGGAATATATGTTAAGTGCCCTGTTCCTGCTTCCTCCTGTGTTTCCAGCAATGCTGGTCTGAGGGGGGGGGGGGGGGGCTGTCTGTCTGGCTACAGAGACCCATGACAAATGTAGGCGACATTTGATTGAAACCCCTTTCCTGGAAAGGAATTGTGGGGCGGGGGGGATCGACACATCTCTTTTCTCTAGCCCAAGGGGGTAGAGTGGAATTTGTAGAGAGTTTTGAGATCTATCGCCATGAGATTCTTTCTGAGAGAACTGCCAAGATGACAGCCAGGGGATGGGAGTGGAGCTGTATCACTTTCAATATCTTAAGATTAATTTCTTCTGCATTATTTGAGCTCATTTATGTGCATTTCAATCATGTAAATTCTGAGATCGATATTCTCTCAACACACATTTCTTTGGCAGTCATGACAGGAGACAAAGGGTTTCTATTCCTAACTTGAAGGCAAGGAGTGCATTAGGGGCCACTCCAAGGGAAAGACTATTGATGGAGATCTCAATCTAAATTCTACACGAGTTTTGTTATCTTCCCTTTTGGTTCTATCCCTGGAAATTCCCCCCTGCCTCCAAAGAACCTGACCGGCTGAAGCAGGAGGAGACCTGAGAGATGGCCACTTTCAAATCAAAAGGGAACGCTGAGACCTGCCTGTTGCCACACCCGCCCCCACCCGTCCCGAGGAGAAGGAGGCACCGACCTGTCGTGTGCGATCTAATGAGCAGGGAAAGAATCTGGGAATTACCTTCTGTAAAAACTCATCCTGTTGTTCCTCAAACACCTGTGGAAATAGCTGATTCAAGAAGTTGTTGACAGAGGGATGGTCCGCGTCTCTCAGCAGCTCCTTGGGTCACCAGCCGTTGTCAACCAAGCCAGTTGGCAGACTGACGGCAGGGCAAGAATGCTGACCCCCAACACTCTTTGCTGTTGGCCTCCGTGACATCACAATCAGCTTGTGCATAAACACACACAGACCCCACCCAGAGAGACACACCCCCACTGAGCAACTCCCCACTCTCCTTCCCAGCACTTCCTGCCCACCGCAGAACAGCTGTTTCATGGAATTGAGGATGCTCCGGGAGGGTCGGTTCGGGGCGGGGACATGGCATACGTGGGGCAGTGCATGGGATTCTTCTCTCCTCAGTGCAGGGCTCAGCACTTGTCCTTGCTGAACCTCATCAGATTTCTTTTGGCCCAATCCTCTAATTTGTCTGGGTCACTCTGAACCCTATCCCGACCCTCCAGCATATCTCCCTCTCCCCCCAGCTTAGTGTCATCTGCGAACTTGCTGAGGGTGCAATCCATCCCGTCCTCCAGATCATGCACAAAGATGGTGAAGAAAACCGGCCCCAGAGTGACCCGTGGGGAAGCGGGGGAGGGGGTGGAGGAGAGGAGGCAGACGGTGAGTGGCAGGGACCCCACAGAGGGGGGTGCAGTGGAGGAGAGGGGGAAATCATCCAGGCAGCGGTGGGCAGTGTGGGCTGGGAGAAGGGGTGAGGCAGATACAGGAAGAGATGGAGCACAGGCGGGGAACGGGGCCCAGGCACCTGGGGTCTGGTCATCGTTGGCACCAGGAGAGGAGAGAGACAGAGACAGAATGTGTGTGTTGGCCAACATACTAGAGGAGAGAGACAGAAAAACATGGTAGGATAGCAAGCAACTCACCTCCTGGAGTCATCTGTGATGAAGCAGGACTTCATGTTTCCTCTGAATCGTGTGGGGGTGCCTCAGTTTCCCGTATGCAGTTCTTAAGGATCTAGGGGGTGGGGTAAGGGTGTATGATCGTTGCAGAGCTCTGGAGGGCAGGTGTGTGCAGGGGTCTGGACACAGAGAATGGCCCATGTGGTCCATGTTGAGTGTGTGTGTGCCATGTTGTATGCTGTGTTGTGTGCATGTGACGGTGTGTGCCGTGTTGTGTGCCATGTTGTGTGTGTCGGTGTCATGTGTTGTGTGACATTTTTGTATCTCGTGTTGTGTGCCGTTTTGTGTGTCTTGTGTCGTGTTGTCTGTGTGTGTGTCATGTGTGTGGGTGTGTGATATTTTGTGAGCGATGTTTTGTGCATCGTGTTGTGTGTGTGTGTCACGTGTGCTGTTTTGTGTGTCATGTGAGGTGTTGTGTGTTGTATTGTGTGTGGGTGTGGGTGTCGGTGTCATGTGTGATTTCTGTGTCATGTCTGCCGTTTTGTGCCTCGTCTCGTGTGTGTGTGTGTCAGTGTCGTGTGTTGTGTGTGATTTTTGTGTGTTGTGTTGTGTGCTGTTTTGTGTGTCATTTTATTTGTGTGTCATGTTGTTTGAGTGTGTCGGTGTCCTGTGCTGTGTGTGTGTGAGAGATGTGTTTCTGTATGTGTGACGTGTTCTCTCTGTGTGTGTCGGTGTTGTGTTGTGTGTGTGTGTGTGTGTGAGTGTCGTCTGTCGTGTTGTGTGTGTGTGATGTTTTGTGTGTGATGTGTGTGTTGTCTTGGGTGGCCACACAGGGTAATGCACAAAGCATTCCCCTCATGGAGGAAGAGTGACACAACGTGGCCACTCAGGAGTAACACACAAACAATCCCCCCCCGCCGCCCCCCGAACAACAGTGATGTGTGTGGCCAATCCAGATAATGCACAAACCATTTCCATCGTGGAGGAACAGTGACACCGGGTGGCTAATCCAGGTATTGCACAAAGCATTTCCCTCATGGAGCAACAGTGACACTCGGTGGCCACTCACGGTAATGAACAAATAATTTCCTTAACGGAGCAACAGTGACACCAGGTGGCCAGTCAGTGTAATGCACAAATCATTTCCCTCCTGGACCAACAGTGACACCGGGTGGCCACTTGGAGTAATGCAGAAAGCATTTCCTCACGGAGCAATGGGGACACTGCGTGGCCAATTCAGGTATTGCACAAATCATTTCCCTCCTGGCCCAACAGTGACAGTGGGTGGCTAAACCAGGTATTGCACAAAGCATTTCCCTCATGGAGCAACAGTGTCACCGGGCGGCCCCTTGGAGTAACACACAAATCATTTCCTCCCGGAGCACCCGTTGCACAAACTGAGTTTAATAATAATAATAAACAACAAATAGTTTCACTAGAAAAGGCAGATTTTCAGTGATTATAAGGGATAGCAAACAGAAGAAGGCAGATTGCGAAGCAAATACAAATACACACACATACTAAGGCTAAAATCTTAAAGAGACTGGATTCAAGAAGTCATTTCCCATCCTAAATGTCTTTTGGCACCTTGAAGAGTTTCTGTAGCTTAGACTTCCCGTTGTTTCTCTTTACAGACTAGACTCCTGTCTTAGTCTGGACACCCCCTTCTCATTCCCTTTGTCTCTTCAGGTACTTTCAGCAGCCTTTCTACTGCCCTGCATGATTTTCCTCCGCTCCGACGTCTCCATGGCTCCCAAGACCTCACCTGTGGGAATGCACACCTACCCGGGTCCTACAAAGGGAGACGGCACCAGGAGAGCAGAGGGGAGAGAGCGAGTTGGCGAACACACGAGAAGACGGCGAGTGCGGACGAGGAACTGGCAGCGCCGACCTGGCAGCCGGGTCTGCAGCGGGCAGAGAGCGGAGGCCTGGTTCCGCCTCCTTGGAAAGAGGCCCAAGCGGCTCAGGCCCCTCCTGCCGCGTTCCCCTCCGGCGAGAGCTCCGGCACCATTCCTCGCCAGAGCCGCTGCGAGAGCCGAGCCGGAGCCCTCGCTCCACAGCGCTCGACGGGGGCTGGGAATCTCGCCCTCGGCCCTGCCGCCCTCTTCCCTCCCGCCCACACCGGCCCCACGCGCCGCCCAGAGACCGAGTTCCCCCGACCGTCCCCGCTCCGCTCTCGC
Source organism: Lepidochelys kempii (assembly GCF_965140285.1). Taxonomy (NCBI): domain Eukaryota; kingdom Metazoa; phylum Chordata; order Testudines; family Cheloniidae; genus Lepidochelys; species Lepidochelys kempii. The sequence continues at coordinate 2,609,962 of NW_027621931.1, read as the reverse complement.
CCCCGCGGGGGGTCGTCTCCGGGGTGTGATTTCGGTGTCGTGTCCTCTGCCATCTTGTGTGTCGTGTGACGTGTCAGTGTGGTGTCGTGGGCGTGTGAGACGTCATGTGTGTCAGTGTGTTTGCCGTCTCGCTGTGTGTGAGTCGTCGTGAGTCGGCGGGTGGGTGTGGATGGGTGTGTGTGTGGGCGTGGGTGTGAGTTGTGTGTGGTGTGTGTCTTTCGGCATGGGCGTATGTTGTGTTGTGTTGTGTTTTGTGTGTGGGGGGGCGTGTCGTGTGGTGTGTTGTGTGTTGTGTGTTGTGCATGTGTCGTGTGTGTGGGCGTGTGTTCTGCGTGCGTTGTGTGGGCGTGTGTGGGTGTGTGTTGTGTGGGCATGTCATGTGTGGGCCTATGTGAGAGAAGTTGTGTGTGTGTGAGACGTCGTGTGTGTGTGTGTGTGAGACGTCGTGTGTCTTGCGTGTGTGTGTCGGCGTGTGTGAGAGACGTGTCTCTGTGTGTGAGACGTTGTGTGTCGTGTGTGTGTGAGACGTGGTTGTGTGTGTGTTGTCTTGAGTGTTTTGTTCAGTGTGTGATGTGTTGTGTGTGATTTGTGTGTGTGTGACGGGTTGTGTGTCGTGTTGTGCGCGCGTGCGACGTCTCCCATGATCACGCAGTTTCCATGAGTATTTACTTCATTAAAAACATTAAAGAGGGCTCGATCCATATCCACATGAGATCCCGGCGGTCTCTAGCAGACTCCAAGCACTATCCCAGGGGAGGCTCGAGTCGTTTGCTTCCCCAATGTCATTTTTGCCCAGACGGACTCTGTCTTCTCCATTCCATCGCTGATTTCTTTACATTCGACCTCCTCATTGATAGACAATGCTACTCCACCACCTTGACCTTTATTTCGGTCTTTCCTAAACAGCACATACCCTTCAACACCCGTAGTCCAGTCATGACGACTATTCCACCCTGTTTCTGTTATCCCGAGAATATCTGGTTTCACTTCCTGCACCAGTACCTCTAATTCCTCCATTTTGTTACCTAGGCTCCTCGCATTGGTGTACAAACATCTTCATTTTTGCTGTTTGGCCTCGCTCACGTTCTTTACCCAATGAGGCACGGTCATTCCACAGCCAGCAGAACCTATCAGACTGGTGTCCACACTGCCCTTCCTCCTTATAGCCATTCTCCTACCCACGGCTGTATCCTTTCTTACTTTCTTTTCTTCCCTCTCAAGGCTAAAATCCGGCGTGGAGATTACCTGGACATCCCCCAACCAACCATCTCCCCCAGATTCCTAGATTAAAGCTCCCTTAATCAGTTGTGCCAGCCTCCATCCTAGAAGTCTGTTTCCTTCCCTACTCAGATGAAGTCCATCCCGAGAGAACTGTCCTCTGTCCAGGAATGCCTCCCAGTGGCCATTCATCCCAAAGCCCTCCTTCTAGCACCACTGCCTGAGCCATCTGTTGATAGTCATAATCTTGTCACGCCTTTGTTGACCTTCTCCAGGAACAGGCAAAATCCCACCACAGATCACCTGAGCCTCGATTTCCTTTAGCGTCTTCCCCAGCCAAGCACAGTCTCCCTTAATCCTTTCCAGCGAGAATCTAGCTGTATCATTTGTTCCCACATGAAGGATAATTAGGGGATTCTTTCCCGTTCCCTTTAGGATCCTTTTCAACCTCAGGTCTACATCCCGTATCTTAGCACCTGGAAGACAGCACACCCTTCTATTCTCTGGATCAGCTCTGGTTACAGGCCTGTCTAGTCTTCTCAGTAAAGAGTCCCCGATCACGTAGACCTGCCTTTCCCTGCTGACGGTGCTATTCTCCAGTCTACCCCTGTTCCCTCTGGCTGCAAGTTCTTTCCATTCCTATTCTCCCTTTTAATCCTCTTCAACCCATCCTGTATCCTCCTGGGGCTCATATTTGGTGTAGTCTCCATTGACTCTTCCCCTTTTCCTATAGGACTAGCCGCTCTTCTCTTCCTCCTTGCCCCTCCACCTTCAGTGACCACCTGTTGAGCCCCTTCTTCATTTTCCAACTCTCAAAAACTATTCCTGAACTCTATTTCTCCTTCACTAGCCCGTCTTTTCCTCTGCCTGGTTTTTTTTTAGTCACATGCTTTCACTGACCACTTTCCTCACCCAGCAGTCTCCCCTCAGAATTCCCCAGTCCTGCTTCCATCTGCAAGTCTGAGCTTTTCCCTTCAGATACCTCATGTCTTTGCTCCATCATCTGCTCAAACCCCTTTCTAAACTCAACCAGACTTTCCACCTGCATCTCCAAACCTCCGATCTTCTCCTCCATCAGCTCGAGCAGATGGCATTTCATGCAGACAAAACTCTTACCAGGTCCCCCCTCCAGGATCATGGACATGCGGCAGCTTCCACAGCCAGTCATCTCCATTGTGTCTTCCACGACATGAGTCACTCCCACCGCTGCCTCTGTGTCTGTCATCGCCTTCCCACCTAAATCCTGTTCACCTGGGAAACACCCAAATCCCACCCCCCACAGGAACAACAAACCCCAAACAAGCACCACAAGACAAACTCCCCCTCAGACTCCCCTGTTTACAGCCCTGTTTGCTGGCTCCTGTTCCACGGCCTGACTGGCTGGCTCCCTTCATAGGACCCCGAGTCAGAGAAGCCCTGGCCCCGAATCAGGGCTCAGTTTCTCCCCCAGCACAAAGCCCCCACAAGCCTCGACACGTACACATAATCCCAATACACAACCAAATGCCAACACCTTCTCCCCCACACCATTCACAGCTGTTGGTGGGTCTTGGGGAAACCCTGGTGCACCAGCGGGGGCGGGTGTCTGACGGGGTGGGTGGGGTGGAGGGGGGCGGGGAGGGGGCCCAGCTGGGAGGTGGAGGGGTCTGTGTGGTGGGAGCTGTGGGAGGGTAGGGGATGGATTGGTGCTGTGGGAGGAGGAGAGGGGGGTTGTGGACAGGTGGCAATTGGGTTGTAGGGATGGGGACTGGGTCTGGGAGGGATGTGGGGGAGGGAGAGGCTATAGGGGACCTGGATTGGGGACTTGGGTCAATGGCATGGCTGCGGCTGTTGGGTTGGGTTGGGAGGGGCAGCACCATGGCAGCTCCCAGGGGGACACAGCATGGCTATGGGGGGCTGTAGGGAGGGGAGGGGTCTGTGGGGTGGGGTGTCTCAGCTGGGTGGGGTGGCTGTGACATGTGGGGAGCGGGGGGGGGCAGAAGAGGGGCCGGGGGCTCTGAGCCGTTCTGGAGAGCCCCCGGCCGCGTCCCTGCCGTTCCCCCCCCGCAGCCTCCGCTCCCAGCGCCGCTGGCCCATGCTCCAGGCAGCGGGGCAACGAGCCTGGCCGACCCCGGGGCTCTCTGCAGTGCGGCCCGGCGGCTGGTCCTGGGGCTCCAGGCTGCGCGGTCAGGGGGCAGGGAGCAAGGGAGGGGTGGGGTAGAGGGCAGGGGAGTTCGGGGGGGGTCAGGGGCTGGGGGGTGGATGGGGTCGGGGTGGTGAGAGGGCGGGGAACAGGGGGTTGAATGGCAGCAGGAGGTCCCGGGGCGGTCAGGGAGAAGGGCTGGTTGGATGGGGCAGAAGGTCCGGGTGGCAGACAGGAAGGAGGGGGGGTTGGATGGAGTGGTGGGGGGCTGTTAGGGGAGGGGGATCTGGAGCCCCTCAGAGAACAGAAGGGTTGGATGGGGCCGGAGGCCCGGGGCGGCCATCCAGGGGCGAGAAGCGGGGGTCAGATGGGGGCGGGGGCCGGGCCATGTCTTGCTCTTTGAGGAGGCCCAGCCTCCCCTAACTGTCCCTCTGTACAATTTCTGAAACCCGATCCGGCATCTGGCCAAAGTTTGCCTGCCCCTGGCTTAGGGCCTGATTCATGCAAAGACCCATTGGGAGTGTGTGAACATTGCCCCATTTCTGAAACTGGAAACAACCCCCTGCACAGGGCTGGGAAAACAGAGCAGAGCACTGGAGCCTGAACCCCCTCGTGAGAGACTGCGATGAAATCCTCTCAGGCCTGGGCATCCTGACAGCAGGAGTATCTGGTTGTGTCGACTCTCTCCTCCGGCCTTGTGCGACCAGCACCCCTAGCCAATGCCTGAGATGACGGGGCGTCCAGCATTTCCAGGTTTATGGATCTTGGGTAGCAGATAGAAGACCCCTGGTTGGGGTTCCAGGGGCGGGTCTGTGCAGATTTGTTCTTGTGCTTTTTCAGGGAGTTTCTTGAGCAGATGGTGCAGTTTCTCTTGGTCACCCTGAGTGGGATCAGAGGGGAATGGGCTGGAGAATGTGGAGTTGGAGAGCTGCCGAGGTGTTGTGTTCTGCACGGCTGAGGTTATGGACCAAGTGATGCTGCTTTTCGACCACTTCAGCCCGTGCTTGTCGGCTGAAGCACTCGAGTTGAGGTCCAGTCTGCTGTTTCGACCTTCAGGCAGAATCCTTCTTTTTGTCGTGTTGGTCGGAAGGTCTCTGTGGATTAGTGTGTTGTTCAGAGGTGTGTTGGAAATATTCCTTCTGTCGGAGATGTGGAAAGTCGGATTCCAGTTCACCGCAGAACTGTATCATGTTGTTGGGGGTGGAGGGGCATAAGGAGAGGGCACACAAGACACCCACTTCCTGGACACTACAGTGTTAATAAGCAATGGTCACATAAACACCACCCTATCCTGGACCGCTATACTTCCCATTATGCCTCTAGCTTTCATCCAGACCACATCACACTATCCATTGTCTACAGCCAAGCTCTAAGATACAACCGCATTTGCTCCAATCCCTCAGACAGTGACAAACATCTCCAGGATCTCTATCAAGCATTCTTCATACTACAATCCCCACCTGCTGAAAGGAAGAATACCCAGAAGTCACCTACTCCAGGACAGGCCCAACAAAGAAAGGAACCGAACGCCACCAGCCGTCACCTTCAGCCCCCAACTAAAAGATCTCCAGGGCAGGATCAAGGATCTACAATCTATTCTGAAGGACGATCCCTCAATCTCACAGATCTTGGGAGACAGGCTGGTCCTCGCTGACAGACAGCCCCCCAACCTGAAGCAAATACTCACCAGCAACCACACAACAAAAACACTAACCCAGGAACCTATCCTTGCAACAAACCCATTGCCAACCCTGTCCACATATCTAGTCTAGGGACCCATCCTCGGACCTAATCACATCAGCCACACCATCAAATGTGCCCAGATACATTTGTTAGTCTCTAAGGTGCCAGAACTACTCCTCGTTTTGTTTTTGTTTTTTGCTGCTACAGACTAACACGGCTCCCCCTCTGAACTAAATGATTGCATCTCTCCCCAAAATTGACCTAGAAGCACAAAGAACACCCTGGAGGCCAGGCCTCTAAACGTTAGGAAACATCAGAGTTAAGGTGACGTGTACATACTTCGCGCAGTGCTGTTGTGCATGTGTGTTATGATACAGACTCACAAGTGTGGCCGTGGGGTCAATTCCCTGCCCCCCACAGCATCAATTTCCTCCAGACTCCCAAGGGAAGTGGTGCTTCCTCCATCCCTTGATGAGATGCCTTTCTGGAGTCTGCTTTCGTCCAAAACTCGCTACTGCGCCATGCAGGAGGCCTGTGATGTGTAGGGGGCCAGATGAGATGATCTAAGAGTCTCTTCTGGCCTTCACATCTCCAAATCTCTGCAAAATCGAGTGTGGCACATTGAGCATCCTCTGATGGTTCCACGGGTGGCCTGCGTGAACCCTTGCACGACCACTGAGTGTGTGGGGGTGACCCAGGGGGAGCAGGTCAAACACTCACAGGAGCCGGCTCGGGGCAGGACTTGAGCCCTGCAGGGCAGGGGTGGGGGTGGCCGTGACATCACAAGGGCCTTTTGCAGCACTCAGCTGATTGGTGAAAGGAGGTTGGGAGGCGGTGACCTCACAGAGAGTCCACGACAACGGCCAGGGAGGACAGGCTGCAGGGCAGAGGGATCTCAGAGACCCCCGGGGCTTTGCTGCAGGGAGTCTCCTTCTGGAGGTGTCTCCTTGAGGACTGAGAGAGAATTCAGGGTCTCGTATGTGAGCGCGAGGTGGAGCCTCTCTGGAGTTTTCTCCTTTCCCACTGCTCACTGAGCGAGAAGACAGACGTCCCTGTGGAGAACGGAAGAGCCCCAGAGAGGTTTGGTACCGAGGCAGCCTGATCCACCCGGTACTGGCCAAATTCTGGGCACGGAAAACAGTAGATTAAGGTGGGACAATTTTCCTCGAGCTAGGCCTTTCTGCCTTCGAGTCTTTGGGGTTTGACTTTTTTGGTTTCCCTTTTCCTGCTTCCCTCCCTCCACTGGCGAGGAGGGGGCTGCTTTGTAGCCCTCATGGTGGGAGGCCTCCCAAAGAGATGGGACAGGAAGCGTGCTCTGAGAGTGATCCTCACCGGTGACCTGAGCCATCCCTGGGCCATCTGGGGAACCCTCAGGCCACCGCCAGAGTCTCCACGCTGATTGGCTGAGCAGGGGGTCTCGTGGCAGGGAGGAGACTCAGGACTTTGTTGTTCTCCTTTAAGGCCCAGAAAATAAGCCAGAACCAATCATCTGCTTGGTGAATTGTTCTCCTTCTCGCTGCTGATTGTCTCTGAGCCGTTCCTGGTTCTCGCTGGTGTTCTCCTGCTTCTAAAACACTTGCTGAAGAATCAGTGTGAATGGTTGTTGGTCTGTAGCTCATTGCAGGTCCCTTTATTTTGATCATTCAGTGTGTGAAACTCCAGACTGATGGTTCGTTTGAAAGTCAGGACACCCGGGTCCTATTCCCAACTCTATCCTGACAGATTATGTGTTGGAAGACAAGGCCCTTCGCCTTTCTCAGCCTTTGTTTCTCCCTCTGTCAGTTGGGGAGAACAATCTTCTCACACCTGCCTCCCGGAGGCTGGGGAGCTGTGGGGACCTGTTTGAGAGTGTCACTCAGAGCAGTGTATCTTCCTTTTTGGACGTGACAACCTTTTTGGTCAAGATCCTTGATTATTCGGGGACCTATCCCGGAAGACCCAAAGTATATGGGACATAAGACTTGTCTGGAAGGGCGCATAGGGCTAAATTGTTTTTAGCCATAGCAGGTGCCTTGTCGCAAGAATGACGTCCATCCCCCTTCCAAACAAGCCCCAAATGAGCTGTTACCAGAATTGGCCTTTACCTTGGGGTACGCCCATTTGTTAGGATTCCTCTTCTGGTGGGGGGAGATTCTGCAATTCTGTCAATGTGCTGCTTCTGTCACTTGTGTTTTCCTATGGATCGCTACTCCTTCCTTCTGCAAGTTCCCTCCCAATGGAGCTACCCTGCAGGACCTCGGTTCCCCAGGGCTGGGGTCTTCCAGCCCCCAAATGTGATGAACATGAACAGACACACAGGCACACACACATGAAGTTAGCATGTCAGAGAGGACTGGGTCATCAGCACTCGCAAGCTGACCCCTGATGTGTCCCGGGACTCAGTGGGCTGGATCGAACAGCAATTTAAAGCTGGTCCCCTCATATGTCCTTGGACTCAGCGGGCTGGGCTGAGCAACACCTTAATCTGCCACCCTCCTCTGCCCCCAGGTTCAGCACCTCTCTCTCCCCACCTTCACCCCACAACCATTCTGCTCGTAACCCACTTGCTGAGCAAACCCCCGAGGATTTTTGGGGCTGCAGGGATCTTTAGCTTCGGTACAAGGAGCGTTGCTGCAGAGTGAATGGAGAAGCCAAAAACACCCATGGAGGTGGGGTGGGGGGCTAGCAAACTATAACTGATCACAGGAGGCAGGGTCAGGAGGCTATTCCTAGAGAGAGACAGAGGCACAGAAAGAGACAGATGGATCTCAGCACTCCTTGAAGCTGGATTCGATCAGGGATCCCAGGTGGCCTTGGTCGCTGAGGGACCGGAGCGCTGGAGCCAGGCAGAGCCCCCAGCACAATCAGTCAGGAAAGGAGAATGAGGAGGACTTGTGGCACCTTAGAGATGAACCAATTTTCGCCTTCCTCTGTAGCATGGGGCATGGGTCACTTGCTGGAGGATTCTCTGCTCCTTGAGGTCTTCAAACTACAATTTGAGGACTTCAATAGCACAGATATAGGTGTGAGGTCTTTTTTAGGAGTGGTGGGTGAAGTTCTGTGGCCTGCATTGTGCAGGAGGTCAGACTAGATGATCATAATGGTCCCTTCTGACCTAAATATCTATGAATCTATGAATCAATTTATCTGAGCATAAGCTTTCATGGGCTAAAGCCCACTTCATCAGATGCTTGCAGGGGAAATACAGCAGGAAGATATAGATATAGCGATACAGAGAAGACGAGAAAATGGGGGTTGCCATAGCAACTCTTAACGAGACCAATCGATGAAGGTGGGCTGTTAGCAGCAGGAGAAACAGAATTTTGTTGTGATAATCAGGCTAATCTGGGGGGACTAAAACTGCAGGGCAGAGAGAGCAGTGAGTGTTGGGGGGTCCCGATCCAGTCCCCCAGCTTCTAGCCGCCCACCCCCTTAAGGCTGCCATTGCTGGGAGCCCCCTCCATCTGCAACTTCAACTTGTAAAGATTGGAGATAAAACCTGTACAGCTGTGTGCCTTGGGGAAAAACTTACACACAGGTACATGAAATCCATGCAAAAGGAACCACAGTGGGTAAAACCAGGGAACAAAAGCCTGAGCAGCCAAACCCAGCCAGCTGTTGCTCCCACGAAGAGGGAACTGTTCCAAGATCTCGTCCTTCACATTTCTCATCGGAACTACCAGGGGCCGACTGAAAAGTGTGAAAATATTTTTTCAGAGAAAAAACATCCACAACTTGATTCCATTTTATTGACGGCATCATTGTTCGTACTGGCCTGGCTTGCCTTCTCTGGCAGAAGAGAGGCAGACAGACGCGGATGAGGACCACCAGCTGTGCCCCCACAAGACTGGGCTCTGGGCCAATCCTCCAGATATCTGAGACCCACATCCTTCCCCAGATCAACCGCCTGCAAAGTGGACCAGACCCACATCCCTCCCCAGAATGACCATCCGTGACCTGGACAGCGCCCCCAGCTCAGCCAGGAAGGAGAACTCTTGAAACTTTCTTTGGCTTTTCATCTCCCTGTTCTTCCCCTCATTGTTGGGGGCTGAAAATACCTGGCCGTGGGAAGCGAAGAGGCAGGCCCTGGATTCTACCTCTCGGGAGCCCACAGCTCACCCCCAGAGGGTCGCCGACGGTCTGGTGAGACGCTAGAAGGGCCATTTGCAAGTGCTTCAATTTTCCAGCTCGATTTGGCTGTTGGTTTCTGGCCCAAAATGCGGAGGCCTGACAGCGTCAGCACTGGGCAAATGTGGCTCGTTGCTGGAAGAGTCTGATTCTCCCGTCGTCTTCTCCCTCCCGAGGGATCCTCCGCGTCTCTCAGCAGCTCCTGGGGTCCCCAGCCGCTGTCCCCCCAGCCCGGTGGCAGACTGACGGCAGGGCAAGAAAGCGGACGCCGAACCCTCTTTGCTGTTGGCCTCCGGGACATCGCAATCAGCTTGTGCAGAAACACACACAGACCCCACCCGGAGCACATCGCACGTCACACACACAACACGTCCTGCGTCACACATCACACACACAAAACATTGCACGTCACACACATGCAACACGCCTCACGTTGCACGTTGCATGTTGTACGTCGCACACGCAAACAGAAGACATCGCACCTCACACTTCACATGTGCGTGTCTTCTTGTTTGCCGTGTTGAGTGTGTGTGTGATGTTGTGTTTCTGGTGTCATGTGACATGGTGTGTGTGTGTGTGTGTGTGTGTGTGAGATGTGTGTTGGGTGTGTCGTGTTGTGTGTCATGTTGTGTGTTTGTGTGTGTGACGTGTGGTGTGTTTGTGGTGTCATGTGACATGGGGTGTGTGTGTATGTATAAGATGTGTTTTGCATAGTCTTGGGTGTGTCGTGTTGTGTGTCATGTTGTATGTGTTTGTGCCTATCTGTGTGATGTGTCATGTGTCGTGTTGTGTGTTTGTGTGTGTGTGACGTGTGGTGTGTTTGTGGTGTCATGTGGCGTGTGGGGATGTGTGTGTGACATGCTGTATGTCATGTTGTGTGTGTTTGTGTTTGTGTGACGTGTTGTGTGTTGTGTTGTGTATGTGTGAGGTGTTGTGTTTCATGTTGTGCATGTGTGAGACCTGTTTGTGTGTGTGATGTTTTGTGTTTGTGACACATTGTGTGTTTGTGCGATGTGCGACGTGTTGTGTGTGCGATGTGCGACGTGCAATATGTTGTGTGTGCGACATGCAACGTTTTTGTGTGTGACGTGCGAAACGTGACGTGTTGTGTGTTCGAAGTGTGGCATGCAATGTGCGACGTGTGCCGTGATGAGTGTGCGTGTGACGTGTTGTGTGTCTGACATTCGACGTGTTGTGTGTGTGACGTGCGATGCGCGATGCGTTGTGTGTGCAGGTGTGATGTGCAACATGTGTCGTGCGATGTGCAAAGTGTTTGTGCAAGTGCGGGGTGAAATGTGTTGTGTGTGTCCGTACGATGTGCAATGTGCGATCTGTTGTATGTGTGACTTGTTGTGTGTTACATGTTGTGCTGTGTGTGTCATATTGTGCGTGTCTGTGTGAGATGGGTTCTGTGTCTTCTTGTGTGTGTGTGAGAGAGGTGTTTGTGTGTGTCATGTTGTGTGTCACGTGTGTTTGTGTGTGACGTCTTTCTGTGTGTGTGTCGTGCGACTTGCATGCATGCGATGTGTTGTGTGTATCCGTGCAACGTACAACAGGTTGTGAGGGACATGCAATTTGTTTCTGTGTGTCGTGTTGTGTGTGTGTCATGTTGTGTTATGTGTGTGTGTGAGATGGGTTGTGTGTCATGTTGTGTGTGTGAAATGTTTTCGTGTGTGTTTGTGTCATGTTGTGTGTGTCATGTTATGTGTGTTTGTGTGATGGGTTGTGTGTTGTGTGTGAGTTGTGTGTTATCTAGAGTGTTGTATGGATTGTGTGTGCTTGTGTGTTTGTGATGACATGTGACGTGGTATGTGGGTGTGGGTGTGTGAGACATGTTTTGTGTAGTGTTGTGTGTGTGTGACACACTGTGTGTGTGTCTTTGTGGTGTGGTGTGTGGCCATTTTCTGTATTGTGTTCAGTGTGTGTATGGTGTTGTGTGTGTGGTGTCATGTTTTGTGTGAAGTGTGTGTCGTCTTGTGTGTGTTTGTGTGTGTGAGACGAGTTGTGTGACGTGTTGTGTGTATGTGACGTGTTGTGTGTCACATTCTGTGTGTGTTGTGTGTTGTCTAGAGTGTTGTGTTGTGTGTGTGTGTCTGTGTGAATGTCTGTGATGTGTTGTCTGTCAGGGTGTGTGCCTGTGTTATGTTGTGTGCCGTTTTGTGTGTTGTGCTGTGTATGTGACGTGTTGTGTGTTGTGTTGTGTGTGTTTGTGTATGTGTGACATGTGTGTAGTTTTTTCTGTCTGTGTGATGTGGTGTGTGCCGTGTTTTGTGTTTGTGAGTGTAAGGTGCTGTGCGAGCGACACGCAACGTGTTGTGTGTGTCCATGCTATGTGCGATGTGCATCGTACAACAGGCGACGCGTTGTGTGTGTGTGTGCGACGTGCAATGTTTTGTGTGTGTGCGTGCCACAGGCAGCATGCTGTGCGTGTGACGTGCGACGTGTGTGTGAGACGTGCTACACGTGACGTGTTGTGTGTGCGGCGTACAATGTGTTGTGTCTGTGTGTGCGACACACACCACATCACACACAACACGTCTCATGACACCACAACCACACAACACACACTCAACATGACACACAAAACGGCACACAACTCAACACACACACAACACGACACACACACACAACACACAACACTACACACTGAGCACAAGACTCTGCACGACACACAGCACACACACAAGACATCGCACACACACAAGACATCACACACACACACAGACGTGTCTCACACACACACGTGGGCAAACGTGGCTGGTTGCTGTCAGGGTCTGCGTCTCCCTGCGGGTCCAGGGGCCTGGCTGCAGCTCCCGCCCCAGCCCTCCCCCCGGGGGCGTTGGCTGCTGCCCCTTCCCGTGTCCCGGCCCCTCCGGCCTCGGTGTGTGGCTGGTGGCTGCTCTGTGGAAACGCCTGTGGGATGCGGCTTCCTTCGAGTTCCCAAAGGGTTGGTTGGACTCGGGCACGAGTCTCCTTTCCCGTGCGAGAGATCCCGGCGTCACCTTTCCACCACGTCCTTGCCAAGGCTCCCTGCGCAGCTGAGCCGGGAGGGTTTTCTCACCTGTGTTTTTCTCCACCATCCTGCCTGCAGAGGGAGAGCTGCATTCGGGTCTCACTGTGGTGTGTTGGTCAAGGGGTCGGATTCTCACTCGGGGCGGGAGAGAGTGCGGAGAAGACCTTGGAAAGGTGAAGTCGGGGGCAGGACTTTTCAGGTGCCTGTTTTTGTGGGGGTTTGTTGAATGTTGTTTTTTGCTGAAATGGAGAGAAAGGTTGTTGGTTTTTCGGCCTGAAGACTTGTTCTGTCCAGCAGCCCAAACTGCCAGCCTTGTTTCACCTCTTTAATGTTAGACAGTGTTGCCGGCACCCAGTGCCGAGAGGCAAAACAACAGCAAGGGGGAGGGGTTCATTACCCGGTGTGCGTCACCCAATAATCACAACGGGATGGAGAAGCAGAAAAGTTTATTTGAAGCTTCAAAAAGGTCCAGGGAGAATAGAATCTCAAATCCTGCACCCAGAGCAGGAAGTTACACAGGCTTTTATACATCCTTTCTTCAGCATACTTATCCAATAGCAAGCTGCCCTAAGTATCCATCTAGCCAGCCAATCCAGTTCCCAGCTAGTTCCCTTGTTCTCTGTATCATTTGTTAACCTATACATAAAGCTGCTTTATTCAGCATTGTTCTTCCATATCTGCCCTGTTCGGCCTTGTTTAGTTTCAGGCAGTCTGACTCTGCAACATATTGTTGCAGATCCTCAGCATAACTGCTGCGAGTGCCTCCAGGCGGGGGGGCCAAGGACACTTCGGCCTAGTATGCAGAGCTGCTGCGAGTGCCTCCAGGCAGAGGGGTGGGGGCAAGGACACCTAGGCCTAGTGCTAGGGGGCTTCATCGTTCATCGACACTCTTGGTCTTCTATCCCTCGACTTACCTACTGGCCATGCCCCAGTGTCCCCAACAACTCCCCTGCTCAAAGCAGGACCAATCCTCAACTAAATCATCCCAGCCAGGGCTTTGTCAAGCCAGACCTTAAAAACTTCTAAGGAAGGAGATTCCACCACCTCCTAGGTAACGCATTCCAGTGTTTCACCACCCTCCTAGTGAAAAAGTTTTTCCTAATATCCAACCTAAACCTCCCCCACTGTAATATGAGACCATTACTCCTTGTTCTGTCATCAGCTACCACTGAGAACAGTCTAGATCCATCCTCTTTGGAACCACCTTTCAGGTAGTTGAAAGCAGCGATCAAATCCCCCCTCATTCTTCTCTTCTGCAGACGAAACAATCCCAGTTCCCTCAGCCTCTTCTCATAAGTCATGTGTTCCAGTCCCCTCATCATTTTTGTTGCCCTCCACTGGACTCTTTCCAATTTTTCCACCTCCTTCTTGTAGTGTGGGCCCAAAACTGGACACAGCACTCCAGATCTCCAGAATAGATATGTGGACAGAGTTGGCAATGGGTTTGTTGGAAGGATCGGTTCCTGGGTTAGTGTTTTTGTTGTGTGGTTGCTGGTGAGTATTTGCTTCAGGTTGGGGGGCTATCTGTAAGTGAGGGCTGGCCTGTCTCCCAAGATCTGTGAGAGTGAGGGGTCATCCTTCAGAATAGGTTGCAGATCCTTGATGCTGTGCTGGAGAGGTTTCAGTTGGGGGCTGAAGGTGACGGCTGGTGGCGTTCTGTTCCTTTCTTTGTTGGGCCTGTCCTGGAGTAGGTGACTTCTGGGTATTCTTCCCTTCAGCAGGTAGTTTTAAGATCGCTTGATAGAGATCCTGTAGGTGTTTGTCTCTGTCCGAGGGGTTGGAGCAAATGTGGTTGTACCGTAGAGCTCGGCTGCAGACAATGGATCGTGTGGTGTGGTCTGGATGAAAGCTGGAGGCTCACCACACGATCCATCGTCTACAGCCGAGCTCTGCGATACAACCACATTTGCTCCAAACCCTCGGACAGAGACAAACACCTCCAGGATCTCTATCAAGCATTCTTACAACTACACTACCCACCTGCTGAAGTGAAGAAACAGATTGACAGAGCCAGAAGAGTACCCAGAAGTCATCTACTACAGGACAGGCCCAACAAAGAAAATAACAGAACACCACTAGCCGTCACCTTCAGCCCCCAACTAAAACCTCTCCAACACATCATCAAGGATCTACAACCTATCCTGAACGACGGCCCATCACTCTCACAGATCTTGCGAGACAAGCCAGCCCTTGCTTACAGACAGCCCCCCAACCTGAAGCAAATACTCACCAGCAACCACACACCACACAACAGAACCACTAACCCAGGAACCTATCCTTGCAACAAAGCCCGTTGCCAACTGTGCCCACATATCTGTTCAGGGGACACCATCATAGAGCCTAATCACATCAGCCACACTATCAGAGGCTCGTTCACCTGCACATCTACCGATGTGATATACGCCGTCATGTGCCAGCAATGCCCCTCTGCCATGTACATTGGTCAAACTGGACAGTCTCCACGTAAAAGAATCAATGGACACAAATCAGACGTCAAGAATTATAACATTCAAAAACCAGTCGGTTTTATAAATACATACTTATACTTTACCACTTAAACCTACAACTCAAATCTAATCTATTACCTATACATTGAGAACACTTCAATCTCTTTGGTCACTCGATTACAGACCTAAAAGTTGCAATTCTTCAACTAAAAAGCTTCAGAAACAGACTCCAACCAGAGACTGCTGAATTGGAATTCATTTGCAAACTGGATACAATTAACTGAGGCTTAAATAGAGGCTGGGAGTGGAAGGGTCATTTCACAAAGTAAAATTATTTCCCCATGTTTATTTCTCCTCACCCCCCACCCCCCACTGTTCCTCAGACTTTCTTGTCAGCTGCTGGAAATGGCCCACCTTGATTATCACTACAAAAGGTTTCCCCCCCCCCCGTTTTCCTGCTGGTAATAGCTCACCTTAAGTGATCACTCTCGTTACCGTGTGTATGGTAACACCCATTGTTTCATGTTCTCTCTGTATATAAATCTCCCTGCTGTATTTTCCACTGAATGCATCCAATGAAGTGAGCTGTAGCTCACGAAAGCTTATGCTCAAAGAAATTTCCTAGTCTCTAAGGTGCCACAAGTCCTCCTTTTCTTTTTGCGAATACAGACTAACACGGCTGTTACTCTGAAACCTGTCCACTGTCACCGTTGCTCTGTGCGGGAAATGGTTTGTGCATTATCTGGATTGGCCACCTGGTGTCACTGTTGCTCCATGATGGAAATGGTTTGTGCAGTACCCTGAGGGGCCACAAGGGGACACTGTTGCTCCGTGAGGGAAATGGTTTGTGCATGACCTGAGTTGGCCACACACATCACTGTTGCTCCGGGGGGGGGAGGGGGGATTGTTTGTGTGTTACTCCTGAGTGGCCACGTTGTGTCACTCTTCCTCCAGGAGGGGAATGCTTTGTGTCTTCCCCTGTGTGGCCACCCAAGACACACACATCACACACAAAACATCACACACACAAAACACGACAGATGACACTCACACACATCACACACAACACGACACCGACACACCCAGAGAGAACACGTCACACATACAGAAACACGTCTCTCTCACACACACAGCACAGGACACCGACACACACAAACAACATGACACACAAATAAAATGACATACAAAACAGCACACAACACGACACACAAAAATCACACACAAATCACGACACCGACACATAAACACACACACACGAGATGAGGCACAAAACGGCAGACAACGTGACACAGAAATCACACATGACACCGACACCCACACACAATACAACACACAACACCTCACATGACACACAAAACAGCACACGTGACACACGCACAACATGATGCACAAAACATCGCACACAAAATATCACACACCCACACACAACACGACACACACACGGACAACACGACACCGATACACAACACACAAAACGGCACACGACAGGAGACACAAAAATCTCACACAGCACATGACACCGACACACACAACATGCCCACAAAACAGCACACAACACGGCACACACCGTCACACGCACACAACACGGCATACAACATGGCACACACACACTCAACATGGACCACAACACGCACACATAAACACGTCTCACAAACACAAAACGACACACAAGTCACACACACAACACGTCACACGACACACGCAACACGACACACACAACACGTCACACGGCAGAAGGTTTCATCGAGGAGGAGGATGTCCCGGGGTCCCCGGGCGATGCTCTGGGACTGCTCCCCAGGAAGCCAGGCAGGACTCTGGGGAAGTCTCCTCTCGGGGAGCAGCCTGTCTGCAGGACACACAGCTCCCCCGGCTCCACCTTCCTGGCTCTGACCTCGGAGCCTTCAGCCTCCTCTGCCCCTCCCTGCGCTTCCCACAGCCAGTCCGCCCAGGCGGGGTCCTGGGGGGGGCAGAGGGTCCTGCCCCCCAACTCCGCAGTCAGACGGGACTCTCAGCCAGCCAGGAAAACAGAGGTTTATTAGACGACAGGGACATGGTCTGACACAGAGCTTGTTGGTGCAGAGAACAGGACCGCTCAGCCGGGTCCATTTTGGGGGGGGGCAGTGAGCCAGACAACCCCGTCTGCCCTTCACTCCATGTCTCCAGCCAGCCCCCAACTGAAACTCCCCCCAGCCCCTCCTCCTCTGGGCTTTGTCCCGGTCCCCGGCCAGGAGGGCACCCGATTCCTTTGTTCTCCAACCCTTTAGCTCTCACCTCGCAGGGGGGAAGGGCCCAGGGCATCAGGTGCCAGGAAAGAGGGTGTCGGCCATTCTCTGTGTCCAGACCCCTGCACACACCTGCCCTCCAGAGCTCTGCAACGATCATACACCCTTACCCCACCCCCTAGATCCTTAAGAACTGCATACGGGAAACTGAGGCACCCCCACATGATTCAGAGGAAACATGAAATCCTGCTTCATCACAGATGACTCCAGGAGGTGAGTTGCTTGCTATCCTACCATGTTTTTCTGTCTCTCTCCTCTAGTATGTTGGCCAACACACACATTCTGTCTCTGTCTCTCTCCTCTCCTGGTGCCAACGATGACCAGACCCCAGGTGCCTGGGCCCCAGTGCCCCGCCTGTGCTCCATCTCTTCCTGTATCTGCCTCGCCCCTTCTCCCAGCCCACACGGCCCACCGCTGCCTGGATGATTTCCCCCTCTCCTCCACTGCACCCCCCTCTGTGGGGTCCCTGCCACTCACCGTCTGCCTCCTCTCCCCCACCCCCTCCCCCGCTTCCCCACGGGTCACTCTGGGGGCCGGTTTTCTTCACCATCTTTGTGCATGATCTGGAGGATGGGATGGATTGCACCCTCAGCAAGTTCGCAGATGACACTAAGCTGGGGGGAGAGGGAGATACGCTGGAGGGTCGGGATAGGGTTCAGAGTGACCCAGACCAATTAGAGGATTGGGCCAAAAGAAATCTGATGAGGTTCAGCAAGGACAAGTGCTGAGCCCTGCACTTAGGAGAGAAGAATCCCATGCACTGCCCCAAGTGTGCCATGTCCCCGCCCCGAACCGACCCTCCCGGAGCATCCTCAATTCCATGAAACAGCTGTTCTGGGGTGGGCAGGAAGTGCTGGGAGGGAGAGTGGGGAGTTGCTCAGTGGGGGTGTGTCTCTCTGGGTGGGGTCTGTGTGTGTTTACGCACAAGCTGATTGTGATGTCACGGAGCCAACAGCAAAGAGTGTTGGGGGTCAGCATTCTTGCCCTGCCGTCAGTCTGCCAACTGGCTTGGTTGACAACGGCTGGTGACCCAAGGAGCTGCTGAGAGACGCGGACCATCCCTCTGTCAACAACTTCTTGAATCAGCTATTTCCACAGGTGTTTGAGGAACAAAAGGATGAGTTTTTACAGAAGGTAATTCCCAGATTCTTTCCCTGCTCATTAGATCGCACACGACAGGTCGGTGCCTCCTTCTCCTGGGGACGGGTGGGGGCGGGTGTGGCAACAGGCAGGTCTCAGCGTTCCCTTTTGATTTGAAAGTGGCCATCTCTCAGGTCTCCTCCTGCTTCAGCCGGTCAGGTTCTTTGGAGGCAGATTTAGATGATTTTATCTTTCAGCAGACTAGTCGGGGGGAATTTCCAGGGATAGAACCAAAAGGGAAGATAACAAAACTCGTGTAGAATTTAGATTGAGATCTCCATCAATAGTCTTTCCCTTGGAGTTGCCCCTAATGCACTCCTTGCCTTCAAGTTGGGAATAGAAACCCTTTGTCTCCTGTCATGACTGCCAAAGAAATGTGTAAATAAGGATATTCTATGATTCTATGATTTACACCCATCAGGGGACACTGTCTTTTTGAGGCGGGTGCAGCTGGCTTGGGATGGTGCTGATGATGGATAGCAAACAGGCTGGAGTCAATGACAGATGGGACCACAGAAGGGGAAGGAGAAGGGCATCTCCATAGAAGGTCCTGGGTGCTCAGATACCCCAGTTCTAGGTACCCTGGCCTGTCCCAGAGAGAAAAGACAAAGAGGGGCCCAGCCCCCCGACAGTCATCCCATGGACAAGAATCTGGTTGGGAGTGGGCTGAAGGTTCCCGCTGGACAAAGGGGAGCTGAAGTCCCCCAGCGTCCTGGAATTTAAGCAATGCAAGCTTCAAACCCTGCATGGGTGGGGCCTGAGGGGCACCCGCAGAAGGTTGGGCTGGACAGGGGCAGCAGGTTTCTACAATTTTTGGTGGTTTCCAGAATGGGACCAAGTCCTGCCTCCCCGTCCACCTCCCCCAACATCTGCCTAAGGCTCTGGGAGTTTGGGTATGGGAGGGAGAGGGAAAGGGGTTGGGCTCTGGGAGGGAGTTTTGGTGTGGGCTGTGGGTTGCGGCAGGGTGTTGGGGTGCAGGAGGGAATGAAGGGTGCGGGGTCTGGGCTGGGGCAGGGGGTTGGAGTGCAGGAGCAGGTGTGGGGGCAGGCTCTGGGAGGGAATTGGATGTGTGGTGTGGGCTCTGGGCTGGGGCAGGGGGTTAGGGTGTGGGAGGGGGTGAGGGGTACAGGCTCTGGGAGGCAGTTTGGGTGCAGGTGTGGGGTCTTGGCTGGGGCAGGGCATTGGGTGCAGGAATGGGTGGGGTGGCCAGCTTCTGGGAGGGAGTTCAGGTGTGGGCTCTGGGTTGGGGGAGGGGGTTGGGGTGCAGGAGAGAGTGCAGGTCGGGCTCTGGGAGGGAGTTGGGTGCAGGGGGTGGGCTCTGGACTGGGGAAGAGGGTTGGGGTGTGAGAGCAGGTGTGGGGGGAGGCCTGTGGGAGGAACTTTGGGTGCGGGATCTGGGTTGGGGTTGGGGGTTGGGGTGCAGGAGGGGGTGCGGGCGCAGGCTCTGGGAGGGAGTTTGGGTGTGGGGTGTGGGCTCTGGGCTAGGGCATGGGGGTAGGGTGGAGGAGGGAGTGCAGGGGGTGGACTCTGGGAGGGAGTTTGTGTGCAGGGGGTTGGGGTCTGGGCTGGGGCTTGGGGTGCGGGAGAGAATGAGGGTGCAGCTCTTACCTCAGGGATCTCCCAAAAGCGACCCACACCCCCCTCTGGCAGCAGCTCCTAGGTGGGGGGTCTTTGCCCATCGCTGCCCACGGACACCACCCCAGCAGCTCCCATTGCCACAGATGGCAGAGTCGGCCCTCGGGGCAGGGGCAGCATGTGGAGATCCCCCCATCCCCGGGGCTGCAGGGACGCGCCAGCCGCTTCCGAGACTGGCAGGCCACACGGAGTGTAAGCAGTGTCAGGGTGAGCCTCACCCTGACATCTGGTGGTGAGGTCTGGCAAGTTGTGGAAAAGAACTTCAGGGGCCGATCTCATTTGCATAGGCACACCCACCCCGCCTAGAACGAGGCCATAGCTGCCCAAATGCTCACTTTGGCTGCTGTGGGATCCCCAGTGTCTCTGTTATTGGGGCAGGAAGAATAAATTGTTATTACCCTGATTATGGGAACTGTGCTGGGAACTGTACTTGGCCTTTTGTTTTGATGGAGGGACTCACCATCAATTAAGTAGCACTCGCTAGGCAAGGGTCATGGGTTCCAAAACTCTGTGAATTGAGAGAGGTTGGGGGTAAGTATTAATACTTGGTGCCATGGGTCCCTTGGTAATGGACTTATATGCTAATTGCTCTTCCTTTTCTCTCCACTGTGGAATCTCAGAGCTAATTTTGATTCCGTTAGGACTCTAGTTACAGGCTGCTAAGCTCATTTTGGGCTAATGGTGTCCCAGCACTGAGGCTCCCCTACTACAAACTGACTTCACCAAAGAGCTGAACTGAGTAAGAGCCGAAATCACTGAGCGTTGTGTTAAGTAGTGGGGGAGCCTGAAGATCTACTGTGGAGAAGTTTGCGGGACGGCTGGAGTGCCTTGTGGACAGGCTGGTGGAGCAGTTCGTGGGACGGCGGGAGCTGCTGGTGGGACGCGGAGCAGTTTGTGGGACGGCGGGAGCTGCTGGTGGGCTGCGGAGCGGAGCTGAGCAAAGCCGTTCGTGGGGCGGCTGGTGGAGTGGAGGCCTATGGAGCCGTGGGGCGGTCAGCTTCAGATCATGTAAGGTGCCTTTTACCCCCGCCCCCATCTCCACCCAGGTTGGGAGGTAAAGCTCTGCAGATAAACTTTTGAACTTTGGGGCTGCCCTGACCAGGGACAGAGACTTTTGGGTCATTGGACTTTTGGGACTTTGGGTGATTTGGGGTTGCTGGACTCAAGAACCAAAGGGAAAGGGCATGCCCCAATTTGCTTGGGGTGGGTTTTTTTTTTGCTCGAGGGTTGTGTTATGAGTCCTGTTGGTGCTGTTTCCCAAACATAATGCCACATTGTTTCTCTCTGTTATTAAAAGGCTTTTTGCTACACTCAGACTAGGTGCTTGCGAGAGGGGAAGGATTGCCTCTGGGAGGTGCTCAGCGGGGGTGGTACATATTTGTCCCAGGTCACTGGGTGGGGGCTCGAGCCGGTTTGCATTGTGTTATTGGAATGGATCCCCTATATACTGAACCTGGTCCTTGTTGCTGCCAACTCTGACGGGCAGAAGGGTTACACGGAGCGAGGGTGGGCAGGAAGCCGCCTTAGCCCCCTTGTGCTGCCGGTGATGGCGGTGGGGGGTCACCGGGCCCTTTTAAATTGCCCGGGGGCAGCAGGCGGGGCTAGGGGAGACACCGGGCCCCGGACTTGGGTGGAGCCAGGCCCCCGTGGTCTTATGTTGCTGGAGCATGGGCACCAGGGGCCCAGATGAGGCGCCTCCCCTGCGGCTGGAGGAGCATGGGTGCTAATCCACGTTTTGGCGGGTTGGTTTTTGGAAGGTTAAATGAAGGCAGCCTCTGCTCTGGGCTCGTCCAGTTTCAGGGCCTGACGCTGCTTTGCACAACGATGAATCTCGGAACAGGCCAGCACTGAAATGACGGCAGAACCTGAGGAAGGAAAAGCCTCTGGGTTCGTCTGTGAGTCTTGACGCCGAACGGGAGCCGTAATTTGACTCGCTTTGTGGCTGCGGCCGGTAAAATGTCAGGACAAAGTCGTCCCAGTGACTGTGACACTGGGTTTGAGGCGGCTTTGGTCTTATTAAAATGTAACTAGCATGGAACACTTGTGTTTTTAAAGGTGGCTTCCCCAAGCAATCCCAAGTTGTTCTTCCCAGAGCTGGGTGATGGTGGGCAGCAGGGGATCTCCCCAGTCTGTGGGGGAATCTCTCTGGGCCCCACTGTTAGTTCTCCAGACTTTCTCCCCCTAACCACGCACACCCCTCCCCCACCCATTATCAATGCTTTACAGCGATCCCTCCCTCCCCTTATGGGATACAGCCTCTCGGTGCCAGAGACTGACTGGGGCTCCCCTCTGCATGGCCCCAATGGGGAAGGAAAGGGACCGATGGGGGAGGAAGAAGACGGGCAGAAGGAGTCAAATGGGGCTAAACCAGAATAGAGGAGATTTTCTTCCTGTTAAAATGGACTGGAGTCTCATTGCTGGAAAGCCACAGCTTGAGTGAGGTTTGAACCGGCAGCCTTTCAATTGCCAGGCAAAGGTGCGAACCACAGAGACGGATCACAGCCGACTTCCCAGCGCTGTCCAAGGAGCCCCTGCAGGGGTGCAAGTGGTTAGTGCAAAGGGCAATATTGCTGGGGTTGTGAGTTCAAACCTTCCCTGCAGCCCTGGTTTCTATTACCCCATGGAGCTTCCCCAGCTTGCTTGTCCTAATTCACATGGAAAGTGCCATGAGAGGAAGGTCTGAAATGTGGACGTTGGTGCAAAGCTTGGGACCCCCCACCAATGCTGCCATTAGCTGTGGGTGGGTTGCTCAGGGGCAGGGAGAATTGATTTCTTTGCTGCTGAGAAAGCTGCCAGGACAGGTCCGTGGGCACCAGAGCTCCCCGCTTCTTCCAGCACAGGCCAGGCTCTGTCTCTCCTGGAGGAGGGTCATAGAAGATCAGGGTTGGAAGGGTCCTCAGGAGGTATCTAGTCCTACCCCCTGCCCAGAGCAGGACCAACCCCAACTAAATCATCCCAGCCAGGGCTTTGTCAAGCCTGACCTTAGAAACTTCTAAGAAAGGGGATTCCACCACTTCCCTAGGTAATGCATTCCAGTGTTTCACCACCCTCCTAGTGAAAAGGTTTTTCCTAATATCCAACCTAAATCTCCCCCACTGCAACTTGAGACCATTCCTCCTTGTCCTGTCATCTGCTATCACTGAGAATAGTCTAGATCCATCCTCTTTGGATCCACCTTTCAGGTAGTTAAAAGCAGCTATCAAATCCCCCTTCATTCTTCTCTTCCGTAGACTAAACAATCCCAGTTCCCTCAGCCTCTCCTCATAACTCATGTGTTCCAGTCCCCTCATCATTTTTGTTGCCCTTTGCTGGACTCTCTCCAATTTATCCACATCCTTCTTGAAGTGTGGGGCCCAAAACTGGACAGTGCTCAAATAAATCGGTTAGCCTCTAAGGTGCCACAAATCCTCCTGTTCTTTTTTTTTAGTTATTAAAGAAGTGTCAGTAAAAGGTCAGAATGCGATCGTCTCAGTCCTTCTCTTGAAAAGTGTAAGCTCATTAATTAGTTCGCCACTTCATCAAAAATAAAGGGGACATGCACCAGCCTTTGTCATGTGAGCAACTTTCCCAAGCACTTTGGACAAACTCAGGAGTAAGTATAAAATAGTTAAATAAGTTTATTAACTGCAGAAAGTTAGATTTTAACTGAGTATAAGTATTGGTCACAGAGGTCAAAAGTGTTTACATAACAAATGAAAACAGACTCCCAGTCTAAACTCTAATTTGAATATACTAAGCAAGAATTGGATCAAACAGCTTTTCTCACTCACTGGTTGCTCCAGGCAATGTTGAGTTCTTAATACACAGACTGAATTCCCTCTCAGCCTGGGACCAATCTCCGCAGTTCAAATTCTGAGTCTTCCAGACAATCTTCCAGGTGTTGAGATTGGGGAAGAGACAGGCCACGTGGGGGTGTCTTTGTCTCTCATTCATACTTTTTCTCCAGCTGCTAGGTAGATTCTTGCCGTGATGCTGGGGTTAGTTAGCCCCCAATATGGAGCAGCAGTTTGCCTCCTGCACCTTGTGGTAGGCATGTCACAGCTCCTTCACTTTGACCCCGCATGGCAGTGTGTCCCTGTCATGGCCCCTTTCTATCATGCATCACGAAATCTGCGTGCGCACCTCGGGAGTTACACCGCAGAAAGCTGCTTTCCTGTGCAGAAACTTGCCCGTGTAGAGAAGGCCGCAGAGGGCTTCCATAAGAACGCACGACAGGTCATAGACTGGGTCAGACCAATGGTCCGTCAAGCCCAGTGTGCTACCTGAGAGCGACCAGTGCCAGATGCATTGGAGGGAAAGAACAGAACAGGCTTGCTGACCTGCAAGGTGAGGGTCTTTCACCTTTATATTTAACTTCATTGTTTTCGATTCCTACTTATCCTATATCTAACTACCCCTCCTCTGAGGTCTCTGGGCAAATCAGGTGTGAACCACTCCTTTGACACAGACGTGTCCCAATCCAGCTGAATTGAGGCAGAATTTGGGCCAATGTCAGTTTGGAAAAGGCCTGCTTCACCCAGCAGGTTTCTCAAAGTATCCGTTGCTGTGAACCGCATGTCGTGTGGATGTGAGAACTCCAAAGATAGCAAACATGAAAAAAAAACGCAAAGCCGGTTCTGAGGTTTCCAGAGCCAGGCCTGAGGGTTAAAGAGCTGTGCTCAAAAGGACAAGGGGGCTCAGCAGCTATAAAAAGAACTAGTTGCAAAAACAAAACAAAAATTACATGGAAAAAAAACAACCAAACAACAACCACCCAGACAAGCTCCCATCACTCGCCCATCACCATTGTAGATCTTGACATCTCCTGCCTAATGTGACATCTTTGCTTTGCGAACAAGAGCCCTGGGGAACTCTCTGGCTCACCTGTGTGGGTGGAAGGGGTCTCACACTACGTGGGAAGGCTGCATCATGAGGAGGGGGCTAGAAGAAAACCTGAATTATACTGTAACACTGAAAGTGATCACAGAATCAGCCTCTTACCTTACACTAATAAACTTCATGTGCAATTTCCTTGTTGCTGGTAACAATTTCTTCAAAGATTACAAACTATAAACCTTTAGGGCAGTTTTCTCTTAATTCCCATTTTCACCCAGTGAGCTCTGTGTGAAGTCACATTCGACCATAACCTAGGAGCCTTCCATTTCTGAGGGTTCATTTCTCCCTGGGTCTTCTCCCAGAAGTGTGGGTGGAAGGGGTCTCACACTACGTGGGAAGGCTGCATCATGAGAAAAACCACCTGTGCTCTACTTTCACACTTTCTAATCTTTCAGAGTAGCAGGAGGCGGAAAAGTGAGACACATGCATTAGACTCAAGAGCAAAACTAAGAGACCAAGCCACAGACTCTGGACTCAGCATTCATGTATCCTGCAGTCTGAACTTGGAATCTGTTACATTCCCTCATTGGCTACCATCATTTAACCAACACAGAAGTGCATCTTGTCCAGCAAGGCAGCCAGTTTGGGACCCATAGGCATGGCATGGCTCTGAAGGAATCAGCTGTTTCTCTCTGTGCTTCAGGAAACTTGGGATCCAAATGGTAAAAGACAGTTGTTCCCAGTTTCATCATGGCATCCTTTAGAAGTGTGAGCAATTCTAAAAACAGTTTACCTTGGCCACAGGTCACCATAGCGTCCATCTCTGGGGTGAAAATCAACCACTCGTACCTCTCATTTCTACCTGAGTTCTTGTCAAATCTTTGACCTTAGTTGTAGCAATTTTACACGGCTCTGGCGTAGAATTCTTCACCAACCACACGACATACCAGTAGCGATACTGAGGTAGAACTCCCCCAAATATGCCCTTTTGTTTCTTTAATCTGGTGGCTCAGATTTAAATAAGGGACTAAATTCAGGTGCGGCTTAGAATCCCTCTAAGACACCAAATGTCAGGTATCTACTCAAAATGGGTGTCTTTCTGCAGCTCTATCACATTCCTCATGGATGCCATTTCCTACACATTTACAGCATCTCCCAGGAGTGAGCTGAACAGAAATGTCACTTCCATTTTTCCCATCTCTACCTAGGAAGGGATTGCATTTCCCAAATAAGAGGCAACATGCACCTGATTAGGAAGGGAAGATCTTCAGGAGCAACCTCCTGCAGGGCATGGGCCACAACTGCTTTGGGAGGCAAATGAATGGGTCTTTTGCTTAGTTCCAAATCATTTACTAGAGAATCCTCTTCCCAACCCCTTCGGGAAATAATGACCTTATCAATTGAAGAACAGGGGGATTGGGATGGCGATGGAGAATCCCTCTGATTTACCCTATGTTCTTCTGTTGTTACAGAGGGGAAAAGACATTTTTCCCTCTCCCTTCCCTATTCCTGCTCTTTGTTATACTTCAATATATTTTAAGGGAGGAAAACGGAAGTAAAAATATCTGCCTTCAGGAAAACCTGAAGCAACAGCGCTCTGATGAACTGTGACAACTGGGAATGAAACAATATGTTCCTGGTGGGGGAACTTGATGACTAACAATTGTTTTTAAATGGGGGAACAGTATAACTGTGATGCTCAGGGTTTGTTTAGACTAGGACATGTGATGGAGTTTAGGTCAGGTCAAGGGGAAAGCTAATGCCAACCACTGCACCTCGGCTGCATCTGCACGACAACTGTAATTGTCTTTTAACACCAAGATCACTAACTTGAGCAGCCAACGCCATGTACAGTCCTAGTGGATGTATGGCATGGGTAGTTTTTGCCTCAGTGTAGCTTGTTGGGAACAAACCTCTCTCCCCCACCTGGAGCTGATGAACATTCCTGGCTGGAGGGACACACGCTCCTTCGACTCAAAAGGAAAGGAGTTGATAGAAAACATCACAGGACTGACCCCAAAGAAGGGTGAGCTGCAAAAAGCAGAAGCAGGCAACTCATCTGGGGGAGCTGAGTAACCACGGTGAAGATGGGGCACAGATCACTAAGTGGGAATTAGCAAATGTGATTTAAAAGAAAAAAATACCTTTGGCCAGCCCTAGTCAAGGCATTTGTTACAGATCACTCCCATGTGGATTTTCTGATGTCTAATAAGGGTTGAGCTCCGCTTGAAGTGTTTCCCACACTCAGGGCATCCGTAAGGTTTCTCACCCGTGTGGATTCTTCTATGTGTGGTCAGTACAGAGCTCCGATTAAAGCTTTTCCCGCACTCAGAGCACGTGTAGGGGGTCTCTCCTGTGTGCGTTCTCTGATGTGTGATTAGGGTAGAGCTGTGATTGAATCTTTTCCCACACTCAGAGCATGTGTAGGGCCTCTCCCCTGTGTGGATTCGCTGATGTGAGAGGAGGGATGAACTGTCAATGAAGTGCTTCCCACACTCAGGGCATCCATAAGGTTTCTCACCCGTGTGGATTTTCCGATGTGTAATAAGGTGTGAGCTCTGCTTGAAGTGTTTCCCACACTCAGGGCATCCGTAAGGTTTCTCACCCGTGTGGATTTTCCGATGTGTAATAAGTTGTGAGCTCCGCTTGAAGTGTTTCCCACACTCAGGGCATCCGTAAGGTTTCTCACCCGTGTGGATTCTTCTATGTGTGGTCAGTACAGAGCTCCGATTAAAGCTTTTCCCGCACTCAGAGCACATGTAGGGGGTCTCTCCTGTGTGCGTTCTCTGATGTGTGATTAGGGTAGAGCTGTGATTGAATCTTTTCCCACACTCAGAGCATGTGTAGGGCCTCTCCCCTGTGTGGATTCGCTGATGTGAGAGGAGGGATGAACTGTCAATGAAGTGCTTCCCACACTCAGGGCATCCATAAGGTTTCTCACCCGTGTGGATTTTCCGATGTGTAATAAGGTGTGAGCTCTGCTTGAAGTGTTTCCCACACTCAGGGCATCCGTAAGGTTTCTCACCCGTGTGGATTTTCCGATGTGTAATAAGTTGTGAGCTCCGCTTGAAGTGTTTCCCACACTCAGGGCATCCGTAAGGTTTCTCACCCGTGTGGATTTTCCGATGTGTAATAAGGTTTGAGCTCTGCTTGAAGTGTTTCCCACACTCAGGGCAGCCATAAGGTTTCTCACCCGTGTGGATTCTCTTATGTGCAATGAGATGCGAGCTCTGCTTGAAGCATTTCCCACACACACAGCATGCGTAAGGTTTCTCACCCGTGTGGATTCTCTGATGTGTGAGAAGGTCCGAGCTCCCTTTGAAGCTTTTCCCACACTCGAGGCATGTGTACCGTGTTCCTTCAAAGTTCATTCTCTCACGTGTAATAAGGTCTGACTGGCTACCGAAGTTTTCCTCTGGCCTCTGCTGACTCTCACAGGCTTTTGTTTTTTCTGGGCGTGCACAGCTCCCAGAATCATTCCCTTTGGACCTTCCTGACAACATCCCATGGGCTTCTACTCGCTCAGCGTCTTCCTGCTGGGGTTCCTCCTCGTTTTCACTCACCATCCCAACACCTGACGGGAGACCGAGAGAATCCAGACGTAAGTCTCTGCCTGCGCCAGAGAGAAAGGAAATCTCAGAGAGAAGAATGGAAAAAGGGATGAAGGAACGAAAACATGTACAGGACAGATCAAACCTATCAGGAGCTGATTTTCCCTTCAACCTTCCCCAGAGGAGAGAAAGGAAGGGATCAGTTCTGGGTCCGTATCTCAGAAGAAATCTCAGGGGACAGCGAGATTGGGGAGGGACCTGCTGCCAGTTGTCAGTCAGGATAGGTGGGAAGCCATGAGTGACCTCTGCCTAACGATTCCACATCTGCAGGGAACAATCCTGAACTTGGAGAGCTCACAAGCTCTTTGTAGGGCATCCCAAATGTTTCCTGTATTCACCGACAGTTTTGGGGTTGGTTTAACCAATGCCTCACCTATGAAGGCAGCTCTCGGGAGCACTTTTTTCTCAGAACCATGAAGGTCTGGGACGCACGACTCCTCCCCTCGTTCCAGCTGCGAGATCACATCAGTTCTGGAAACTGGAAACCCTGCTCAAGGCAAAGAAAACAAGGGAGGTCAGTGGAATTTGTGGGATACTTGTCACAAAGAATATTCCATGCTTTTAAACCCAGCTCACTTTTAAGTAGTAACGTCCCAAGGCCGGCTTCCTTGGCTCAAAGTGCCAGGAGATGATTATTATAAATCATATTCATTACCTTACTGCCTAAGGGCCAACTAACAGTGGGTCCTCATTTTGCTTGGCACAGTACAAACCGAGAAGCGTTGATGGCCCGTGTCCTGAAGAAGTTACAATCTAAATAGACAAGGCAGACACAGAATGGGGGAAGGGGTACAACCCACCAGCAGAGTGAACTCCGTGAAGGCAGAGTGACAGATCTAATCAACACAGGCCTAGATCTTGAGACTATCGGATTTAATGTTACAACCAGGGCCAGTGTTTTCCGGAAATTGTCGCTAGGACTGCATTTTTTCCCAAAATTACTCTTTGTTTCTGGAATCACCGTTAATATCCGGAATTGCTGATCAGAGGGTGGGTGGGGCATGCAGGGTCACAATCCCCCAGATTTCTCCCTGGAGACACCCGTCTCCTCCCCAGGGCACAGGCTGGCTGCGGTTGAGACTTGATGCCAATTTCTTCCCTCCTCATACAAGTCTGGGATCGGCAGTGGGACGCCAGGCTCTCTCATCATGCTGCAGAGAGGACGGCACTCACAGCTGCTCGCGGCCGTGTCCACAGCACCTCTCCCCTGCTCATCTCCCTGCACACAGCTGGTTCATGCCCCGTCTCTCCAGCGCACAGCTGGCTCTAGGCTCTCAATGCCCAGTATCTGAGCCCCACCGCCCCCACACAGCCGGCTCCTGTCCCCTCCCCCCAAGGCACTTTCAGGCTTTAAAGGATTAAATATTGCTCACGTTTGTCAATTACTCTCTTTTCATTGCCTGCAAACTCTTGCCCTAATTATGACTGTTATCTGTAAATCTAAGCCAGCCCTTGAAAGCATGAATTCTTCACAGACTATGATGCCGAGATGCGCCACATGAAACCAGGAAGGGCTGCGGGATGGGTTTCCTGTGCAAGCTGGTATCGCTACAGGGTGATGAATGCCAGATCTCAAGGCTGGTTATGCAGAGCTCCACCTTTTGAAGCTTTACCCAACGCAGAAAGGGGTAGTGACGGATTTCCCCTCATTCAGAAGACTGAAGACGACAGACTTTTGGGGGATAAACAGCTGAGTTTGAGCTGACTGAGGGGGGTCTTTCTGGGCTACAAACTCACAGGACCTGATAACCACCAAGAGGTAACCCTTTAAGAAAGGTTTTAATGCACTTTGGAACCGATCAGGGATTCCCATGAGGACCGCTGAGGGAATGAAGGTAAACACGCATTTGGATGCTCTTCTTCTTTTATGAGAACGGGAACAGGAAGGGCAGGGATATCACTGAATGCAGGATCTCAGCAGGACTAGGTGTCAGGATAGCACCATATTGCAGCCCATTGAAAAACAAAATCCCAACTACACATATAAAATGATGGGCTCTAAATGAGCTGTTTCCACTCAACAGAGGGATCTTGGAGTCACTGGGCACAGTTTTCTGAAAACATCAACACAGTGTGCCACGGCAGGCAAAAAGCAAAGAGAATGTTGGGAATCATTCTGAAATGGATAGATAAGAAGACAGAAAATATCCTATCGCCTCTATATAAACCCATGGTACACCCACATCTCGAATACTGCCTGCAGATGTGGTTGCCCCATCTCAAAAAAAGATATATTGGAATTGGAAAAGGTTCAGAAAAGGGCAACCCAAATGATTACAGGTATGAAACTCTTCTGTACGGGGAAAGATTAAAAAGACCGGGACTATTCAGCTTGGAAAAGAGACAAAGGGGGGATATGAGAGAGGTCTATAAAATCAAAACTGCCGTGGAGAAAGTAAATAAGGACGTGTCATTTACTCCTTCTCAGAACACAAGGACTAGGAATCACCCAATCAAATTAATAGGCAGCAGGTTTATAAGAAACAAAAGGAAGTATTTCTTCACACAATGCACAGTCAACCTGGGGAACTCCTTGCCAGAGGACGTTGTGAAGGACAAGATTATAATAGGGTTACAAAAAAAAAACCAAAAAACACCATGAGAAATCTATTGAGGACAGGTCCGTGAATGGTTATTAGCCAGGATGGGCAGGGATGGTGTCCCTAACTTCTGTTTGTCATAAGCTGTGAATGGGTGACAGGAGATGAATCACTTCATGATTCCCTGTTCTGTTCATTCCCTCTGGGACACCCGGCGCTGGTCACTGTTGGAAGACAGGACACTGGGCTAGATGGACCTTTGGTCTGTCCCAGTGTGGCCATTCTGAAATACCAGGGAACCTAGTGAGTCCAGTGCAATGGGAGGGAGTAGGAAAATCCCTGGGTGTGGAGAACACTGGGAAATTAGAAACTATCATTCAGAAGCAACAGACTCTAAATAGTCTAGAAAAGCAGAATGTGAAAAATAAGAATCGGGGTCATGTGACTTCAGGAATGAGGGACTCAAAAAACCAAGTCTGCAGAGAAGGTAGATTGTGGCTAGTACACATGCGGATGGGGGAGCAACTCTCCAGGTCTCAAGGATTTTCACCAGCAACCGAGGCCATTGTCCCATGCACGGGGCAATCCGGAGCAGTGAGGAGTTGTGTCATCTGTAATCCTGGCTGAGTTTCAATGTTCTGCTGCTGGAGCTCCCTTGTCTGGATTCCCCCAGCCAGCATTCAAGGTCTGTGTGATCAGTAACCCTGGACCAGCCCATCTGACCCCAGCAGCCTGCTTCTTACACGCCAAGCACATTCTGGTCTGGGTGGAAAGGCTCAGGGTTTGAGAGAAGGCCAGGGGTAGGAAGCTTCTGTTCGTTATGCTGGACCTAACCCCCCGTTTTACTTGTGCAAACAGGAGATATTTGACACTGTGCGATTCTGCTCCTGTGCTCTCTTCCCACAGCGTTCAGCAGCAGGGGAGGGTCTCTGGTCGTGTGTGTGTCACTGGCATGCTGGGGTGATGCTGGAACAGGACAGAGCAGAGGTGGCATTGTGGGGGTGGCGTGAACCTCATCACTTCCGTTCCCCTTCCAAGAACGGAGGGGACAGGAACCCTTACCCAGCGAGGTCACATTTTCATAGGTCTCCTGCATGACGTCTCTGTAGAGGGCTCTTTGAGTGGGGTCCAGCAGAGCCCACTCTTCCCTGGTGAAATACACAGCTACCTCCTCGAAGGTCACCGGCCCCTGAAAGAGCCAGAGCCCCACACTCAGGACCTGCTGCCCCACTCACAGCCCCACTATTCGTGGGGGAGAGGAGACAATCAAACGGAAACTCTGGGTGGACCGCAGCCAACAGAGTCCCACCCCCACCCCACTCAGAGCACCCAGGAAATACCAGGGTGAGGGGGCGAAGAGACACCCCTCCTCTCTCCCAGCAGATCCATCACACACCTACTAGCCACAGACTGATACCGGAGATGCTGCCCCGAGCAGGGTCTAGGGAGAGATCTCTTGTAGGAAGCCCAACACCCTCCTCCTTGTGAAAAGAAAAGGAGGACTTGTGGCACCTTAGAGACTATCCAATTTATTTGAGCATAAGCTTTCGTGAGCTACAGCTCACTTCATCCGATGCAAACTGTGGAAAGTGTAGAAGAGCTTTTTATATACACACAAATCATGAAAAAAATACCTCCTCCCACCCCACTCTCCTGCTGGTAACAGCTTATCTAAAGTGATCACTCTCCTTACAATGTGTATGATAATCAAGGTGGCCCATTTCCAGCACAAATCCAGGGTTTAACAAGAACGTCGGGGGGATGGGGGGGCAGGAAAAAACAAGGGGAAATAGGTTACCTTGCATAATGACTTAGCCACTTCTAGAGCTGGATATGAAGCAGGGGAATCTCCCCTAAGCCTGACTGGTGGCTTCCCCCTTCGTATTTCAAGGCACCCGCTGGTTAGTTGGGTCAGGCTCCAGCACTACGAGTCTGGTCCTTTTTCCCAGCCCCATCTAGGTAGGTTATTTTCTGTTCACCAGATTGGAGCATTTCCACCTCCGAACCTCATGGGTCTCTTCCTAGAATCTAGGCCACTTATTAAACAACTCCCAGCAGGTCTGCCACCCCCTGGCCTCCTCCCTTTCTCCACCCTGTGCATTTCCTGCCCCACTCCAACCTCCAAACCAGACGGTGGTGCAAACCTTCCCCTCTCCCGTGTATTTCCTGTCCCTCTCCCTCCTGCAGGAACAGATCAGAACCCCCCACAATAATCCCTACCTGAGCTGGCTCCTCTGCAGCCATGTCGCTGCCTTGTCCCATGGGAGGACGGGATGAACCGGAAAGAAACATGAGCGTCTTTCTGCAACCTGGCCGGGCAAGAAGGGCTGTTGCAGAAGTTTAGGAACGGGCATTAGTTCATTTCACATCACGCTTCCCCCGGGCTCTTTCCCTGCAGAGCGAGATCCGAGATTCTGCCGTTCTGAGAAAATGCTCAATCTCTGGATTACAGCAGAGACCTGGGCCCTCCTGCCAGGCTAGGCCCACAGACACACTTTTAACCTCCTTTCTCCCTCCCGCATCCCAAAACAAAGTCTCTGAACGCAATCCCAGAAAAAAGCAGAACCAAAGGAGTCCCTTTCGAGGATTCCCTCTGACACTGACCCCATGACAGCCACACCCCAGCAGGAGGGACATGGAGTCAGGAACTGGGTTTTCCTCTGTCTGATCCTTGTCTCGTCCACAGGAAAGTGATTCTCCCCACAGTGCAGTAATACATCTGTCTGGGCAGATGAGGGAGCTGGAAATCTCTTTCAAAACTCTTATCCCACGGACCCTGTCAGTCTCTCTCTCTCCTTTTCCCTGTGCCCTCTCCATGCCTGTCTGCTCAGAAACTCTCATTCCTGGGTTGTTTGCTCCCCCATGGCTGGATTTGCTCCTGCAGATGGCAGGAGAAATGGGGTGGGGGGCTGTTACTGTAGAGTCATTTTATAGTCCTTCACTGCCTGCCTGGGATTTCCCCATTGTCTGCCTAGGACCCCCACCTGCCCTCCACCAGGATCTGCCAGGCCATTTGCCTGGGACCCCCTCCTCCTCTCAGCAGGACCCCCTGACGCTTTACAGGAGGACTCCTCACTCTGCACCAGGGACCGCCCCACCACAGCTCTCTGCACTGGGCATGGCAATGGTCCCAGGAGCCAGCTGGGCAATCCCAGACAGAGCCCCTGGCACAGCACCAGGCAGTGTCTAATCCCCTGCCCCACCTGCCCAAGAGACACCCACCCCCACTGGTCTGCAGCCAACAGGCCCCCAGCCATACCCACCTCCAGGACCCATAGCCTTAGGGCTGGGCACATCAGAACTACTCCCCGAAACCCCAAACCCTCCAGAACCCACCAACCTGACTAGGGTCCCCCCTGCCCAGCCACCCAGAGGCCTCACCCTACCACAATGCCCCTTCAGCTCCCGCTGCAATCTCCCCACACAGACACCTGCCCCCCCCCCCAGCAACAGTGTTCCCTCACAGTGTCTGACAAGTGGATAGAAAGTTATCACCACCCCCTGCTGGCCAGTCACACAGGCAGAGGGAGCCCGGGGGGACGCCTCTTTAACAGGAGAAGGGAAGCCATGGAGGGCCAAAATAAGTAAGACATTTCCATACTCTGTCACTCGCAAATAATGGCCACCGTGGATCCACGCCAGAGTTGGCTACAGCTTTGCACTGCGGGAAGCCCCCCCTCACGGAGACCCTTTGTCATGGGGTTTGGGATACTTCTGGACCACGCTGCACTCAGAGGAACCTCCTCATCCCGTGCCAGCTGGAGAAAAGAAAAGGGTCCAGCCAACTCTCCTGTTACCAACTGGGAACCACCCATCCCCCAAACAGGGGGAGGCCCCTGGCTTTGATGGGTATTGAGTATATGGCTAGTCTCTTTTATCAGCAAACATTTTTAACAGAGAGAAAGGAGGGAACAAATGATTCTCAAAGGAGAGGGAAAGATGATCATTGTTGCAGGGGGGTTAATTTCCCAACCAGGATGGAGAAGAACTCAGGGTGACAGGTTCCCCCCAAGGAAGGACAAGTTGCTGGGATTTAGAGACATGGGGAAGAGCCCCTAATTCAAGAGGATTTTTAATTGACATTTGATGATGACATCGTAAGAGGGAAACCTGAGATTTGTGATCAGTGTTCAGAAATGAAAGAGAAAGGGTGGAAATCTGAGGGATTTTGGATCCATTTATGCAAATTATAGAGAGGAAAGTGGAAAATGAGAGGGATTTTATAGCAGTTGTTGATTGGAGGTAAAAGCTGAGTGTATTTCCCACCACTATTTGGTCAATGAATAGAGCGGAAATGGGCAACGTTGGCAAACGTTTGAGATCCATATTCAGGAATCTGAGAAACGGTGTAAATCTGAGATTTTCGTCGTAATTTATAATTACAGAGACAGGGAAAGCTCTCAGGGGCATATTCAATTAGAAGCAGACAACTAGAGTAAAAGTGGGGCAAACGTTGAGGGTATTTTTGAGGAATCTTTGAGACGTACAGAGAAAACGTGTCACAAACTACGCAACTGAGAACATGGGATAAACGCCAAGACCGGGGGGGCTTTTATGTGGCTATTAAAGAACTAGCTGGAAAAGGGGGGAACGTTTGTGATATAAAATCCAGCCTGTCCAATACAGAAGCAGAAAGTGATGGTCCCCCCCCCCACGGCCCCCGTTCACCTGGGCAGCAGGGAGCCCTCTGAGGGGCTGACTGAAGGGGGCGGGGGGGGGAGCTGGAGGGCTCCCTGGGGGCGGGGAGGGGGCGGCAGTGGGGGATGGACAGGTAGGGGGCAGAGAGTCACTTTCCTGCCCCCCCCGCCCAGCGCTCCCCCACCGGGGTCTCCCACTCACCGGAGCACGGGGGGGTTAATGACGGGCCCCACCCCGCACAGACCCCGGAGGGAGCCGCAGCTGCTCCTCCTACAGATCCGACACGAGGCAGCGCCTGGTCTGCTCCAGGCCCCGCCCCCAGACGCTGCCCCGCCCCCGGTCTGCTCCAGGCCCCGCCCCCAGGCGCTGCCCCGCCCCCGGTCTGCTCCAGGCCCCGCCCCCAGGCGCTGCCTCGTGTCGGGTCTCTCGGAGGAGCAGCTGCGTCTCCGCTCCGGGGTCTGTGCTGGGGGGGCCCGTCATTAACCCCCCCGTGCCCGGCCGGGGGGGGGCTTTGTCCAGCTGGGACCAGCCCCGGCTCTGCCCGCCCCCGACCCGGTGAGTGGGAGACCCCGCGGGGGGGGAGCGTTGGTGGGGGGGCAGGAAAGTGACTCTCTGCCCCCAGCACGGCTGGGATTGGGGGGGGCAGAGACTGGGGCCCGGCGGGCGGGGTCCCTTGGGGGGTGTTGGGGGGAGAAGCCGGAGTTGCGGGGGGTGGGGGTTGAATTGTCTCTGTGCAGCCAGGAAATTCCCGGGGGGGAAGTGGGGGGCGGCGGGGGAGTTAATTGGATCCCCTCCCCCCCCCCGGGCACAAATGCCCCCCAGTTTTCCCCTTTTCCCTCTCGGTAGCTCCCACCTGGTTGTAAACTCCCCCCCACCCCCCCATTGATCCGCTCTCTGGTCTCCCCTGATCCCCCCCCCCGTCTCTCCCTCCTCCTCACATGTCCATTGAAACTCCCCTCCCGTGGGGGGGGGTGCGATTTCCCCCCCCCCCCGTTTTATCCGCAGCGATTTGTCCCGGTGTCGGTGGGAAGTTGGAGCCCGGAGCCATCCCCCAACCTGGCTGCCCCTGCGTGGGGGTGGGAGGAGACGCCGGGTCTCTGCCGGGGCGGGGAAGGGAGGGGACGTGTCCCCCATGGGGCTGCCCCCGATCCCGGCTTCCCAGTCCCACTTGCTGCCCCCAACTGCAGCACCGTTGCCCCCAGCCCCCACCTGCCCCCCACCTGCCCATCCCCCACTACCGTCCCCTCTCGTCCCCCAGGGAGCCCTCCAGCTCCCCCCCCCCGTCCCCTCCGGTCAGCCCCTCAGAGGGCTCCCTGCTGCCCAGGTGAACGGGGGCCGTGGGGGGGGGGACGATCACTCTCTGTTTATGTTTTGGACAGGCTGGATTTTATATGACAAACGGTCCCCCCTTTTCCAGCTAGTTCTTTAATAGCCACATAAAATCCCCGCCCCCGGTCTTGGCGTTTATCCCTTGTTCTCAGTTGCGTAGTTTGTGACACGTTTTCTCTGTACGTCTCAAAGATTGATAAAAATGTTTGCCCCACTTTTACTCTAGTTGTCTACTTCTAATTGAATATGCCCCTGAGAGCTTTCCCTGTCTCCGTAATTATAAATTATGACGAAAATCTCAGATTTACACCTTTTCTTAGATTCCTGAATATGGATCTAAAATGTTTGCCAATGTTGCCCATTTCTATTCATTGACCAAATAGTGGTGGGAAATACAGTCAGCTTTTACCTCTGTGACAAAGTGGGACTGTTCTTCATGTTTCCTCTGAATAGTGTGGGGGTGCCTCAGTTTCCCCTAGGCAGTTTTTAAGTATCTAGGTGGTGGGGTAAGGGTGTATGATCATTGCAGAGCCCTAGAGGGCAGGTGTGTGCAGGAGTCTGGACACAGAGAATGGCCGACACCCTGTTTCCTGGACACTGATGGCCTGGGCCCTTCCCCCCTGCAAGGTGAGAGCTAAAGGGTTGGAGAACAAAGGAATCCGGTGACCTCCTGGCCCGGGAAAGGAACCAAGCCCAGAGGAGGAGTGGCTGGAGGGAGTTGGAGTGAAGTGCAGACGTGTTTGTCTGGCTCACTGCCCCCCCCACAAAATGGCCCCAGCTGAGGGATCCTGTTCTCTGCACCTGCAAGCTCTGTTTTAGACCATGTTCCTGTCATCTCATAAACCTCTGTTTTACTGGCTGGCTGAGAGTCCCGTCTGACTGCGGAGTTGGGGGGCAGGACCCTCTGGCTTCCCCAGGAGCCCCGCCTGAGTGGACTCGCTGTGGGAAGGGCATGGAGGGGCAGAGGATGCTCAATGCTCCGAGGTCAGACCCAGGAAGGTGGAAGCTGGGTGAGCTGTGTGTCCTGAAGACAGGCTGCTCACAGAAAGGCGACTGCCCCAGAGTCCTGCCTGGCTTCATGGGGAGCAGTTCCAGAGCATCGCCCAGGGACTCTGTGACAACTGGTGGTAGCGGTGGGATGTACTGCACCCAGTGGATGGCGCTTCCTGCAGTAAGTGACTGGGGAGCAGTAAAAGGAAGGGGGATTGACGGGAACCAGGCGTGCTGAAGATTCAGAGAGAGACAGTTTCAGGGGGCGGTTAACTCCTGGAAGTGTGTGACCAGAGAGAAGGACTTTTGCAGTAACAGGGTTCCCCTGGGGATTGCAGCGAGCGGTCCCAGGGACGGAGGAGTCTGCCGCTCGACCCTGACAAAGAGGGGGTGATCTCGAGAAGGGCTGGCACACTAGGGGTTCTCCCTGGAAACCGTGGGGAGCTGAGAGCACACAGGCCTGTGAGTCCACAACAACTTGGGAAGGGCGGAGTGAGGGCCTGTCACCGTCTCCTGAAGAAGGACATTGTAACCCTGTACAGAAAGAGAGGGTTGAGCGTTGGAAAGTTCACTGAAGCACAGTTAATCGTGCAGCTGGAGGAGGATGACCGCTCTAAGGGACAGATTCCTGACCCGAAATGGGGCTATAGCAGGATCTGGGAGCAGCTGGAGTGGTGGCCAGGCATCGCCAAGACTCCTGTCCCCGACCAGACGAGGGTCTTCACGATCGGGTTCCCCAGCCGGGGATCGGAGTCGGACAGGATTGGAGCTGAGTCCGAGAGAGCAAGAGGACCGTGAGAGACAGCGAGAGCCCGAGAAAGAGCTGCAGAAGCAGCAGCAGCAGCATGAACTGGTGATGGGGGAGTGGAGAGGCCTAGGGGACCCCCCAGGGGTGAGTGGGGATAGACCCCGGGGGGCCAGTTCCGCAGGGAACCTCGAGACTAAATTGCTTCCCCTGGTTAAGGAGGGGGGGATGTGGATGCCCACCTCACTGCCTTTGAGCAGGCTGGAGATTTGAACCGGGGGACCCTGCGGAAAAGCCCTGGTGTCTAGCTCCCTTGCTGGGTCCCAAGGCCGTAGACTCCGTCAGCCAGATGGGTGGGGAGGTGGACAGGCTCCCACTCCTGGTCCCAACCTATATATCTGTGTGGAGTTTCCTTGGGCCAGGCCCCTCGGACCTCCAGTGGGAGCAGAAGGTGATGGTGAATGGGGAGACATTCCTGGGGTGGCGAGATCCTGGGACAGAGAGAACTGGTGTCAGGCCCTGGGTGGTGCAGCCTCAGAGGCTGAGGGGCTGTGTGAGCTGGGTGAGGGTCCCAGGGACGAAGCCCCTCGCCCTGCCTATAGCACAGATCCCTGTGCAGACCCAGGAGGGGTGGGGCTGGCTGGTCGTTAGGGTTCTCCAGGACACCAGCTGCAAGACCCTGTTATGGGGTGACTGTGTCTCTTTGGGACAGGATCCAGGCCTTACTCCTGTAACTGCCAAGGATTTGAATCCGGGGAACCAATCGGTGAAGAGGAAAATGGTCAGTGCAAATGCAGATGACCTGGCTGGCAGCAGGGAGGAGCGGCTAGGCTCAAGCTATCTGCCTGCCTGTAACCAGACCCCTGGAGTTGGGTGGGACAGAGAGATGCTCCCCGCCCCCCTTGCACACCGGAGAGGGGGCTCACGCTGGCTCTGATGCTGTGAGGAAAGCAGCGAGCTCGCTGCCTACCCCCACTGGGACAGCAAGGGCAGTGCTGAGCAAGGGGGGAGCTGAGACCCCAGCTGAGTGGGGGGAGACACAGGCAGGGCAGGGGATCTGTGGGGAGTGGCAAGGTGCTAGGTAAGGAAAGTCTGGATGAGCCTAGGCAGCCTTGTGAGCTGATGGCTGTGTCTAGTCAGCAGGGTGGGAAGTCGAGGAGAGTGGAAGAGGAGTGTCCCTGGACCTTACCTGTTAGCTCAGTGGAGAATTGGGACAGTGAAGGAAACGTACCTGTGTCTGTCAGGGGTATTGACTTGCCTTTGGAGGGAGCTACCCTGATCTCCAAGCAGTTGTCTGTGACCAGCCTTGTGTGCTGGGACAAGGGGAGAGAGGTCCCAAGCTGGGTGTCTGGGAAAGGAGAAAGTGTGTCCGGCTCTTCTTTGTCTGTGGAGCAGACAGAAGGGGCCTTTCAGCCTGTAATGGTTGAGGGTCATGCAGTTGTCTCATAGCTGGTTCTGGATTCAGCTAAAGCCCAGGAAGGGAAGGGTCCTAAGTTTGTGTCTGCTCGGGAGAATAGCCCTGTAACTAGGTCGCATCCAGTTAGGGTCTATGTAAAATCCCAGAGACGAGACAATTCTGGTGCTTGTATTTTGCCTGTTGCTAGTGTGTTGTTGGAAAGGGTGTAGCAACTCTGTCTAATCAGGGTGAGATCCTAGCCAGGGCACAAGGAGAGCAGGAAGGTGATGTGATTGTGTTACCTACTGAGGGTGTGGAAACCGGTAGCAAGAAGGAAAAGATTCCTGAACTTGTGTGTGGCAAAGGGAAGGAGAATGCTTCTGACCTTTTCTCTAGGGAGTCTGTAAGTTTGCCTGAAAGGGGATTGTGTAGGAATCCGCCGGATGGGCCAGAGGTGATTCTGGATGTAAGGGAGACCCAGAAAGAGTCTGTTGTTGCTCAGGAAAGTGTTCCTCTAGAGCAAGCCCTCGGTGAAGAGGGTAAGGGCAGAATTTCTGGGAGGGGTGAATTGTTGCATAGAAAAGCCCTAGGGAAAGGAATCCTCATGGAGTCTTTGCAAGCAGTTTACTGCCACTGACGGGTG
Organism: Lepidochelys kempii; assembly: GCF_965140285.1. Taxonomy (NCBI): domain Eukaryota; kingdom Metazoa; phylum Chordata; order Testudines; family Cheloniidae; genus Lepidochelys; species Lepidochelys kempii. The sequence continues at coordinate 2,569,608 of NW_027621931.1, read as the reverse complement.
TGAAAGTGATTTTATCAAGAAAGTTTCAGTTCCTAACAGCCAGAAATTTTCTGTTGTGAATGGATCCACTGACTGTCCTGTTGAAAGACCCAGTGTGGAGAGCTTTGAGAAGGTCTCCGATGAAGTGAAAGCTGTTAAGAAAGTTAAACAGTCCCATAACCAAGTGGCTGTGTTTGGCCAGCTTGTTGGGGAGAAGACCCAATCCCAGTTTGACCCCCTGGGGTTTTGGGGTGGCCAAAGGGCATGGGCCGCAGAAACCTTCCCACATGCGGCCTGCGAGTGCTATCGACCACCACCAACCTAAGGGAGGGCGTGAAACTGGAAGGGCCTGGTGTAACTCCTCCCAAGGAATGGGAGAGATGCTGGGGCACCCATGGGAACGTTGGTGGCTTCGAACTTCCCCAGGTCACCGGCTAAAGTGACCCCGCTCAGTTCGATCTCGAAGTGGGGAGAGATGTGACAAAGTGGGACTGTTCTTAATGTTTCCTCTGAATAGTGTGGAGGTGCCTCAGTTTCCCCTATGAAGTTTTTAAGTATCTAGGTGGTGCGATAAGGGTGTATGATCATTGCAGAGCCCTAGAGGGCATGTGTGTGCAGGAGTCTGGACACAGAGAATGGCCGACACCCTGTTTCCTGGCCACTGATGGCCTGGGCCCTTCCCCCCTGCAAGGTGAGAGCTAAAGGGTTGGAGAACAAAGGAATCCGGTGACCTCCTGGCCCGGGAAAGGAACAAAGCCCAGAGGAGGAGGGGCTGGAGGGAGTTGGAGTGAAGTGCAGGTGTGGTTGTCTGGCTCACTGCCCCCAAAATGGACCCAGCTGAGGGGTCCTGTTCTCTGCACCTGCAAGCTCTGTTTTAGACCATGTTCCTGTCATCTAATAAACCTCTGTTTTACTGGCTGGCTGAGAGTCCCGTCTGACTGCGGAGTTGGGGTGCAGGACCCTCTGGCTTCCCCAGGAACCGTGCCTGAGCGGACTCGCTGTGGGAAGCGGACGGAGGGGCAGAGGATGCTGAATGGTCCGAGGTCAGACCCCGGAAAGTGGAAGCCGGGTGAGCTGTGTGTCCTGCAGACAGGCTGCTCACAGAAAGGCGACTGCCCCAGAGTCCTGCCTGGCTTCGTAGGGAGCAGTTCCAGAGCATCGCCCAGGGACTCCGTGACAACCTCCTATCAACAACTGCTATAAAATCCCTCTCATTTTCCTCTCTATAATTTGCATAAATGGATCCAAAATCCCTCAGATTTCCAACCTTTCTCTTTCATTTCTGAACACTGATCTCAAATCTCAGGTTTCCCTCTTACGATGTCATTATCAAATGTCAATTAAAAATCCTCTCGAGTTTGGGGCTGTTCCCCATGTCTATAAATCCTAGGAACTTGTCCTTCTTTGTGGGGGAACCTGTCGCCCTGAGTCCTTCTCCATCCTGGTTGGGAAATTAACCCCCCTGCAACAATGATCATCTTTCCTTCTCCTTTGAGAATCATTTGTTCCCTCCTTTCTCTCTGTTAAAAATGTTTGCTGATAAAAGAGACTAGCCATATATTCAATACCCATCAAAGCCAGAGGCCTCCCCCTGTTTGGGGGATGGGTGGTTCCCAGTTGGTAACAGGAGAGTTCATAGAATCATAGAATATCAGGGTTGGAAGGGACCCCAGAAGGTCATCTAGTCCAACCCCCTGCTCGAAGCAGGAGCAATTCCCAGTTAAATCATCCCAGCCAGGGCTTTGTCAAGCCTGACCTTAAAAACCTCTAAGGAAGGAGATTCTACCACCTCCCTAGGTAATGCATTCCAGTGTTTCACCACCCTCTTAGTGAAAGTTTTTCCGAATATCCAATCTAAACCTCCCCCACTACAACTTGAGACCATTACTCCTCGTTCTGTCATCTGCTACCATTGAGAACAGTCTAGAGCCATCCTCTTTGGAACCCCCTTTCAGGTAGTTGAAAGCAGCTATCAAATCCCACCTCATTCTTCTCTTCTGCAGGCTAAACAATCCCAGCTCCCTCAGCCTCTCCTCATAACTCATGTGTTCCAGACCCCTAATCATTTTTGTTGCCCTTCGCTGGACTCTCTCCAATTTATCCACATCCTTCTTGTAGTGTGGGGCACAAAACTGGACACAGTACTCCAGATGAGGCCTCACCAATGTCGAATAGGTCGAGTTGGCTGGACCCTTTTCTTTTCTCCAGCTGGCACAGGATGAGGAGGTCCCTCTGAGTGCAGCGTGGGTCCAGAAGTATCCCAAACCCCATGACAAAGGGTCTCCGTGAGGGGGGGCTTCCCGCAGTGCAAAGATGTAGCCAACTCTGGGGTGGATCCACGGTGGCCATTATTTGCTAGTGACAGAGTATGGAAATGTCTTACTTATTTTGGCCCTCCATGGCTTCCCTTCTCCTGTTAAAGAGGCGTCCCCCCGGGCTCCCTCTGCCTGTGTGACTGGCCAGCAGGGGGTGGTGATAACTTTCTATCCACTTGTCAGACACTGTGAGGGAACACTGTTGCTGGGGGGGCAGGTGTCTGTGTGGGGAGATTGCAGCGGGAGCTGAAGGGGCATTGTGGTAGGGGGAGGCCTCTGGGTGGCTGGGCAGGGGGGACCCTAGTCAGGTAGGTGGGTTCTGGAGGGTTTGGGGTTTCGGGGAGTAGTTCTGATGTGCCCAGCCCTAAGGCTATGGGTCCTGGAGGTGGGTATCGCTGGGGGCCTGTTGGCTGCAGACCAGTGGGGGTGGGGGTCTCTTGGGCAGGTGGGGCAGGGGATTAGACGCTGCCTGGTGCTGTGCCAGGGGCTCTGTCTGGGATTGCCCAGCTGGCTCCTGGGACCATTGCCATGCCCAGTGCACAGAGCTGTGGTGGGGCGGTCCCTGGCGCAGGAGGAGGGGGTCCCAGGCAAATGGGCTGGCAGATCCTGGTGGAGGGCAGGTGGGGGTCCTAGGTAGGCAATGGGGAAATCCCAGGCAGGCAGTGAGGGACTATAAAATGACTCTACACAAACAGCCCCCCACCCCATTTCTCCTGCCATTTGCAGGAGCAAATCCAGCCATGGGGGAGCAAACAACCCAGGAATGAGAGTTTCCTAGCAGACAGGCATGGAGAGGTGTCAAGGTTCCTCCCCCACTCTGAACTCTAGGGTACAGATGTGGGGACCTGCATGAAAAACCTCCTAAGCTTATCTTTACCAGCTTAGGTCAAAACTTCCCCAAGGTACAAAATATTACACCCGTTATCCTTGGACTGGCCGCTACCACCACCAAACTAATATTGGTTACTGGGGAAGAGCTGTTTGGACGCGTCCTTCCCCCCAAAATACTCCCCAAAACCTTGCACCCCACTTCCTGGACAAGGTTTGGTAAAAAGCCTCACCAATTTGCCTAGGTGACCACAGACCCAGACCCTTGGATCTGAGAACAATGAAAAAGCATTCAGTTTTTTACAAGAAGACTTTTAATAAAAAATAGAAGTAAATAGAAATAAAGAAATCCCCCCTGTAAAATCAGGATGGTAGATATCTTACAGGGTAATTAGATTCAAAAACATAGAGAACCCCTCTAGGCAAAACCTTAAGTTACAAAAAAGATACACAGACAGAAATAGTTATTCTATTCAGCACAATTCTTTTCTCAGCCATTTAAAGAAATCATAATCTAACACATACCTAGCTAGATTACTTACTAAAAGTTCTAAGGCTCCATTTCTGGTCTATCCCTGGCAGAAACCAGCATACAGACAGACATAGACCCTTTGTTTCTCTCCCTCCTCCCAGCTTTTGAAAGTATCTTGTCTCCTCATTGGTCATTTTGGTCAGGTGCCAGCGAGGTTACCTTTAGCTTCTTAACCCTTTACAGGTGAGAGGAACTTTCCCCTGGCCAGGAGGGATTTCAAAGGGGTTTACCCTTCCCTTTATATTTATGACAAGAGGGCACAGGGAAAAGGAGATAGAGAGACTGACAGGGTCTGTGGGATAAAAGAGTTTTGAAAGAGATTTCCAGCTCTCTCATCTGCCCAGACAGATGTATTACTGCACTGTGGGGAGAAACACTTTCCTGTGGACAAGACGAGGATGAGACAGAGGAAAACCCAGTTCCTGACTCCATGTCCCTCCTGCTGGGGTGTGGCTGCCGTGGGGTCAGTGTCAGAGGGAATCCTCGAAAGGGACTCCTTTGGTTCTGCTTTTTTCTAGGATTGCGTTCAGAGACTTTGTTTTGGGATACGGGAGAGAGAAAGGAGGTTAAAAGTGTGTCTGTGGGCTTAGCCTGGCAGGAGGGGCCAGGTCTCTGCTGTAATCCAGAGATTGAGTAGAGAGTTGTCACTTTGGATGGGCTATCACCAGCAGGAGAGTGAATTTGTGTGGGGGGCGGAGGGTGAGAAAACCTGGATTTGTGCTGGAAATGGCCCAACTTCATGATCACTTTAGATAAGCTATTACCAGCAGGACAGTGGGGTGGGCGGAGGTATTGTTTCATATTCTCTGTGTATATATAAAGTCTGCTGCAGTTTCTACGGTATGCATCCGATGAAGTGAGCTGTAGCTCACGAAAGCTCATGCTCAAATAAATTGGTTAGTCTCTAAGGTCCCACAAGTACTCCTTTTCTTTTAGCATTTTCTCAGTACGGCAGAATCTCAGATCTCACTCTGCAGGGAAAGCGCCTGGGGGAAGCGTGATGTGAAATGAAATAATGCCCGTTCCCAAACCTCCACAACGGCCCTTCTCGCCCGGCCAGGCTGCAGAACGACGCTCACGTTTCGTTCCGGTTCATCCCGTCCTCCCATGGGACAGGGGAGCGACATGGCTGCAGAGGAGCCAGCTCAGGTAGGGATTATTGGGGGGGTTCTGATTTGTTCCTGCAGGAGGGAGAGGGACAGCAAATACACGGGAGAGGGGAAGGTTTACACGGTCTGGTTTGGAGGTTAGAGCGGGGCAGGAAATGCACAGGGTGGAGAAAGGGAGGAGGCCAGGGGGTGGCAGACCTGCCTGGAGGAGTTTAATAAGTGGTCTACGTTCTTGGAACAGACCCATGAGGTTCGGAGGTGGAAATGCTCCAATTTGGTGAACAGAAAATAACCCACGTAGATGGGGCTGGGAAAAAGGACCAGACTCCTAGTGCTGGAGCCTGACCCAACTAACCAGCGGGTGCCTTGAAATTGAAGGGGGAAGCCACCAGTCAGGCTTAGGGGAGATTCTCCTGCCTCATATCCAGCTCCTCACAAGGAGGAGGGTGTTGGGCTTCCTACAAGAGATCTCTCCCTAGACCCTGCTTGGGGCAGCATCTCCGGTATCAGTCTGTGGCTAGTAGGTGTGTGATGGATCTGCTGGGAGAGAGGAGGGGCTCTCTCTTCGCCCCCTCACCCTGGTGTTCCCTGGGTGCTCTGAGCGCGGTGGGGGTGGGACTGTGTTGACTGCGGTCCACCCAGAGTTTCGTTTGATTGGCTCCTCTCCCCCACGAATAGTGGGGCTGTGAGTGGGGCAGCAGGTCCTGAGTGTGGGGCTCTGGCTCTTTCAGGGGACGGTGACCTTCGAGGAGGTGGCTGTGTATTTCACCAGGGAAGAGTGGGCTCTGCTGGACCCCGCTCAGAGAGCCCTCTCCAGAGACGTCATGCAGGAGACCTATGAGACTGTGACCTCGCTGGGTAAGGATTCCTGTCCCCTCGGTTCTTGGAAGGGGAACTGAAGAGATGAGGTTCACGCCACCCCCACAATGCCACCACTGCTCTGTCCTGTTCCAGCATCACCCCAGCATGCCAGTGACACACACACGACCAGAGACCCTCCCCTGCTGCTGAACGCTGTGGGAAGAGAGCACAGGAGCAGAATCGCACAGTGTCAAATATCTCCTGTTTGCACAAGTAAAACGGGGGGTTAGGTCCAGCATAACGAGCAGAAGCTTCCTACCCCTGGCCTTCTCTCAAACCCTGAGCCTTCTCCACCCAGACCGGAAAGTGCTTGGGGTGTAAGAAGCAGGCTGCTGGGGTCAGAGCGGCTGGTCCAGGGTTACTGATCACACAGACCTTGAATGCTGGCTGGGGGAATCCAGACAAGGGAGCTCCAGCAGCAGAACATTGAAACTCAGCCAGGATTACAGATGACACAACTCCTCACTGCTCCGGATTGCCCCGTGCATGGGAAAATGGCCTCGGTTGCTGGTGAAAATCCTTGAGACCTGGAGAGTTGCTCCCCCCATCCCCATGTGCAATAGCCACAATCTCTCTTCTCTGCAGACTTGGTTTTTTGAGTCCCTCATTCCTGAAGTCACATGACCCCAATTCTTATTTTTCACATTCTGCTTTTCAAGACTATTTAGAGTCTGTTGCTTGTGAATGATAGTTTCTAATTTCCCAGTGTTCTCCACAGCCAGGGATTTTCCTACTCCCTCCCATTGCACTGGACTCACTAGGTTCCCTGGTATTTAAGAACGGCCACACTGGGACAGACCAAAGGTCCATCTAGCCCAGTGTCCTGTCTTCCGACAGTGACCAGCGCCGGGTGTCCCAGAGGGAATGAACAGAACAGGGAATCATGAAGTGATTCATCTCCTGTCACCCATTCACAGCTTATGACAAACAGAAGTTAGGGACACCATCCCTGCCCATCCTGGCTAATAACCATTCACGGACCTGTCCTCAATAGATTTCTCATGGTGTGTGTGTGTTTTTTTTGTATCCCTATTATAATCTTGGCCTTCACAACGTCCTCTGGCAAGGAGTTCCCCAGGTTGACTGTGCCTTGTGTGAAGAAATACTTCCTTTTGTTTCTTATAAACCTCTGCCTATTAATTTGATTGGGTGATTCCTAGTCCTTGTGTTCTGAGAAGGAGTAAATGACACTTCCTTCTTTACTTTCTCCACAGCAGACATGCTTTTATAGACCTCTCTCATATGCCCTCTTGTCTCTTTTCCAAGCTGAAAAGTCCCAGTCTTACATATCTCTCCTCATACAGAAGCTGTTTCATACTCCTAGTCCGGGTTTTTTTGCCCTTTTCTGAACCTTTTCCAATTGCAATGTATCTTTCTTGAGATGGGCCGACCACATCTGCACACAATATTCAAGATGTGGGCGTACCATGGATTTATATAGAGGCAAGTTATGTACTGTCTTATTATCTATCCCTTTCTTAATGATTCCCAACACCCTGTTTGCTTTTTGACTGCCTCTGCACCCTGAGTGGATGTTTTCAGAGAACTATCAACAATGACTCCAAGATCCCTCTCTTGAGTGGAAACAGCTAATGTAGACCCCATCATTTTATATGTATAGTTGGGATTATGTTTTCCAATGGGCTGCACTAGGTGCTATCCTGACATCTAGGACTGCTGAGATCCTGCATTCAGTGATATCCCTGCCCTTCCTGTTCCCTTTCTCCACTGAACCCCACCAGCCCATTGTTAGTGTTTCCAGCTTCCCCAGGACTCTCTCATTGTGTCTGGACCTCTCTCTCTCTGCAAGAAGCAGTTCCAGGGAGACTTGTCCTCTGTCTGGAGTCTTCAACTTCTGGGACATGGATTTACTTTCTCTGTGTTTTAGGAGATGCTTTGAAATTGAGTGTCTGTGACATTAACCACAGTGCAATCTTGACTGGTTGAACAGCTGTTTCCCCTCAGTTGCCCAAGCTGGGGTGGCTTTTACACTGCTTTACTGTGAGAACAGCCACTCGTGGGCAGTTAACACCCAGTCTCCAGCATGTAACTCGCTGCCAGCTACACAGTATTGAGCGCTGTTAGTCAGCGACTCACGAATTACAGTGCACCACAGGAGAACCCCAGAAAATTCTCTGGTCCCGGACTTTTGTGCATCTTTCACTGTCCAGCACACTACTGAACGTCGCAAGGTCATATGAAGTCTGTCATTTCATCAGTGGAAAATGACACGTGCCAGCCTTGTTATCCCAAATGGATTTTCCAACACACTTTAATCCCAACACACTGGTTAGATGAAACAATAAAATGAGATGGCTAACTACCGGCAAAAAAACCATATTAATTGACTACAGGAAATGAGGTATAAAAGCCAGAATTGTTTACAAAAGAAATGCAAGATAAAACCCAAACTAACATCTAAGTTAACAAGCTAAAACGGATACAAAGCAAATGTTTCTCTCACTATATCCTGAGGCAGGCTGGCTGTCCTTTCAGCCAGAAGTCCCCCTAATTCGCCCCTGCTGCCAAGTTCAGTTTCTTCAGGAGCTGTCATGAGCAGAGGAAAAGGGGGAGAGAGAGAGTCTCAAGCATTTTCCTCCCCTCTTTTTATAATTCAGTCCTTTGTACTACAAACAACTTCAGTTCTCAGCTGAGTCATGGTGACCGGCTGTCTGTTGTAGCTATGAGCTTCAAGTGGTCCCTGTGAAGGAATGTAAATGTCTTCTTCACACCTTCCCCCTCCTGGAGAATGGCAATTTGACCAGCTGCTTGCCTTGCTGTCTCTGAGGAACTGGTCTGAGGGTGTTCCCCAGAATTGTAACTTTTTCACTAATAGGATACAGTAAAATCTCATAATTTTACATAGTGTTGCTACAAATATTTTAACAGGAGGATAATATTCTGTAGATTATGCATTTTCAAATGATACCTCAAACAAGCCATACTATGTAAATAATTGATCATAGTTTTCTAGAAGAGTGAACATAGGGGTTGTGACAGGGTCAGGCCAGATGGCTAAGTAGGTCCCTTTTCCTTGGGTAAAGTAACAGAACAATCAGGAACCTTCTGGAGACCAGTAAGACAGCTGATTCGAACACCTGCAACCAATCAAGAAGCTACTTGAATCAATTGAGGCAGGCTAATCAGGGCACCTGGGTTTTAAAAAGGAGCTCACCTCAGTTAGTGAGGTGCGTGTGAGGAGCTGGGAGCAAGGGGCGCGAGGAGCTGAGAGTGAGAACATGGACTGATGGAGGACTGAGGAGTACAAGCATTGTCAGACACCAGGAGGAAGGTCCCATGGTGAGGATAAAGAAGGGGTTGGGAGGAGGCCATGGGGAAGTAGCCCAGGGAGTTGTCGCTGTCGCAGAGCTGTTCCAGGAGGCACTCTAGACAGGTGCATTCCACAGGGCCCTGGGCTGGAGCCCGGAGTAGAGGGCGTGCCCGGGTTCCCCCCAAATCCTCCCAACTCCTGGTCAGACACAGGAGTCGTCAGCCTGGACTGTGGGTTCAGAAAAACGGCCAAGCTGAGGGCTGCCGTGAAGCTCCAAGGCGAGCAAATCCGCCAATAAGCGCAAGACCCACCAAGGTAGAGCAGGAACTTCGTCACAGGGTACAGACTGTGCCTGTCTGTGTGTGTCCCCAGCAGATATGTGGGTATTTCAATCCCTCATAAGCAGAGTGCTCAGCATCTTCAGGGACCCAGGGAGCTGGTCCTGGGAATTCACTGGTTTACTAGGCGTGACACTGTAGGGAATTGTGAGACACTTCAATAATAATAATTAATAATAAAATACCAATATGATGAAATTGCAATGAATCATGCTAGATATGCCGTGTAAGGTGTCAGTGAAAATGCTATGATTTTCCAAGTATGATCATTTTGTTTCTATGTTTTGTACCACCTTTGTGTTGTGAGTTATAGAGATGTAGGGTATATCTGTATTTCCAGACTTGTGCAGTGTTTCTGGGTGACACCCCCGGACAGACTGGCATCAGCACTGCTGAGCCTCTTCACTGGCCTGTCAAGGGTCATCAGCTGTACAATGAGCCCATGAAAAGAACCAAGGGGATACACCTATTGAGTCAGCAAGACATGCAGGGGTATGCCTGTGTACTGAGAACTCCAGGGCTTTTCCATGCCATGTGCTGTGAAGCTTGTGTTTGGGACACAGGAAGTACAAGCCACAAGGCAAAGGGAATAGAAAGGGCAGCTGCATCATCTTCATTTTCTCTTCAATCCCTCTTCCTACCTCTGGAGCAACTTCTCTGCAAACTGAAGCCTTGAACAAAGGACTGAATGACCCATCCAAGCTGTGGATGTGTTCCAGACGGACTTTCAAGCCAGGAACTCACCAATACTGTGAAGAACCCGATATATAGATTTCTGAATGTATCTGACCTTTCCTTCTTTCCTTTAGTTTAGAGGCTAAAGGATTGGCTGGCAGCCTGGTATTTTGGGTAAGATCCAAACCTTTTTTTTAAGGTCAGCCTTGACAAAGCCCTGGCTGGGATGATTTAATTGGGGATTGGTCCTGCTTTGAGCAGAGGGTTGGACTAGATGATCTCCTGAGGTCCCTTCCAACCCTGAGATTCTATGATTCAAACCTGTGCTGACCTGGTAATATGGTTGACCCTTTGGGGTCAGAACATTGTGTTTCTGTGACCAGAATTTTTAAATAAGCTCTCACTGTACCGAACACAGGTGCTGATTGGGAGTCAGAGAACTGGAATGCAATAAAGGGGGCTGTGTGATCTTTTTCAGCTTCTCAATAACCAGTGTGGGGGATCAGAAGCATAGTTTGTGAGTGGTCGGTGATTTTAACTTCAGTGTTAGCCATCAGTTCTGGGAGCATCTTCTCTCCCTTTTTTAGCCTGCCCTGACCTTAGCGTTTTCAGTCAGGACTCCCCAAGGCACACCAGGTCACACTAAGCACTGAAGTTAAATTAATAGAATGATTTGTTTTTTTTATGACAGAGTCTTATGCAATCACCTGAACTCCTTTGTTTTCTTTCATCTGAGCAGGGTTTCCCATTTCCAAACCTGATGTGTTTTCCCAGCTGGAACAAGGGGAAGAGCCATGGGTCTCAGAGCTCCAGGGTTCAGAGGAAAGACAGACCCTGAGAGCTCCCTGCAAAGGTGAGGAAACATGAAACCAACTCAGAATCTGTAAGTGCCTGAAGGAAACATCTGGGATGCCCTACAAAGCCCTTGGGAGGTCACTCAGTTCATTATTGTCTCTAGCAGGGGTCATAACCTCAGGGTAACTATAACTCATGGCTTCCTGTAGATCCTAGCAGACATCAGGCAGTAGCTTCCTCCCTTCCCCCCATGAATTTGATGGGATGTGAAGGCTGAATTGATCCCCTCCTCTCTCCCATTTAGGGGAAGTGTTTGGAGGAGTTCAGTTCCTGTTTTTATTTGACCTCTCTCCAGCACTTTTTTTCGTTGGCCTTCCCCTTTCCATCCCTGTTTGAGGTTTCTGTCTCTATCGCAGCAGGTGATGCGATGGCATGTGAGAAAGAGGAGCAGAATTCTCAGCAGGAAGATGCTGGGCAAGTGGATAAACACAGAGCATTATCACAAAGATCGGAAAGGAACGTGTCCAGGAGTCATGAGCAGGGAAAATCCTGTGAGATTCAGCACAGACCAGAGAGAGAGCAGGGAAATCGGCCAAGGGATAAAGTGGGTAAATTAATTTCCTGTCGGGGAACTCAGAAGGAGCTCAAGGAAAGCACAACACAGCAGGAAATCCTCAGGGGAAAGACAAAAAATGCATGCACTGAGTGTGGGAAAAACGTATATGACCAGTCAGCCCTTATAAAGCATCAGAGAATCCGCGCAGGAGAGAGGCCCTATGAATGCCGTGAGTGTGGGAAAACCTCTTGGCACTCAGCCCATGTTAGCCATCCAAGAATCTGCACAGGAGATCAACACCATAAAAACCTCTAGGGCTATCCGTACTTTCTTTTCTTTAATACTTTTCCTGATTCCCACATAGTAACTTTTAAAGTTGTTTGAACTGTTTGCAGCACCGTTATCCCTCAGCGTGTCCAAATGAGTGGCCCATTTTTGCTTTTTGCAGTTCACCCTGTTTTGAGGTGGACCCATTTGTCCTTCCTATCTACTCCATTGTCTCACGAATAATTTGAGTGTGCCCTTCCTATCAGGAACCAGGGAGCATCACATCTATACCATTCCTCCTATTGCAAAATTATTGTTCGGAATCACCAATGATTCAGATTATATCATTGCCAGTTGTTCTCACGTTGCTCTGGGTTGTGCTGAAGAGCAGTTATATTGGGAACTTTCCCAATTATATTTAAAGGAAGAGGAGCAGGGGCAGGAAAAGAAGTGTCATTTCAGCCTCTGTGACACTGGAAGGAGATGGGGTGACTCAGAGATTCCCTCCTTCCCCATCACTCCAGACCTGTTAACTCTGCATGGCTCAGACAGGAGGGATCTTTATCACATTCTATCCCTCCACTTCTCAAAGTGTCACGTGATGAAGCGTTCTCAGCTGTCTATGCTTGGAGACGATGCTTTGACTTCTTTAATCCTATATCAGAGTCGCTATGCCTGGAGATGAAAGTGTCAAAAACCTGGAAGGGGAATTCAGATGGATCCCAAGCACCGTGTGATCATTTGGAGTTTAAATCCCAGGTTCCATCAATTGGTAGAGCCACTTCTGGCAAGGGGGCTGTTTTGTCCCCCATTATGGGGGATGCTAGGTTACTAAAAAGTTTTTAAATAACCTAACTAATTCTATGGCATGGGGAATGGTCCCCTTCATGATGCAGATGTTGAGGAAATAGAAGTGGGTTTTTTATTGAATTTATCCTTTGTAGGTGCTAAAAAAAAGTGTATGAAATGAAATCAGTGTTGGAAATCTAATAGCTGCAGAAAAATAGCTAGTTTTGAATAGAAACTCCAGCTCTGATAACTAACAGGCCTGTATCCAGTCCCTTGCCTGGAATTGTGCCACCAAATTAAAGAAAAGCTGGGCATGTTTCAGGAAGCCATTCCTCACTAACACTGCTGAGATTTTGAGTGCTTTTGTAAAGGATTCTGAAGTGTACATTTACCCTAACCAAGGCCAAGGATTTGGAAAGAACTGGGGTTGAATGAGTACACGCTCCGTTCTTGGTTTCCATCCCAGTAAAAGAAGCTATGGTGACCAAAGCCCCAAGGAAAATTGTTTGTTTGTACAACTCACTGATTACAGATCCAAAGCATGCCAGGGTTAGATTGAGAACAATCATCCTTCACCATTTGGATCCAAAGAGAGAGAGTGCTTCATAGGACATTCCCTCCTCGTGGATTCCAAACTTGGTGCCTGATCGGGTAATGTCAAAGTCAGCTTCAGGACTCACATAATTTGTCAGACCATTCTGTTTATTAGCAAAGCACTTTGCCAGTGCCCCCGGATATGTGAGCCCCCTGCAAAGGCTCAAGCTAACTTATTTATACAGATAACCCAATTTAACATAAGAGACAAAAGGAAGCAGAAACTGACAAATATACATACATATCTTACTTCCATACTAATGTTTACCAATCTCCCAGCTCAGTAGGAGCTCTAAGTTAATTAGTTTGAGGACCCATTGTCTCACACTCCTTAATGTTTCTCTTCTTGACAACTATATTTCAACAAACCCTTCAAGTAGCATTTCTTTAATGAATTATAATTTCAATATAATTCATTCTATTTTCACAGAAACAAGGACTTTCAGGCTGTGGAAATGATGGCAACCAATGAGGCAACGAATGTGTCCGGTTCCAGTTTCAGACTTCCAGATACTCGCATGTTGAGTCCTGATTCTCTGGTTTTGTGTCTGATGCTCCGGCTTCACAATAAAGCTGATGTTGGCACAGCTGCCCCCATGTAGCTGCACTGGTGTAGCATGCTATTACAGATGCTCTAAGCCAATGGGAGAGATCTCTCCCGTCGGACTTCATTAGTCCAACCCCCTCAAGCTATATCTCCTGCTGACGTAGCGCTATCTACACAGGGCGTTAGGGCTGTGTAACTACATTGCTCAACTCTGGATTTTTCACACCCCTGAGCAATATAGTTATACCGATAAATGCCTTTTAGAAGAACCAGCGATATATGAACTCAGAGAATTGGTTGGGACCTACGTTGGGACAAACCGGAACTAGAGCCAAGGTTCAGTTGTTGGCAACGGGGATTAAAAGAAAATGAACTCATATGACAAGAATTTGAGCTCTTTGAATATGTTATTGTTTCCAATGAAAATGAATTTATTGGTTAAAGAGTAGGAGACTAATTGTGTGATAATCTGAATCACTTTGTAAAACAAAGTGTCTTGTTTTTTTTGTTTTGTTAGTCATACAGGAAGTGACAGCTGATCTTGAAAAGTTAATTTGCTTTAATTTACCCCCTGTAGTGTAAGGAGTTCTGGTAGAAAACCTCACTCCAATGGTTGGGGTGGAAGAATGTGTGTGAGAGTGTATAAGTGAATATTGGCCCAGTATAGATTTTAAATTTTTGTGTTTCAAATAGAACTTATTTTGCTTAGTTTCAAAGTCTATTTCTAGTGAGAGCAAAAGTATTCGAAGAGACAATTTGTAGAAGTTTTTACAAGTTCTTACACTTAGACTGTAAGGGTCACTGACTTCCCCACTTCTCTAATTTGCAAAGGAAAGTCATCTGTCCTAGGATGTGTTCAGCAGGTAGGAAAGTTGCAGTCCTCAACCACCAAGGAAAAGGCTGAAGTCCATTACCTTTTAGGTCAAGAAGCCATCTGAAGTCTGGTCTATGCTGAAAAGCGATGTTGACGTAGCCACCTCTCTCAGGGGTGTGAAAAGTCCACTCCACTGAGAGAAGTAGTTAATGTGACCTCAGCCCCAGCGTAGACAGTGTTAGGTTGTCAGAAGAATACTTCCAGTGTTTGGAGTATAGACAGAGCCTGAGACAGACCGATCCCCTATGGGAAGTGAGTCATGACATGAATTCCAATTTTGACCCATTTCCCTATATGTGAGGGAGGTACTAGTATGGAGGGCTGGGCCAGCTGTCCGATCGCCTGGTTCCTCAACTGTAGCTACAGCTCTTCGTACCCATCCACCCTAAGACTGAGAGAAATGGAGAGTTCCAACTGTTGTTATTTTAGTATCTTATTGTTCCTTTCTCGGTTTTTTGTGCTGGTCTTTCTATTATATCAGGGTGTGAGGGTATAGCTCAGTGCATGTTGTGACAAAGCTCTGTCCTTGTCTCTATGGGTCCCACGTTTCCTGGTGGATTTTGCTAGCCTCAGAGGCTCACTGTGACCGTCCACATAGCCCTTCTCTCTCCCTAGAGGCAAGGGCCACAGCTTACTGAGCCATCATAAGCCAGCAAGGGAGGTGAGGAGAAGCAACCCTCCCATGCACAATCTCTGTTTCCCAGTATCCATGATTAATCAGGGAGGGGAGGGGGGAGCCTGGGCCCACCCTCTACTCTGGGCTCCAGCCCAGGGACCCTAATAGTAGCAGCTATGGTAGCTGACTTTTGGGAAATAGGACGTGTACAATTCCCTGGGCCGCTTCCCCACAGTAGCCCCCACTCAGTCTCTCCTTCGCTGTTACCTCAGGGCCTCCTTCCTTGCACCTGATATGGATTTGCACTGCTTGGTTCCTCCAACAGCACGGCTTCCTCCTACAGATCCTGACACATGCGCCTCACTGACGAACTGGGAGGCTTTTCACGAGTTCCAGCCAGGCCTTGATGGGCTTCAGGTATTCCAATCAACCTAGCTATCTCCACTGCTTTCTAGAAGGATCTTAATTGGCCCCAGGTGTCTTGATTAACCTGAAACAACTGCCATTTGGTTACCATAGTACCAAGGATTTGTTTAGGCTGGGGCTAAAATACCTGTTCCGCACTACTTAAATATAGCCGTCTTGCCTTGCCCCGTCGCAATGTGTGACAAAAGCTTATTGGTGCCAATTGGCAAAGGGGTCACTGTCATTCACAAGCAACTCCTGTCTCAGACCTGTTGGGGACACTGGGGCATGGCCACTAGGTAACTCGAGCAGATGGAAGACCACGAGTGTCTATGAAGCCCCCTTGCACTAGGCCCAGGTGTCCTTACCCCCACCCCCCCGCCTGGAGGCACACACAGCAGTTATGCTGAGAATCTGCAACAGTATGTTGCAGAGTCAGACTGCCTGAAACTAAGCAAGGCCAAACAGGGGAGATATGGAAGAACAATGCTGAATAAAGCAGCTTTATGTTTCGTTTAACAAATGATACAGAGAATCAGGGAACTAGCTGGGAACTGGATTGGCTGGCTATATGGATACTTGGGGCAGCTTGCTATTGGATAAGTATGCTGGGAAAAAGGATGTATAAAAGCCTGTGTAACTTCCTGCTCTGTTGTGCAGGATTTGAGATTTTCTTCTCCCTGTACCTTTTTGCAGCTGCAAATAAACTTTTCTGCTTCTCCACCCCGTTGTGATTATTGGGTGTAGCACACCGGATAACGAACCAACTCAAGCTGTTGTTCAGCCTCCTGGCACTGGGTGCCGGCAACAGACCTGACAAATTCACCACACCTAGGACCCAGAGCAGGGGTGGTGGAATATTCCTTACAGTGGGGGGGCCACCGGTGTCCGAACTGTGACGCCCCCATGACACCCCTTTCCCCCCAGCCCTCACTCACTCCGCCCCTTCTCCCTGAGGCCCCAATCTCACACCGCCCCTTCTCCCTGATGCCACCCCTCCCTCCGAGGCCACACCCACAGAACGCCTCTTCCCCCAAGGCTCCACCTTGTTCCCCCCTCCGTCGTCCGTTCTTAGGGCTGCTAAAAAGTGCTGGGCCCATGGCCCTCTAAACCCCCCTCGTCCTGCACCCTGACACACAGCCAGGCAGGCAGCAGTGTGTGTATGTGACCGAGACTGCTGAGCTGTGCTGAGCCAGTGCGGGAAGTGGGGGCTGATGTCGGGGCTGTCCTGCTCCCCCTGACTCAGGACTGGGGTGTCCCCCTCCCCTTGACTCAGGACTGGGGTGTCCCCCTCCGCCTGACTCAGGACTGGTTGCTTCCAGCAGCTGTCGGAACTTAGGGACAGCGTGCCAACACACTCACTCTTCCACAACACACACGCTCCCCGAACACACACACTGTCTGTCCCCAACACACACACACTCTCTGCCCACCACGCCCACAGCAGCTGAAAAGTAGCTGGCAATCGAGTCGGATGCCCATGGAACAATGGGATAGAGAAACCTGCCTCGTGTGGCTGCCCACGAGGCATTGCAAACCCTTCCCAAAGCACCCTGCGGCCAGTTGCACAGTGGGATAGCATCCCACAATGCACTGCTCTCTGTGGCGATCCAAGAGCTGCTAGCCTGGATGCGCTCCGGTGACACAAGCAGCCTAGTGTGGACATGCAACAGCGGCTTAATTAAAACGCTTTAACTAAAGCAGCATAACTCTGTCGTGTAGACGTAGCCTGGCTCCCACTGGGGCCAAGGATGCTCAGGCACTGAAACTAAAGAGCCACAACTTCCTCCGTAGTTGGCAGGATTCAAACCTGCACGGGGAGACCCCCCCCCCCAAGGGATTTCGAGTCCACCACCTTAACCACTCAGCCACAACTACTTGCTTTATAGAGCGCTCTCACGACACTCTAGTTCTGTTCTCACTGAGTGATCGTTTCCAATTGTTTCCTCAGACCAGCGTCCACAACACACTCACTGCTGTGCTGTTGTGTAAGTGTGCCCAGGGCTGAACAAGAATTCCTGCTCGTTTCCCTTCTGGCTGGAGCATGAGGAGAGTGTGTTTGTGGCCAGTGATGTTGCTGTAGATTGTTGTAAAATTCCTGCCTCGATAATTCAGACAGTCCCTTTCCCGTCATATCCCCAGTACATCAGTGACTGTAATAGCAGGGGGCAGGTTTTCTGTGGGGCACAGAGCTTTGCCAGGGGGTTGGTGTCTCCTTCCTTTCCTCACCCTGGAGGAAACTCAGCTTTTCATTCCATCTTTAATGTGTCATGGAATAACAACAGCGGCATGAAGAAAGAGGTGGGCAGGGTGGGCCTCAGGGGAGGGGCACAGAGGTGCAAGTGGTGGGCAGGGCAGGACGGAGAGGCACGGGTGGCAGGCTGGGTGGGTCTCATGGGTGGGGCTGAGAGGTGGGAGCGGCGGCCATGGTGGGTCTCAGGGGAGGGGTCAGAGAGGTGTGGGTGGCGGGCAGACCTTGGGGTAGGGGGCGGAGAGGAATGAGCAGCCGGCAAGGAGGCCTCGGGGAGAGAGGAGCGAGTGAAAGGTGGACCAGCAGGCCTCAGCCGAAGAGGCAGAGTGGGGTGGGAAGAAGTCCTCCTGTTAACCCAGTGCTATCTACACCGGGATTAGGCTGATATAACTGCATTGCTCAGGGAAGGTAAAATTTTTAACACCCCAAAGTAATGTTGTTACTGACTTAATTTTGTAGGATAGACCTGTCCAAAGAATCACACACACACCTTGGGAGTAAAACTTCACCCGCTTCTCTGCTTTACAGAATCGAAACACAAGAAACGCTTGTCAGGGCCCAGTGCGGGTTGGCAGGGAGTCAGGTGTGGGCAGACACCATACATTAGCCAGAGGAAAGCACCATGGATTAGCTGGTTTAAGGCACCTGTCTTCTAAACAGGAGATCCTGGGTTCAACTCCCAGTAGTGGCTTTTAAGGCACCTGATACTGGCTCCTATCAGAAGACAAATAACAGAGTTAGATGGACCTTTGCTCTAGCCCAGTGTAGCCGTTCTTGTTGTTTAAATTACACTCATAGGCACTGATAATAGAGTGACTGAAAGTTTGGGTGTGAAGGGCTGATAGGCCAGTGTTCCAGTCCCCTCGCAGATGACCCCCTCCCTCTGGGACAGGGGCAGGTCCGAGCTCTCACACCAAGTGGCTCATTGGGGCTGCCAGAATCTGTGGGCGGCTCATTCAGTTTATGCTGAGGGTTGAGTCCTGCTTTGTGCACCGTGTCTGAGAATGAAAATCCTAAACCTCCCTTTGAAATAACGAATGCAGCAGGACCTGTTTTGTCACTGCTCCGAAGCAGACAGAGAAATGGAGAAATGCCATTGAGTCCAGGGGAATACTTCACTGCGGTTTTACCTTTTTCACTTGCCAAACTCCCTCCCAACCTTCTGGGCTCCTAGAGCAGGGTCCTGAGCCTGAGCCAAGACACGTACCCTGCTACTTTACAGCCCAAGCCGGTGTCCTGGATTAATGTGACACGGGCCAGGCGTGGGTGATTCATTGCACTGTAGATGTATCCTAATGTTATGTCTATACTGCAATTAAAACACCCAGGGCACCTGTCTCAGAGCCCGGGGCAGCTGACTCAGGCTTCTGGGGCTGGGGCTGCAGGGCTACAAAATGACAGTGGAGACAGATGGCCCAGTAAAGGTATCCACGCTCCCAAGGACTCTCCCAGGAACCGTGTACAATGCGGACACCTCCGAGAAAGCCCGGAGACAATGGACACTGCTTGACTCACATCAAGGCAGCGGAACTTCCTAGCAAGTTGGAAGAGGGGAAGAGACGTCATGACTTGGCCTCACTCCCACTCTGCTCAACACCTGGCAACACATCTGGAGGACAAAGACTGAACTGAAATAATTCAGAGATCAGAAGAGAATAATAATAATCCATTCAAATGAAAGTCCCCAAACAGACTAGAATTGGTTTCCCAGCAGAAAATTTTCAATTTTGTTTTCCCAGTCAGACCTCGCCAAGGGAAGCAGAGAGAAAATGTTTGAGTTGCTTCCTCCAGAGCACCTTGACCTAGACACGCTAGCTGTGGGTCACTGTCGTGGCTGAGGTGGGGGCATTTTAATTATTTGGGCTGGTCCCAGGGTGTTTGGGGGACGTTATGAGGCTGTTACCTTTTGAGATAAATACTAAGAAACAAAGAACTCTTTGAGAAATCTGGGATTTAGACGTGTTTTATTGACAGCAAGGGAGGTCTGAGTTCCTGAGAAGGTTTTTGTTTCCAGGAAGCAATGTGGCTTGTACCAAAGGGGAGATGGTTGTTTGTGAAGGAGGGGAGAAGACAAAATGCACACAATGAGGATGGGATTCAAACCCATGCATGCAAAGCACAATGATTAGCAGCCCACCACTTTAACCACTTGGCCACCTCATATGAGCTGCCAAAGAAGGGACAGGAGGAGAAATCTAAGGCCAGCAGAGGTAGGAACAATAAGGAGTTTTTAAATACGAAGTGTAAGGAAGGCCTGAATGACCTCCACCCTCACATCTAGTGATGAGCTGGGGGAAAGACTTCAGGAACAGACCGTGTTTACATAGACAGGCCTCCTCTGCCTAGGTATGCAGCAAGTATCCTTTGAATAAAAAAACAAACAAACAAAATATAAAGGTAATTTTTTGGTTTTCCTGCAGTCAGCCAAAAAAAATGTGAAAAGAAAGGGGCATTTTTAAGCAATCATCTGTCCCCACCCAGGGGCTGGGGAATGCTTATTTTCTTTTTCAGACACTTTCTGGGCAAGCTGGTGCCAGTGGAAGAAAACCCAGAACGCCGTGGGTCCCCTGTCGCAACAAAACATTGTGTTCTGTGTTTGTCTTGTTGTTACTGTTATTTTGGTGGATATTGTAAATTCTTCAGGCGTGACACCCCCTTTTAATTGGGCATGTCGTGCTGCCCCTTTCGGGGCCAAGGGAAAATGTACCCTAATTCAACCTCTTCCACCCTCTACTCCGCCACCTCCCTCCAAATTCTCTGTGACACTCCCATCCCCACGGTGGTCTACCCCCATCCAGAGACCTGTGGTTCTTAATGCAGCTGGTTTACAAATGACTATCGCTCTGTTCCCCACTGACTGGTCTCTCAGTACAACATTTGATAACTGTTCTGTTTACCAAAGTAGGTGAAAGAATGTTGCCGTGAGTAATTTCAAACTCATTTGAATTGGATGGAGGGGAAATAAACAAGAACATCCGAAAATGGCGAGCCCCCACAAATTACCTCTGGGAAGGCTGAAACTCACTGCAGGAAGCTGACTCATTGTCTCGAATCCAACGCTTGGAATGTGCCTGGGGCTACTGGACGGAGTGGGATTACGTCAGGGATTTGAATCATAGACTCATAGAATCATAGAATAACAGAGTTGGAAGGGACCTCAGGAGGCCATCTAGTCCAACCCCCTGCCCAGAGCAGGACCAATCCCCACTAAATCATCCCAGTCAGGGATTTGTCAAGCCTGACCTTAAAAACTTCTAAGGAAGGGGATTCCGCCACCTCCCGAGGTAACCCATTCCAGTGTTTCACCACCCTCCTAGTGAAAAAGTTTTTCCTAATATGCAACCTAAACCTCCCCCACTGCAACTTGAGACCATTCCTCCTTGTCCTGTCATGTGCGATCACTGAGAATAGTTTAGATCCATCCTCTTTGGATCCACCTTTCAGGTAGCTAAAAGCAGCTATCAAATCCCCCCTCATTCTTCTCTTCTGTAGACTAAACAATCCCAGTTCCCTAAGCCTCTGCTCATAGGTCATGTGTTCCAGTCCCCTAATCATTTTTGTTGCCCTTCGCTGGACTCTCTCCAATTTTTCCACATCCTTCTTGTAGCGTGGGGCCCAAAACTGGACACAGTACTCCAGATGAGGCCTCACCAATGTCGAATAGAGGGGAACGATCACGTCCCTTGATCTGCTGGCAACGCCCCTACTTATACAGCCCAAAATGCCATTGCCTTTCTTGGCAACAAGGGCACACTGCTGACTCATATCCAGCTTCTCATCCACTGTCACCCCTAGGTCCTTTTCCACAGAACTGCTGCCTAGCCATTCGGTCCCTAGTCTGTAGCGGTGCATTGGATTTTTCTGTACTAAGTGCAGGACTCTGCACTTGTCCTTGTTGAACCTCATCAGATTTCTTTTGGCGCAATCCTCCAATTTGTCTAGGTCCCTCTCTTTCCTATCCCTACCCTCCAGCGTATCTACCACTCCTCCCAGTTTAGTGTCATCCGCAAACTTGCTGAGGGTGCAATCCACACCATCCTCCAGATCATTAATGAAGATATTGAACAAAACCGTCCCCAGGACCGACCCTTGGGGCACTCCGCTAGATACCGGCTGCCAACTAGACATGGAGCCATTGATCACTACCCATTGAGCCCGACAATCTAGCCAACTTTCTACCCACCTTGTAGTGCATCCATCCAGCCCATACTTCTTTAACTTGCTGACAAGAATACTGTGGGAGACCGTGTCAAAAGCTTTGCTAAAGTCGAGGAATAACACGTCCACTGCTTTCCCTTCGTCCACAGAACCAGTTATCTCATCATAGAAGGCAATTAGATTAGTCAGACATGACTTTCCCTTGGTGAATCCATGCTGACTGTTCCTGATCACTTTCCTCTCCTCTAAGTGCTTCAGAATTGATTTCTTGAGGACATGCTCCATGATTTTTCCGGGGACTGAGGTGAGGCTGACTGGCCTGTAGTTCCCAGGATCCTCCTTCTTCCCTTTTTTAAAGATGGGTACTACATTAGCCTTTTTCCAATCTTCCGGGACTTCGCCCAATCGCCATGAGTTTTCAAAGATAATGGCCAATGGCTCCGCAATCACATCCGCCAACTCCTTTAGCACTCTCGGATGCAACGCATCCGGCCTCATGGACTTGTGCATGTCCAGCTTTTCTAAATAGTCCCGAACCACTTCTTTCTTCACAGAGGGCTGGTCACCTCCTCCCCATGCTGTGCTGCCCAGTGCAGCAGTCTGGGAGCTGACCTTGTTCATGAAGACAGAGGCAAAAAAATCATTGAGTACATTAGCTTTTTCCACATCCTCTGTCACTAGATTGCCTCCCTCATTCAGTAAGGGGCCACAATTTCCTTGGCTTTCTTCTTGTTGCCAACATACCTGAAGAAACCCTTCTTGGTTCTCTTAACATCCCTCGCTAGCTGCAACTCCAGGTGTGATTTAACCTTCCTGATTTCATTCCTACATGCCCGAGCAATATTTATATACTCATCCCTGTTCATTTGTCCAATCTTCCACTTCTTGTAAGCCTCTTTTTTGTGTTTAAGGTCAGCAAGGATTTCACTGTTAAGCCAAGCTGGTCGCCTGCCATATTTACTATTCTTTCTACACATCGGGATGGTTTGTCCCTGTAACCTCAATAAGGATTCTTTAAAATACAGCCAGCTCTCCTGGACTCCTTTCCCCGTCATGTTATTCTCCCAGGGGATCTTTCCCATCAGTTCCCTGAGGGAGTCAAAGTCTGCTTTTCTGAAGTCAAGGGTCCGTATTCTGCTGCTCTCCTTTCTTCCCTGTGTCAGGATCCTGAACTTGACCATCTCATGGTCACTGCCTCCCAGGTTCCCATCCACTTTTGCTTCCCCTACTAATTCTTCCCGGTTTGTGAGCAGCAGGTCAAGAAGAGCTCTGCCCTTAGTTGGTTCCTCCAGCACTGCACCAGGAAATTGTCCCCGACAGTTTCCAAAAACTTCCTGGATTGTCTGTGCACCGCTGTATTGCTCTCCTAGCAGATATCAGACATACATGACCCTGAATTCTCTCTCAGTCCTCAAGGAGACACCTCAAGAAGGAGACTCCCTGCAGCAAAGCCTTGGGGGTCTCTGAGATCCCCCTGCCCTGCAGCCTGTCCTCCCTGGCCGTTGTCGTGGACTCTCTGTGAGGTCACCGCCTCCCAACCGCCTTTCACCAATCAGCTGAGTGCTGCAAAAGGCCCTTGTGATGTCACTGCCACCTCCACCCCTGCCCTGCAGGGCTCATGTCCTGCCCCGAGCCGGCTCCTGTGCATGTTTGAGCTGCTCCCCCTGGGTCACCCCCACACACTCAGTGGTCGTGCAAGGGTTCACGCAGGCCACACGTGGAACCATCAGAGGATGCTCAATGTGCCGCACCCAGTTTTGCAGAGATTTGGAGACTTGAAGGCCAGAAGAGACTGTTAGATCATCTCATCTGGCCCCCCTACACATCACAGGCCTCCTGCATGGTGCAGTCGCGAGTTTTGGACCAAAGCAGACTCGAGAAAGGCATCTCATCAAGGGATGGAGGAAGCACCACTTCCCTTGGGAGTCTGGAGGAAATTGATGCTGTGGGGGGCAGGGAATTGACCCCAAGGCCACGCTTGTGAGTCTGTATCATAACACACATACACAACAGCACTGCGCAAAGTATGTACGTCACCTTAACTCTGATGTTTCCTAACGTTTAAAGGCCTGGTCTCCAGGGTGTTCTCTGTGCTTATAGATCTCTTTTGGGGAGAGATGCAATCATTTAGTTCAGAGTGGGAGCCGTGTTAGTCTGTATCAGCAAAAAAAACCCAAAAACAAAAAACAAAACGAGGAGTAGTTCTGGCACCTTAGAGACTAACAAATGTATTTGGGCACATTTGACGGTGTGGCTGATGTGATTAGGTCCGAGGATGGTGTCCCTAGACTAGATATGTGGACAGAGTTGGCAATGGGTTTGTTGCAAGGATAGGTTCCTGGGTTAATGTTTTTGTTGTGTGGTTGCTAGTGATTATTTGCTTCAGGTTGGGGGGCTGTCTGTAAGCGAGGACTGGCCTGTCTCCCAAGATCTGTGAGATTGAGGGATCGTCCTTCAGAATAGATTGTAGAATCTTGATGCCTAAGGAACTCCACTGGTAACCTCCCTCCAGTCTGACAGTTCACCTTTCAGCAGGACCCGCTATAATCTCCCTGTTTTTAATTCATAGATTCATAGATATTGAGGTCAGAAGGGACCATCATGATCATCTAGTCTGACCTCCTGCACAAAGCAAGCCACAGAATCTCACTCCTGTGCAAAACCTCTCACCTATGTCTGAGCCATCGAAGTCCTTAAATCAGGATTTGAAGAGCTCAAGGAGCAGAAAATCCTCCAGCCAGTGACCCGTGCCCCATGCTATAGAGGAAGGCGAAAAACGTCCAGGGCCTCTTCCAATCTGCTGCAGAAAAATTCCTTCTTGATCCCAATTATGGCACCAGCTAAACCCTAAGCATTTGGGCAAGATTCACCAGCCAGATACCCAGGAAAGAATTCTCTTTAGTAACTCAGATGCCACCCCATCTAACATCCCATCACAGCCATTGGGCCTATTAACCATGAATATTTACAGATCAATTAATTGCCAAAATCACGTTATCCCATCATACCATCTCCTCCATAAAATTACCGAGTTTAATCTTAAAGCCAGATAGGTCTTTTGCCGCCATTGCTTCCCTTGGAAGGCTATTCCAAAACTTCACTCCTCTGATGGTTAGAAACCTTCATCTAATTTCAAGTGTAAACTTCCCAGTGACCAGTTTATAGCCATTTGTTCTTGTGTCCACATTGGTACTGAGCTTAAATTTTAATTCCTCTCCCTCTCTGGTATTTATCCCTCTGATATATTTATAGAGAGCAATCCTATCTCCCCTCAACCTTCTTTTAGTTAGGCTAAACAAGCCAAGCTCCTTGAGTCTCCTTTCATAAGACAGGTTTTCCATTCCTCGGATCATCCTAGTAGCCCTTCTCTGTACCTCTTCCAGTTTGAATTCATCCTTCTTAAACATGGGAGACCAGAACTGCACACAGTATTCCAGGTGAGGTCTCACCAGTGCCTTTTAGAATGGTTCTAAAACCTCCTTATCTCGACTGGAAATACCTCGCCTGATGCATCCCAAGACCGCATTAGCTTTTTGCACGGCCATATCACATTGGCGGCTCATAGTCATCCTATGATCAACCAATACTCCAAGGTCCTTCTCCTCCTCCGTTACTTCTAACTGATGTGTCCCCAGTTTATAACTAAAATCCTTGTTATTAATCCCTAAATGCTTGACCTTACACTTCTCATGATTCAATTTCATCCTATTACTATTACTCCATTTTATAAGGTCATCCAAATCTTCCTGTACGATATCCCGGTATCTCTCTAAATTAGCAATACCTCCCAGCTTTGGATCATCGGCAAACTTGATGAGCACACACCCACTTTTTGTGCTGAGATCAGCAATAAAAAGATGAAATAAGATTGGTCCCAAAGATTGATCCCTAAGGAACTCCACTTGATCCTGCCCTGGAGATCTTTTAGTTTGGGGCTGAAGGTGATAGCTGGTGGTGTTCTGTTCCTTTCTTTGTTGGGCCTGTCATGGAAGACACAATGAAGATGACTGGATGTGGAAGCTGCCGTATGTCCATGATCCTGGAGGGGGGACCTGGTAAGAGTTTTGTCTGCATGAAATGCCATCTGCTCGAGCTGATGGAGGAGAAGATCTGAGGTTTGGAGATGCAGATGGAAAGTCTGGTTGAGTTTAGAAAGGGGTTTGAGCAGATGATGGAGCAAAGACATGAGGTATCTGAAGGGAAAAGCTCAGACTTGCAGATGGAAGCAGGACTGGGGAATTCTGAGGGGAGACTGCTGGGTGAGGAAAGTGGTCAGTGGAAGCATGTGATGAAAAGAACCAGGCAGAGGAAAAGACGGGCTGGTGAAGGAGAAATAGAGCTCAGGAATAAGTTTTGAGAGTTGGAAAATGAAGAAGGGGCTCAGCAGGTAGTCACTGAAGCTGGAGGGGCAAGGAAGAAGAGAAGAGCGGCTAGTCCTATGGGAAAAGGGGAAAAGTCAATGGAGACTACACCAAATATGAGCCCCAGGAGGATACAGGATGGGTTGAAGAGGATTACAAGGGAGAATAGCAATGGAAAGAACTTGCAGCCAGAGGGAACAGGGGATAGACTGGAGAATAGAACTGTCACCAGGGAAAGGCAGGTCTACGTGATCGGGGACTCTTTACTGAGAAGAGTAGACAGGCCTGTAACCAGGCCTGGAGAAGGGCAACAAAGGCATGACAAGATTATGACTGTCAACAGATGGCTCAGGCAGTGGTGCTAGAAGGCGGGCTTTGGGATGTATGGCCACTGGGAGGCATTCCTGGACAGAGGACAGTTCTCTCGGGATGGACTTCATCTGAGTAGGGAAGGAAATAGACTTCTAGGATGGAGGCTGGCACAACTGATTCAGAGAGCTTTAAACTAGGAATCTGGGGGAGATGGTTGGTTGGGGGATGTCCAGGTAATCTCCATGCCGGATTTTAGCCTTGAGAGGGAAGAAAAGAAAGTAAGAAAGGATACAGCCGTGGGTAGGAGAATGGCTATAAGGAGGAAGGGCAGTGTGGATACCAGTCTAATAGGTTCTGCTGGCTGTAGAATGACCATGCCTCATTGGGTAAAGAATGTGAGTGAGGCCAAACAGCAAAAATGAAGATGTTTGTACACCAATGCGAGGAGCCTAGGTAACAAAATGGAGGAATTAGAGGTACTGGTGCAGGAAGTGAAACCAGATATTCTAGGGATAACAGAAACAGGGTGGAATAGTCGTCGTGACTGGACTATGGGTATTGAAGGGTATGTGCTGTTTAGGAAAGACCGAAATAAAGGTCAAGGTGGTGGAGTAGCATTGTCTATCAATGAGGAGGTAGAATGTAAAGAAATCAGCGATGGAATGGAGAAGACAGAGTCCATCTGGGCAAAAATGACATTGGGGAAGAAATCTACTCGAGCCTCCCCTGGGATAGTGCTTGGAGTGAGCTAGAGACCGCCGGGATCTAATGTGGATATGGATCGAGCCCTCTTTAATGTTTTTAATGAAGTAAATACTCATGGAAACTGCATGATCATGGGAGACATTAACCTCCCAGATCTAGACTGGAGGACGAGTGCTAGTAATAATAATCGGGCTCAGATGTTCCTAGATGCTGTTAGATGGATTCCTTCATCAAGTAGTTGCTGAACCGACAAGAGGGTGTGCCATTCTAGATTTGGTTTTGGTGAGAAGTGAGGACCTCCTAGAAGAAATGGTTGTAGGGGACAAGCTTGGTTCTAGCGATCATGAGCTAATTCAGTTCAAACTGAACGGAAGGATCAACAAAAAATAAATCTGCAACTAGGGTTTTTGATTTCAAAAGGGCTGACTTTGAAAAATGAAGGAAATGAGTTAGGCAAGTGGATTGGACTGAAGAACTTCAGGGATCTAAAGGCAGAGGAGGCCTGGGATGACTTTAAATCAAAGCTGCAGAAGCTATCAGAAGCCTGCATCCCAAGAAAGGGGGGAAAATTCATAGGCAGGAGCTGTAGACCAAGCTGGATGAGCAAGCATCTCGGAGAGGTGATTAAGAAAAAGGAGAAAGCATACAGGGAGTGGAAGATGGGAGGGATCAGCAAGGAAAGCTATCTTACTGAGGTCAGAACATGAAGGGATAAAGTGAGAAGGACCTTGCAAAGAGAATTAAAACCAATTGTAAAAGGTTCTATCACCGTGTCAATAAGAACAAAACCAAGAAAAAAGAAGTGGGACCGGTAAGCACTGAGGATGGAGTGGAGGTCAAGGATAATCTAGGCATGGCCCAATATCGAAACAAATACTTTGCCTCAGTCTTTAATAAGGCTAAGGAGGATCTTAGGGATAATGGTAGCATGACAAATGGGAAGGAGGAGATGGAGGTAGATATTACCATATCTGAGGTAGAAGTGAAACTCAAACTGCTTAATGGGACTAAATCGGGGGCCCAAGATAATCTTTGTCTAAGAATATTAAAAGAACTGGCACATGAAATTGCAAGCCCATTAGCAAGAATTTTTAATGAATCTGTAAACTCAGGGGTTGTACCCTATGATTGGAGAATTGCTAACATAGGTGCTATTTTTAAGAAAGGGGGGAAAAAAGTGATCTGGGTAACTACAGGCCTGTTAGTTCGACATCTGTAGTATGCAAGGTCTTGGAAAAAATTTTGAAGGAGAAAGTAGTTAAGGACATTGAGGTCAATGGTAAATGGGTCAAAATACAAGATGGTTTTACAAAAGGTAGATCATGCCAAACCAACCTGATCTCCTTCTTTGAGAAAGTAACCGATTTTTTAGACAAAGGAAACGCAGTGGATCTAATTGATCTAGATTTCAGGAAGGCGTTTGATATGGTGCCACATGAGGAATTATTAGTTAAAGTGGAAAAGATGGGGATCAATATGAAAATTGAAAGATGGATAGGGAAATGGTTAACAGGGAGATTATAGCGGGTACTGCTGAAAGGTGAACTGTCAGGCTGGAGGGAGGTTACCAGTGGAGTTCCTCAGGGATCAGTCTTTGGGACCAATCTTATTTCATCTCCCTCCCTCAGCTCAGTGAGGGCCTGAATTGCCCCTTCTCCCGGCAGAGCCAGAGGATTGGAAGCAGCAACATCAGACCCCTGTGTGGCTCGCAGGAATGAACACAAACACGCCCTTGTAGCTGGACAGATGGTGAGTTTTACCCCTGGGATACGACAAGGCTCAAGAGAAAGGTGGTGGCCCCACATCTAAGGAATGAAACACAACACAGTCATCATCGTTACGCCCGTCCTTGCCCCTTTATACGTCTACTGTCTCGCTCCCGCCACCCTCACCCTCTGTGGGTTCAGTGAGAGCCGCACTCAGTGCTTCCGACACACACAGACTCATACACACATCTTGCAAGGAAACCTCACCATGGAGCCACATGCACCTGTTGCTTCCCTGCCCCCCTGCTCTCCAGAATCCAATCCCAAGGAAAGCTTGTCGGGCCCAGAGCTGGCAGGGCGCCCGGTGCTGGAGCATTGAAGCTACCGTGACGGCACTCAGAGGAAAGATGCGGAGAGATGCTAGTTAAGAATTGGCCGGTCAGGTTTCCAGTCCCCTCACAGGTCATTCCCTCACTCGAGCACAGGGGCACATCTCAACTCTCAGCTGGCTCAGTCGAGCTGCATCGTTCTTGTTTCCACTCAGTCAGGTTTGAGGCCTGTTTCGCACCCTGTCTTTGAGAAGACAGTCAGAAACTACTCTCTGAAACAGCCAATGCAGGAGGACGTGTTATCGCTCCTGCCCCAACACAGACGGACAAAGAGAGAAATGTTCTCGCTTTGAGGGTGGGACTCCCTGCCCTGGGCCAAAGACGAGCACCTCTCTTTGACCTTGGTCGCTCCTTCAGCTTTTCTTTCAGCAGGGAGCCCGAGAGCTCAGGTGCTGGAGCGCTGCGTTGGTCAGTGAAGCTCGGTGAGCTCCAATGTCACTCGGCTCTTCTACCAGCAAGTCAAAACACAGGAAGGATTTCCTCATTTGACAATACTGGGGCTGTCTGAGGGTCTGTCCACACTGCACACTGAGCCTGTCTCTATGTGGCCTGGGCTTGCTGACTTGTGTTGCCAAGCCGGTGTTTGAGCATCCAGACTGCAGGGGAAACTCAGGCCTCACACTGTGTCTATCTGTCAAGGCTCCTTCCCCACTCTGAACGCTAGGGTACAGATGTGGGGACCTGCATGAAAACCTCCTCAGCTTACTTTTACCAGCTTAGGTTAAAACTTCCCCAAGGTACAAACTATTTTACCTTTTGCCCTTGGACTTTCGCTGCTACCACCAAAATTCTAACCGGGTTTTTAATTAGGAAAGAGCCGTTTGGAAACGTCTTTCCCCCCAAAATCCTCAACAAAATATTGCACCCTCGTTCCTGGGGAAGGTTTGGTAAAAATCCTCACCAATTTGCATAGGTGACCACAGACCCAGACCCTTGGATCTTAAGAACAATAAAAAAACATTCAGTTTCTTAAAAGAAGAATTTTAATAGAAGAAAAAGTAAAAAGAATCACCTCTGTCAACTCAGGATGGTAAATACCTTACAGGGTAATTAGATTCAAAACATCGAGAATCCCTCTAGGCAAAACCTTAAGTTACAAAAAGACACAAAAACAGGAATATCCATTCCATTCAGCACAGCTTATTTTCTCACCCATTTAAAGGAATCAGAATCTAACGCATATCTAGCTAGATTACTTACTAAGTTCTAAGACGCCATTCCTGTTCTGTCCCCGGCAAAAGCATCACACAGACAGATCCCGACCCTTTGTTTCTCCCTCTCCCCAGCTTTTGAAAGTATCTTGTCTCCTCATTGGTCATTTTGGTCAGGTGCCAGCGAGGTTACCTTTAGCTTCTTAACCCTTTACAGGTGAGAGGATTTTTCCTCTGGCCAGGAGGGATTTAAAGGTGGTTAGCCTTCCCTTTCTATTTATGACTCTCTCCTACCGCAGGAAGTCATCCTAAGTTACGCTGCTCCCGCTGCGTGAATAACAGAGCTGGATTTGACGTCGCTTCGGTCGACTTACTGCTGTGTCTACACTGGGCTGGGTTGACGGGAGACGCTCTTCGGTCGACTTCCCTTCCTCCTGCCGTTCCCGGCGCAGTCCCAACGGCGACCGGAGAGCGCTCTGCTGTCAATTTAGTGGGTCTTCACTCGACCCCCACGACATCAACCCCCAGTGGATCCACCGCAGCAAACAGAGCCTCCCAAACATGCTGCCCCATCCACACGGCACCACTTAGACCCGAGTGGGAAATTCAGCTCCTGTGGGGTGTGTCACCCTCATCCGCTGAAGATGCTCCCCGAGTCTCCAGGGATTCCTGCCCTAACTGCTCTCCAGCCGGTTTGTGTCCATACGCTCCCCGCGGGGAGGCTGTGAGTGGCCTGGTTACAAGCGCTGGTTGCTCAGGCCTGGCAGGGAAGGGAAGCTCCGGGCAGCATTGACAGTCTGGAGATCCCTCCGGGGAAGCACAGGCGGTGGGTGGAACAGGCGGGGAGGCGAAGCTGCGGGGTCCTGCGGACGCCCTGAAACCAGCTCACAGACCCCGGGGGTCACGCTGCCCTACACGCTGTTGCAGTAATGTTTGTACAAGGCGTGACGCTGAAAGAGCAGCTTGTGTCAGAGTGTATTCAGGCCAACGGATGTGTGTGTTAGTAGAGATCAAAGCGACTGTTCAATGTTCAAATGTATTGGGTGTTTAAACCTCCTGAAAACTCGTGGAATGTTGTTTGCACTGTTTTCACGTCTCTGTGTCCTGTTACTCTGTGATAGCAAAGAGTTGCCTTGTGTGGACCCCTGTCACTAAATAACCCCTCAAAGGAGAATGAAGGTGTGTGGGATGCAAGTGAAGAAAAGGTTCATTTCCAAAGAAGGGGTGGTAAGAAGCAGGATTCCTGGGCGGGGGGCAGGAGGGTGTGGTTTGCACTGTTGTTGCCCAGGGTGGGAATGGGGAACTGGGCTCTGGCTTAAAGCGGTGTCAGGCTTCGAGGGGCTGGGTTCAGAGCTGGAGGTTCGGGTTGGGGTGAGGGTTGGGCTACAGTTTTGGTTCAGGGGTTTCGAGTTGGGGGGCAGGTTATGGGGTCAGGGTTCCAGTTGGGTTCCGGGTAGGGGGTGGGGTTTAGATTTTGGGGGGAGGGTTTGGCCAGCAGCAGCATAGAAGTGCGGGTGGCAATGGGGTGCAGCCAATAGTGATCAGTCGGGGGTCTTTTAGGTCGTTTTAGTGTCAGTAGCACCCTGGGAAGGGGGGAGGGTCATGTTTACGACAGGGGGCTAAAGTGTTGGGGAAGGGGGTGGCAAGTTGACCCATCCCACTTCGCACTTCCCACACGGACACGCACAATACGGCGAACGCGCGGACGCACACACGTCACACACACACGATGACACAAAACGGCACACAACGCGACACACAAAGGAACACACGACACAGACACACACACAACACGACATGGAAAGCATCACACACATGACCCACAACATGTCTCACACACACATACGCTCAACACAACACGACCCACAACATGTCACACTCACACACTCAACGACACACAGCACGTTGCACGTACGTCGCACACGCACAACGTCGGACCCACAGTTTGTTGCATGTCGCACGTATCACGTCACGCACAGGTCGCACCACGCACATGCACACGCACAACACGTCACACGCACGCAAACTCTACGTCACAGACACAACACAGACAACACGACACACGACACAAAATGGCACACGACACTGAGACACACACACACGACACTGACACATTGCACATGAAACACACAGCACGTCGCACGTCACACACAAGATGTCGTACTTTACATGTCACACGCACAACACGTAGCACACAGCACGTCGAGTGTTGCTCGTGCATCACACATCGCAAGTTGTAGACCCCACGTTTCATGTTATACACACAACACATCGCACACAGCCTGCCGCACGTTGTAGACAGGACGTCACACGTCGCACACACAACACAGTGCGCGTCGCACATAAACAGCACGTCAGGCGAACACTGCACATTGCACACGCATAACACGTCTCACGCGCGCACAACACGACACACACCAACAAAACACTCAAGACAACACACACACAACCACATCTCACACACACACACGACACCACATGACACACAATATCTCACACACACAAACACGTCTCTCACACACGCCAACACACACACACAACACACGCCCACACACACACACACGACACATGATGTCGCACACACGCGGACACACACAATGTCTCTCACATGCCAACATACGACGTCTCTCACACGACACACACACACGACACACGTCTCATGCACACACAACACTGACACACACCACACATGACGACTGACACACACACAACACACGGCCTCTCACACACACACACACCCAACACATGACATCTCACACACGACGTCTCACACAAACACACGACGTCTCTCACAGACACCCACACACGCCCACACACACACAACATACGCCCACACCCACACACACACACTCGCCGACACCCGCTGACACACGACATCTCACACGCCCACGACACGACATACGACACGTCACACACACACAAGACGGCAGAGGACACGACACCGAAATCATACGCGACACCGACACGTCACACGACACACAAGACGGCAGAGGACACGACACTGAAATCACACCCCGGAGACGACCCCCCGCGGGGGCAAGAGCGGAGCGGGGACGGTCGGGGGAACTCGGTCTCTGGGCGGCGTGTGGGGCCGGTGTGGGCGGGAGGGAAGAGGGCGGCAGGGCCGAGGGCGAGATTCCCAGCCCCCGTCGAGCGCTGTGGAGCGAGGGCTCCGGCTCGGCTCTCGCAGCGGCTCTGGCGAGGAATGGTGCCGGAGCTCTCGCCGGAGGGGAACGCGGCAGGAGGGGCCTGAGCCGCTTGGGCCTCTTTCCAAGGAGGCGGAACCAGGCCTCCGCTCTCTGCCCGCTGCAGACCTGGCTGCCAGGTCGGCGCTGCCAGTTCCTCGTCCGCACTCGCCGTCTTCTCATGTGTTCGCCAACTCGCTCTCTCCCCTCTGCTCTCCTGGTGCCGTCTCCCTTTGTAGGACACGGGTAGGTGTGCATTCCCACAGGTGAGGTCTCGGGAGCCATGGAGAAGTTGGAGCGGACGAAAATCATGCCGGGCAGTAGAAAGGCTGCAGAAAGTACCTGAAGAGACAAAGGGAATGAGAAGGGGGAAGTCCAGACTAAGACAGGAGTCTAGTCTGTAAAGAGAAACAACGGGAAGTCTAAGCTACAGAAACTCTTCAAGTTGCCAAAAGACCTTTAGGATGGGAAATGACTTCTTGAATCCAGTCTCTTTAAGATCTTAGGCTTAGTACGTGTGTGTATTTGTATTTGCTTAGCAATCTGCCTTCTTCTGTTTGCTATCCCTTATAATCACTGAAAATCTGCCTTTTCTAGTGAAACTATTTTTTGTTTATTATTATTATTAAACTCAGTTTGTGCAACGGGTGCTCCGGGAGGAAATGATTTGTGTGTTACTCCAAGGGGCCGCCCGGTGACACTGTTGCTCCATAAGGGAAATGATTTGTGCAATACCTGGTTTAGCCACCCACTGTCACTGTTGGTCCAGGAGGGAAATGATTTGTGCAATACCTGAATTGGCCACACAGTGTCCCCATTGCTCCGTGAGGAAATGCTTTCTGCATTACTCCAAGTGGCCACCCGGTGTCACTGTTGGTCCAGGAGGGAAATGATTTGTGCATTGCACTGACTGGCCACCCGGTGTCACTGTTGCTCCGTTAAGGAAATTATTTGTGCATTACCCAGAGTGGCCACCGAGTGTCACTGTTGCTCCATGAGGGAAATGCTTTGTGCAATACCTGGATTAGCCACCCGGTGTCACTGTTGCTCTGTGAGGGAAATGGTTTGTACATTATCTGGATTGGCCACCTGGTGTCACTGTTTCTCCACGATGGAAATGGTTTGTGCAGTACCCTGAGGGGCCACCCAAGACAACACACAGAAAACACGACAGACAACACTGACACACACACACACAACACGACACCGACACACACAGAGAGAACACTCTCACACACACACAACACAGGACACCGAAAGACACAAACAACATGACACACAAATAAACTGACACACAAAACAGCACACAACACGACACACAAAAATCACACACAACACACGACACCGACACATACACACAATATGACACACAACACCTCACATGACACACAAAACGGCACACGTGACACACACACACAACACGATGCACAAAACTTCGCACACAAAATATCACACACCCACACACAACACGACACACGATACCGACACACGACACACAAAACGGCACACAACACGAGACACAAAAATCTCACACAACACATGACACCGACACACACAACATGCACACAAAACGGCACACACCGTCACATGCACACAACACGGTATACAACATGGCACACACACACACTCAACACGGACCACAACACGCACACATAAACACATCTCACACACACAAAACAACACACAAGTCACACACACA
Organism: Lepidochelys kempii; assembly: GCF_965140285.1. Taxonomy (NCBI): domain Eukaryota; kingdom Metazoa; phylum Chordata; order Testudines; family Cheloniidae; genus Lepidochelys; species Lepidochelys kempii. Next base: position 2,534,340 of record NW_027621931.1, on the reverse strand, counting down.
ACACGTCACACGACACACGCAACACGACACACACAACACGTCACACGGCAGAAGGTTTCATCGAGGAGGAGGATGTCCCGGGGTCCCCGGGCGATGCTCTGGGACTGCTCCCCAGGAAGCCAGGCAGGACTCTGGGGAAGTCTCCTCTCGGGGAGCAGCCTGTCTGCAGGACACACAGCTCCCCCGGCTCCACCTTCCTGGCTCTGACCTCGGAGCCTTCAGCCTCCTCTGCCCCTCCCTGCGCTTCCCACAGCCAGTCCGCCCAGGCGGGGTCCTGGGGGGGGGCAGAGGGTCCTGCCCCCCAACTCCGCAGTCAGACGGGACTCTCAGCCAGCCAGGAAAACAGAGGTTTATTAGACGACAGGGACATGGTCTAACACAGAGCTTGTAGGTGCAGAGAACCGGACCCCTCAGCCGGGTCCATTTTGCGGGGGGGCAGTGAGCCAGACAACCCCGTCTGCCCTTCACTCCATGTCTCCAGCCAGCCCCCAACTGAAACTCCCCCCAGCCCCTCCTCCTCTGGGCTTTGTCCCTGTCCCCGGCCAGGAGGGCACCCGATTCCTTTGTTCTCCAACCCTTTAGCTCTCACCTCGCAGGGGGGAAGGGCCCAGGGCATCAGGTGCCAGGAAAGAGGGTGTCGGCCATCCTCTGTGTCCAGACCCCTGCACACACCTGCCCTCCAGAGCTCTGCAACGATCATACACCCTTACCCCACCCCCTAGATCCTTAAGAACTGCATACGGGAAACTGAGGCACCCCCACACAATTCAGAGGAAACATGAAGTCCTGCTTCATCACAGATGACTCCAGGAGGTGAGTTGCTTGCTATCCTACCATGTTTTTCTGTCTCTCTCCTCCAGTATGTTGGCCAACACACACATTCTGTCTCTGTCTCTCTCCTCTCCTGGTGCCAACGATGACCAGACCCCAGGTGCCTGGGCCCCAGTGCCCCGCCTGTGCTCCATCTCTTCCTGTATCTGCCTCACCCCTTCTCCCAGCCCACACTGCCCACCGCTGCCTGGATGATTTCCCCCTCTCCTCCACTGCACCCCCCTCTGTGGGGTCCCTGCCACTCACCGTCTGCTTCCTCTCCTCCACCCCCTCCCCCGCTTCCCCACGGGTCACTCTGGGGGCCGGTTTTCTTCACCATCTTCGTGCATGATCTGGAGGATGGGATGGATTGCACCCTCAGCAAGTTCACAGATGACACTAAGCTGGGCGGAGAGGGAGATATGCTGGAGGGTCGGGATAGGGTTCAGAGTGACCCAGACCAATTAGAGGATTGGGCCAAAAGAAATCTGATGAGGTTCAGCAAGGACAAGTGCTGAGCCCTGCACTGAGGAGAGAAGAGTCCCATGCAGTGCCCCAAGTGTGCCATGTCCCTGCCCCGAACCGACCCTCCCGGAGCATCCTCAATTCCATGAAACAGCTGTTCTGGGGTGGGCAGGAAGTGCTGGGAGGGAGGGTGGGGAGTTGCTCAGTGGGGGTGTGTCTCTCTGGGTGGGGTCTGTGTGTGTTTATGCACAAGCTGATTGTGATGTCACGGAGGCCAACAGCAAAGAGTGTTGGGCGTCAGCATTCTTGCCCTGCCGTCAGTCTGCCAACTGGCTTGGTTGACAACGGCTGGTGACCCAAGGAGCTGCTGAGAGACGCGGACCATCCCTCTGTCAACAACTTCTTGAATCAGCTATTTCCACAGGTGTTTGAGGAACAAAAGGATGAGTTTTTACAGAAGGTAATTCCCAGATTCTTTCCCTGCTCATTAGATCGCACACGACAGGTCGGTGCCTCCTTCTCCTGGGGACGGGTGGGGGCGGGTGTGGCAACAGGCAGGTCTCAGCGTTCCCTTTTGATTTGAAAGTGGCCATCTCTCAGGTCTCCTCCTGCTTCAGCCGGTCAGGTTCTTTGGAGGCAGATTTAGATGATTTTATCTTTCAGCAGACTAGTCGGGGGGAATTTCCAGGGATAGAACCAAAAGGGAAGATAACAAAACTCGTGTAGAATTTAGATTGAGATCTCCATCAATAGTCTTTCCCTTGGAGTTGCCCCTAATGCACTCCTTGCCTTCAAGTTGGGAATAGAAACCCTTTGTCTCCTGTCATGACTGCCAAAGAAATGTGTAAATGAGGATATTCTATGATTCTATGATTTACACCCATCAGGGGACACTGTCTTTTTGAGGCGGGTGCAGCTGGCTTGGGATGGTGCTGATGATGGATAGAAAACAGGCTGGAGTCAATGACAGATGGGACCACAGAAGGGGAAGGAGAAGGGCATCTCCATAGAAGGTCCTGCGTGCTCAGATACCCCAGTTCTAGGTACCCTGGCCTGTCCCAGAGAGAAAAGACAAAGAGGGGCCCAGCCCCCCGACAGTCATCCCATGGACAAGAATCTGGTTGGGAGTGGGCTGAAGGTTCCCACTGGACAAAGGGGAGCTGAAGTCCCCCAGCGTCCTGGAATTTAAGCAATGCAAGCTTCAAACCCTGCACGGGTGGGGCCTGAGGGGCACCCGCAGAAGGTTGGGCTGGACAGGGGCGGCAGGTTTCTACAATTTTTGGTGGTTTCCAGAATGGGACCAAGTCCTGCCTCCCCGTCCACCTCCCCCCACATCTGCCTAAGGCTCTGGGAGTTTGGGTATGGGAGGGAGAGGGAAAGGGGTTGGGCTCTGGGAGGGAGTTTGGGTGTGGGCTGTGGGTTGCGGCAGGGGGTTGGGGTGCAGGAGGGAATGAAGGGTGCGGGGTCTGGGCTGGGGCAGGGTGTTGGGGTGCAGGAGCAGGTGTGGGGCAGGCTCTGGGAGGGAATTGGGTGTGTGGTGTGGGGTCTGGGCTGGGCTGGGGCAGGGGGTTAGGGTGCAGGAATGGGTGGGGTGGCCAGGTTCTGGGAGGGAGTTTGGGTGCAGGGGGTGGGCTCTGGGCTGGGGAAGAGGGTTGGGGTGCAGGAGGGGGTGCGGGCGCAGGCTCTGGGAGGGAGTTTGGGTGCAGGGGGTGGGCTCTGGGTTGGGGTCGGGGGTTGGGGTGCAGGAGAGGGTGCAGGTCGGGCTCTGGGAGGGAGTTGGGTGCAGGGGGTGGGCTCTGGACTGGGGAAGAGGGTTGGGGTGCGAGAGCAGGTGTGGGGGGAGGCCTGTGGGAGGAACTTTGGGTGCGGGATCTGGGTTGGGGTTGGGGGTTGGGGTGCAGGAGGGGGTGCGGGCGCAGGCTCTGGGAGGAAGTTTGGGTGTGGGGTGTGGGCTCTGGGCTGGGGCATGGGGGTAGGGTGCAGGAGGGAGTGCAGGGGGTGGACTCTGGGAGGGAGTTTGGGTGCAGGGGGTTGGGGTCTGGGCTGGGGCTTGGGGTGCGGGAGAGAATGAGGGTGCAGCTCTTACCTCAGGGATCTCCCAAAAGCGACCCACACCCCCCTCTGGCAGCAGCTCCTAGGTGGGGGGTCTCTGCCCATCGCTGCCCACGGACACCACCCCAGCAGCTCCCATTGCCACAGATGGCAGAGTCGGCCCTCGGGGCAGGGGCAGCATGTGGAGATCCCCCCATCCCCGGGGCTGCAGGGACGCGCCAGCCGCTTCCGAGACTGGCAGGCCACACGGAGTGTAAGCAGTGTCAGGGTGAGCCTCACCCTGACATCTGGTGGTGAGGTCTGGCAAGTTGTGGAAAAGAACTTCAGGGGCCGATCTCATTTGCATAGGCACACCCACCCCGCCTAGAACGAGGCCATAGCTGCCCAAATGGTCACTTTGGCTGCTGTGGGATCCCCAGTGTCTCTGTTATTGGGGCAGGAAGAATAAATTGTTATTACCCTGATTATGGGAACTTTGCTGGGAACTGTACTTGGCCTTTTGTTATGATGGAGGGACTCACCATCAACTAAGTAGCACTCGCTAGGCAAGGGTCATGGGTTCCAAAATGCTGTGAATGGAGAGAGGTTGGGGATGAGTATTAATAGTTTGTGGTATGGGTTCCTTGATGAGGGCCTTGCATGCTAATGGCCCTTTCTTTTCTCTCTCCACTGTGAAATCTCAGAGCTAATCTGGATTCCATTTGGAGTCTAGTTACAGACTGCTAAGCTCACTTTGGGCTAATGGTGTCCCAGCACTGAGGCTCCCCTACTACAAGCTGACTTCACCAAAGAGCTGAACTGAGTAAGAGCCGAAATCACTGAGCGTTGTGTTCAGTAGTGGGGGAGCCTGAAGATCTATTGTGGAGAAGTTTGTGGGACGGCTGGAGTGCCTCGTGGACAGGCTGGTGGAGCAGTTCGTGGGACGGCGGGAGCTGCTGGTGGGCTGCGGAGCGGAGCTGAGCGAAGCCGTTTGTGGGGCGGCTGGTGGAGTGGAGGTCTATGGAGCTGTGGGGCGGTCAGCTTCAGATCATGTAAGGTGCCTTTTACCCCCGCCCCCATCTCCACCCAGGTTGGGAGGTGAAGCTCTGCAGATAAACTTTTGAACTTTGGGGCTGCCCTGACCAGGGACAGAGACTTTTGGGTCATTGGACTTTTGGGATTTTGGGTGATTTGGGGTTGCTGGACTCAAGAACCAAAGGGAAAGGGCATGCCCCAATTTGCTTGGGGTGGGTTTTTTTTTGCTCGTGGGTTGTGTTATGAATCCTGTTGGTGGTGTTTCCCCAACATAATGCCACATTGTTTCTCTCTGTTATTAAAAGGCTTTTTGCTACACTCAGACTAGGTGCTTGCGAGAGGGGAAGGATTGCCTCTGGGAGGTGAACAGCGGGGGTGGTACATATTTGTCCCAGGTCACTGGGTGGGGGCTCGAGCCGGTTTGCATTGTGTTATTGGAATGGATCCCCTAGATACTGAAGCTGGCCCTTGTTGCTGCCAACTCTGACGGGCAGAAGGGTTACACGGAGCGAGGGTGGGCAGGAAGCCGCCTTAGCCCCCTTGTGCTGCCGGTGATGGCGGTGGGGGTTTCCGGGCCCTTTTAAATTGCCCGGGGGCAGCAGGCGGGGCTGGGGGAGACACCGGGCCCCGGACTTTGGTGGAGCCAGGCCCCCGTGGTCTTATGTTGCTGGAGCATGGGCACCAGGGGCCCAGATGAGGCGCCTCCCCTGCGGCTGGAGGAGCATGGGTGCTAATCCACGTTTTGGCGGGTTGGTTTTTGGAAGGTTAAATGAAGGCAGCCTCTGCTCTGGGCTCACCCAGTTTCAGGGCCTGACGCTGCTTTGCACAACGATGAATCTCGGAACAGGCCAGCAATGAAATGACGGCAGAACCTGAGGAACGAAAAGCCTCTGGGTTCGTCTGTGGGCCTTGACGCCGAACGGGAGCCGTAATTTGACTCGCTTTGTGGCTGCAGCCGGTAAAATGTCAGGACGAAGTCATCCCAGTGATTGTGACACTGGGTTTGAGGCAGCTTTGGTCTTATTAAAATGTAACTAGCATGGAACACTTGTGTTTTTAAAGGTGGCTTCCCCAAGCAATCCCAAGTTGTTCTTCCCAGAGCTGGGTGATGGTGGGCAGCAGGGGATCTCCCCAGTCTGTGGGGGAATCTCTCTGGGCCCCACTGTTAGTTCTCCAGACTTTCTCCCCCTAACCACGCACACCTCTCCCCACCCATTATCAATGCTTTACAGCGACCCCTCCCTCCCCTTATGGGATACAGCCTCTCGGTGACCGAGACTGACTGGGGCTCCCCTCTGCATGGCCCCAATGGGGAAGGAAAGGGACCGATGGGGGAGGAAGAAGACGGGCAGAAGGAGTCAAATGGGGCTAAACCAGAATAGAGGAGATTTTCTTCCTGTTAAAATGGACTGGAGTCTCATTGCTGGAAAGCCACACCTTGAGTGAGGTTTGAACTGGCAGCCTTTCAATTGCCAGGCAACGGTGCGAACCACAGAGACGGATCACGGCCGACTTCCCAGCGCTGTCCAAGGAGCCCCTGCAGGGGTGCAAGTGGTTAGTGCAAAGGGCAATATTGCTGGGGTTGTGAGTTCAAGCCTTCCCTGCAGCCCTGGTTTCTATTACCCCATGGAGCTACACCAGCTTGCTTGTCCTAATTCACATGGAAAGTGCCATGAGAGGAAGGTCTGAAATGTGGACGTTGGTGCAAAGCTTGGGACCCCCCACCAATGCTGCCACTAGCTGTGGATGGGTTGCTCAGGGGCAGGGAGAATTGATTCCTTTGCTGCTGAGAAAGCTGCCAGGACGGGTCTGTGGGCACCAGAGCTCCCCGCTTCTTCCAGCACATGCCAGGCTCTGTCACTCCTGGAGGAGGGTCATAGAATCATAGAAGATCAGGGTTGGAAGGGCCCTCAGGAGGTATCTAGTCCTACCCCCTGCCCAGAGCAGGACCAACCCCAACTAAATCATCCCAGCCAGGGCTTTGTCAAGCCTGACCTTAGAAACTTCTAAGAAAGGGGATTCCACCACTTCCCTAGGTAATGCATTCCAGTGTTTCACCAGCCTCCTAGTGAAAAAGTTTTTCCTAATATCCAACCTAAATCTCCCCCACTGCAACTTGAGACCATTACTCCTTGTCCTGTCATCTGCTATCACTGAGAATAGTCTAGATCCATCCTCTTTGGATCCACCTTTCAGGTAATTAAAAGCAGCTATCAAATCCCCCTTCATTCTTCTCTTCCATAGACTAAACAATCCCAGTTCCCTCAGCCTCTCCTCATAACTCATGTGTTCCAGTCCCCTCATCATTTTTGTTGCCCTTTGCTGGACTCTCTCCAATTTTTCCACATCCTTCTTGAAGTGTGGGGCCCAAAACTGGACACAGTACTCCAGATGAGGCCTCACCAATGTCGAATAGAGGGGAATGATCACATCCCTTGATCTACTGGCAATGCTCCTACTTATACACCCCAAAATCATAGAATCATAGAATATCAGGGTTGGAAGGGACCCATGAAGGTCATCTAGTCCAACCCCCTGCTCGAAGCAGGACCAATTCCCAGTTAAATCATCCCAGCCAGGGCTTTGTCAAGCCTGACCTTAAAAACCTGTAAGGAAGGAGATTCTACCACCTCCCTAGGTAACGCATTCCAGTGTTTCACCACCCTCTTAGAGAAAAAGTTTTTCCTAATATCCAATCTAAACCTCCCCCACTGCAACTTGCCATTGGCCTTCTTGGCAACAAGGGCACACTGCTGACTCATCTCCAGCTTCTCGTCCACTGTCACCCCTAGGTCCTTCTCTGCAGAACTGCTGCCAAGCCATTCGGTCCCTAGTCTGTAGCGGTGCATTGGATTCTTCCATCCTACGTGCAGGACTCTGCACTTGTCCTTGTTGAACCTCCTCAGATTTCTTTTGGCCCAATCCTCCAATTTGTCTAGGGCCCTCTGTATCCTATCCCTACCCTCCAGCATATCTACCACTCCTCCCAGTTTAGTGTCATCCACAAATTTGCTGAGAGTGCAATCTACACCATCCTCCAGATCATTAATGAAGATATTGAACAAAACCGGCCCCAGGACCGACCCTTGGGGCACTCCGCTAGATACCGGCTGCCAACTAGACATGGAGCCATTGATCACTACCCGTTGAGCCCGACAATCTAGCCAGCTTTCTATCCACCTTATAGTGCATTCATCCAGACCATACTTCTTTAAATTGCTGGCAAGAATACTGTGGGAGACCGTGTCAAAAGCTTTGCTAAAGTCAAGGAACAACATGTCCACTGCTTTCCCCTCATCCACAGAGCCAGTTATCTCATCATAGAAGGCAATTAGATTAGTCAGGCATGACTTGCCCTTGGTGAATCCATGCTGACTGTTCCTGATCACTTTCCTCTCCTCGAAGTGCTTCAGAATTGATTCCTTGAGGACCTGCGCCATGATTTTTCCAGGGACTGAGGTGAGGCTGACTGGCCTGTAGTTCCCAGGATCCTCCTTCTTCCCTTTTTGAAAGACGGGCACTACATAAGCCTTTTTCCAGTCTTCCGGGACTTCCCCCGATCGCCATGAGTTTTCAAAGATAATAGCCAATGGCTCTGCAATCACATCCGCCAATTCCTTTAGCACTCTCGGATGCAGCTCATCTGGCCCCATGGACTTGTGCACATCCACTTTTTCTAAATAGTCCCGAACCACTTCTTTCTTCACAGAGGGCTTGCCACCTCCTCCGAATGCTGTGCTGCCCAGTGCAGTCGTCTGGGAGCTGACCTTGTTCGTGAAGACAGAGGCAAAAAAAGCATTGAGTATGTTAGCTTTTTCCACATCCTCTGTCACTAGGTTGCCTCTCTCATTTAGTAATGGGCCCACAGTTTCCTTGGCTTTCTTCTTATTGCCAAAATACCTGAAGAAACCCTTCTTGTTACTCTTAACTTCGCTCGCTAGCTGCAACTCCAGGTGTGATTTGGCCTTCCTGATTTCACTTCTGCATGCCTGAGCAATATTTATATACTCATCCGTGGTCATTTGTCCAATCTTCCACTTCTTGTAAGCCTCTTTTTTGTGTTTAAGATCGGCAAGGATTTCTCTGTTAAGCCAAGCTGGTCGCCTACCATATTTACTATTCTTTCTACACATCGGGATGGTTTGTCTCTGTAACCTCAATAAAGATTCTTTAAAATACAGCCAGCTCTCCTGGACTCCTTTCCCCCTCATGTTATTCTCCCAGGGGATCTTTCCCATCAGTTCCCTGAGGGAGTCAAAGTCTGCTTTTCTGAAGTTCAGAGTCCGTATTCTGCTGCTTTCCTTTCCTCCTTGTGTCAGGATCCTGAACTCGACCATCTCATGGTCACTGCCTCCCAGGTTCCCATCCACTTTCGCTTCCCCTACTAATTCTTCCCGGTTTGTGAGCAGCAGGTCAAGAAGAGCTCTGCCCCTAGTCGGTTCCTCCAGCACTTGCACCAGGAAATTGTCCTCTACAGTTTCCAAAAACTTCCTGGATTGTCTGTGCACCGCTGTATTGCTCTCCCAGCAGATATCAGGATGATTGAAGTCGCCCATGAGAACCAGGGCGTGCCATCTTGTAGCTTCTGCGAGTTGCCGGAAGAAAGCCTCATCCACCTCATCCCCCTGGTCTGGTGGTCTATAGGAGACTCTCACCACTGCATCACTCTTGTTGCTCAGGCTTCTAAACTTAATCCAGAGACTCTCAGGTTTTTCTACAGTTTCATTCTTGAGCTCTGAGCAGTCATACTGCTCCCTTACATACAGTGCAACTCGCCCACCTCTTCTGGCCTCCCTGTCCTTCCTGAACAGTTTATATCCATCCATGACAGCACTCCAGTCATGCGAGTTATCCCACCAAGTCTCCGTTATTCCAATCACATCATAATTCCCTGACTTTGCCAGGATCTCCAGTTCTCCCTGCTTGTGTCCCAGGCTTTGTGCATTTGTATATAGGCACTTGAGATAACCCGCTGATCGCCCCTTGTTCTCAGTATGAGGCAGGAGTCCTCCCCTCTCACACGCTCCAGCTCGTGCTTCCTCCCGGTATCCCGCTTCCCCACTTACCTCAGGGCTTTGGTCTCCTTTCCCTGGTGAACCTAGTTTAAAGCCCTCCTCACTAGGTTAGCCAGCCTGCTCACGAAGATGCTCTTCCCTCTCTTCGTTAAGTGGAGCCCGTCTCTGCCTAGCATTCCTCCTACTTGGAACACCATCCCATGGTCAAAGAATCCAAAGCCTTCTCTCCGACACCACCTGTGTAGCCATTCCTTGACTTCCACTATTTGACGGTCTCTACCCTGGCCTTTTCCTTCCACGGGGAGGATGGACGAGAACACCACTTGCACCTCAAACTCCTTTATCCTTCTTCCCAGAGCCACGTAGTCTGCAGTGATCCGCTCAAGGTAATTCTTGGCAGTATCATTGGTGCCCACGTGGAAAAGCAGGAAGGGGTAGCGGTCCGAGGGCTTGATGAGTCTCGGTAGTCTCTCCATCACATTGCGAATCTTAGCCCCCGGCAAGCAGCAGACTTCTCTGTTTTCCCGGTCAGGGTGGCAGATAGATGACTCAGTCCTCCTGAGGAGAGAGTCCCCGACCACCACCACCCACCTCCTTCTCTTGGGAGTGGTGGTCGTGGAACCCCCAACCCTAGGACAGTGCATCTCATGCCTTTCAACTGGTGGAGTCTCCTTCTGCTCCCTTCCCCCAGACGTATCATCTGGGTCACTCCCCGCAATGGTACCTGTGGAGAGAACATGAAAATGGTTACTTACCTGTGTCCGCTTTGCTGGTCCATGGACTTTCCCCCTTCTTCTTCTGGAGGTCACATGTTGCCAGATTTCTTCACAGTCCTCCTGTCCCTGCTGCGCAGCCTGCTCTGAATCTTCAGAACCTTGTGCCCATAGAAGCATATCCTGACGTCTGTCCAGGAAATCTTCAGTTTCTCTTATGCAACGCAGGGTCGATACCTGTTGCTCCAGACCTTGAACCTTCTCTTCCAATATGGAGACCAGCTTGCACTTTGTACAGACAAAGTCGCTTCTGTCCTCTGTAAGAAAGACAAAGATGGCACATCCAGTGCAGGTCACAACAGTTGAACACTCCCCATCCATATTACCTTCCTACTATGAGCTTCCTCCGGAGATGCAGTAATTCCTCAGAGAAGTCGTTCGGGTTTAAGCCTCAGTGGGCTCACTCCAGGTGAACTCCCAGGCAAAGTCCTGCTGTTTGCTGCTCAGCTGGTTCCCCGCTGCTCAGCTGGTTCTATAAGCACCGAGCCTAAAGCTCTTCCAAGCCTTCTTAGTGCAGCGGGCAGTGCATCAGTCTCATAATCTGAAGGTCCTGAGTTCAAGCCTCAGAAAAGGCAACTCTTCTTGCTCCCTGCTTTAGATTTTCTAACGTAAATCAGAGAAAAAAAGACTAGAGCAGAGTGGTTTCTAGACACCCTCCCATCCATCTAACACACACACACAGACTTTTCTAACGGTGCGTCTACAGTATGAAATTAGTTCAAAATTATTCGATTCAAAATTTCGGGAGCTATTTTAGACATTCAGGCTTCGGTGTCCCCACTAAAACACATGAATTCGGCAGAGTGCATCCACAGTACCGAGGCTAGCATTGAACGTCGGAGCGGGTGCACCGTGGGTCGCTATCCCACAGTTCCCGCAGTTCCCGCCGCCCACTGGAATTCTGGGTAACGCTCCCAGTGCACGATGGGGCAAAAACATTCTTGCGGGTGTTTCTGGTGCGTGTCATCAGGAACCCATGGCGGGCAATCATTTCACGCCTTTTTGGCATGCAGACGCCGTACTGCTTTCAGCAGATGGTGCACCGCTTGCTCTCCTGCAACTATGAATCCACCTCTCATTTCCTCTTCCCTTCCAATGTAATCTCTACTATCTGCTCTTTCTCTTCCTCATCGAACTCTTCTGCCTCCAACTCTGCTCTCCCACTGGTGCCACGCTTCCGAGCTTCTCCGGGTTGTCTGTCCTGGGCTCCCGCCTCCGTGAAAACCACGGAAGACAACCATTTCCCGCCTTTCTTCGGCTACCACGAACCAAACAGCAACTCTTCCCCTGCCACTCTGCTCTCCTACATTTCGCGCCCGTTTTCCAGGATTACCCGTGCAGGCGCCATGGAGCCCGCTCAGATCTCCGCTGCAGTTTTAAGCATTGTAAATACCTCGCGCATTATCCAGCAGTATGTGCAGTCCCTGCAAAACGGGGCGAGGAAACGACGACCGTGCGATTACTATACTGATGAGGACATGGACAAAGATGGCACGGCGTGTGGCAATTGGGAAATCATGGTGGTGCTGGGCCAGGTTCATGCCGTGGCACGCCAATTCTGGGCCCAGGAAACAAGCACAGACTGCTGGGGCCTCATCGCGTTGCAGGTGTGGGATGATTCCCAGTGGCTGAGAAACTTTTGTATGCGTAAGGGCCACTTTCATGGAGCGTTGCGACTTGCTGTCTCCTGCCCTGAAGTGCAAAGACACCAAAATGAGAGCCGCCCTCACAGTTCAGAAGTGAATGGCCATAGCCCTGCGGAAGCTTGCAACGCCCGACATCTAGCGATCAGTCGGGAATAAGTTTAGAGTGGGCAAATCTTCTGTGGGGCCTGCTGTGATCCAAATAGCCAACACAATCATTGATCAGCTGCTATCAAGGGTCGTGACTTTTGGAAATGTGCAGACCAGTGTGGATGGCTTTAATGCACTGGGGTTCCCTGACTGCGGCGGGGCGATAGACATAACGCATATCCCTGTCTCGGCCCCGGAACAGCGGGGCGGCCACTACATAAACTGCAAGGGGTACTCTTCCATGGTGCTGCAAGCCCTGGTGGATCACAAGGGACGTGGCGAAAGGGATGCACAAACAATCCAGTTGGGCCATTGCCCACAAGCTCACCCCAAGCAGCTTGGACTCCTGATGACTGTGATGCTGAGGTTCCTTAGACCCCTGTTCATATTTCAGACCCCAGCCGGTGCACCATCCCTGCCCAACCACTCACCATCTGCCCCAGGAGAACCAGCTGGTGGGCTGCATCCACAGGCAGGTAGTTTATGCCACTCTCCTCAGAGCAGCAGCCACAGCTGTGCAGCTAATCCCCACATCTGGTTGCCGGGGATCCAGCTGGATTGTTTGGGCATCCCTTTCAAGACTTGCCCTCAACAACCTGGCAGCCCCCAGCTTTCTCATTGCTCTGTGGTTGTTTGCTCTGTGAAAGGGGCCTCTAGGAATTGGTATTTCCAGAGGCATTAAAGAATCATAAAGGAGAAGGAAAAGTTAATGTGTGTCTGTGTTAGATGGATGGGTGGGTGTCTAGAAACCACTCTGCTCTCGTCTTTTTTTCTCTGATTTCCAGTGGTAATCAAGGTCGGCCATTGCCAGCAGTTGACAAGAACATGTGAGAGCAGTGGGGGCGGGAAATAAACATGGGGAAATAGTTTTACTTTGTGTAATGACCCATCCACTCCCAGTCTTTATTCAAGCCTAAGTTATCTGTATCCAGTTTGCAAATTAATTCCAATGATCACTACAAAAGGTTCCCCCCGACCCCACCCGGCTCTCCTCCTGGTAATAGCTCACCTTACCTGATCACTCTCGTTACAGTGTGTAGGGTAACCCCCATTGTTTCATATTCTCTGTGTATAGGAGTCTCCCCACTGTATTTTCCACTGCATGCATCTGATGTAGCTCACGAAAGCTTATGCTCCAATAAATTTGTTCGTCTCTAAGGTGCCACAAGTCCTCCTGTTCTTACTCATGGTGTTGTATCCCCATAGTGTGGCCGTTTGGTGTCAGTCCTTTTAAATAAACAATGAGTTTTTTTCATAGAAACCATATTTTCCTCATACAGACACAGGAGTTGTCATAAATATAAAGGGAAGGGTAAACACCTTTGAAATCCCTCCTGGCTAGGGGAAAGCTCCTCTCACCTGTAAAGGGTTAAGAAGCTAAAGGTAACCTCGCTGGCACCTGACCAAAATGACCAATGAGGAGACAAGATACTTTCAAAAGCTGGGAGGAGGGAGAGAAAGAAAGGGTCTGGGGCTGTCTGTATGCTGGTTTCTGCCAGGGATAGACCAGGAATGGAGCCTTAGAACTTTTAGTAAGTAATCTAGCTAGGTATGTGTTAGATTATGATTTCTTTAAATGGCTGAGAAAAGAATTGTGCTGAATAGAATAACTATTTCTGTCTGTGTATCTTTTTTGTAACTTAAGGTTTTGCCTAGAGGGGTTCTCTATGTTTTTGAATCTAATTACCCTGTAAGATATCTACCATCCTGATTTTACAGGGGGGATTTCTTTATTTCTATTTACTTCTATTTTTTATTAAAAGTCTTCTTGTAAAAAACTGAATGCTTTTTCATTGTTCTCAGATCCAAGGGTTTGGGTCTGTGGTCACCTATGCAAATTGGTGAGGCTTTTTATCCAACATTTCCCACGAAAGGGGGGGGGGTGCAAGTGTTGGGAGGATTGTTCATTGTTCTTAAGATCCAAGGGTCTGGGTCTGTAGTCACCTAGGCAAATTGGTGAGGCTTTTTACCAAACCTTGTCCAGGAAGTGGGGTGCAGGGTTTTGGGAAGTATTCTGGGGGGAAAGACGCATCCAAACAGCTCTTCCCCAGTAACCAGTATTAGTTTGGTGGTGGTAGCGGCCAGTCCAAGGACAACGGGGGGAATATTCTGTACCTTGGGGAAGTTTTGACCTAAGCTGGTAAAGATAAGCTTAGGAGGTTTTTTTCATGCAGGTCCCCACATCTGTACCCTAGAGTTCAGACTGGGGGAGGAACCTTGACAGGAGTAGATTAATCTACAAAGGGAAGGTGATTCCAAGGCAGTTCCGGAGGGAGAAGGGAACGTTTTCAGCATCACTAAATTATCATGTTGTACCTCACACACACACAGAGTGACAATAAACTCAATTAACTGAGCTACCAACACACTGCACAGGAATGAAATAAACAACTTTATGTTCAAGGAGTTCGGTGCATATAAATAATACTAAAAATATGTTTTGGGCAACGCATGGAAAAGTCATTGTGTTGTACAACCCACTTGATATAGTTAACACACCACAATATATTTAACGAAATTAAGAACCATGTGCTTATAAATTAACATGTTGTGCCATTTACACACACACAAGACCTAGAAAAAACTGAATTATTTGAGCTTCCAACATTTCCACTTTCTCACAGCATGTTAGACCCCCTGCTTTAAATGAAATATGTCTAAAGGCCAGATGTATGAAAGAATTGTCTCGTTCTGTATTTCTTAGCTTTTATCTCAAAAGGTAATAGCCTCATAATCTCCCCCAAACACCCTGGGACCTCTGCAAATTATTAAAATGCCCCTGTTCTCAGCAAGGCCACGACAGTGACCCACAGCTAGAGTCTCTAGGCCAAGCGTTCTGAAGGAGGCAAGTCAAAGATTTTCTCTCTGCTTCCCTTGGCAAGGTCTGAGTGGGAAAACAAAATCCCCCACATGGAAAGTTTTCTGCTGAGAAACCAATACTAGTCTGTTTGGGGACGTTGATTTGAATGGATTATTATTCTTCTCTTCTGATCTCTGAATTATTTCAGTTCAGTCTTTGTCCTCCAGATGTGTTGCAAGGTGTTGAATTGCGGGGGAGAGAGGCCAAGTCATGACGTCTCTTCCCCTCTTTCATAATTTCTTCCAACTTCTTAGGAAGTTCCTCTGCCTTGATGTGAGTCAAGCAGTGTCCATTGTCTCCGGGCTGTCTCGGAGGAGTCCGCATTGTACACGGTTCCTGGGAGAGTCCTTGGGAGCGTGGATACCTTCACTGGGCCAGCAGCGAGTCTGGCTCCTCCAGCGTCACACCGGAAAGGCTGGCGGTGGCCATTTCCCAGCCTCATCACATATTTCAGTGACGCACCCAGAGCAAAACTCCACTACTTCCCAGACAAGCCTAGCGCACACCATCCACCCAGGTATTAGCCTTCAACAGATCACGACTTTTACAATGATAGCTCACCAGGCCGACTCTGTACAAATCGTACCTTAATTCTATGAGAGTGGTGACTATGGGGCTTCCAGGGTGCTGCTTTGAGCACAGCCTGCCACCCCTGGGCTGACACTGCAATGGAGACGTCCCCGTAGAGTCTCTCTCTCCCGGGATAAAGATGGCAGCAGGGCTGGCCTGGGTCACCTGATGTGGGCTTCTGGAGCTCAAGCTGTGGGGCTGAAAAGTGGGGTGCAGATACTGGTGTTCCTGCTGAAGCCTGGGTTTGGAAACCCTCACCCCTCATGGGACCTCAGAGATTGAGCTCAAGCCCATCTGTCTCCACTGTCATTTTATAGCCCTGCAGCTGCAGCCCCAGAAGCCTGAGTCAGCTGCCCCGGGCTCTGAGACAGGTGCCCTGGGTGTTTTAATCGCTGTGGAGACATAACGTTGGGATATGTCTACAGTGCAATGAATCACCCATGGCTGGCTGGTGTCACATTAATCAGGGTCTTGTGGCTTGGGCTGAAAAGTTGCAGTGTACAAATACAAAGAAACAAGAGCAAAAACCGGTTGCCTTTATAGCTAGATAGCTATAGATACATGGCAAATAGCAACAAGAATCAGCGTAGAGCTGGATCTAAAAAAATGAAAGATTAATCTTTGCTCTACGAATAATAACTACTGATAAATGGTAATATAAAAAAGGACCTGGAATTCCTTCATAATTTGACGGTTCTTGGAAGTTCCAGGCATATTGGCTAGAATTTTCGAGACACAGATTGTCAGAAAAACGTAACACGCTGAGTGCTCCACCTGAAACAACAGCAAATACTGTTGCCAAGATAGATAGATACATTGCAAAGAGCAACAAGAATCAATGTGGAGCTGAATCTGCAAAAGGGAAAGATTAATCTTGCAATACAAATAATAATTTATTAATTATTATTATGTCATAAAGGACCGTGAATTCCTTCATACGTTTATCATCCTCAGGATGTTGCTGTGAATTCAGAGGCATGACCGTTTTCTGGAGCAGCCATTGCAGTTTCAAAAGGAAATGCAGACAGAAAACAAAGCAGGGAGGGTTGTGATGGGGGCGCATGAAAGCAGAGGAGGCTTGTTCCTCTTGAGTTTTCTTTCAGTTTCTCTTGTGATCGTGGTGGAGGAAGCGGAAGCTTAATTTGAGTTTGTCCCCACTCCCCTCCTTCTGTCGGCGGAGTGTGTCTTCACCAGGAGTGCTTCCACCGAATGAAGAGGGGCAGTGTGGGGGGGCTGAGAAATGGGGCTCTTCACTCCGCGCAGCTGCCCACTGGGAGCCCAGCTACCCCCAGGGCTCTAGACTCCCCACCTCCTCCCTGGAGTGGGAGCTGGCCACCTGGGCTTCTTGCCTGCCTGCTCCCAGCCAGGAGTGGGGGCGGGCGCCAAGTGCCCAGGCTTCTTGGCTCCCTGCGCTGGGAGCCGGGAGCTTTCGTGCAGCAGCCCCGCAAGAAGCCAGGCAGGTGCAGCCCCGCTGGGATCAGGGAGCGGAGGGCAGCCATGAAGGGAGCCAGCCAGAAGCCATGACATTGGCAAGACAGCCAGCAGCCCCTGTGAGTAAGGCAGTGTCTACACAGACACTGTGTTGTCCTAACGACCCCAACGCAATCCCCGTGCCTCTTGAGGAGCTGGAGTTACTATGTGGGTGTAGCAGGGCACTTACATAGATGGGACAAGGCTGTAGCATGCACCGTGAGGTAATTAGGACAACCTAAAATGCTGTCGGCGGGCCTAACTGTGTAGTGTAGCCCAGGTTTTAATCTCCTGCTGATGGGTTATATGCTGGGTGCCTTGTTTCCTTTGCTTAGGAGTGCTTGTTCTCACACCTATCTCCTCGCTTTCCATTCCAGTTCAGGGAAGGAGAGAATAACCAAGTCTTCAGGTATGAAAAGGCAAAACATTTCTACATGACCCTTCGCAGTCAGTGAAACCTGTGGTGGGAAACGTGCCCTTGATTTTACTGCATTTTGGTTTCTTGTCTTGTTGGTTGCTCCCGAGGAGCTGGCAGGGAAATGTCCATGGAGAAGTGGAGTGGATGTGAGGTTTCTTGCTTACGAGATTTGCCTGCGTTTTGGCCTCATTGTGAGAAGGGCAAATTGGATGAGACATTGCAGCTTTTCTGATGCCTGTCTGAGTTTGGAAAGTAAGTTCTTTGTTGTCCTGTTTTTCAAAGGGGAACTGAGGGAGCGGATATACACTGGCAGCTGAGAAAGCCTTAGAAGGGGACATCCAAAGCTGGGCACAACTGGTTTCTGCAATGGATTGTACTGTAGTGTGGTGGTTATCAAGTTTGCTTCACACGCAAAATATCCCTGACTTAAAACTAGGCAAAAACAGTGCCTTTTCCCCCGACTGATCACTTTTGGTCTTCCTCCATTCCAAGTCCTTTGCTGAAATACACCCGTATTTCCCACACTTTTTGTTCCTTTTTCTTTCCTTTGATGATATTTTAGGGTTGTAATTTAATGGCCACACAATTTTGCTCATGAATTAAAGTTTAACACAACATTTGACAGCCTTTTTCCATGCCCTCCTTTCTGTCACTTACAGGAGTTTACTTATGGGAATATTCACTGATTTATTGCACCGAGCATTTCAAAGGAAAGGTCAGAATCATTTACCTTGGATTCACTTTCCTTACTTCTTTCTAATTCTTTCTCTCACATAGATGGGGAAATCTGTGTTGGAACAATTTAGCTTACCACTCTCTCTTTCTAGACGGAAGCTGACACAGTTTAAAACTTCCCAATTTGCAAATATCTATGTGAAAATATTTTCTATACCAATGCAGAGATCCTGGGCAAGGCTAGGGGTGAGGCAGATTAATAATTGGCTGTTCTTTATTTTGGTGCTTGCTAATTGACCATTTGGAATTTTAATACATGATGGCATTACAGGCGAAAGATAATCTCAACATGTGGAGAAGAAACGGTTATACGGGCTAATAAATAATTTCTTGGTGTCACACCAAAAGTGATGCATTCCAGTGTGAAAGAAGAACTAATTCATGTCTTATGAGCATTTGCTATGTAGTTGTAGCCATGCAGGTCCCAGAAAAGCTTGTCTTTGTCCCCAACAGAAGCTGGCCCAGTGAAAGATATTATCTCACCCACCTGCGCGTTTGCTCGCCACACTACCTGAGACAAGCGGAAAGAGACTCAAAGCAGAGAAAAGGGAACAAAGAAGTTGAATTCCTAGTTGAAAAATGGGCCCTTTGTCAGCTGGAGGCAATCTCAGATGATTCTGGGACCTCTCGTGGCTATTGCTGGTTTTGAAAAAAGCCAGGTGTTATTTAGGCAATATCGCTTCTACTATATCCACTGAAGCAGATTTATGCTTCACGATTGCTGTGTATCCAAAGAGATTCATTCAATTCAGCACACAAGTGAATAGAGATAGGCAGCTGGAGTCAGCCAGTTCGCCCCCATCTCAAAGTCTTTGGTTTTTAAAAAGGCCCCTTTTGGTGTTTATACAGGACAGGGCAGAAAACGGCCAGATAATAAGCTATTGGGGTGAAAGTTCTGAGGTTTTTTTTAATTTGCAGTGAAGACTGAATGGAGAATTGTGTCGAGAAGTTTCTTTCCCTGACTGAGGATGGAACCAAGGCAGCATCAAGGAGACTCCTAACCAGTAGACCAAGGGTACTCAACAGGTGTACCATGGGCCAACTCTAGACAGCCAGAAATTTTTAATGGACCCTGAAATCTTTTTAAAAATCATAATAATAAGTAAATAAAATTATTTTCTCTGGAGTCTGGACCTTGATCATATCTTGACTGAGATTTTGGACCTTGACAAAAAATAGTTGACTACCCCTGCAGTAGACCATAAGGGGGGGTAATGTAGGGTTTTTTGGTTCAGCTCCTCTATGCTTTCTAAGGCTACTTGCTCTCCAGTTAAAGAAATCCCTTCCAACCCTGATATTCTATGAAATGGTCCATTCCCCATTTCAGAGGGGACAGGAACAGAGAGTGAAGGAACCCCTGTGCTCATAACCTGAGCTCAAGGAAAAGCATTGAAACAAGCTCAAATTATGATTTAGGTTCCTCCATCAGAATCCCAAGAGGAACACAAAAGAGGAACAATCCTCCTCTGCTTTCATTTACCCCACCGCATCCCTCTCCGCTTCTTCTTCCGCCTACCTAGTGGCTTGATTTCCTTTCAGAGTGGTAGCCGTGTTAGTCTGTATCAGCAAAAACAATGAGGAGGACTTGTGGCACTTTGGAGACTAACAAATTTATTTGGGCGTAATCTTTCCTGGGCTAAAACCCACTTCATCACATGCATGGAGTGGAAAATACAGCAGGAAGAGATATATACAGAGTCCATGAAAAGATGGGGGTTGCCTTAAAATCATAGAAGATCAGGGTTGGAAGGGACCTCAGGATGTCATCTAGTCCAACCCCCTGCTCAAAGCAGGACCAACCCCAACTAAATCATCCCAGCCAGGGCTTTGTCAAGTCCCCTGCCCTCTGACATGTCCTTTCACAGAATCGCAGAGTTGGAAGGGACCTCAGGAGGTCATCTAGTCCAATCCACTGCTCAAGGCAGGACCAATCCCCAATTTTTGCCCCAGATCCCTAAATGGCCCCCTCAAGGATTGAACTCACAGAGAACTGTTTGAAATGGGCCACCCTGTTTACCACTACAAAAAGTGATTTTTCCTCCTACTGCTAATAGCCCATGACATGCTAACAAAGAAACAGCCGTGATTTAAAATCTCCACTCAGAAATGGTGAACAACAGCAGAACCCAAAGTAACTGAAGGAAGGGCGGATGATCACAGTTAGTTCAATTGTTTAAGTCAATATTGTCTCAGATGTTCTGTGGAGAGAATTCCACTGTAAGTGATTTTGTATTTTTGCAGGACATCAGACCCCCTGGGGAGAAGCTCCTCAAAGAAAATGTGGCCCCAGGAGTGTCAGAGAAGGGAATCACTCTTTGCCTTACAAGGTGGGTGAGGGAAACCTGCAGGGACTTAGATTCCTCCAGAGTCTGATGAAAGCATTGGTGGGGAAAGTCTGGGGAAGCCGAGTAGGACAAGGAGAGGTAAAAAGGGCTTGCAGCTCTTGTACAATCCCCATGCTCCCAGCAGAAGGGTCCAGGGGGTTCAGCACTTCGGCTGCTTGTTGAGGACACAGAATTCAGAAGATGGCAAAGCTCAGAGCCCCGTTACATGGAGTCAGAATGCAATCAGCTCACACCGAGGGAGAGCAAACTCCCTCCCTTGCTCTCTATGCCAAAGTTCCTGTCAGCTCAATGTCCAGGTCGGCTGCTGAGAGGGTTGCAATGGGGTGAATGAAGGCAGAGGAGGATTGTTCCTCCTGGGTTTTCTTTGTGTTGCTCTGTGATCCTAGTGGAGGAAGCTGACGCATCATTTGAGTTTGTTTCAGTGGCTTGGGTTGGGCTCAGGTTGTGACCCTGAGCACAGGGGTTCCTGCCCGCTCTGCTCTTAGCCGCTCAGGGAATGGACAAAGGAGCAGCTTCAGAAATTGGAGAGAAAATAGCCTAAGGAAGTGTAGCACAGCTGAGAAGAACAACAGCCCCATCTTCTCCCTGGTGGTCTAGTGGTTAGAATTTGGTGCTCTCACCACCACGGCCTGGGTTCAATTCCCAGTCAGGGAAAAGTGACTTTACAGCAAAACACCTTAATTTATTCTTGTCTTGCAATTTGAACAAATTGACGGTTTTTCCCTGACTCCCCCATCTTCTACGTGATCTTGGCAAGGGCTTTGGAGACCATATTAAAATCAAAGCTTCCCATTGACTAGGAGCAGAATGTGGGCATGTTTCCACTGTGTACTTCGTTGTCCACAAATAGACAGGTGCAAATTCTTGTTCCCCCTTGCTAGCTAGCCTAACCAATGTTGTAACAACAGTAATAGACACTCAGGTTGACCCAAGATGTCAGTTTTCTTGCTGAAACAAAACCAAAAAATCATTTGGGGTCAACCAAATTCTTTCAGCAAATAAAATATTCACTCAAAAAACTTTCATCCCACTCTATATACCAATCTTTGGAAGTAACCATCTCAGCAAAACTGACCATTAGCCTCTTCCATTCCTGAGGGCTAGCTGCTGTCGTGTTCTAAGCATAGACGATGGGCCTTTCACCTGTTGGCCACTGGTTTCTACCTTGCTCAGGTAGCTACTGATGAAAGGCAATGTGGTTTAGTGGCAGACCTACTTCTATCCCTCTGTCCAACTAGGCGTGTTTGTTTCACACTGCTTGTAAAAATACAATCAATGCATTTTGTTGATACCTAAATCTGGGATCAAGATGAAACATTGTGATTGTAAGTCAATGAGAAAATCTCTGCTGAGTTCGACAGAAGGAAGGTTTTCTCATCAGGTTCTAGCACACGATAAAAGTTCTGAAGGTTCTTAGAGTTTCCAGACACATGGGCCAGAATTTTCAGAAGGTCTCACCCCCACCCCTAGAGCCAGATTTTCAGAAGAACTCAGCTCCCATTTGGGCAATAAACATTTTGGCCAGATTTTCAGAAAGGCTCAACACACTGAGGGCTGAGCTATTTTGGAAACAAAAGGTGGTAGAAGTTGTGGGTGCTGGTTGCTTGGCCGTCTGGCCCACCAGGCAGGAGTTTGAGGTTCAACATTACTTTCTCAGAATGGTAGCAATCATCTTTTATACCCTTAAAAAGGGAGCAGGGAGATGACATATAAAAATCGCTTGTGCTTTAGAAAGTCTCTAGAAGTTGAAAGAGATATGCCATCTCCACCTCCCTGGAAAGTTCACAACAAGTTAAAGAAAACTGTGATTGATAAGTGGCTTGACTAACAGTGACAGGCTGGCCGAGTGGTCTAACGTGTCAAACTCAAGGCTGTGTCTTTCCGTCATTTGTGTTCTGGGCTCCATATGCAGGTGGGCGTTCAAATCCCCTTCCTGACACAATCATTGCCTTCTACATGAGAAATAGACTCATTTCAACCTCTCCTGTAACATTACAACACCAACTGCTTCGCATTTCTATGCTAGAAATGGGAGGGAATTCAAAAGTGGTGCATTCAGGGCACCTAGTTGAGGTCACGGGTGGTCTAGTTATAAGCTAAGGTTGTTCAGTCCTGTCTGGGAGGGTAAGCTCTGGAGAACACGGATCATCTGAAGATTACTGAGGGGAAGCAGGAACATCTGATCCAGCCAGTGGAGGACAGCCATCTAGAATCCTAAGGAGATATTTTGGCATCTAGGGAGTGAGAAGTAAATCTCAGAACGGAGAGCTGAGGTGGTGCTGATGACTATTTCCTGCGGCTAAGGCTAAACGGGAGCGTGTACATCTAGGAACAAGGAATGTCAGCCACGTATACAGCAACAGTGGGATCTCAGCTAGGAGTCGAAAGGTCTTTTTATCTCTGTATTTGTTGTGCCCACTTCATCCAGTTCTGAGGTCCCCAGTTCAAGAAGGAGGATGAAACATTTGAGAGGAGAAAGAAGAGCCATGAGAAGGATGAAAGGCTTAAAACCCCCGCCTTGCTGTGATAGTCACAAAGAGCTCAGAAAAGGTTTAGGGGATGACGCTCTCACTCCCTAAGTACCTACATGGGGAACAATACTTACAAACAGGCTCTTCAATCTAACAGACAAATGTATAATGTGAGCCACTGGCTGGAAGTGAAGCTAGACATATTCAGATTGGAAATAAGGCATGCTTTCTGACAGGGAAGGGAATTAACCATTGAAAATCTTACCCAGAGTCCTGGTGGAGTCTCCATTCCTGGAAATTTTCAAATCAAAATTGGATCTATTTTTTTTTTAAACGGATCTGTTCTAGTTGAAAAGGAATTCTTCAGGGGCAGGTATCGGGCCCGTGCTAGACAAGAGGTCAGACTGGGTGTTTACGAAGACCCCTTGTGCTTTTAAAATATGGGAAACAAACCCTTAAATGACAAACGCTTTATTCTGTGAATCAAAAGGAAGTGCTTCCCCTGGCTCTTTTTCTCATTTTGTAAACAAGGGCTTGGAATTTCAACTCTCAGTGAAGCTTTGCCTTTAAACTGAATTAGGTGAATTTTCCAGCTCTTGATCCTCTGAGTCTAAGGAAGAATCCCTGAAAAGCAGGTGAGGTTGCAGTTCAGAATTTCATAGGTTAATTTGATGCCATCCAAGAGTGAACGCTTCGGTAGGGAACAAGTGAGAATTTGTTGACTGAGAAAAATTCCTGGTGAAAATTGGCAAAGCTGTGGATATTTTTAAACATTCCAGTGAATTTACACATGAAGATACAAACAGAGAGAGAAAGAGAAAATCACACACTGAACAGCCCCTTGTAGGCATTAACAAAAATCAGACCCACACAGCACACAGAGAATCATAGAATCATAGAATATCAGGGTTGGAAGGGACCCCAGAAGGTCATCTAGTCCAACCCCCTGCTTGAAGCAGGACCAATTCCCAGTTAAATCATCCCAGCCAGGGCTTTGTCAAGCCTGACCTTAAAAACTTCTAAGGAAGGGGATTCCACCACCTCCCGAGGTAACCCATTCCAGTGTTTCACCACCCTCCTAGTGAAAAAGTTTTTCCTAATATGCAACCTAAACCTCCCCCACTGCAACTTGAGACCATTACTCCTTGTCCTGTCATGTGCTATCACTGAGAATAGTTTAGATCCATCCTCTTTGGATCCACCTTTCAGGTAGCTAAAAGCAGCTATCAAATCCCCCCTCATTCTTCTCTTCTGTAGACTAAACAATCCCAGTTCCCTCAGCCTCTGCTCATAGGTCATGTGTTCCAGTCCCCTAATTATTTTTGTTGCCCTTCGTTGGACTCTCTCCAATTTATCCACATCCTTCTTGTAGCGTGGGGCCCAAAACTGGACACAGTACTCCAGATGAGGCCTCACCAATGTCGAATAGAGGGGAACGATCACGTCCCTCGATCTGCTGGCAATGCCCCTACTTATACAGCCCAAAATGCCATTGGCGTTCTTGGCAACAAGGGCACACTCTTGACTCATATCCAGCTTCTCGTCCACTGTCATCCCTAGGTCCTTCTCTGCAGAACTGCTGCCTAGCCATTCGGTCCCTAGTCTGTAGCGGTGCATTGGATTCTTCTGTCCTAAGTGCAGGACTCTGCACTTGTCCTTGTTGAACCTCCTCAGATTTCTTTTGGCCCAATCCTCCAATTTGTCTAGGTCCCTCTGTATCTACCACTCCTCCCAGTTTAGTGTCATCTGCAAACTTGCTGAAGGTGCAATCCACATTAATGACCTCCAGATCATTAATGAAGATATTGAACAAAACCGGCCCCAGGACCGACTCTTGGGGCAGTCCACTAGATACCGGCTGCCAACTAGACATGGAGCCATTGATCAGTAGACATATGTACATAAGGGAAAGCCACACAAAACATACAGAAAAAGCACACAAGACGAAAGCACAAAAACCACATACCAAAAGAATACGAAGCAAAAAACAATTTGCCTGCAAAAATCAGACACACGCACACAAAACTATGCAAGGCATCCACAGAAATCACACAGGACCCACATGCTCATCAACCTGACAGACAAAAACCACATGAACATATCGAAAGCCAGGCAGGGTTTGAGTCTCACAGCCAAGAGGGAGTGCAGGAAGGTGGTTTGGGGAGCAAAGGTTGAGGGGGAAGTCAGGGGCTCAAGAATCACAGGATGGGCAGTGCTCTGGGCTCTGCTTGATGCCTCCTGACACAGGGTGCAGGTGGAGAATGGAGCCTTGTAGATCTGTGGAATCTGTCCTGCACTCTGCAGAGGAAGAGAACCTGGGTGTCTTCTGAGCCGGAATTGTATTTTCCGACGGGCAAGATGAATGGCAGAAGCCATTGCTTAAAGAAAGCTGATGCTTGAACTCACAACCTCAGCATCTGAGTGGACCAGATCATACGTCTGAGGGAAGGCAGCAGAAGGAGACTGCGCCAATTGGAAGGCATGAGATGCACTGTGCTAGAGTTGGGGGTTCCACGACCACCGCTCCCAAGAGAAGGAGGCGGGTGGTGGTGGTCGGGACTCTCTCCTCAGGGAGACTGAGTCATCTATCTGCCATCCCAACCGGGAAAACCGAGAAGTCTGCTGCTTGTCAGGAGCTAAGATTCGTGATGTGACGGAGAGACTGCCGAGACTCATCAAGCCCTCGGATCGCTACCCCTTCCTGCTTCTCCACGTGGGCACCAATGATACTGCCAAGAATGACCTTGAGCGGATCACTGTGGACTACATGGCTCTGGGAAGAAGGATAAAGGAGTTTGAGGTGCAATTGGTCTTCTCGTCCATCCTCCCCGTGGAAGGAAAAGGCCAGGGTAGAGACCGTCGAATTGTAGAAGTCAACGAATGGCTACGCAGGTGGTGCCGGAGAGGCGGCTTTGGATTCTTTGACCATGGGATAGTGTTCCAAGAAGGAGGAGAGCTAGGAAGAGACGGGCTCCACCTTACGAAGAGAGGGAAGAGCATCTTCGCAAGCAGGCTGGCTAACCTAGTGAGGAGGGCTTTAAACTAGGTTCACTGGGGGAAGGAGACCACAGCCCTGAGGTAAGTGGGATACCAGGAGGAAGCACGAGCAGGAGTGCAGGAGAGAGGAGGGCTCCTGCCTCATACTGAGAAAGAGGGGCAATCAGCGGGTTACCTCAAGTGCCTATACATAAATGCACAAAGCCTGGGAAACAAGCAGGGAGAACTGGAAGTCCTGGCAAAGTCAAGGAATTATGATGTGATTGGAATAACAGAGACTTGGTGGGATAACTCACATGACTGGAGTACT
This sequence comes from Lepidochelys kempii, assembly GCF_965140285.1. Lineage (NCBI taxonomy): Eukaryota > Metazoa > Chordata > Testudines > Cheloniidae > Lepidochelys > Lepidochelys kempii. The sequence continues at coordinate 2,508,242 of NW_027621931.1, read as the reverse complement.
GTCATGGATGGATATAAACTGTTCAGGAAGGACAGGGAGGCCAGAAAAAGTGGGGGAGTTGCACTGTATGTAAGGGAGCAGTATGACTGCTCAGACCTCAAGTATGAAACTGCAGAAAAACCTGAGAGTCTCTGGATTAAGTTTAAGATTAAGTTTAGAAGCGTGAGCAACAAGGGTGATGCAGTGGTGGGAGTCTCCTATAGACCACCGGACCAGGGGGATGAGGTGGATGAGGCTTTCTTCTGGCCACTCGCAGAAGCTACAAGATGGCACGCCCTGGTTCTCATGGGGGACTTCAATCACCCCGATATCTGCTGGGAGAGCAATACAGCGGTGCACAGACAATCCAGGAAGTTTTTGGAAACTGTACGGGACAATTTCCTGGTGCAAGTGCTGGAGGAACCGACTAGGGGCAGAGCTCTTCTTGACCTGCTGCTCACAAACCGGGAAGAATTAGTAGGGGAAGCAAAAGTGGATGGGAACCTGGGAGGCAGTGACCATGAGATGGTCGAGTTCAGGATCCTGACACAAGGAGGAAAGGAAAGCAGCAGAATACGGACCCTGGACTTCAGAAAAGCAGACTTTGACTCCTTCTGGGAACTGATGGGCAGGATCCCCTGGGAGAATAACATGAGGGGGAAAGGAGTCCAGGAGAGCTGGATGTACTTTACAGAATCCTTATTGTGGTTACAGGGACAAACCATCCCGATGTGTAGAAAGAATAGTAAATATGGCAGGCGACCAGCTTGGCTTAACAGTGAAATCCTTGCTGACCTTAAACACAAAAAAGAGGCTTCCAAGAAGTGGAAGATTGGACAAATGACCAGGGATGAGTATAAAAATATTGCTCGGGCATGTAGGAATGAAATCAAAAAGGCTAAATCACACCTGGAGTTGTAGCTAGCGAGAGATGTTAAGAGTAACAAGAAGGGTTTCTTCAGGTATGTTGGCAACAAGAAGAAAGCCAAGGAAAGTGTGGGCCCCTTACTGAATGAGGGAGGCAACCTAGTGACAGAGGAGGTGGAAAAAGCTAATGTACTCAATGATTTTTTTGCCTCTGTCTTCACGAGGTCAGCTCCCAGACCGCTGCTCTGGGCAGCACAGCATGGGGCGGAGGTGGCAAGCCCTCTGTGGAGAAAGAAGTGGTTCGGGACTATTTAGAAAAGCTGGATGTGCACAAGTCCATGGGGCCGGATGCGTTGCATCCGAGAGTGCTAAAGGAATTGGCGGCTGTGATTGCAGAGCCATTGGCCATTATCTTTGAAAACTCATGGCGAACGGGGGAAGTCCTGGATGACTGGAAAAGGGCTAATGTAGTGCCAATCTTTAAAAAAGGGAAGAAGAAGGATCCGGGGAACTACAGGCCAGTCAGCCTCACCTCAGTCCCCGGAAAAATCATGGCGCAGGTCCTCAAGGAATCAATTCTGAAGCACTTGGAGGAGAGGAAAGTGATCAGGAACAGTCAGCATGGATTCACCAAGGGAAAGTCATGCCTGACTAATCTAATTGCCTTTTATGATGAGATAACTGGTTCTGTGGATGAAGGGAAAGCATTAGACATGTTATTAATTGACTTTAGCAAAGCTTTTGACACGGTCTCCCACAGTATGCTTGTCAGCAAGTTAAAGAAGTATGAGCTGGATGGATGCACTACAAGGTGGGTAGAAAGTTGGCTAGATTGTCAGGCTCAACGGGTAGTGATCAATGGCTCCATGTCTAGTTAGCAGTCGGTATCTAGCGGAGTGCCCCAAGGGTCGGTCCTGGGGCCGGTTTTGTTCAATATCTTCATAAATGATCTGGAGGATGGTGTGGATTGCACCCTCAGCAAGTTTGCTGAAGACACTAAACTGGGAGGAGAGGTAGATACGCTGGAGGGTAGGGTAGGATACAAAGGGCCCTAGACAAATTGGAGGATTGGGCCAAAAGAAATCTGAGGAGGTTCAACAAAGGACAAGTGCAGAGTCCTGCACTTAGGATGGAAGAATCCAATGTACCGCTACAAACTAGGGACCGAATGGCTCGGCAGCAGTTCTGCAGAGAAGGACCTGGGGTGACAGTGGATGAGAAGCTGGATATGAGTCAACAGTGTGCCCTTGTTGCCAAGAAGGCCAATGGCATTTTGGGCTGTATAAGTAGGGGCATTGCCAGCAGATCGAGGGATGTGATCGTTCCCCTCTATTCGACACTGGTGAGGCCTCATCTGGAGTACTGTGTCCAGTTTTGGGCCCCACACTACAAGAAGGATGTGGAGAAATTGGAGAGAGTCCAGTGAAGGGCAACAAAAATGATTCGGGGTCTGGAACACATGTCTTATGAGGAGAGGCTGAGGGAACTGGGATTGTTTAGTCTACGGAAGAGAAGAATGAGGGGGGATGTCATAGCTGCTTTGAACTAAATGAAGGTGGATCCAAAAAGGACGGATCTAGACTATTCTCAGTGACAGCAGATGACAGGACAAGGAGTAATGGTGAAGTTGCAGTGGGGGAGATTTAGCTTGGATATTAGGAGAAACTTTTTCACTAGGAGGGTGGTGAAACACTGGAATGGGTTACCTCGGGAGGTGGTGGAATCTCCTTCCTTAGAAGTTTTTAAGATCAGGCTTGACAAAGCCCTGGCTGGGATGATTTAGTTGGGGATTGGTCCTCCTTTGGGCAGGGGGTTGGACTAGATACCTCCTGAGGTCCCTTCCAACCCCGATATCCTAGGATTCTATGATCATTTGGCCAACAACATGTAGCAAAGCACCCAACTAAGTTGCATGAATGCTCTATAAGCCACTCCTCAATTATACAGAGACACCAGCATATCTCCCCAGCTCTCAGCCTTGCACCTCAGAAATGTACCATCTTACACGGCTCATGGCCTTCTCTTGAAAAGTGTAAGCTCATTAATTAGTTCGCCACTTCATCAAAAATAAAGGGGACATGCACCAGCCTTTGTCATGTGAGCAACTTTCCCAAACACTTTGGACAAACTCAGGAGTAAGTATAAAATATTAAAATAAGTTTATTAACTACAGAAAGTTAGATTTTAACTGAGTCTAACTGTTGGTCACAGAGGTCAAAAGTGGTTACATAACAAATGAAAATAGACTCCCAGTCTACACTCTAATTTGAATATACTAAGCAAGAATTGGATCAAACAGCTTTTCTCACTCACTGGTTGCTCCAGGCAATGTTGAGTTCTTAATACACAGACTGAATTCCCTCTCAGCCTGGGACCAATCTCCGCCGTTCAAATTCTGAGTCTTCCAGACAATCTTCCAGGTGTTGAGATTGGGGAAGATACAGGTCATGTGGGGGTGTCTTTGACTCTCATACATATTTTTTCTCCAGCTGCTAGGTAGATTCTTGCCGTGATGCTGGGGTTAGTTAGCCCCCAATATGGAGCAGCAGTTTGCCTCCTGCACCTTGTGGTAGGCGTGTCACAGCTCCTTTACTTTGACCCCGCACGGCAGTGTGTCCCTGTCATGGCCCCTTTCTATCATGCATCACGAAATCTGCGTGCGCACCTCGGGAGTTACACCACAGAAAGCTGCTTTCCTGTGCAGAAACTTGCCCGTGTAGACAAGGCCGCAGAGGGCTTACATAAGAACGCACGACAGGTCATAGACTGGGTCAGACCAATGGTCCGTCAAGCCCAGTGTGCTACCTGAGAGCGACCAGTGCCAGATGCATTGGATGGAAAGAACAGAACAGGCTTGTTGACCTGCAAGGTGAGGGTCTTTCACCTTTATATTTAACTTCATTGTTGTCAATTCCTACTTATCCTATATCTAACTACCCCTCCTCTGAGGTCTCTGGGCAAATCAGGTGTGAACCACTCCTTTGACACAGACGTGTCCCAATCCAGCTGAACTGAGGCAGAATTTGGGCCAATGTCAGTTTGGAAAAGGCCTGCTTCACCCAGCAGGTTTCTCAAAGTATCCGTTGCTGTGAACCGCATGTCGTGTGGATGTGCGAACTCGGAAGATAGCAAACATGAAAAAAAAAAACGCAAAGCCGGTTCTGAGGTTTCCAGAGCCAGGCCTGAGGGTTAAAGAGCTGTGCTCAAAAGGACAAGGGTCTCAACAGCTATAAAAAGAACTAGTTGCAAAAACAAAACAAAAATTACATGGAAAAAAAACAACCAAACAACAACCACCCAGAAAAGCTCCCATCACTCGCCCATCACCATTGTAGATCTTGACATCTCCTGCCTAATGTGACATCTTTGCTTTGCGAACAAGAGCCCTGGGGAACTCCTGCGAACTCCAAAGATTGCAAACATGAAAAAAAACCCACAAAGCCGGTTCTGAGGTTTCCAGAGCCAGGCCTGAGGGTTAAAGAGCTGTGCTCAAAAGGACAAGGGGGCTCAGCAGCTATAAAAAGAACTAGTTGCAAAAACAAAACAAAAATTACATGGAAAAAAAACAACCAAACAACAACCACCCAGAAAAGCTCCCATCACTCGCCCATCACCATTGTAGATCTTGACATCTCCTGCCTAATGTGACATCTTTGCTTTGCGAACAAGAGCCCTGGGGAACTCCTGCGAACTCCAAAGATAGCAAACATGAAAAAAAACCCGCAAAGCCGGTTCTGAGGTTTCCAGAGCCAGGCCTGAGGGTTAAAGAGCTGTGCTCAAAAGGACAAGGGTCTCAGCAGCTATAAAAAGAACTAGTTGCAAAAACAAAACAAAAATTACGTGGAAAAAAAACAACCAAACAACAACCACCCAGAAAAGCTCCCATCACTCGCCCATCACCATTGTAGATCTTGACATCTCCTGCCTAATGTGACATCTTTGCTTTGCGAACAAGAGCCCTGGGGAACTCTCTGGCTCACCTGTGTGGGTGGAAGGGGTCTCACACTACGTGGGAAGGCTGCATCATGAGAAAAACCACCTGTGCTCTACTTTCACACTTTCTAATCTTTCAGAGTAGCAGGAGGCGGAAAAGTGAGACACATGCATTAGACTCAAGAGCAAAACTAAGAGACCAAACCACAGACTCTGGACTCAGCATTCATGTATCCTGCAGTCTGAACTTGGAATCTGTTACATTCCCTCATTGGCTACCATCATTTAACCAACACGGAAGTGCTTCTTGTCCAGCAAGGCAGCCAGTTTGGGACCCATAGGCATGGCATGGCTCTGAAGGAATCAGCTGTTTCTCTCTGTGCTTCAGGAAACTTGGGATCCAAATGGTAAAATACAGTTGTTCCCAGTTTCATCATGGCATCCCTTAGAAGTGTGAGCAATTCTAAAAACAGTTTACCTTGGCCACAGGTCACCATAGCGTCCATCTCTGGGGTGAAAATCAACCACTCGTACCTCTCATTTCTACCTGAGTTCTTGTCAAATCTTTGACCTTAGTTGTAGCAATTTTACACGGCTCTGGCGTAGAATTCTTCACCAACCACACGACATACCAGTAGCGATACTGAGGTAGAACTCCCCCAAATATGCCCTTTTGTTTCTTTAATCTGGTGCAACAGATTTAAATAAGGGACTAAATTCAGGTGCGCCTTAGAATCCCTCTAAGACACCAAATGTCAGGTATCTACTCAAAATGGGTGTCTTTCTGCAGCTCTATCACATTCCTCATGGATGTCATTTCCTACACATTTACAGCATCTCCCAGGAGTGAGCTGAACAGAAATGTCACTTCCATTTTTCCCATCTCTACCTAGGAAGGGATTGCATTTCCCAAATAAGAGGCAACATGCACCTGATTAGGAAGGGAAGATCTTCAGGAGCAACCTCCTGCAGGGCATGGGCCACAACTGCTTTGGGAGGCAAATGAATGGGTCTTTTGCTTAGTTCCAAATCATTTACTAGAGAATCCTCTTCCCAGCCCCTTCGGGAAATATTGACCTTACCACTTGAAGAACAGGGGGATAGAAATGGTGATGGAGAATCCCTCTGATTTACCCTATGTTCTTCTGTTGTTACAGAGGGGAAAAGACATTTTTCCCTCTCCCTTCCCTATTCCTGCTCTTTGTTATACTTCAATATATTTTAAGGGAGGAAAACGGGAGTAAAAATATCTGCCTTCAGGAAAACCTGAAGCAACAGCGCTCTGATGAACTGTGACAACTGGGAATGAAACAATAGGATCCTGGTGGGGGAACTTGATGACTAACAATTGTTTTTAAATGGGGGAACAGTATAACTGTTATGCGCAGGGTTTGTTTAGACTAGGAAAAGTGATGGAGTTTAGGTCAGGTCAAGGGGAAAGCTAATGTCAACCACTGCACCTCGGCTGCATCTGCACGACAACTGTAATTGTCTTTTAACACCAAGATCACTAACTTGAGCAGCCAATGCCATGTACAGTCCTAGTGGATGTAAGGCACGGGTAGTTTTTGCCTCAGTGTAGCTTGTTGGGAACAAACCTCTCTCCCCCACCTGGAGCTGATGAACATTCCTGGCTGGAGGGACACACGCTCCTTTGACCCAAAAGGAAAGGAGTTGATAGAAAACATCACAGGACTGACCCCAAAGAAGGGTGAGCTGCAAAAGGCAGGAGCAGGCAACTCATCTGGGGGAGCTGAGTAACCACGGTGAAGATGGGGCACAGATCACTAAGTGGGAATTAGCAAATGTGATTTAAAAGAAAAAAATACCTTTGGCCAGCCCTAGTCAAGGCATTTGTTACAGATCACTCCCTTGTGGATTTTCTGATGTCTAATAAGGGTTGAGCTCCGATTGAAGCGTTTCCCACACTCAGAGCACGTGTAGGGCCTCTCTCCTGTGTGGATTCGCTGATGTGTGATAAGGGCTGAGCTTTGATTGAAGCGTTTCCCACACTCAGAGCACATGTAGGGGGTCTCTCCTGTGTGCGTTCTCTGATGTGTGATTAGGGTAGAGCTGTGATTGAAGCTTTTCCCGCACTCAGAGCATATGTAGGGCCTCTCACCAGTGTGGATTCTCTGATGTGTGGTAAGGGCTGAGCTTTGATTGAAGCGTTTCCCACACTCAGAGCACATGTAGGGGGTCTCTCCTGTGTGCGTTCTCTGATGTGTGATTAGGGTAGAGCTGTGATTGAAGCTTCTCCCACACTCAGAGCACGTGTAGGGCCTCTCTCCTGTGTGGATTCTCTGATGTGTGGTAAGGGCTGAGCTTTGATTGAAGTGTTTGCCACACTCACGGCATCCATAAGGTTTCTCACCCGTATGGATTCGCCGATGTATGATAAGGTATGAGCTCCGACTGAAGCGTTTCCCACACTCAGAGCATCCATAAGGCTTCTCACCTGTGTGGATTCTTCTATGTGTGGTCAGTACAGAGCTCCGATTAAAGCTTTTCCCGCACTCAGAGCACATGTAGGGGGTCTCTCCTGTGTGCGTTCTCTGATGTGTGATTAGGGTAGAGCTCTGATTGAAGCTTTTCCCGCACTGAGAGCATGTGTAGGGCCTCTCCCCTGTGTGGATTCGCTGATGTGAGAGGAGGGATGAACTGTCAATGAAGTGCTTCCCACACTCAGGGCATTCGTAAGGTTTCTCACCCGTGTGGATTTTCCGATGTCTAATAAGGTGTGAGCTCTGCTTGAAGTGTTTCCCACACTCAGGGCATCCGTAAGGTTTCTCACCCGTGTGGATTTTCCGATGTGTAATAAGGTGTGAGCTCTGCTTGAAGTGTTTCCCACACTCAGGGCATCCATAAGGTTTCTCACCCGTGTGGATTTTCCGATGTGTAATAAGGTGTGAGCTCTGCTTGAAGTGTTTCCCACACTCAGGGCATCCATAAGGTTTCTCACCTGTGTGGATTTTCCAATGTGTAATAAGGTGTGAGCTCTGCTTGAAATGTTTCCCACACTCAGGGCATCCGTAAGGTTTCTCACCCGTGTGGATTCTCTGATGTGTGAGAAGGTCCGAGCTCCCTTTGAAGCTTTTCCCACACTCGAGGCATGTGTAGCGTGTTCCTTCCAAGTTCATTCTCTCACGTGTAATAAGGTCTGACTGGCTACCGAAGTTTTCCTCTGGCCTCTGCTGACTCTCACAGGCTTTTGTTTTTTCTGGGCGTGCACAGCTCCCAGAATCATTCCCTTTGGACCTTCCTGACAACATCCCATGGGCTTCTACTCGCTCAGCATCTTCCTGCTGGGGTTCCTCCTCGTTTTCACTCACCATCCCAACACCTGATGGGAGACCGAGAGAATCCAGACGTAAGTCTCTGCCTGCGCCAGAGAGAAAGGAAATCTCAGAGAGAAGAATGGAAAAAGGGATGAAGGAACCAAAATGTGTACAGGACAGATCAAACCTATCAGGAGCTGATTTTCCCTTAAACCTTCCCCAGAGGAGAGAAAGGAAGGGATCAGTTCTGGGTCCGTATCTCAGAAGAAATCTCAGGGGACAGCGAGATTGGGGAGGGACCTGCTGCCAGTTGTCAGTCAGGATAGGTGGGAAGCCATGAGTGACCTCTGCCTAACGATTCTACATCTGCAGGGAACAATCCAGAACTTGGAGAGCTCACAAGGTCTTTGTAGGGCATCCCAAATGTTTCCTGTATTCACCGACAGTTTTGGGGTTGGTTTAACCAATGCCTCACCTATGCAGGGAGCTCTCGGGAGCACTTTTTTCTTAGAGCCATGAAGGTCTGGGACGCACGACTCCTCCCCTCGTTCCAGCTGCGAGATCACATCAGTTCTGGAAACTGGAAACCCTGCTCAAGGCAAAGAAAACAAGGGAGGTCAGTGGAATTTGTGGGATACTTGTCACAAAGAATATTCCATGCTTTTAAGCCCAGCTCACTTTTAAGTAGTAACGTCTCAAGGCCGGCTTCCTTGGCTCAAAGTGCCAGGAGATGATTATTATAAATCATATTCATTACCTTACTGCCTAAGGGCCAACTAACAGTGGGTCCTCATTTTGCTAGGCACAGTACAAACCGAGAAGCGTTGATGGCCCATGCCCTGAAGAAGTTACAATCTAAATAGACAAGGCAGACACAGAATGGGGAAAGGGGTAGAACCCACCAGCAGAGTGAACTCCGTGAAGGCAGAGTGGCAGATCTGATCAACACAGGCCTAGATCTTGAGACTATCGGATTTAATGTTCCAACCAGGGCCAGTGTTTTCCGGAAATTGTCGCTAGGACTGCATTTTTTCCCAAAATTACTCTTTGTTTCTGGAATCACCGTTAATATCCGGAATTGCTGATCAGAGGGTGGGTGGGGCATGCAAGGTCACAATCCCCCAGATTTCTCCCTGGAGACACCCGTCTCCTCCCCAGGGCACAGGCTGGCTGCGGTTGAGACTTGATGCCAATTTCTTCCCTCCTCATACAAGTCTGGGATCGGCAGTGGGACGCCAGGCTCTCTCATCATGCTGCAGAGAGGACGGCACTCACAGTTGCTCGTGGCCGTGTCCACAGCACCTCTCCCCTGCTCATCTGCCCTGTACACAGCTGGTTCATGCCCCGTCTCTCCAGCGCACAGCTGGCTCTAGGCTCTCAATGCCCAGTATCTGAGCCCCACCGCCCCCACACAGCCGGCTCCTGTCCCCTCCCCCCAAGGCACTTTCAGGCTTTAAAGGATTAGATATTGCTCACGTTTGTCAATTACTCTCTTTTCATTGCCTGCAAACTCTTGCCCTAATTATGACTGTTATCTGTATATCTAAGCCAGCCCTTGAAAGCATGAATTCTTCACAGACTATGATGCCGAGATGCACCACATGATACCAGGAAGGGCTGCGGGATGGGTTTCCTGTGCAAGCTGGTATCGCTACGGGGTGATGAATGCCAGATCTCATGGCTGGTTATGCAGAGCTCCACCTTTTGAAGGTTTACCCAACGCAGAAAGGGGTAGTGACGGATTTCCCCTCATTCAGGAGACTGAAGACGACAGACTTTTGGGGGATAAACAGCTGAGTTTGAGATGACTGAGGGGGGTCTTTCTGGGCTACAAACTCACAGGACCTGATAACCACCAGGAGGTAACCCTTTAAGAAAGGTTTTAATACACTTTGGAACTGATCAGGGATTCCCATGAGGACCGCTGAGGGAATGAAGGTAAACACACATTTGGATGCTCTTCTTGTTTTATGAGAACGGGAACAGGAAGGGCAGGGATATCACTGAATGCAGGATCTCAGCAGGACGAGGTGTCAGGATAGCACCATATTGCAGCCCATTGGAAAACATAATCCCAACTACACATATAAAATGATGGGCTCTAAATGAGCTGTTTCCACTCAACAGAGGGATCTTGGAGTCACTGGGCACAGTTCTCTGAAAACATCAACTCAGTGTGCCACGGCAGTCAAAAAGCAAAGAGAATGTTGGGAATCATTTCTGAAATTGATAGATAAGACGACAGAAAATATCCTATCGCCTCTATATAAACCCATGGTACACCCACATCTCGAATACTGCCTGCAGATGTGGTTGCCCCATCTCAAAAAAAGATATATTGGAATTGGAAAAGGTTCAGAAAAGGACAACCCAAATGATTACAGGTATGAAACTCTTCTGTACGGGGAAAGATTAAAAAGACCGGGACTATTCAGCTTGGAAAACAGACAAAGGGGGGATATGAGAGAGGTCTATAAAATCAAAACTGCCGTGGAGAAAGTAAATAAGGACGTGTCATTTACTCCTTCTCATAACACAAGGACTAGGAATCACCCAATGAAATTAATAGGCAGCAGGTTTATAAGAAACAAAAGGAAGTATTTCTTCACACAACGCACAGTCAACCTGGGGAACTCTTTGCCAGAGGACGTTGTGAAGGCCAAGATTATAATAGGGTTACAAAAAAAAAAAAAAAAAACACCATGAGAAATCTATTGAGGACAGGTCGTGAATGGTTATTAGCCAGGATGGGCAGGGATGGTGTCCCTAACTTCTGTTTGTCATAAGTTGTGAATGGGTGACAGGAGATGAATCACTTCATGATTCCCTGTTCTGTTCATTCCCTCTGGGACACCCGGCGCTGGTCACTGTCGGAAGACAGGACACTGGGCTAGATGGACCTTTGGTCTGTCCCAGTGTGGCCATTCTTAAATACCAGGGAACCTTGTGAGTTCAGTGCAATGGGAGGGAGTAGGAAAATCCCTGGCTGTGGAGAACACTGGGAAATTAGAAACTATCATTCAGAAGCAACAGACTCTAAATAGTCTAGAAAAGCAGAATGTGAAAAATAAGAATCGGGGTCATGTGACTTCAGGAATGAGGGACTCAAAAAACCAAGTCTGCAGAGAAGAGAGATTGTGGCTATTGCACATGCGGATGGGGGAGCAACTCTCCAGGTCTCAAGGATTTTCACCAGCAACCGAGGCCATTGTCCCATGCACGGGGCAATCCGGAGCAGTGAGGAGTTGTGTCATCTGTAATCCTGGCTGAGTTTCAATGGTCTGCTGCTGGAGCTCCCTTGTCTGGATTCCCCCAGATTCTCGGAGATGCTGCCCCGAGCAGGGTCTAGGGAGAGATCTCTTGTAGGAAGCCCAACACCCTCCTCCTTGTGAAAAGGAAAGGAGGACTTGTGGCACCTTAGAGACTATCCAATTTATTTGAGCATAAGCTTTCGTGAGCTACAGCTCACTTCATCGGATGCAAACTGCGGAAAGTGTAGAAGAGCTTTTTATATACACACAAATCATGAAAAAAATACCACCTCCCACCCCACTCTCCTGCTGGCAACAGCTTATCTAAAGTGATCACTCTCCTTACAATGTGTATGATAATCAAGGTGGTCCATTTCCAGAACAAATCCAGGGTTTAACAAGAACGCGGGGGGGGGGGGGGGGGCGGAAAAAACAAGGAGAAATAGGTTACCTTGCATAATGACTTAGCCACTCCTAGAGCTGGATATAAAGCAGGGGAATCTCCCCTAAGCCTGACTGGTGGCTTCCCCCTTCGTATTTCAAGGCACCCGCTGGTTAGTTGGGTCAGGCTCCAGCACTACGAGTCTGGTCCTTTTTCCCAGCCCCATCTAAGTAGGTTATTTTCTGTTCACCAGATTGGAGCATTTCCACCTCCGAACCTCATGGGTCTCTTCCCAGAATCTAGGCCACTTATTAAACAACTCCCAGCAGGTCTGCCACCCCCTGGCCTCCTCCCTTTCTCCACCCTGTGCATTTCCTGCCCCGCTCCAACCTCCAAACCAGACGGTGCAAACCTTCCCCTCTCCCGTGTATTTGCTGTCCCTCTCCCTCCTGCAGGAACAGATCAGAACCCCCCACAATAATCCCTACCTGAGCTGGCTCCTCTGCAGCCATGTCGCTCCCTTGTCCCATGGGAGGACGGGATGAACCGGAAAGAAACATGAGCGTCGTTCTGCAACCTGGCCGGGCAAGAAGGGCTGTTGTGGAAGTTTAGGAACGGGCATTAGATCATTTCACATCACGCTTCCCCCAGGCTCTTTCCCTGCAGAGCGAGATCTGAGATTCTGCCATGCTGAGAAAATGCTCAATCTCCGGATTACAGCAGAGACCTGGCCCCTCCTGCCAGGCTAGGCCCACAGACACACTTTTAACCTCCTTTCTCCCTCCCGCATCCCAAAACAAAGTCTCTGAACGCAATCCTAGAAAAAAGGAGAACCAAAGGAGTCCCTTTCGAGGATTCCCTCTGACACTGACCCCACGGCAGCCACACCCCAGCAGGAGGGACATGGAGTCAGGAACTGGGTTTTCCTCTCTCTCATCCTCGTCTTGTCCACAGGAAAGTGATTCTCCCCACAGTGCAGTAATACATCTGTCTGGGCAGATGAGAGAGCTGGAAATCTCTTTCAAAACTCTTTTATCCCACGGACCCTGTCAGTCTCTCTATCTCCTTTTCCCTGTGCCCTCTCCATGCCTGTCTGCTCGGAAACTCTCATTCCTGGGTTGTTTGCTCCCCCATGGCTGGATTTGCTCCTGCAAATGGCAGGAGAAATGGGGTGGGGGGCTGTTTGTGTAGAGTCATTTTATAGTCCTTCACTGCCTGCCTGGGATTTCCCCATTGCCTGCCTAGGACCCCCACCTGCCCTCCACCAGGATCTGCCAGCCCATTTGCCTGGGACCCCCTCCTCCGGCCAGCAGGACCCCCTGACACTTTACAGGAGGACCCCTCACTCTGCGCCAGGGACCGCCCAACCACAGCTCTGTGCACTGGGCATGGCAATGGTCCCAGGAGCCAGCTGGGCAATCCCAGACAGAGCCCCTGGCACAGCACCAGGCAGCATCTAATCCCCTGCCCCACCTGCCCAAGAGACCCCCACCCCCACTGGTCTCCAGCCAACAGGCCCCCAGCCATACCCACCTCCAGGACCCATAGCCTTAGGGCTGGGCACATCAGAACTACCCCCTGAAACCCCAAATCCTCCAGAACCCACCAACCTAACTAGGGCCCCCCCTACCCAGCCACCCAGAGGCTTCCCCCTACCACAGTGCCCCTTCAGCTCCCGCTGCAATCTCCCCACACAGACACCTGCCCCCCCCAGCAACAATGTTCTCTCACAGTGTCTGGTAAGTGGATAGAAAGTTATCACCACCCCCTGCTGGCCAGCCACACAGGCAGAGGGAGCCCGGGGGGACGCCTCTTTAACAGGAAAAGGGAAGCCATGGAGGGCTAAAATAAGTAAGACATTTCCATACTCTGTCACGAGCAAATAATGACCACCGTGGATGCACCCCAGAGTTGGCTACAGCTTTGCACTGCGGGAAGCCCCCCGTCACGGACACCCTTTGTCATGGGGTTTGGGATACTTCTGGACCCACTCCGCACTCAGAGGGACCTCCTCATCCCGTGCCAGCTGGAGAAAAGAAAAGGGTCCAGCCAACTCTCCTGTTACCAACTGGGAACCACCCATCCCCCAAACAGGGGGAGGCCCCTGGCTTTGATGGGTATTGAATCTATGGCTAGTCTCTTTTATCAGCAAACATTTTTAACAGAGAGAAAGGAGGGAACAAATGATTCTCAAAGGCGAGGGAAAGATGATCATTGTTGCAGGGGGGTTAATTTCCCAACCAGGATGGAGAAGGACTCAGGGCGACAGGTTCCCCCCAAAGAAGGACAAGTTGCTAGGATTTAGAGACATGGGGAACAGCCCCAAACCCAAGAGGATTTTTAATTGACATTTGATAATGACATCGTAAGAGGGAAACCTGAGATTTGAGATCAGTGTTCAGAAATGAAAGAGAAAGGGTGGAAATCTGAGGGATTTTGGATCCATTTATGCAAATTATAGAGAGGAAAGTGGAAAATGAGAGGGATTTTATCGCAGTTGTTGATAGGAGGTAAAAGCTGAGTGTATTTCCAACCACTATTTGGTCAATGAATAGAGCGGAAATGGGCAACATTGGCAAACGTTTGAGATCCATATTCAGGAATCTGAGAAAAGGTGTAAATCTGAGATTTTCGTCGTAATTTATAATCACAGAGACAGGGAAAGCTCTCAGGGGCATATTCAATTAGAAGTAGACAACTAGAGTAAAAATGGGGCAAACGTTGAGGGTATTTTTGAGGAAACTTTGAGACGTACAGAGAAAACGTGTCACAAACTACGCAACTGAGAACATGGGATAAACGCCAAGACCGGGGGGGCTTTTATGTGGCTATTAAAGAACGAGCTGGAAAAGGGGGGACCGTTTGTGATATAAAATCCAGCCTGTCCAATACAGAAGCAGAAAGTGATGGTCCCCCCCCCACGGCCCCCGTTCACCTGGGCAGCAGGGAGCCCTCTGAGGGGCTGACTGGAGGGGGCGGGTGGGGGAGCTGGAGGGCTCCCTGGGGGCGGGGAGGGGGCGGCAGTGGGGGATGGGCAGGTAGGGGGCAGAGAGTCACTTTCCTGCCCCCCCCGCCCAGCGCTCCCCCACCGGGGTCTCCCACTCACCGGAGCACGGGGGGGTTAATGACGGGCCCCACCCCGCACAGACCCCGGAGAGGAGCCGCAGCTGCTCCTCCTACAGATCCGACACGAGGCAGCGCCTGGTCTGCTCTGGGCTCCGCCCCCAGACGCTGCCCCGCCCCTGTCTGCTCCAGGCCCCGCCCCCAGGCGCTGCCCCGCCCCCGGTCTGCTCCAGGCCCCGCCCTCAGGCGCTGCCTCGTGTCGGGTCTCTCGGAGGAGCAGCTGCGGCTCCGCTCCGGGGTCTGTGCTGGGGGGGCCCGTCATTAACCCCCCCGTGCCCGGCCGGGGGGGGCTTTGTCCAGCTGGGACCAGCCCCGGGCTCTGCCCGCCCCCGACCCGGTGAGTGGGAGACCCCGCGGGGGGGGGAGCGCTGGTGGGGGGGCAGGAAAGTGATTCTCTGCCCCCGGCACGGCTGGGATTGGGGGGGGCAGAGACTGGGGCCCGGCGGGCGGGGTCCCTTGGGGGGTGTTGGGGGGAGAAGCCGGAGTTGCGGGGGGGGGGGGTTGAACTGTCTCTGTGCAGCCAGGAAATTCCCGGGGGGGAAGTGGGGGGCGGCGGGGGAGTTAATTGGATCCCCTCCCCCCCCCGGGCACAAATGCCCCCCAGTTTTCCCCTTTTCCCTCTCGGTAGCTCCCACCTGGTTGTAAACTCCCCCCCACCCCCCCATTGATCCGCTCTCTGGTCTCCCCTGATCCCCCCCCCGTCTCTCCCTCCTCCTCACATGTCCATTGAAACTCCCCTCCCGTGGGGGGCGGCGGGATTTCCCTCCCCCCCTCGTTTTATCCGCAGCGATTTGTCCCGGTGTCCGTGGGAAGTTGGAGCCCGGAGCCATCCCCCAACCTGGCTGCCCCGGCGTGGGGGTGGGAGGAGACGCCGGGTCTCTGCCGGGGCGGGGAAGGGAGGGGACATGTCCCCCATGGGGCTGCCCCCGATCCCGGCTTCCCAGTCCCACTTGATGCCCCCAACTGCCGCACCGTTGCCCCCAGCCCCCACCTGCCCCCCCACCTGCCCATCCCCCACTACCGCCCCCTCCCCTCCCCCAGGGAGCCCTCCAGCTCCCCCCCCACCCCCTTCAGTCAGCCCCTCAGAGGGCTCCCTGCTGCCCAGGTGACCGGGGCCGGGGGGACGACGACGATCACTCTCTGTTTATGTTTTGGACAGGCTGGATTTTATATGACAAACGGTCCCCCCTTTTCCAGCTAGTTCTTTAATAGCCACATAAAATCCCCCCCGGTCTTGGCGTTTATCCCATGTTCTCAGTTGCGTAGTTTGTGACAAGTTTTCTCTGTACGTCTCAAAGATTGATAAAAAAGTTTGCCCCACTTTTACTCTAGTTGTCTACTTCTAATTGAATATGCCCCTGAGAGCTTTCCCTGTCTCCGTAATTATAAATTACGACGAAAATCTCAGATTTACACCTTTTCTCAGGTTCCTGAATATGGATCTAAAACGTTTGCCAATGTTGCCCATTTCTATTCATTGACCAAATAGTGGTGGGAAATACACTCAGCTTTTACCTCTGTGACAAAGTGGGACTGTTCTTAATGTTCTTAATGGTTCCTCTGAATAGTGTGGGGGTGCCTCAGTTTCCCCTAGGCAGTTCTTAAGTATCTAGGTGGTGGGATAAGGGTGTATGATCATTGCAGAGCCCTAGAGGGCAGGTGTATGCAGGAGTCTGGACACAGAGAATGGCCGACACCCTGTTTCCTGGCCACTGATGGCCTGGGCCCTTCCCCCCTGCAAGGTGAGAGTTAAGGGTTGGAGAACAAAGGAATCCGGTGACCTGGCCCGGGAAAGGAACAAAGCCCAGAGGAGGAGGGGCTGGAGGGAGTTGGAGTGAAGTGCAGACGTGGTTGTCTGGCTCACTGCCCCCCCCCAAAATGGCCCCAGCTGAGGGGTCCTGTTCTCTGCACCTGCAAGCTCTGTTTTAGACCATGTTCCTGTCATCTAATAAACCTCTGTTTTACTGGCTGGCTGAGAGTCCCGTCTGACTGCGGAGTTGGGGTGCAGGACCCTCTGGCTTCCCCAGGAGCCCTGCCTGAGCGGACTCGCTGTGGGAAGGGCATGGAGGGGCAGAGGATGCTGAATGGTCCGAGGTCAGACCCAGGAAGGTGGAAGCTGGGTGAGCTGTGTGTCCTGAAGACAGGCTGCTCACAGAAAGGCGACTGCCCCAGAGTACTGCCTGGCTTCATGGGGAGCAGTTCCAGAGCATCGCCCAGGGACTCCGTGACAACTGGTGGCAGCGGTGGGATGTACTGCACCCCGTGGACGGCGCTTCCTGCAGAAAGTGACTGGGGAGCAGTAAAATGAAGGGAGATTGACGGGGACCAGACGTGCTGAAGATTCAGAGAGAGACAGTTTCAGGGGGCGGTTAACTCCTGGAAGTGTGTGACCAGAGAGAAGGACTTTTGCAGTAACAGGGTTCCCCTGGGGACTGCAGCGAGCGGTCCCAGGGACGGAGGAGTCTGCCGCTCGACCCTGACAAAGAGGGGGTGATCTCGAGAAGGGCTGGCACACTAGGGGTTCTCCCTGGAAACCGTGGGGAGCTGAGAGCACACAGGCCTGTGAGTCCACAACTTGGGAAGGGCGGAGTGAGGGCCTGTCACCGTCTCCTGAAGAAGGACATTGTAACCCTGTGCAGAAAGAGAGGGTTGAGCGTTGGAAAGTTCACCGAAGCACAGTTAGTCGTGCAGCTGGAGGAGGATGACCGCTCTAAGGGACAGATTCCTGACCCGAAATGGGGCGATAGCAGGATCTGGGAGCAGCTGGAGTGGTGGCCAGGCATCCCCAAGACTCCTGTCCCCGACCAGACGAGGATCTTCACGATCGGGTTCCCCATCCGGGGATCGGAGTCGGACAGGATTGGAGCTGAGTCCGAGAGAGCAAGAGGACCGTGGGAGACAGCAAGAGCCCGAGAAAGAGCTGCAGAAGCAGCAGCAGCATGAACTGGTGATGGGGGAGTGGAGAGGCCTAGGGGACCCCCCAGGGGTGAGTGGGGATAGACCCCGGGGGGCCAGTTCCGCAGGGAACCTCGAGACTAAATTGCTGCTCCTGGTTAAGGAGGGGGGGATGTGGATGCCCACCTCACTGCCTTTGAGCAGGCTGGAGATTTGAACCGGGGGACCCTGCGGAAAAGCCCCGGTGTCTAGCTCCCTTGCTGGGTCCCAAGGCCATAGACTCCGTCAGCCAGATGGGTGGGGAGGTGGACAGGCTCCCACTCCTGGTCCCAACCTATATGTCTGTGTGGAATTTCCTTGGGCCAGGCCCCTCGGACCCCCAGTGGGAGCGGAAGGTGATGGTGAATGGGGAGACATTCCTGGGGTGGCGAGATCCTGGGACAGAGAGAACTGGTGTCAGACCCTGGGTGGTGCAGCCTCAGAGGCTGAGGGGCTGTGTGAGCTGGGTGAGGGTCCCAGGGACGAAGCCCCTCGCCCTGCCTATGGCCCAGATCCCTGTGCAGACCCAGGAGGGGTGAGGCTGGCTGGTCGTTAGGGTTCTCCAGGACACCAGCTGCAAGACCCTGTTATGGGGTGACTGTGTCTCTTTGGGACAGGATCCAGGCCGTACTCCTGTAACTGCCAAGGGTTTGAATCCGGGGAACCAATCGGTGGAGAGGGAAATGGTCAGTGCAAATGCAGATGACCTGGCTGGCAGCAGGGAGGAGCGGCTAGGCTCAAGCTATCTGCCTGACTTTAACCAGACCCCTGGAGTTGGGTGGGACAGAGAGATGCTCCCCGCCCCCCTTGCACACCGGAGAGGGGGCTCACGCTGCCTCTGATGCTGTGAGGAAAGCAGCGAGCTCGCTGCCTACCCCCACTGGGACAGCAAGGGCAGTGCTGAGCAAGGGGGGAGCTGAGACCCCAGCTGAGTGGGGGGAGACACAGGCAGGGCAGGGGATCTGTGGGGAGTGGCAAGGTGCTAGGTAAGGAAAGTCTGGATGAGCCTAGGCAGCCTTGTGAGCTGATGGCTGTGTCTAGTCAGCAGGGTGGGAAGTCGAGGAGAGTGGAAGAGGAGTGTCCCTGGACCTTACCTGTTAGCTCAGTGGAGAATTGGGACAGTGAAGGAAACGTACCTGTGTCTGTCAGGGGTATTGACTTGCCTTTGGAGGGAGCTACCCTGATCTCCAAGCAGTTGTCTGTGACCAGCCTTGTGTGCTGGGACAAGGGGAGAGAGGTCCCAAGCTGGGTGTCTGGGAAAGGAGAAAGTGTGTCCGGCTCTTCTTTGTCTGTGGAGCGACAGAAGGGGCCTTTCAGCCTGTGATGGTTGAGGGGCGTGCAGTTGTCTCAGAGCTGGTTCTGGATTCAGCTAAAGCCCAGGAAGGGAAGGGTCCTAAGTTTGTGTCTGCTTGGGAGAATGGCCCTGTAACTAGGTCGCATCCAGTTAGGGTCTATGTAAAATCCCAGAGACGAGACAATTCTGGTGCTTGTATTTTGCCTGTTGCTAGTGTGTTGTTGGAAAGGGTGTAGCAACTCTGTCTAATCAGGGTGAGATCCTAGCCAGGGGACAAGGAGAGCAGGAAGGTGATGTGATTGTGTTACCTCCTGAGGGTGTGGAAACCGGTAGCAAGAAGGAAAAGATTCCTGAACTTGTGTGTGGCAAAGGGAAGGAGAATGCTTCTGACCTTTTCTCTAGGAAGTCTGCAAGTTTGCCTGAAAGGGGATTGTGTAGGAATCCGCCGGATGGGCCAGAGGTGATTCTGGATGTAAGGGAGACCCAGAAAGAGTCTGTTGTTGCTCAGAAAAGTGTTCCTCCAGAGGAAGCCCTCGGTGAAGAGGGTAAGGGCAGAATTTCTGTGAGGGGTGAATTATTGCATAGAAAAGCCCCTAGGGAAAGGAATCCTCATGGAGTCTTTGCAAGCAGTTTACTGCCACTGAAGGGTGTGAAAGTGATTTTATCAAGAAAGTTTCAGTTCCTAACAGCCAGAAATTTTCTGTTGTGAATGGATCCACTGACTGTCCTGTTGAAAGACCCAGTGTGGAGAGCTTTGAGAAGGTCTCCGATGAAGTGAAAGCTGTTAAGAAAGTTAAACAGTCCCATAACCAAGTGGCTGTGTTTGGCCAGCTTGTTGGGGAGAAGACCCAATCCCAGTTTGACCCCCTGGGGTTTTGGGGTGGCCAAAGGGCATGGGCCGCAGAAACCTTCCCACATGCGGCCTGCGAGTGCTATCGACCACCACCGACCTAAGGGAGGGTGTGAAACTGGAAGGGCCTGGTGTAACTCCTCCCAAGGAATGGGAGAGATGCTGGGGCACCCATGGGAACGTTAGTGGTTTCGAACTTCCCCAGGTCACCGGCTAAAGTGACCCCGCTCAGTTCGATCTCGAAGGGGGGAGAGATGTGACAAAGTGGGACTGTTCTTAATGTTTCCTCTGAATAGTGTGGGGGTGCCTCAGTTTCCCCTATGAAGTTTTTTAGTATCTAGGTGGTGCGATAAGGGTGTATGATCATTGCAGAGCCCTAGAGGGCATGTGTGTGCAGGAGTCTGGACACAGAGAATGGCCAACACCCTGTTTCCTTGCCACTGATGGCCTGGGCCCTTCCCCCCTGCAAGGTGAGAGCTAAAGGGTTGGAGAACAAAGGAATCCGGTGACCTCCTGGCCCGGGAAAGGAACAAAGCCCAGAGGAGGAGGGGCTGGAGGGAGTTGGAGTGAAGTGCAGGCGTGGTTGTCTGGCTCACTGCCCCCAAAATGGCCCAAGCTGAGGGGTCCTGTTCTCTGCACCTGCAAGCTCTGTGTTAGACCATGTTCCTGTCATCTAATAAACCTCTGTTTTACTGGCTGGCTGAGAGTCCCGTCTGACTGTGGAGTTGGGGGGCAGGACCCTCTGGCTTCCCCAGGAGCCCCGCCTGAGTGGACTCGCTGTGAGAAGCGGACGGAGGGGCAGAGGATGCTGAATGCTCCGAGGTCAGACCCAGGAAGGTGGAAGCTGGGTGAGCTGTGTGTCCTGAAGACAGGCTGCTCACAGAAAGGCGACTGCCCCAGAGTCCTGCCCAGCTTCCTGGGGAGCAGTTCCAGAGCATCGCCCAGGGACTCCGTGACAACCTCCTATCAACAACTGCTCTAAAATCCCTCTCATTTTCCACTTTCCTCTCTATAATTTGCATAAATGGATCCAAAATCCCTCAGATTTCCACCCTTTCTCTTTCATTTCTGAACACTGATCTCAAATCTCAGGTTTCCCTCTTACGATGTCATCATCAAATGTCAATTAAAAATCCTCTTGGGTTTGGGGCTGTTCCCCATGTCTCTAAATCCTAGCAACTTGTCCTTCCTTGGGGGGAACCTGTCGCCCTGAGTCCTTCTCCATCCTGGTTGGGAAATTAACCCCCCTGCAACAATGATCATCTTTCCCTCTCCTTTGAGAATCATTTGTTCCCTCCTTTCTCTCTGTTAAAAATGTTGGCTGATAAAAGAGACTCGCCATATATTCAATACCCATCAAAGCCAGGGGCCTCCCCCTGTTTGGGGGATGGGTGGTTCCGAGTTGGTAACAGGAGAGTTGGCTGGACCCTTTTCTTTTCTCCAGCTGGCACGGGATGAGGAGGTCCCTCTGAGTGCAGCGTGGGTCCAGAAGTATCCCAAACCCCATGACAAAGGGTCTCCGTGAGGGGGGGCTTCCCGCAGTGCAAAGCTGTAGCCAACTCTGGGGTGGATCCACAGTGGCCATTATTTGCTAGTGACAGAGTATGGAAATTTCTTACTTATTTTGGCCCTCCATGGCTTCCCTTCTCCTGTTAAAGAGGCGTCCCCCCGGGCTCCCCCTGCCTGTGTGACTGGCCAGCAGGGGGCGGTGATAACTTTCTATCCACTTACCAGACACTGTGAGGGAACACTGTTGCTGGGGGGGGCAGGTGTCTGTTTGGGGAGATTGCAGCGGGAGGTGAAGGGGCATTGTGGTAGGGGGAGGCCTCTGGGTGGCTGGGCAGGGGGGGCCCTAGTCAGGTTGGTGGGTTCTGGAGGGTTTGGGGTTTCGGGGGGTAGTTCTGATGTGCCTAGCCCTAAGGCTATGGGTCCTGGAGGTGGGTATGGCTGGGGGCCTGTTGGCTGCAGACCAGTGGGGGTGGGGGTCTCTTGGGCAGGTGGGGCAGGGGATTAGACGCTGCCTGGTGCTGTGCCAGGGGCTCTGTCTGGGATTGCCCAGCTGGCTCCTGGGACCATTGCCATGCCCAGTGCACAGAGCTGTGGTTGGGCGGTCCCTGGCGCAGAGTGAGGGGTCCTCCTGTAAAGCGTCAGGGGGTCCTGCTGGGAGGAGGAGGGGGTCCCAGGCAAATGGCCTGGCAGATCCTGGTGGAGGGCAGGTGGGGGTCCTAGGCAGGCAATGGGGAAATCCCAGGCAGGCAGTGAGGGACTATAAAATGACTCTACACAAACAGCCCCCCACCCCATTTCTCCTGCCATTTGCAGGAGCAAATCCAGCCATGGGGGAGCAAACAACCCAGGAATGAGAGTTTCCGAGCAGACAGGCATGGAGAGGGCACAGGGAAAAGGAGATAGAGAGACTGACAGGGTCCGTGGGATAAAAGAGTTTTGAAAGAGATTTCCAGCTCTCTCATCTGCCCAGACAGATGTATTACTGCACTGTGGGGAGAATCACTTTCCTGTGGACAAGACGAGGATGAGAGAGAGGAAAACCCAGTTCCTGACTCCATGTCCCTCCTGCTGGGGTGTGGCTGCCGTGGGGTCAGTGTCAGAGGGAATCCTCGAAAGGGACTCCTTTGGTTCTGCTTTTTTCTAGGATTGCGTTCAGAGACTTTGTTTTGGGATGCGGGAGGGAGAAAGGAGGTTACAAGTGTGTCTGTGGGCTTAGCCTGGCAGGAGGGGCCAGGTCTCTGCTGTAATCCAGAGATTAAGTAGAGAGTTGTCACTTTGGATGGGCTATCACCAGCAGGAGAGTGAATTTGTGTGGGGGGCGGAGGGTGAGAAAACCTGGATTTGTGCTGGAAATGGCCCAACGTGATGATCACTTTAGATAAGCTATTACCAGCAGGACAGTGGGGTGGGAGGAGGTATTGTTTCATATTCTCTGTGTGTATATAAAGTCTGCTGCAGTTTCCACGGTATGCATCCGATGAAGTGAGCTGTAGCTCACCAAAGCTCATGCTCAAATAAATTGGTTAGTCTCTAAGGTCCCACAAGTACTCCTTTTCTTTTAGCATTTTCTGAGTACGGCAGAATCTCATATCTCGCTCTGCAGGGAAAGAGCCTGGGGGAAGCATGATGTGAAATGAACTAATGCCCGTTCCCAAACCTCCACAACGGCCCTTCTCGCCCAGCCAGGCTGCAGAACGACGCTCACGTTTCGTTCCGGTTCATCCCGTCCTCCCATGGGACAGGGGAGCGACATGGCTACAGAGGAGCCAGCTCAGGTAGGGATTATTGGGGGGGTTCTGATCTGTTCCTGCAGAGGAGAGAGGGACAGGAAATACACGGGAGAGGGGAAGGTTTGCACCGTCTGGTTTGGAGGTTGGAGCGGGGCAGGAAATGCACAGGGTGGAGAAAGGGAGGAGACCAGGGGGTGGCAGACCTGCTGGGAGTTGTTTAATAAGTGGCCTAGATTCTTGGAACAGACCCATGAGGTTCGGAGGTGGAAATGCTCCAATTTGGTGAACAGAAAATAACCCATGTAGATGGGGCTGGGAAAAAGGACCAGACTCGTAGTGCTGGAGCCTGACCCAACTAACCAGTGGGTGCCTTTAAATATGAAGGGGGAAGCCACCAGTCAGGCTTAGGGGAGATTTTCCTGCCTCATATCCAGCTCCTCACAAGGAGGAGGGCGTTGGGCTTCCTACAAGAGATCTCTCCCTAGACCCTGCTTGGGGCAGCATCTCCGGTATCTGTCTGTGTCTAGTAGGTGTGTGATGGATCTGGTGAGAGAGAGGAGGGGTGTCTCTTCGCCCCCTCACCCTGGTGTTTCCTGGGTGCTCTGAGCGGGGTGGGGGTGGGACTCTGTTGACTGCGGTCCACCCAGAGTTTCCGTTTGATTGTCTCCTCTCCCCCACGAATAGTGGGGCTGTGAGTGGGGCAGCAGGTCCTGAGTGTGGGGCTCTGGCTCTTTCAGGGGATGGTGACCTTCGAGGAGGTGGCTGTGTATTTCACCAGGGAAGAGCGGGTTCTGCTGGACCCCGCTCAGAGAGCCCTCTCCAGAGACGTCATGTAGGAGACCTATGAGAATGTGACCTCGCTGGGTAAGGGTTCCTTTCCCCTCGGTTCTTGGAAGGGGAACGGAAGAGATGAGGTTCACGCCACCTCCACAATGCCACCTCTGCTCTGTCCTGTTCCAGCATCACCCCAGCATGCCAGTGACACACACACGACCAGAGACCCTCCCCTGCTGCTGAACGCTGTGGGAAGAGAGCACAGGAGCAGAATCGCACAGTGTCAAATATCTCCTGTTTGCAAAAGTAAAACGGGGGGTTAGGTCCAGCATAACGAGCAGAAGCTTCCTACCCCTGGCCTTCTCTCAAACCCTGAGCCTTCTCCACCCAGACCAGAAAGTGCTTGGGGTGTAAGAAGCAGGCTGCTGGGGTCAGAGCGGCTGGTCCAGGGTTACTGATCACACAGACCTTGAATGCTGGCTGGGGGAATCCAGACAAGGGAGCTCCAGCAGCAGAACATTGAAACTCAGCCAGGATTACAGATGACACAACTCCTCACTGCTCCGGATTGCCCCGTGCATGGGACAATGGCCTCGGTTGCTGGTGAAAATCCTGGAGACCTGGAGAGTTGCTCCCCCATCCGCATGTGCACTAACCACAATCTACTTTCTCTGCAGACTTGGTTTTTTGAGTCCCTCATTCCTGAAGTCACCTGACCCCGATTCTTATTTTTCACATTCTGCTTTTCTAGACTATTTAGAGTCTGTTGCTTCTGAATGATAGTTTCTAATTTCCCAGTGTTCTCCACAGCCAGGGATTTTCCTACTCCCTCCCATTGCACTGGACTCACTAGGTTCCCTGGTATTTAAGAACGGCCACACTGGGACAGACCAAAGGTCCATCTAGCCCAGTGTCCTGTCTTCCGACAGTGACCAGCGCCGGGTGTCCCAGAGGGAACGAACAGAACAGGGAATCATGAAGTGATTCATCTCCTGTCACCCATTCACAGCTTATGACAAAGAGAAGTTAGGGACACCATCCCTGGCAATCCTGGCTAATAACCATTCACGGACCTGTCCTCAATAGATTTCTCATGGTGTTTGTTTGTTTTTTTTGTATCCCTATTATAATCTTGGCCTTCACAACGTCCTCTGGCAAGGAGTTCCCCAGGTTGACTGTGCGTTGTGTGAAGAAATACTTCCTTTTGTTTCTTATAAACCTCTGCCTATTAATTTGATTGGGTGATTCCTAGTCCTTGTGTTCTGAGAAGGAGTAAATAACACTTCCTTCTTTAATTTCTCCACAGCAGACATGCTTTTATAGACCTCTCTCATATGCCCTCTTGTCTCTTTTCCAAGCTGAAAAGTCCCAGTCTTACATATCTCTCCTCATACAGAAGCTGTTTCATACTCCTAGTCCGGGTTTTTTTGCCCTTTTCTGAACCTTTTCCAATTGCAATGTATCTTTTTTGAGATGGGCCGACCACATCTGCACACAATATTCAAGATGTGGGCGTACCATGGATTTATATAGAGGCAAGTTATGTACTGTCTTATTATCTGTCCCTTTCTTAATGATTCCCAACACCCTGTTCGCTTTTTGACTGCCTCTGCACCCTGAGTGGATGTTTTCAGAGAACTATCGACAGTGACTCCAAGATCCCTCTCTTGAGTGGAAACAGCTAATGTAGACCCCATCATTTTCTATGTATAGTTGGGATTATGTTTTCCAATGGGCTGCACTAGGTGCTATCCTGACATCTAGGACTGCTGAGATCCTGCATTCAGTGATATCCCTGCCCTTCCTGTTCCCTTTCTCCACTGAACCCCACCAGCCCATTCTTAGTGTTCCCAGCTTCCCCAGAACTCTCTCATTGTGTCTGGACCTCTCTCTCTCTGCAAGAAGCAGTTCCAGGGAGATTTGTCCTCTGTCTGGAGTCTTCAACTTCTGGGACATGGATTTACTTTCTCTGTGTTTTAGGAGATGCTTTGAAATTGAGTGTCTGTGACATTAACCACAGTGCAATCTTGACTGGTTGAACAGCTGTTTCCCCTCAGTTGCCCAAGCTGGGGTGGCTTTTACACTGCTTTACTGTGAGAACAGCCACTCCTGGGCAGTTAACACCCAGTCTCCAGCATGTAACTCGCTGCCAGCTACACAGTATTGAGCGCTGTTAGTCAGCAACTCACGAATTACAGTGCACCACAGGAGAACCCCAGAAAATTCTCTGGTCTTGGACTTTTGTGCATCTTTCACTGTCCAGCACACTACTGAACGACTCAAGGTCATATGAAGTCTGTCATTTCATCAGTGGAAAATGACACGTGCCGGCCTTGTTATCCCAAATGGATTTTCCAACACACTTTAATCCCAACACACTGGTTAGATGAAACAATAAAATGAGATGGCTAACTACCGGCAAAAAAACCATATTAATTGACTACAGGTAATGAGGTATAAAAGCCAGAATTGTTTACAAAAGAAATGCAAGATAAAACCCAAACTAACATCTAAGTTAACAAGCTAAAACGGATACAAAGCAAATGTTTCTCTCACTATATCCTGAGGCAGGCTGGCTGTCCTTTCAGCCAGAAGTCCCACTAATTCGCCCCTGCTGCCAAGTTCAGTTTCTTCAGGAGCTGTCATGAGCAGAGGAAAAGGGGGAGAGAGAGAGTCTCAAGCATTTTCCTCGCCTCTTTTTATAATTCAGTCCTTTGTACTACAAACAACTTCAGTTCTCAGCTGAGTCATGGTGACCGGCTGTCTGTTGTAGCTATGAGCTTCAAGTGGTCCCTGTGAAGGAATGTAAATGTCTTCTTCACACCTTCCCCCTCCTGGAGAATGGCAATTTGACCAGCTGCTTGCCTTGCTGTCTCTGAGGAACTGGTCTGAGGGTGTTCCACAGAATTGTAACTTTTTCACTAATATGATACAGTAAAATCTCATAATTTTACATAGTGTTGCTACACATATTTTAACAGGAGGATAATATTCTGTAGATTATGCATTTTCAAATGATACCTCAAACAAGCCATACTATGTAAATAATTGATCATAGTTTTCTAGAAGAGTGAACATAGGGGTTGTGACAGGGTCAGGCCAGATGGCTAAGTAGGTCCCTTTTCCTTGGGTAACGTAACAGAACAATCAGGAACCTTCTGGAGACCAGTAAGACAGGCTGATTCGAACACCTGCAACCAATCAAGAAGCTACTTGAATCAATTGAGGCAGGCTAATCAGGGCACCTGGGTTTTAAAAAGGAGCTCACCTCAGTTAGTGAGGTGCGTGTGAGGAGCTGGGAACAAGGGGCGCGAGGAGCTGAGAGTGAGAACACGGACTGTTGGAGGACTGAGGAGTACAAGCATTATCAGACACCAGGAGGAAGGTCCTATGGTGAGGATAAAGAAGGGGTTGGGAGGAGGCCATGGGGAAGTAGCCCAGATAGTTGTCGCTGTCGTAGAGCTGTTCCAGGAGGCACTCTAGACAGGTGCATTCCACAGGGCCCTGGGCTGGAGCCCGGAGTAGACGGCGGGCCCGGGTTCCCCCCAAATCCTCCCAACTCCTGGTCAGACGCAGGAGTCGTCAGCCTGGACTGTGGGTTCAGAAAAACGGCCAAGCTGAGGGCTGCCGTGAAGCTCCAAGGCGAGCAAATCCGCCAATAAGCGCAAGACCCACCAAGGTAGAGCAGGAACTTCGTCACAGGGTACAGACTGTGCCTGTCTGTGTGTGTCCCCAGCAGATATGTGGGTATTTCAATCCCTCATAAGCAGAGTGCTCAGCATCTTCAGGGACCCAGGGAGCTGGTCCTGGGAATTCACTGGTTTACTAGGCGTGACACTGTAGGGAATTGTGAGACACTTCAATAATAATAATTAATAATAAAATACCAATATGATGAAATTGCAATGAATCATGCTAGATATGCCGTGTAAGGTGTCAGTGAAAATGCTATGATTTTCCAAGTATGATCATTTTGTTTCTATGTTTTGTACCACCTTTGTGTTGTGAGTTATAGAGATGTAGGGTATATCTGTATTTCCAGACTTGTGCAGTGTTTCTGGGTGACACCCCCGGACAGACTGGCATCAGCACTGCCGAGCCTCTTCACTGGCCTGTCAAGGGTCATCAGCTGTACAATGAGCCCATGAAAAGAACCAAGGGGATACACCTATTGAGTCAGCAAGACATGCAGGGGTATGCCTGTGTACTGAGAACTCCAGGGCTTTTCCATGCCATGTGCTGTGAAGCTTGTGTTTGGGACACAGGAAGTACAAGCCACAAGGCAAAGGGAATAGAAAGGGCAGCTGCATCATCTTCATTTTCTCTTCAATCCCTCTTCCTACCTCTGGAGCAACTTCTCTGCAAACTGAAGCCTTGAACAAAGGACTGAATGACCCATCCAAGCTGTGGATGTGTTCCAGACGGACTTTCAAGCCAGGAACTCACCAATACTGTGAAGAACCCGATATATAGATTTCTGAATGTATCTGACCTTTCCTTCTTTCCTTTAGTTTAGAGGCTAAAGGATTGGCTGGCAGCCTGGTATTTTGGGTAAGATCCAAACCTTTTTTTTAAGGTCAGGCTTGACAAAGCCCTGGCTGGGATGATTTAGTTGGGGATTGGTCCTGCTTTGAGCAGGGGGTTGGACTAGATGACCTCCTGAGGTCCCTTCCAACCCTGAGATTCTATGATTCTATGATTCAAACCTGTGCTGACCTGGTAATATGGCTGACCCTTTGGGGTCAGAACATTGTGTTTCTGTGACCAGAATTTTTAAATAAGCTCTCACTGTACCGAACACAGGTGCTGATTGGGAGTCAGAGAACTGGAATGCAATAAAGGGGGCAGTGTGATCTTTTTCAGCTTCTCAATAACCAGTGTGGGGGATCAGAAGCATAGTTTATGAGTGGTCGGTGATTTTAACTTCAGTGTTAGCCATCAGTTCTGGGAGCATCTTCTCTCCCTTTTTTAGCCTGCCCTGACCTTAGCGTTTTCAGTCAGGACTCCCCAAGGCACACCAGGTCACACTAAGCACTGAAGTGAAATTAATAGAATGTTTTGTTTTTTTCATGACAAAGTCTTATGCAATCACCTGAACTCCTTTGTTTTCTTTCATCTGAGCAGGGTTTCCCATTTCCAAACCTGATGTGTTTTCCCAGCTGGAAGAAGGGGAAGAGCCATGGGTCTCAGAGCTCCAGGGTTCAGAGGAAAGAGAGACCCTGAGAGCTCCCTGCAAAGGTGAGGAAACATGAAACCAACTCAGAATCTGTAAGTGCCTGAAGGAAACATCTGGGATGCCCTACGAAGCCCTTGGGAGGTCACTCAGTTCATTATTGTCCCGAGCAGGGGTCATAACCTCAGGGTAAGTATAGCTCATGGCTTCCTGTAGATCCTAGCAGACATCAGGCAGTAGCTTCCTCCCTTCCCCCCATGAATTTGATGGGATGTGAAGGCTGAATTGATCCCCTCCTCTCTCCCAGTTAGGGGAAGTGTTTGGAGGAGTTCAGTTCCTGTTTTTATTTGACCTGTCTCCAGCACTTTTCTTCGTTGGCCTTCCCCTTTCCATCCCTGTTTGAGGTTTCTGTCTCTACCGCAGCAGGTGATGCGATGGCATGTGAGAGAGAGGAGCAGAATTCTCAGCAGGAAGATGCTGGGCAAGTGGATAAACACAGAGCATTATCACAAAGATCGGAAAGGAACGTGTCCAGGAGTCATGAGCAGGGAAAATCCTGTGAGATTCAGCACAGACCAGAGAGCGAGCAGGGAAATCGGCCAAGGGATAAAGTGGGTAAATTAATTTCCTGTCGGGGAACTCAGAAGGACCTCAAGGAAAGCACAACACAGCAGGAAATCCTCAGGGGAAAGATAAAAAATGCATGCACTGAATGTGGGAAAAACGTATATGACCAGTCAGCCCTTATAAAGCATCAGAGAATCCGCGCAGGAGAGAGGCCCTATGAATGCCGTGAGTGTGAGAACCTTCAATCGCAGCTCAAACCTTGTTACTCATCAGAGAACCACACAGGGGAGAGGCCCTATGAATGCCGTGAGTGTGGGAAAACCTTCTCTTGGCACTCAGCCCATGTTAGCCATCCAAGAATCTGCACAGGAGATCAACACCATAAAAACCTCTAGGGCTAGCCGTACTTTTTTTTCTTTAATACTTTTCCTGATTCCCACATAGTAGCTTTTAAAGTTGTTTGAACTGTTTGCAGCACCGTTATCCCTCAGCGTGTCCAAATGAGTGGCCCATTTTTGCCTTTTGCAGTTCACCCTGTTTTGAGGTGGACCCATTTGTCCTTCCTATCTACTCCATTGTCTCAGGAATAATTTGAGTGTGCCCTTCCGATCAGGAACCAGGGAGCATCACATCTATACCATTCCTCCTATTGCAAAATTATTATTCGGAATCACCAATGATTCAGATTATATCATTGCCAGTTGTTCTCACGTTGCTCTGGGTTGTGCTGAAGAGCAGTTATATTGGGAACTTTCCCAATTATATTTAAAGGAAGAGGAGCAGGGGCAGGAAAAGAAGTGTCATTTCAGCCTCTGTGACACTGGAAGGAGATGGGGTGACTCAGAGATTCCCTCCTTCCCCATCACTCCAGACCTGTTAACTCTGCATGGCTCAGACAGGAGGGATCTTCGTCACATTCTATCCCTCCACTTCTCAAAGTGTCACGTGATGAAGCATTCTCAGCTGTCTGTGCTTGGAGACGATGCTTTGACTTCTTTAATCCTATATCAGAGTCGCTCTGCCTGGAGATGAAAGTGTCAAAAACCTGGAAGGGGAATTCAGATGGATCCCAAGCACCGTGTGATCATTTGGAGTTTAAATCCCAGCTTCCATCAATTGGTAGAGCCACTTCTGGCAAGGGGGCTGTTTTGTCCCCCATTATGGGGGATGCTAGGTTACTAAAAAGTTTTTAAATAACCTAACTAATTCTATGGCATGGGGAATGGTCCCCTTCATGATGCAGATGTTGAGGAAATAGAAGTGGGTTTTTTATTGAATTTATCCTTTGTAGGTGCTAAAAAAAAGTGTATGAAATGAAATCAGTGTTGGAAATCTAATAGCTGCAGAAAAATAGCTAGTTTTGAATAGAAACTCCAGCTCTGATAACTAACAGGCCTGTATCCAGTCCCTTGCCTGGAATTGTGCCACCAAATTAAAGAAAAGCCGGGCATGTTTCAGGAAGCCATTCCTCACTAACACTGCTGAGATTTTGAGTGCTTTTGTAAAGGATTCTGAAGTGTACATTTACCCTAACCAAGGCCAAGGATTTGGAAAGAACTGGGGTTGAATGAGTACACGCTCCGTTCTTGGTTTCCATCCCAGTAAAAGAAGCTCTGGTGACCAAAGCCCCAAGGAAAATTGTTTGTTTGTACAACTCACTGATTACAGATCCAAAGCATGCCAGGGTTAGATTGAGAACAATCATCCTTCACCATTTGGATCCAAAGAGAGAGAGTGCTTCATAGGACATTCCCTCCTTGTGGATTCCAAACTTGGTGCCTGATCGGGTAATGTCAAAGTCAGCTTCAGGACTCACATAATTTGTCAGACTATTCTGTTTATTAGCAAAGCACTTTGCCAGTGCACACAGATATGTGAGCCCCCTGCAAAGGCTCAAGCTAACTTATTTATACAGATAAGCCAATTTAACATAAGAGACAAAAGGAAGCAGAAACTGACAAATATACATACATATCTTACTTGCATACTAATGTTTACCAATCTCCCAGCTCAGTAGGAGCTCTAAGTTAATTAGTTTGAGGACCCATTGTCTCACACTCCTTAATGTTTCTCTTCTTGACAACTATATTTCAACAAACCCTTCAAGTAGCATTTCTTTAATGAATTATAATTTCAATATAATTCATTCTATTTTCACAGAAACCAGGACTTTCAGGCTGTGGAAATGATGGCAACCAATGAGGCAACGAATGTGTCCGGTTCCAGTTTCAGACTTCCAGATACTCGCATGTTGAGTCCTGATTCTCTGGTTTTGTGTCTGATGCTCCGGCTTCACAATAAAGCTGATGTTGGCACAGCTGCCCCCATGTAGCTGCACTGGTGTAGCATGCTATTACAGATGCTCTAAGCCAATGGGAGAGATCTCTCCCGTCGGACTTCATTAGTCCAGCCCCCTCAAGCTATATGTCCTGCTGACGTAGCGCTATCTACACAGGGCGTTAGGGCTGTGTAACTACATTGCTCAACTCTGGATTTTTCACACCCCTGAGCAATATAGTTATTCCGATAAATGCCTTTTAGAAGAACCAGCGATATATGAACTCAGAGAATTGGTTGGGACCTACGTTGGGACAAACCAGAACTAGAGCCAAGGTTCAGTTGTTGGCAGCGGGGATTAAAAGAAAATGAACTCATATGACAAGAATTTGAGCTCTTTGAATATGTTATTGTTTCCAATGAAAAAGAATTTATTGGTTAAAGAGTAGGAGACTAATTGTGTGATAATCTGAATCACTTTGTAAAACAAAGTGTCTTGTTTTTTTTGTTTTGTTAGTCATACAGGAAGTGACAGCTGATCTTGAAAAGTTAATTTGCTTTAATTTACCCCCTGTAGTGTAAGGAGTTCTGGTAGAAAACCTCACTCCAATGGTTGGGGTGGAAGAATGTGTGTGAGAGTGTATAAGTGAATATTGGCCCAGTATAGATTTTAAATTTTTGTGTTTCAAATAGAACTTATTTTGCTTAGTTTCAAAGTCTATTTCTAGTGAAAGCAAAAGTATTCGAAGAGACAATTTGTAGAAGTTTTTACAAGTTCTTACACTTAGACTGTAAGGGTCACTGACTTCCTCACTTCTCTAATTTGCAAAGGAAAGTCATCTGTCATAGGATGTGTTCAGCAGGTAGGAAAGTTGCAGTCCTCAACCACCAAGGAAAAGGCTGAAGTCCATTACCTTTTAGGTCAAGAAGCCATCTAAAGTCTGGTCTATGCTGAAAAGCGATGTTGACGTAGCCACCTCTCTCAGGGGTGTGAAAAGTCCACTCCACTGAGAGAAGTAGTTAATGTGACCTCAGCCCCAGCGTAGACAGTGTTAGGTTGTCAGAAGAATACTTCCAGTGTTTGAAGTATAGACAGAGCCTGAGACAGACCGATCCCCTATGGGAAGTGAGTCATGACATGAATTCCAATTTTGACCCATTTCCCTATATGTCAGAGAGGTACTAGTATGGAGGGCTGGGCCAGCTGTCCGATCGCCTGGTTCCTCAACTGTAGCTACAGCTTTTCGTACCCATCCACTCAAAGACTGAGAGAAATGGAGAGTTCCAACTGTTGTTATTTTAGTATCTTATTGTTCCTTTCTCTGTTTTTTGTGCTGGTCTTTCTATTATATCAGGGTGTGAGGGTATAGCTCAGTGCATGTTGTGACAAAGCTCTGTCCTTGTCTCTATGGATCCCACGTTTCCTGGTGGATTTTGCTAGCCTCAGAGGCTCACTGTGACCGTCCACATAGCCCTTCTCTCTCCCTAGAGGCAAGGGCCACAGCTTACTGAGCCATCATAAGCCAGCAAGGGAGGTGAGGAGAAGCAACCCTCCCTCGCACAATCTCTGTTTCCCAGTATCCATGATTAATCAAGGAGGGGAGGAGAGGGGAGGGGGGAGCCTGGGCCCACCCTCTACTCTGGGCT
The DNA here is from genome assembly GCF_965140285.1 of Lepidochelys kempii. Lineage (NCBI taxonomy): Eukaryota > Metazoa > Chordata > Testudines > Cheloniidae > Lepidochelys > Lepidochelys kempii. The sequence goes on along the minus strand of NW_027621931.1, from coordinate 2,474,674 downwards.
CCAGCCCAGGGACCCTAATAGTAGCAGCTATGGTAGCTGACTTTTGGGAAATAGGACGTGTACAATTCCCTGGGCCGCTTCCCCACAGCAGCCCCCACTCAGTATCTCCTTCGCTGTTACCTCAGGGCCTCCTTCCTTGCACCTGATGTGGATTTGCACTGCTTGGTTCCTCCAACAGCACGGCTTCCTCCTACAGATCCTGACACATGCGCCTCACTGACGAACTGGGAGGCTTTTCACGAGTTCCAGCCAGGCCTTGATGGGCTTCAGGTATTCCAATCAACGTAGCTATCTCCACTGCTTTCTAGAAGGATCTTAATTGGCCCCAGGTGTCTTGATTAACCTGAAACAACTGCCATTTGGTTACCATAGTACCAAGGATTTGTTTAGCCTGGGGCTAAAATACCTGTTCCGCACTACTTAACTATAGCCGTCTTGCCTTGCCCCGTCGCAATGTGTGACAAAAGCTTATTGGTGCCAATTGGCAAAGGGGTCACTGTCATTCACAAGCAACTCCTGTCTCAGACCTGTTGGGGACACTGGGGCATGGCCACTAGGTAACTCGAGGAGATGGAAGACCATGAGTGTCTATGAAGCCCCCTTGCACTAGGCCCAGGTGTCCTTGCCCCCCCTCCCCCGCCTGGAGGCACACACAGCAGTTATGCTGAGAATCTGCAACAGTATGTTGCAGAGTCAGACTGCCTGAAACTAAGCAAGGCCAAACAGGGGAGATATGGAAGAACAATGCTGAATAAAGCAGCTTTATGTTTCGTTTAACAAATGATACAGAGAATCAGGGAACTAGCTGGGAACTGGATTGGCTGGCTATATGGATACTTGGGGCAGCTTGCTATTGGATAAGTATGCTGGGGAAAAGGATGTATAAAAGCCTGTGTAACTTCCTGCTCTGTTGTGCAGGATTTGAGATTTTATTCTCCCTGTACCTTTTTGCAGCTGCAAATAAACTTTTCTGCTTCTCCACCCCGTTGTGATTATTGGGAGTAGCACACCGGGTAACGAACCAACTCAAGCTGTTGTTCAGCCTCTCGGCACTGGGTGCCGGCAACAGACCTGACAAATTCACCACACCTAGGACCCAGAGCAGGGGTGGTGGAATATTCCTTACAGTGGGGGTGCCACCGGCGTCCGAACTGTGACGCCCCCATGACACCCCTTCCCCCCCAGCCCTCACTCACTCCGCCCCTTCTCCCTGAGGCCCCAATCTCACACCGCCCCTTCTCTCTGATGCCACCCCTCCCTCGGAGGCCACACCCACAGAACGCCTCTTCCCCCAAGGCTCCACCTTGTTCCCCCCTCCGTCGTCCGTTCTTAGGGCTGCTAAAAAGTGCTGGGCCCATTGCCCTCTAAACCCCCCTCGTCCTGCACCCTGACACACAGCCAGGCAGGCAGCAGTGTGTGTATGTGACAGAGACTGCTGGGCTGTGCTGAGCCAGTGCGGGAAGTGGGGGCTGATGTCGGGGCTGTCCCGCTCCCCCTGACTCAGGACTGGGGTGTCCCCCTCCCCCTGACTCAGGACTGGGGTGTCCCCCTCCGCCTGACTCAGGACTGGTTGCTTCCAGCAGCTGTCTGAACTTAGGGACAGCGTGCCAACACACTCACTCTTCCACAACACACACGCTCCCCGAACACACACACTGTCTGTCCCCAACACACGCACACACTCTCTGCCCACCACGCCCACGGCAGCTGAAAAGCAGCTGGCAATCGAGTCGGATGCCCATGGAACAATGGGATAGAGAAACCTGCCTTGTGTGGCTGCCCACGAGGCATTGCAAACCCTTCCCAAAGCACCCTGCGGCCAGTTGCACAGTGGGATAGCGTCCCACAATGCCCTGCTCTCTGTGGCGATCCAAGAGCTGCTAGCCTGGATGCGCTCCGGTGACACAAGCAGCCTAGTGTGGACATGCAACAGCGGCTTAATTAAAACGCTTTAACTAAAGCAGCATAACTCTGTCGTGTAGACGTAGCCTGGCTCCCACTGGGGCCAAGGATGCTCAGGCACTGAAACAAGAGCCACAACTTCCTCCGTAGTTGGCAGGATTCAAACCTGCACAGGGAGACCCCCCCCCCCCCCAAGGGATTTCGAGTCCACCACCTTAACCACTCAGCCACAACTACTTGCTTTATAGAGCGCTCTCACGACACTCTAGTTCTGTTCTCACTTAGTGATCGTTTCCAATTGTTTCCTCAGACCAGCGTCCACAACACACTCACTGCTGTGCTGTTGTGTAAGTGTGCCCAGGGCTGAACAAGAATTCCTGCTCGTTTCCCTTCTGGCTGGAGCATGAGGAGAGTGTGTTTGTGGCCAGTGATGTTGCTGTAGATTGTTGTCCATTTCCTGCCTCGATAATTCAGACAGTCCCTTTCCCGTCATATCCCCAGTACATCAGTGACTGTAATAGCAGGGGGCAGGTTTTCTGTGGGGCACAGAGCTTTGCCAGGGGGTTGGTGTCTCCTTCCTTTCCTCACCCTGGAGGAAACTCAGCTTTTCATTCCATCTTTAATGTGTCATGGAATAACAACAGCGGCATGAAGAAAGAGGTGGGCAGGGTGGGCCTCAGGGGAGGGGCACAGAGGTGCAAGTGGTGGGCAGGGCAGGACGGAGAGGCACGGGTGGCAGGCTGGGTGGGTCTCATGGGTGGGGCTGAGAGGTGGGAGCGGCGGCCATGGTGGGTCTCAGGGGAGGGGTCAGAGAGGTGTGGGTGGCGGGCAGACCTTGGGGTAGGGGGCGGAGAGGAATGAGCAGCCGGCAAGGAGGCCTCGGGGAGAGAGGAGCGAGTGAAAGGTGGACCAGCAGGCCTCAGCCGAAGAGGCAGAGTGGGGTGGGAAGAAGTCCTCCTGTTAACCCAGTGCTATCTACACCGGGATTAGGCTGATATAACTGCATTGCTCAGGGAAGGTAAAATTTTTAACACCCCAAAGTAATGTTGTTACTGACTTAATTTTGTAAGATAGACCTGTCCAAAGAATCACACACACACCTTGGGAGTAAAACTTCACCCGCTTCTCTGCTTTACAGAATCGAAACACAAGAAACGCTTGTCAGGGCCCAGTGCGGGTTGGCAGGGAGTCAGGTGTGGGCAGACACCATACATTAGCCAGAGGAAAGCACCATGGATTAGCTGGTTTAAGGCACCTGTCTTCTAAACAGGAGATCCTGGGTTCAACTCCCAGTAGTGGCTTTTAAGGCACCTGATACTGGCTCCTATCAGAAGACAAATAACAGAGTTAGATGGACCTTTGGTCTAGCCCAGTGTAGCCGTTCTTGTTGTTTAAATTACACTCATAGGCACTGATAATAGAGTGACTGAAAGTTTGGGTGTGAAGGGCTGATAGGCCAGTGTTCCAGTCCCCTCGCAGATGACCCCCTCCCTCTGGGACAGGGGCAGGTCCGAGCTCTCACACCAAGTGGCTCATTAGGGCTGCCAGAATCTGTGGGCGGCTCATTCAGTTTATGCTGAGGGTTGAGTCCTGCTTTGTGCACCGTGTCTGAGAATGAAAATCCTAAACCTCCCTTTGAAATAACGAATGCAGCAGGACCTGTTTTGTCACTGCTCCGAAGCAGACAGAGAAATGGAGAAATGCCATTGAGTCCAGGGGAATACTTCACTGCGGTTTTACCTTTTTCACTTGCCAAACTCCCTCCCAACCTTCTGGGCTCCTAGAGCAGGGTCCTGAGCCTGAGCCGAGACACGTGCCCTGCAACTTTACAGCCCAAGCCGCTGTCCTGGATTAATGTGACACGGGCCAGGCGTGGGTGATTCATTGCACTGTAGATGTATCCTAATGTTATGTCTATACTGCAATTAAAACACCCAGGGCACCTGTCTCAGAGCCCGGGGCAGCTGACTCAGGCTTCTGGGGCTGGGGCTGCAGGGCTACAAAATGACAGTGGAGACAGATGGCCCAGTAAAGGTATCCACGCTCCCAAGGACTCTCCCAGGAACCGTGTACAATGCGGACACCTCCGAGAAAGCCCGGAGACAATGGACACTGCTTGACTCACATCAAGGCAGCGGAACTTCCTAGCAAGTTGGAAGAGGGGAAGAGACGTCATGACTTGGCCTCACTCCCACTCTGCTCAACACCTGGCAACACATCTGGAGGACAAAGACTGAACTGAAATAATTCAGAGATCAGAAGAGAATAATAATAATCCATTCAAATGAAAGTCCCCAAACAGACTAGAATTGGTTTCCCAGCAGAAAATTTTCAATTTTGTTTTCCCAGTCAGACCTCGCCAAGGGAAGCAGAGAGAAAACGTTTGAGTTGCTTCCTCCAGAGCACCTTGACCTAGACACGCTAGCTGTGGGTCACTGTCGTGGCTGAGGTGGGGGCATTTTAATTATTTGGGCTGGTCCCAGGGTCTTTGGGGGACGTTATGAGGCTGTTACCTTTTGAGATAAATACTAAGAAACAAAGAACTCTTTGAGAAATCTGGGATTTAGACGTGTTTTATTGACAGCAAGGGAGGTCTGAGTTCCTGAGAAGGTTTTTGTTTACAGGAAGCAATGTGGCTTGTACCAAAGGGGAGATGGTTGTTTGTGAAGGAGGGGAGAAGACAAAATGCACACAATGAGGATGGGATTCAAACCCATGCATGCAAAGCACAATGATTAGCAGCCCACCACTTTAACCACTTGGCCACCTCTTACGAGCTGCCAAAGAAGGGACAGGAGGAGAAATCTAAGGCCAGCAGAGGTAGGAACAATAAGGAGTTTTTAAATACGAAGTGTAAGGAAGGCCTGAATGACCTCCCCCCTCACATCTAGTGATGAGCTGGGGGAAAGACTTCAGGAACAGACTGTGTTTACATAGACAGGCCTCCTCTGCCTAGGTATGCAGCAAGTATCCTTTGAATGAAAAAACAAACAAACAAAATATAAAGGTAATTTTTTGGTTTTCCTGCAGTCAGTCAAAAAAAATGTGAAAAGAAAGGGGCATTTTTAAGCAATCATCTGTCCCCACCCAGGGGCTGGGGAATGTTTATTTTCTTTTTCAGACACTTTCTGGGCAAGCTGGTGCCAGTGGAAGAAAACCCAGAACGCCGTGGGTCCCCTGTCGCAACAAAACATTGTGTTCTGTGTTTGTCTTGTTGTTCCTGTTATTTTGGTGGATATTGTAAATTCTTCAGGCGTGACACCCCCTTTTAATTGGGCATGTCGTGCTGCCCCTTTCGGGGCCAAGGGAAAATGTACCCTAATTCAACCTCTTGCACCCTCTACTCCGCCACCTCCCTCCAAATTCTCTGTGACACTCCCATCCCCACGGTGGTCTACCCCCATCCAGAGACCTGTGGTTCTTAATGCAACTGGTTTACAAATGACTATCGCTCTGTTCCCCACTGACTGGTCTCTCAGTACAACATTTGATAACTGTTCTGTTTACCAAAGTAGGTGAAAGAATGTTGCCGTGAGTAATTTCAAACTCATTTGAATTGGATGGAGGGGAAATAAACAAGAACATCCGAAAATGGCGAGCCCCCACAAATTACCTCTGGGAAGGCTGAAACTCACTGCAGGAAGCTGACTCGGTGTCTCGAATCCAACGCTTGGAATGTGCCTGGGGCTACTGGACGGAGTGGGATTACGTCAGGGATTTGAATCATAGACTCATAGAATCATAGAATAACAGAGTTGGAAGGGACCTCAGGAGGCCATCTAGTCCAACCCCCTGCCCAGAGCAGGACCAATCCCCACTAAATCATCCCAGTCAGGGCTTTGTCAAGCCTGACCTTAAAAACTTCTAAGGAAGGGGATTCCACCACCTCCCTAAGTAACACATTCCAGTGTTTCACCACCCTCTTAGTAAAAAAGGTTTTTCCTAATATCCAACCTAAACCTCCCCCACTGCAACTTGAGACCATTCCTCCTTGTCCTGTCATCTGCTATCACTGAGAATAGTCTAGATCCATCCTCTTTGGATCCACCTTTCAGGTAGTTAAAAGCAGCTATCAAATCCCCCCTCATTCTTCTCTTCCGTAGACTAAACAATCCCAGTTCCCGCAGCCTCTCCTCATAACTCATGTGTTCCAGTCCCCAAATCATTTTTGTTGCCCTTCGCTGGACTCTCTCCAATTTTTCCACATCTTTCTTGTAGTGTGGGGCCCAAAACTGGACACAGTACTCCAGATGAGGCCTCACCAATGTCTAATAGAGGGGAACGATCACGTCCCTTGATCTGCTGGCAACGCCCCTACTTATACAGCCCAAAATGCCATTGGCTTTCTTGGCAACAAGGGCACACTGCTGACACATATCCAGCTTCTCGTCCACTGTCACCCCTAGGTCCTTTTCCACAGAACTGCTGCCTAGCCATTCGGTCCCTAGTCTGTAGCGATGCATTGGATTCTTCTGTCCTAAGTGCAGGACTCTGCACTTGTCCTTGTTGAACCTCATCAGATTTCTTTTGGCGCAATCCTCCATTTTGTCTAGGTCCCTCTGTATCCTATCCCTACTCTCCAGCGTATCTACCACTCCTCCCAGTTTAGTGTCATCCGCAAACTTGCTGAGGGTGCAATCCACACCATCCTCCAGATCATTAATGAAGATATTGAACAAAACCGTCCCCAGGACCGACCCTTGGGGCACTCCGCTAGATACCGGCTGCCAACTAGACATGGAGCCATTGATCACTACCCATTGAGCCCGACAATCTAGCCAACTTTCTACCCACCTTGTAGTGCATCCATCCAGCCCATACTTCTTTAACTTGCTGACAAGAATACTGTGGGAGACCATGTCAAAAGCTTTGCTGAAGTCGAGGAATAACACGTCCACTGCTTTCCCTTCATCCACAGAACCAGTTATCTCATCATAGAAGGCAATTAGATAAGTCAGGCATGACTTGCCCTTTGTGAATCCATGCTGACTGTTCCTGATCACTTTCCTCTCCTCTAAGTGCTTCAGAATTGATTCCTTGAGGACCTGCTCCATGATTTTTCCGGGGACTGAGGTGAGGCTGACTGGCCTATAGTTCCCAGGATCCTCCTTCTTCCCTTTTTAAAAGATTGGCACTATATTAGCCTTTTTCCAGTCTTCCGGGACTTCCCCCAGTCGCCATGAGTTTTCAAAGATAATGGCCAATGGCTCTGCAATCACATCCGCCAATTCCTTTAGCAATCTCGGATGCAACGCATCCGGCCCCATGGACTTGTGCACGTCCAGTTTTTCTAAATAGTCCCGAACCACTTCTTCCTTCACAGAGGCTGGCCACCTCCTCCCCATGCTGTGCTGCCCAGTGCAGTAGTCTGGGAGCTGACCTTGTTCATGAAGACAGAGGCAAAAAAATCATTGAGTACATTAGCTTTTTCCACATCCTCTGTCACTAGATTGCCTCCCTCATTCAGTAAGGGGTCACAATTTCCTTGGCTTTCTTCTTATTGCCAACATACCTGAAGAAACCCTTCTTGGTTCTCTTAACATCCCTCGCTAGCTGCAACTCCAGGTGTGATTTAACCTTCCTGATTTCATTCCTACATGCCCGAGCAATATTTATATACTCATCCCTGTTCATTTGTCCAATCTTCCACTTCTTGTAAGCCTCTTTTTTGTGTTTAAGGTCAGCAAGGATTTCACTGTTAAGCCAAGCTGGTCGCCTGCCATATTTACTATTCTTTATACACATCGGGATGGTTTGTCCCTGTAACCTCAATAAGGATTCTTTAAAATACAGCCAGCTCTCCTGGACTCCTTTCCCCGTCATGTTATTCTCCCAGGGGATCCTGCCCATCAGTTCCCAGAGGGAGTCAAAGTCTGCTTTTCTGAAGTCAAGGGTCCGTATTCTGCTGCTCTCTTTTCTTCCCTGTGTCAGGATCCTGAACTTGACCATCTCATGGTCACTGCCTCCCAGGTTCCCATCCACTTTTGCTTCCCCTACTAATTCTTCCTGGTTTGTGAGCAGCAGGTCAAGAAGAGCTCTGCCCTTAGTTGGTTCCTCCAGCACTTGCACCAGGAAATTGTCCCCGACAGTTTCCAAAAACTTCCTGGATTGTCTGTGCACCGCTGTATTGCTCTCCTAGCAGATATCAGACATACATGACCCTGAATTCTCTCTCAGTCCTCAAGGAGACACCTCAAGAAGGAGACTCCCTGCAGCAAAGCCTTGGGGGTCTCTGAGATCCCCCTGCCCTGCAGCCTGTCCTCCCTGGCCGTTGTCGTGGACTCTCTGTGAGGTCAGCTGAGTGCTGCAAAAGGCCCTTGTGATGTCACTGCCACCCCCACCCCTGCCCTGCAGGGCTCATGTCCTGCCCCGAGCCGGCTCCTGTGCATGTTTGAGCTGCTCCCCCTGGGTCACCCCCACACACTCAGTGGTCGTGCAAGGGTTCACGCAGGCCACACGTGGAACCATCAGAGGATGCTCAATGTGCCGCACCCAGTTTTGCAGAGATTTGGAGACTTGAAGGCCAGAAGAGACTGTTAGATCATCTCATCTGGCCCCCCTACACATCACAGGCCTCCTGCATGGTGCAGTCGCGAGTTTTGGACCAAAGCAGACTCGAGAAAGGCATCTCATCAAGGGATGGAGGAAGCACCACTTCCCTTGGGAGTCTGGAGGAAATTGATGCTGTGGGGGGCAGGGAATTGACCCCAAGGCCACGCTTGTGCGTCTGTATCATAACACACATACACAACAGCACTGCGCAAAGTATGTCCGTCACCTTAACTCTGATGTTTCCTAACGTTTAAAGGCCTGGTCTCCAGGGTGTTCTCTGTGCTTATAGATCTCTTTTGGGGAGAGATGCAATCATTTAGTTCAGAGTGGGAGCCGTGTTAGTCTGTATCAGCAAAAAAAACCCAAAAACAAAAAACAAAACGAAGAGTAGTTCTGGCACCTTAGAGACTAACAAATGTATTTGGGCACATTTGACGGTGTGGCTGATGTGATTAGGTCCGAGGATGGTGTCCCTAGACTAGATATGTGGACAGAGTTGGCAATGGGTTTGTTGCAAGGATAGGTTCCTGGGTTAATGTTTTTGTTGTGTGGTTGCTAGTGATTATTTGCTTCAGGTTGGGGGGCTGTCTGTAAGCGAGGACTGGCCTGTCTCCCAAGATCTGTGAGATTGAGGGATCGTCCTTCAGAATAGATTGTAGAATCTTGATGCCTAAGGAACTCCACTGGTAACCTCCCTCCAGCCTGACAGTTCACCTTTCAGCAGGACCCGCTATAATCTCCCTGTTTTTAATTCATAGATTCATAGATATTGAGGTCAGAAGGGACCATCATGATCATCTAGTCTGACCTCCTGCACAAAGCAAGCCACAGAATCTCACTCCTGTGCAAAACCTCTCACCTATGTCTGAGCCATCGAAGTCCTTAAATCAGGATTTGAAGAGCTCAAGGAGCAGAAAATCCTCCAGCCAGTGACCCGTGCCCCATGCTATAGAGGAAGGCGAAAAACGTCCAGGGCCTCTTCCAATCTGCTGCAGAAAAATTCCTTCTTGATCCCAATTATGGCATCAGCTAAACCCTAAGCATTTGGGCAAGATTCACCAGCCAGATACCCAGGAAAGAATTCTCTTTAGTAACTCAGATGCCACCCCATCTAACATCCCATCACAGCCATTGGGCCTATTAACCATGAATATTTACAGATCAATTAATTGCCAAAATCACGTTATCCCATCATACCATCTCCTCCATAAAATTACCGAGTTTAATCTTAAAGCCAGATAGGTCTTTTGCCGCCATTGCTTCCCTTGGAAGGCTATTCCAAAACTTCACTCCTCTGATGGTTAGAAACCTTCATCTAATTTCAAGTGTAAACTTCCCAGTGACCAGTTTATAGCCATTTGTTCTTGTGTCCACATTGGTACTGAGCTTAAATTTTAATTCCTCTCCCTCTCTGGTATTTATCCCTCTGATATATTTATAGAGAGCAATCCTATCTCCCCTCAACCTTCTTTTAGTTAGGCTAAACAAGCCAAGCTCCTTGAGTCTCCTTTCATAAGACAGGTTTTCCATTCCTCGGATCATCCTAGTAGCCCTTCTCTGTACCTCTTCCAGTTTGAATTCATCCTTCTTAAACATGGGAGACCAGAACTGCACACAGTATTCCAGGTGAGGTCTCACCAGTGCCTTTTAGAATGGTTCTAAAACCTCCTTATCTCGACTGGAAATACCTCGCCTGATGCATCCCAAGACCGCATTAGCTTTTTGCACGGCCATATCACATTGGCGGCTCATAGTCATCCTATGATCAACCAATACTCCAAGGTCCTTCTCCTCCTCCGTTACTTCTAACTGATGTGTCCCCAGTTTATAACTAAAATCCTTGTTATTAATCCCTAAATGCTTGACCTTACACTTCTCATGATTCAATTTCATCCTATTACTATTACTCCATTTTATAAGGTCATCCAAATCTTCCTGTACGATATCCCGGTATCTCTCTAAATTAGCAATACCTCCCAGCTTTGGATCATCGGCAAACTTGATTAGCACACACCCACTTTTTGTGCTGAGATCAGCAATAAAAAGATGAAATAAGATTGGTCCCAAAGATTGATCCCTAAGGAACTCCACTTGATCCTGCCCTGGAGATCTTTTAGTTTGGGGCTGAAGGTGATAGCTGGTGGTGTTCTGTTCCTTTCTTTGTTGGGCCTGTCATGGAAGACACAATGAAGATGACTGGATGTGGAAGCTGCCGTATGTCCATGATCCTGGAGGGGGGACCTGGTAAGAGTTTTGTCTGCATGAAATGCCATCTGCTCGAGCTGATGGAGGAGAAGATCTGAGGTTTGGAGATGCAGATGGAAAGTCTGGTTGAGTTTAGAAAGGGGTTTGAGCAGATGATGGAGCAAAGACATGAGGTATCTGAAGGGAAAAGCTCAGACTTGCAGATGGAAGCAGGACTGGGGAATTCTGAGGGGAGACTGCTGGGTGAGGAAAGTGGTCAGTGGAAGCATGTGATGAAAAGAACCAGGCAGAGGAAAAGACGGGCTGGTGAAGGAGAAATAGAGCTCAGGAATAAGTTTTGAGAGTTGGAAAATGAAGAAGGGGCTCAGCAGGTAGTCACTGAAGCTGGAGGGGCAAGGAAGAAGAGAAGAGCGGCTAGTCCTATGGGAAAAGGGGAAAAGTCAATGGAGACTACACCAAATATGAGCCCCAGGAGGATACAGGATGGGTTGAAGAGGATTACAAGGGAGAATAGCAATGGAAAGAACTTGCAGCCAGAGGGAACAGGGGATAGACTGGAGAATAGAACTGTCACCAGGGAAAGGCAGGTCTACGTGATCGGGGACTCTTTACTGAGAAGAGTAGACAGGCCTGTAACCAGGCCTGGAGAAGGGCAACAAAGGCATGACAAGATTATGACTGTCAACAGATGGCTCAGGCAGTGGTGCTAGAAGGCGGGCTTTGGGATGTATGGCCACTGGGAGGCATTCCTGGACAGAGGACAGTTCTCTCGGGATGGACTTCATCTGAGTAGGGAAGGAAATAGACTTCTAGGATGGAGGCTGGCACAACTGATTCAGAGAGCTTTAAACTAGGAATCTGGGGGAGATGGTTGGTTGGGGGATGTCCAGGTAATCTCCATGCCGGATTTTAGCCTTGAGAGGGAAGAAAAGAAAGTAAGAAAGGATACAGCCGTGGGTAGGAGAATGGCTATAAGGAGGAAGGGCAGTGTGGATACCAGTCTAATAGGTTCTGCTGGCTGTAGAATGACCGTGCCTCATTGGGTAAAGAATGTGAGTGAGGCCAAACAGCAAAAATGAAGATGTTTGTACACCAATGCGAGGAGCCTAGGTAACAAAATGGAGGAACTAGAGGTACTGGTGCAGGAAGTGAAACCAGATATTCTAGGGATAACAGAAACAGGGTGGAATAGTCGTCATGACTGGACTATGGGTATTGAAGGGTATGTGCTGTTTAGGAAAGACCGAAATAAAGGTCAAGGTGGTGGAGTAGCATTGTCTATCAATGAGGAGGTAGAATGTAAAGAAATCAGCGATGGAATGGAGAAGACAGAGTCCATCTGGGCAAAAATGACATTGGGGAAGAAATCTACTCGAGCCTCCCCTGGGATAGTGCTTGGAGTGAGCTAGAGACCGCCGGGATCTAATGTGGATATGGATCGAGCCCTCTTTAATGTTTTTAATGAAGTAAATACTCATGGAAACTGCGTGATCATGGGAGACATTAACCTCCCAGATATAGACTGGAGGACGAGTGCTAGTAATAATAATCGGGCTCAGATGTTCCTAGATGCTGTTAGATGGATTCCTTCATCAAGTAGTTGCTGAACCGACAAGAGGGTGTGCCATTCTAGATTTGGTTTTGGTGAGAAGTGAGGACCTCCTAGAAGAAATGGTTGTAGGGGACAAGCTTGGTTCTAGCGATCATGAGCTAATTCAGTTCAAACTGAACGGAAGGATCAACAAAAAATAAATCTGCAACTAGGGTTTTTGATTTCAAAAGGGCTGACTTTGAAAAATGAAGGAAATGAGTTAGGCAAGTGGATTGGACTGAAGAACTTCAGGGATCTAAAGGCAGAGGAGGCCTGGGATGACTTTAAATCAAAGCTGCAGAAGCTATCAGAAGCCTGCATCCCAAGAAAGGGGGGAAAATTCATAGGCAGGAGCTGTAGACCAAGCTGGATGAGCAAGCATCTCGGAGAGGTGATTAAGAAAAAGGAGAAAGCATACAGGGAGTAGAAGATGGGAGGGATCAGCAAGGAAAGCTATCTTACTGAGGTCAGAACATGAAGGGATAAAGTGAGAAGGACCTTGCAAAGAGAATTAAAACCAATTGTAAAAGGTTCTATCACCGTGTCAATAAGAACAAAACCAAGAAAAAAGAAGTGGGACCGGTAAGCACTGAGGATGGAGTGGAGGTCAAGGATAATCTAGGCATGGCCCAATATCGAAACAAATCCTTTGCCTCAGTCTTTAATAAGGCTAAGGAGGATCTTAGGGATAATAGTAGCATGACAAATGGGAAGGAGGAGATGGAGGTAGATATTACCATATCTGAGGTAGAAGTGAAACTCAAACTGCTTAATGGGACTAAATTGGGGGCCCAAGATAATCTTTGTCCAAGAATATTAAAAGAACTGGCACATGAAATTGCAAGCCCATTAGCAAGAATTTTTAATGAATCTGTAAACTCAGGGGTTGTACCCTATGATTGGAGAATTGCTAACATAGGTGCTATTTTTAAGAAAGGGGGGAAAAAAGTGATCTGGGTAACTACAGGCCTGTTAGTTCGACATCTGTAGTATGCAAGGTCTTGGAAAAAATTTTGAAGGAGAAAGTAGTTAAGGACATTGAGGTCAATGGTAAATGGGTCAAAATACAAGATGGTTTTACAAAAGGTAGATCATGCCAAACCAACCTGATCTCCTTCTTTGAGAAAGTAACAGATTTTTTAGACAAAGGAAACGCAGTGGATCTAATTGATCTAGATTTCAGGAAGGCGTTTGATATGGTGCCACATGAGGAATTATTAGTTAAAGTGGAAAAGATGGGGATCAATATGAAAATTGAAAGATGGATAGGGAAATGGTTAACAGGGAGATTATAGCGGGTACTGCTGAAAGGTGAACTGTCAGGCTGGAGGGAGGTTACCAGTGGAGTTCCTCAGGGATCAGTCTTTGGGACCAATCTTATTTCATCTCCCTCCCTCAGCTCAGTGATGGCCTGAATTGCCCCTTCTCCCGGCAGAGCCAGAGGATTGGAAGCAGCAACATCAGACCCCTGTGTGGCTCGCAGGAATGAACACAAACACACCCTTGTAGCTGGACAGATGGTGAGTTTTACCCCTGGGATACGACAAGGCTCAAGAGAAAGGTGGTGGCCCCACATCTAAGGAATGAAACACAACACAGTCATCATCGTTACGCCCGTCCTTGCCCCTTTATACATCTACTGTCTCGCTCCCACCACCCTCACCCTCTGTGGGTTCAGTGAGAGCCGCACTCAGTGCTTCCGACACACACAGACTCACACACACATCTTGCAAGGAAACCTCACCACGGAGCCACATGCACCTGTTGCTTCCCTGCCCCCCTGCTCTCCAGAATCCAATCCCAAGGAAAGCTTGTCGGGCCCAGAGCTGGCAGGGCGCCCGGTGCTGGAGCATTGAAGCTACTGTGACGGCACTCAGAGGAAAGATGCGGAGAGATGCTAGTTAAGAATTGGCCGGTCAGGTTTCCAGTCCCCTCACAGGTCATTCCCTCACTCGAGCACAGGGGCACATCTCAATTCTCAGCTGGCTCAGTCGAGCTGCATCGTTCTTGTTTCCACTCAGTCAGGTTTGAGGCCTGTTTCGCACCCTGTCTTTGAGAAGACAGTCAGAAACTACTCTCTGAAACAGCCAGTGCAGGAGGACGTGTTATCGCTCCTGCCCCAACTCAGACGGACAAAGAGAGAAATGTTCTCGCTTTGAGAGTGGGACTCCCTGCCCTGGGCCAAAGACGAGCACCTCTCTTTGACCTTGGTCGCTCCTTCAGCTTTTCTTTCAGCAGGGAGCCCGAGAGCTCAGGTGCTGGAGCGCTGCGTTGGTCAGTGAAGCTCGGTGAGCTCCAATGTCACTCGGCTCTTCTACCAGCAAGTCAAAACACAGGAAGGATTTCCTCATTTGACAATACTGGGGCTGTCTGAGGGTCTGTCCACACTGCACACTGAGCCTGTCTCTATGTGGCCTGGGCTTGCTGACTTGTGTTGCCAAGCCGGTGTTTGAGCATCCAGACTGCAGGGGAAACTCAGGCCTCACACTGTGTCTATCTGTCAAGGCTCCTTCCCCAATCTGAACGCTAGGGTACAGATGTGGGGACCTGCATGAAAACCTCCTCAGCTTACTTTTACCAGCTTAGGTTAAAACTTCCCCAAGGTACAAACTATTTTACCTTTTGCCCTTGGACTTTCGCTGCTACCACCAAAATTCTAACCGGGTTTTTAATTAGGAAAGAGCCGTTTGGAAACGTCTTTCCCCCCCAAATCCTCAACAAAATATTGCACCCTCGTTCCTGGGGAAGGTTTGGTAAAAATCCTCACCAATTTGCATAGGTGACCACAGACCCAGACCCTTGGATCTTAAGAACAATAAAAAAACATTCAGTTTCTTAAAAGAAGAATTTTAATAGAAGAAAAAGTAAAAAGAATCACCTCTGTCAACTCAGGATGGTAAATACCTTACAGGGTAATTAGATTCAAGACATCGAGAATCCCTCTAGGCAAAACCTTAAGTTACAAAAAGACACAAAAACAGGAATATCCATTCCATTCAGCACAGCTTATTTTCTCACCCATTTAAAGGAATCAGAATCTAACGCATATCTAGCTAGATTACTTACTAAGTTCTAAGACGCCATTCCTGTTCTGTCCCCGGCAAAAGCATCACACAGACAGATCCCGACCCTTTGTTTCTCCCTCCCCCCAGCTTTTGAAAGAATCTTGTCTCCTCATTGGTCATTTTGGTCAGGTGCCAGCGAGGTTATCCTAGCTTCTTAACCCTTTACAGGTGAGAGGATTTTTCCTCTGGCCAGGAGGGATTTAAAGGTGGTTAGCCTTCCCTTTCTATTTATGACTCTATCCTATCGCAGGAAGTCGTCCTAAGTTACGCTGCTCCTGTTGCATGAATAACAGAACTGGATTTGATGTAGCTTTGGTCGACTTCCTGCTGTGTCTACACTGGGCTGGGTCGACGGGAGATGCTCTTCGGTCGACTTCCCTTCCTCCTGCCGTTCCCGGCGCAGTCCCAACGGCGACCGGAGAGCGCTCTGCTGTCAATTTAGTGGGTCTTCACTCAACCCCCACGACATCAACCCCCAGTGGATCCACCGCAGCAAACAGAGCCTCCCAACCATGCTGCCCCATCCACATGGCACTATTTAGACCCAAGTGGGAATTCAGCTCCTGTGGGGTGTGTCACCCTCATCCGCTGAAGATGCTCCCCGAGTCTCCAGGGATTCCTGCCCTAACTGCTCTCCAGCCGGTTTGTGTCCATACGCTCCCCGCGGGGAGACTGTGGGTGGCCTGGTTACAAGTGCTGGTTGCTCAGGCCTGGCAGGAAGGGAAGCTCCGGGCAGCATTGACAGTCTGGCGATCCCTCGGGGGAAGCACAGGCGGTGGGTGGAACAGGCGGGGAGGCGAAGCTGTGGGGTCCTGCGGACGCCCTGAAACCAGCTCACAGACCCCCGGGGGTCACGCTGCCCTACACGCTGTTGCAGTAATGTTTGTACAAGGCGTGACGCTGAAAGAGCAGCTTGTGTCAGAGTGTATTCAGGCCAACGGATGTGTGTGTTAGTAGAGATCAAAGCGACTGTTCAATGTTCAACTGTATTGGGTGTTCAAACCTCCTGAAAACTCGTGGAATGTTGTTTGCACTGTTTTCACGTCTCTGTGTCCTGTTACGCTGTGATAGCAAAGAGTTGCCTTGTGTGGACCCCTGTCACTAAATAACCCCTCAAAGGAGAATGAAGGTGTGTGGGATGCAAGTGAAGAAAAGGTTCATTTCCAAAGAAGGGGTGGTAAGAAGCAGGATCCCTGGGCGGGGGGCAGGAGGGTGTGGTTTGCACTGTTTTTGCCCAGAGTGGGAATGGGGAACTGGGCTCTGGCTTAAAGCGGTGTCAGGCTTCCGGGGGCTGGGTTCAGAGCTGGAGGTTCGGGTTGGGGTGAGGGTTGGGCTACAGTTTTGGTTCAGGGGTTTCGAGTTGGGGGGCAGGTTATGGGGTCAGGGTTCCAGCTGGGTTCCGGGTAGGGGGTGGGGTTTAGATTTTGGGGGAGGGTTTGGCCAGCAGCAGCATAGAAGTGCGGGTGGCAATGGGGTGCAGCCAATAGTGATAAGTTGGGGGTCTTTTAGGTCGTTTTAGTGTCAGTAGCACCCTGGGGAGGGGGTAGGGTCATGTTTACGACCGGTGGCTAAAGTGTTGGGGAAGGGGGCGGCAAGTTGACCCATCCCACTTCGCACTTCCCACACGGACACGCACAATATGTCGAAGGCGCGGATGCACACACGTCACACACACACGATGACACAAAACGGCACACAGCACAACACACAAAAATAACACACGACACAGACAAACACACAACATGACACGGAAAGCATCACACACAAAACATCACACACACTCAACACAACACGACCCACAACACGTCACACACACACGCAAACACGACACACAACATGTCTCACACTCAAGACGACACACAACATGAACCACATCACGTCTCACACACAGTCAACAACACACAGCACATTGCACTTAAATCGCACACACACAACGTCGCACACACAGTTTGTCGCATGTTGCACGTATCACGTCATGCACATGTCACACTACGCACATGCACACGTACAACACGTCGCACGCACGCACACACTACGTGTCACACACACACGATGCCCACAACACGACACATGACACAAAATGGCACATGACATTGAGACACACACACACGACACTGACACGTTGCACGTGGAATACACAGCACGTCGCACGTCACGCACAACACGTCGCACTTTACATGTCACACGCACAACACGTAGCACACAGCACGTCGAGCGTTGCTCGTGCATCACACGTCGCAGGTTGTAGACCGCACGTTGCATGTTATACACACAACACATCGCACACTGCCTGTCGCACGTTGTAGACAGCACGTCACACGTCGCTCACTCAACACAGTGCGCATCGCACGTAAATGGCACGTCAGGCGTACACTGCATGTCACACACTCACAACACGACAGACAACCCGTTACACACACAAAAATCACACACAACACTGACACACAACACGTCACACACCAACAAAACACTCAAGACAACACACACACAACCATTTCTGAAACACACACAACACCACATGACACACTACGTCTCACACACACAAACACGTCTCTCACACACGTCGACACACATTCACACACACACACGGCACATGACGTCTCTCACACACAACACCGAGACACACGACATCTCACACACCCACGACACAACATACGACACACAAGACGGCAGAGGACACGACACCGAAATCACACGCGACACCGACACGTCACACGACACACAAGACGGCAGAGGACACGACACCGAAATCACACCCCGGAGACGACCCCCCGCGGGGGCGAGAGCGGAGCGGGGACGGTCGGGGGAACTCGGTCTCTGGGCGGCGCGTGGGGCCGGTGTGGGCGGGAGGGAAGAGGGCGGCAGGGCCGAGGGCGAGATTCCCAGCCCCCGTCGAGCGCTGTGGAGCGAGGGCTCCGGCTCGGCTCTCGCAGCGGCTCTGGCGAGGAATGGTGCCGGAGCTCTCGCCGGAGGGGAACGCGGCAGGAGGGGCCTGAGCCGCTTGGGCCTCTTTCCAAGGAGGCGGAACCAGGCCTCCGCTCTCTGCCCGCTGCAGACCCGGCTGCCAGGTCGGCGCTTCCAGTTCCTCGTCCGCACTCGCCGTCTTCTCGTGTGTTCGCCAACTCGCTCTCTCTCCTCTGCTCTCCTGGTGCCGTCTCCCTTGGTAGGACACGGGTAGGTGTGCATTCCCACAGGTGAGGTCTCGGGAGCCATGGAGACGTCGGAGCGGAGGAAAATCATGCAGGGCAGTAGAAAGGCTGCAGAAAGTACCTGAAGAGACAAAGGGAATGAGAAGGGGGAAGTCCAGACTAAGACAGGAGTCTAGTCTGTAAAGAGAAACAACGGGAAGTCTAAGCTACAGAAACTCTTCAAGTTGCCAAAAGACATTTAGGATGGATAATTACTTCTTGAATCCAGTCTCTTGAAGATCTTAGGCTTAGTATGTGTGTGTATTTGTATTTGCTTAGCCATCTGCCTTCTTCTGTTTGCTATCCCTTCTAATCACTGAAAATCTGCCTTTTCTAGTGAAACTATTTTTTGTTTATTATTATTATTAAACTCAGTTTGTGCAACGGGTGCTCCATGAGGAAATGATTTGTGTGTTACTCCAAGGGGCCGCCCGGTGTCACTCTTGCTCCATGAGGGAAATGATTTGTGCTATACCTGAATTGGCCACCCACTGTCACTGTTGGGCCAGGAGGGAAATGATTTGTGCAATACCTGAATTGGCCACGCAGTGTCCCCATTGCTCCGTGAGGAAATGCTTTCTGCATTACTCCAAGTGGCCACCCGGTGTCACTGTTGGTCCAGGAAGGAAATAATTTGTGCATTACACTGACTGGCCACCCGGTGTCACTGTTGCTCCGTTAAGAAAATTATTTGTGCATTACCGTGAGTGGCCACCGAGTGTCACTGTTGCTCCATGAGGGAAATGCTTTGTGTAATACCTGGATTAGCCACCCAGTGTCACTGTTGCTCCACGATGGAAATGGTTTGTGCATTATCTGGATTGGCCACACACATCACTGTTGTTCGGGGGGCGGCGGGGGGGGATTGTTTGTGTGTTACTCCTGAGTGGCCACGTTGTGTCACTCTTCCTCCAGGAGGGGAATGCTTTGTGCATTACCCTGTGTGGCCACCCAAGACAACACACACATCACACACAAAACATCACACACACACAACACGACAGATGACACACACACACACACAACACAACACCGACACACAGAGAGAGAACACGTCACACATACAGAAACACATCTCTCACACACACACAGCACAGGACACCGACACACTCAAACAACATGACACACAAATAAAATGACACACAAAACAGCACACAACACGACACACAAAAATCACAAACAACACACGACACTGACACACACACACACACACGAGACGAGGCACAAAACGGCAGACATGACACAGAAATCACACATGACACCGACACCCACACACAATACAACACACAACACCTCACATGACACACAAAACAGCACACGTGACACACACACACAACACGATGCACAAAACATCGCTCACAAAATATCACACACCCACACACATGACACACACACAGACAACACGACACAAGACACACAAAACGGCACACAACACGAGACACAAAAATCTCACACAACACATGACACCGACACACACAACATGGCACACAACACAGCACACACCGTCACATGCACACAACACAGCATACAACATGGCACACACACACTCAACATGGACCACAACACGCACACATAAACACGTCTCACACACACAAAACGACACACAAGTCACACACACAACACGCAACACGACACACACAACACGACACCCAGCAGGTTTCATCGAGGAGGAGGATGTCCCGGGGTCCCCGGGCGATGCTCTGGGACTGCTCCCCAGGAAGCCAGGCAGGACTCTGGGGAAGTCTCCTCTCGGGGAGCAGCCTGTCTGCAGGACACACAGCTCCCCCGGCTCCACCTTCCTGGCTCTGACCTCGGAGCCTTCAGCCTCCTCTGCCCCTCCCTGCGCTTCCCACAGCCAGTCCGCCCAGGCGGGGTTCTGGGGGGCCAGAGGGTCCTGCCCCCCAACTCCGCAGTCAGACGGGACTCTCAGCCAGCCAGGAAAACAGAGGTTTATTAGACCACAGGGACATGGTCTAACACAGAGCTTGTAGGTGCAGAGAACAGGACCCCTCAGCCGGGTCCATTTTGGGGGGGGCAGTGAGCCAGACAACCCCGTCTGCCCTTCACTCCATGTCTCCAGCCAGCCCCCAACTGAAACTCCCCCCAGCCCCTCCTCCTCTGGGCTTTGTCCCTGTCCCCGGCCAGGAGGGCACCCAATTCCTTTGTTCTCCAACCCTTTAGCTCTCACCTCGCAGGGGGGAAGGGCCCAGGGCATCAGGTGCCAGGAAAGAGGGTGTCGGCCATTCTCTGTGTCCAGACCCCTGCACACACCTGCCCTCCAGAGCTCTGCAACGATCATACACCTTACCCCACCCCCTAGATCCTTAAGAACTGCATACGGGAAACTGAGGCACCCCCACACGATTCAGAGGAAACATGAAGTCCTGCTTCATCACAGATGACTCCAGGAGGTGAGTTGCTTGCTATCCTACCATGTTTTTCTGTCTCTCTCCTCTAGTATGTTGGCCAACACACACATTCTGTCTCTGTCTCTCTCCTCTCCTGGTGCCAACGATGACCAGACCCCAGGTGCCTGGGCCCCAGTGCCCCGCCTGTGCTCCATCTCTTCCTGTATCTGCCTCACCCCTTCTCCCAGCCCACACTGCCCACCGCTGCCTGGATGATTTCCCCCTCTCCTCCACTGCACCCCCCTCTGTGGGGTCCCTGCCACTCACCGTCTGCCTCCTCTCCTCCACCCCCTCCCCCGCTTCCCCACGGGTCACTCTGGGGGCCGGTTTTCTTCACCATCTTTGTGCATGATCTGGAGGATGGGATGGATTGCACCCTCAGCAAGTTTGCAGATGACACTAAGCTGGGGGGAGAGGGAGATACGCTGGAGGGTCGGGATAGGGTTCAGAGTGACCCAGACCAATTAGAGGATTGGGCCAAAAGAAATCTGATGAGGTTCAGCAAGGACAAGTGCTGAGCCCTGCACTGAGGAGAGAAGAGTCCCATGCAGTGCCCCAAGTGTGCCATGTCCCCGCCCCGAACCGACCCTCCCGGAGCATCCTCAATTCCATGAAACAGCTGTTCTGGGGTGGGCAGGAAGTGCTGGGAGGGAGAGTGGGGAGTTGCTCAGTGGGGGTGTGTCTCTCTGGGTGGGGTCTGTGTGTGTTTATGCACAAGCTGATTGTGATGTCACGGAGGCCAACAGCAAAGAGTGTTGGGGGTCAGCATTCTTGCCCTGCCGTCAGTCTGCCAACTGGCTTGGTTGACAACGGCTGGTGACCCAAGGAGCTGCTGAGAGACGCGGACCATCCCTCTGTCAACAACTTCTTGAATCAGCTATTTCCACAGGTGTTTGAGGAACAAAAGGATGAGTTTTTACAGAAGGTAATTCCCAGATTCTTTCCCTGCTCATTAGATCGCACACGACAGGTCGGTGCCTCCTTCTCCTGGGGACGGGTGGGGGCGGGTGTGGCAACAGGCAGGTCTCAGCGTTCCCTTTTGATTTGAATGTGGCCATCTCTCAGGTCTCCTCCTGCTTCAGCCGGTCAGGTTCTTTGGAGGCAGATTTAGATGATTTTATCTTTCAGCAGACTAGTCGGGGGGAATTTCCAGGGATAGAACCAAAAGGGAAGATAACAAAACTCGTGTAGAATTTAGATTGAGATCTCCATCAATAGTCTTTCCCTTGGAGTTGCCCCTAATGCACTCCTTGCCTTCAAGTTGGGAATAGAAACCCTTTGTCTCCTGTCATGACTGCCAAAGAAATGTGTAAATGAGGATATTCTATGATTCTATGATTTACACCCATCAGGGGACACTGTCTTTTTGAGGCGGGTGCAGCTGGCTTGGGATGGTGCTGATGATGGATAGAAAACAGGCTGGAGTCAATGACAGATGGGACCACAGAAGGGGAAGGGGAAGGGGAAGGGGAAGGGCATCTCCATAGAAGGTCCTGGGTGCTCAGATACCCCAGTCCTAGGTACCCTGGCCTGTCCCAGAGAGAAAAGACAAAGAGGGGCCCAGCCCCCCGACAGTCATGCCCTGGACAAGAATCTGGTTGGGAGTGGGGTGAAGGTTCCCGCTGGACAAAGGGGAGCTGAAGTCCCCCAGCGTCCTGGAATTTAAGCAATGCAAGCTTCAAACCCTGCACGGGTGGGGCCTGAGGGGCACCTGCAGAAGGTTGGGCTGGACAGGGGCGGCAGGTTTCTACAATTTTTGGTGGTTTCCAGAATGGGACCAAGTCCTGCCTCCCCGTCCACCTCCCCCCACATCTGCCTAAGGCTCTGGGAGTTTGGGTATGGGAGGCAGAGGGAAAGGGGTTGGGCTCTGGGAGGGAGTTTGGGTGTGGGCTGTGGTTTGCGGCAGGGGGTTTGGGAGGGAGGAGGGAATGAAGGGTGCGGGGTCTGGGCTGGGGCAGGGGGTTGGGGTGCAGGAGCAGGTGTGGGGGCAGGCTCTGGGAGGGAATTGGATGTGTGGTGTGGGCTCTGGGCTGGGGCAGGGGGTTAGGGTGTGGGAGGGGGTGAGGGGTACAGGCTCTGGGAGGCAGTTTGGGTGCAGGTGTGGGGTCTTGGCTGGGGCAGGGCATTGGGTGCAGGAATGGGTGGGGTGGCCAGGTTCTGGGAGGGAGTTCAGGTGTGGGCTCTGGGCTGGGGG
The DNA here is from genome assembly GCF_965140285.1 of Lepidochelys kempii. Lineage (NCBI taxonomy): Eukaryota > Metazoa > Chordata > Testudines > Cheloniidae > Lepidochelys > Lepidochelys kempii. The sequence continues at coordinate 2,451,569 of NW_027621931.1, read as the reverse complement.
AGGGGGTTGGGGTGCAGGAGAGGGTGCAGGTCGGGCTCTGGGAGGGAGTTGGGTGCAAGGGGTGGGCTCTGGACTGGGGAAGAGGGTTGGGGTGCGAGAGCAGGTGTGGGGGGAGGCCTGTGGGAGGAAGTTTGGGTGCGGGATCTGGGTTGGGGTTGGGGGTTGGGGTGCAGGAGGGGGTGCGGGCGCAGGCTCTGGGAGGGAGTTTGGGTGTGGGGTGTGGGCTCTGGGCTGGGGCATGGGGGTAGGGTGGAGGAGGGAGTGCAGGGGGTGGACTCTGGGAGGGAGTTTGGGTACAGGGGGCTGGGGCTTGGGGTGCGGGAGAGAATGAGGGTGCAGCTCTTACCTCAGGGATCTCCCAAAAGCGACCCACACCCCCCTCTGGCAGCAGCTCCTAGGTGGGGGGTCTCTGCCCATCGCTGCCCACGGACACCACCCCAGCAGCTCCCATTGCCACAGATGGCAGAGTCGGCCCTCGGGGCGGGGGCAGCCTGTGGAGATCCCCCCATCCCCGGGGCTGCAGGGACGCGCCAGCCGCTTCCGAGACTGGCAGGCCACACGGAGTGTAAGCAGTGTCAGGGTGAGCCTCACCCTGACATCTGGTGGTGAGGTCTGGCAAGTTGTGGAAAAGAACTTCAGGGGCCGATCTCATTTGCATAGGCACACCCACCCCGCCTAGAACGAGGCCATAGCTGCCCAAATGCTCACTTTGGCTGCTGTGGGATCCCCAGTGTCTCTGTTATTGGGGCAGGAAGAATAAATTGTTATTACCCTGATTATGGGAACTGTGCTGGGAACTGTACTTGGCCTTTTGTTATGATGGAGGGACTCACCATCAACTAAGTAGCACTCGCTAGGCAAGGGTCATGGGTTCCAAAACGCTGTGAATTGAGAGAGGGTGGGGACAAGTATGAATACTTGCTGCCATGGGTCCCTTGGTGATGGCCTTACATGCTAATTGCTCTTCCTTTTCTCTCCACTGTGGAATCTCAGAGCTAATTTTGATTCCGTTAGGACTCTCGTTACAGGCTGCGAAGCTCATTTCGGGCTAATGGTGTCCCAGCACTGAGGCTCCCCTACTACAAGCTGACTTCACCAAAGAGCTGAAGTGAGTAAGAGCCGAAATCACTGAGCGTTGTGTTCAGTAGTGGGGGAGCCTGAAGATTTATTGTGGAGAAGTTTGTGAGACGGCTGGTGGAGCGGAGGCCTATGGGGCTGTGGGGCGGTCAGCTTCAGATCATGTAAGGTGCCTTTTACCCCCGCCCCCATCTCCACCCAGGTTGGGAGGTAAAGCTCTGCAGATAAACTTTTGAACTTTGGGGCTGCCCTGACCAGGGACAGAGACTTTTGGGTCATTGGACTTTTGGGACTTTGGGTGATTTGGGGTTGCTGGACTCAAGAACCAAAGGGAAAGGGCATGCCCCAATTTGCTTGGGGTGGGTTTTTTTTTTGCTCATGAGTTGTGTTATGAATCCTGTGGGTGGTGTTTCCCCAACATAATGCCACATTGTTTCTCTCTGTTATTAAAAGGCTTTTTGCTACACTCAGACTAGGTGCTTGCGAGAGGGGAAGGATTGCCTCTGGGAGGTGCCCAGCGGGGGTGGTACATATTTGTCCCAGGTCACTGGGTGGGGGCTCGAGCCGGTTTGCATTGTGTTATTGGAATGGATCCCCTAGATATTGAACCCGGTCCTTGTTGCTGCCAACTCTGACGGGCAGAAGGGTTACACGGAGCGAGGGTGGGCAGGAAGCCGCCTTAGCCCCCTTGTGCTGCCGGTGATGGCGGTGGGGGTTTCCGGGCCCTTTTAAATTGCCCGGGGGCAGCAGGTGGGGCTGGGGGAGACACCGGCCCCCGGACTTGGGTGGAGCCAGGCCCCCGTGGTCTTATGTTGCTGGAGCATGGGCACCAGGGGCCCAGATGAGGCGCCTCCCCTGCGGCTGGAGGAGCATGGGTGCTAATCCACGTTTCGGCGGGTTGGTTTTTGGAGGGTTAAATGAAGGCAGCCTCTGCTCTGGGCTCGTCCAGTTTCAGGGCCTGACGCTGCTTTGCACAACGATGAATCTCGGAACAGGCCAGCACTGAAATGACGGCAGAACCTGAGGAAGGAAAAGCCTCTGGGTTCGTCTGTGAGCCTTGACGCAGAACGGGAGCCGTAATTTGACTCGCTTTGTGGCTGCGGCCGGTAAAATGTCAGGACAAAGTCGTCCCAGTGACTGTGACACTGGGTTTGAGGCGACTTTGGTCTTATTAAAATGTAACTAGCATGGAACACTTGTGTTTTTAAAGGTGGGTTCCCCAAGCAATCCCAAGTTGTTCTTCCCAGAGCTGGGTGATGGTGGGCAGCAGGGGATCTCCCCAGTCTGTGGGGGAATCTCTCTGGGCCCCACTGTTAGTTCTCCAGACTTTCTCCCCCTAACCACGCACACCCCTCCCCCACCCATTATCAATGCTTTACAGCGACCCCTCCGTCCCCTTATGGGATACAGCCTCTCGGTGCCAGAGACTGACTGGGGCTCCCCTCTGCATGGCCCCAATGGGGAAGGAAAGGGACCGATGGGGGAGGAAGAAGACGGGCAGAAGGAGCCAAATGGGGCTAAACCAGAATAGAGGAGATTTTCTTCCTGTTAAAATGGACTGGAGTCTCATTGCTGGAAAGCCACAGCTTGAGTGAGGTTTGAACCGGCAGCCTTTCAATTGCCAGGCAAAGGTGCGAACCACAGAGACGGATCACGGCCGACTTCCCAGCGCTGTCCAAGGAGCCCCTGCAGGGGTGCAAGTGGTTAGTGCAAAGGGCAATATTGCTGGGGTTGTGAGTTCAAACCTTCCCTGCAGCCCTGGTTTCTATTACCCCATGGAGCTTCCCCAGCTTGCTTGTCCTAATTCACATGGAAAGTGCCATGAGAGGAAGGTCTGAAATGTGGACGTTGGTGCAAAGCTTGGGACCCCCCACCAATGCTGCCATTAGCTGTGGGTGGGTTGCTCAGGGGCAGGGAGAATTGATTTCTTTGCTGCTGAGAAAGCTGCCAGGACAGGTCCGTGGGCACCAGAGCTCCCCGCTTCTTCCAGCACATGCCAGGCTCTGTCACTCCTGGAGGAGGGTCATCGAATCATAGAAGATCAGGGTTGGAAGGGTCCTCAGGAGGAATCTAGTCCTACCCCCTGCCCAAAGCAGGACCAACCCCAACTAAATCATCCCAGCCAGGGCTTTGTCAAGCCTGTCCTTAGAAACTTCTAAGAAAGGGGATTCCACCACTTCCCTAGGTAATGCATTCCAGTGTTTCACCACCCTCCTAGTGAAAAGGTTTTTCCTAATATCCAACCTAAATCTCCCCCACTGCAACTTGAGACCATTCCTCCTTGTCCTGTCATCTGCTATCACTGAGAATAGTCTAGATCCATCCTCTTTGGATCCACCTTTCAGGTAGTTAAAAGCAGCTATCAAATCCCCCTTCATTCTTCTCTTCCGTAGACTAAACAATCCCAGTTCCCTCAGCCTCTCCTCATAACTCATGTGTTCCAGTCCCCTAATCATTTTTGTTGCCCTTTGCTGGACTCTCTCCAATTTATCCACATCCTTCTTGAAGTGTGGGGCCCAAAACTGGACAGTGCTCAAATAAATCGGTTAGCCTCTAAGGTGCCACAAGTCCTCCTGTTCTTTTTTTTTAGTTATTAAAGAAGTGTCAGTAAAAGGTCAGAATGCGATCGTCTCAGTCCTTCTCTTGAAAAGTGTAAGCTCATTAATTAGTTCGCCACTTCATCAAAAATAAAGGGGACATGCACCAGCCTTTGTCATGTGAGCAACTTTCCCAAGCACTTTGGACAAACTCAGGAGTAAGTATAAAATAGTAAAATAAGTTTATTAACTCCAGAAAGTTAGATTTTAACTGAGTATAAGTATTGGTCACAGAGGTCAAAAGTGGTTACATAACAAATGAAAACAGACTCCCAGTCTAAACTCTAATTTGAATATACTAAGCAAGAATTGGATCAACCAGCTTTTCTCACTCACTGCTTGCTCCAGGCCATGTTGAGTTCTTAATACACAGACTGAATTCCCTCTCAGCCTGAGACCAATCTCTGCAGTTCAAATTCTGAGTCTTCCAGACAATCTTCCAGGTGTTGAGATTGGGGAAGAGACAGGCCACGTGGAGGTGTCTTTGACTCTCATTCATATTTTTTCTCCAGCTGCTAGGTAGATTCTTGCCGTGATGCTGGGGTTAGTTAGCCCCCAATATGGAGCAGCAGTTTGCCTCCTGCACCTTGTGGTACGCATGTCACAGCTCCTTCATTTTGACCCCGCACGGCAGTGTGTCCCTGTCATGGCCCCTTTCTATCATGCATCACGAAATCTGCGTGCGCACCTCGGGAGTTACACCGCAGAAAGCTGCTTTCCTGTGCAGAAACTTGCCCATGTAGACAAGGCTGCAGAGGACTTCCATAAGAACGCACGACAGGTCATAGACTGGGTCAGACCAATGGTCTGTCAAGCCCAGTGTGCTACCTGAGAGCAACCAGTGCCAGATGCATTGGAGGGAAAGAACAGAACAGGCTTGTTGACCTGCAAGGTGAGGGTCTTTCACCTTTATATTTAACTTCATTGTTGTCGATTCCTACTTATCCTATATCTAACTACCCCTCCTCTGAGGTCTCTGGGCAAATCAGGTGTGAACCACTCCTTTGACACAGACGTGTCCCAATCCAGCTGAATTGAGGCAGAATTTGGGCCAATGTCAGTTTGGAAAAGGCCTGCTTCACCCAGCAGGTTTCTCAAAGTATCCGTTGCTGTGAACCGCATGTCGTGTGGATGTGCGAACTCCAAAGATAGCAAACATGAAAAAAAAAATGCAAAGCCGGTTCTGAGGTTTCCAGAGCCAGGCCTGAGGGTTAAAGAGCTGTGCTCAAAAGGACAAGGGGGCTCACAGCTATAAAAAGAACTAGTTGCAAAAACAAAACAAAAATTACATGAAAAAAAACAACCAAACAACAACCACCCAGAAAAGCTCCCATCACTCGCCCATCACCATTGTAGATCTTGACATCTCCTGCCTAATGTGACATCTTTGCTTTGCGAACAAGAGCCCTGGGGAACTCTCTGGCTCTTTCCCTCTCACTGGGGAAAAGGTTCCACATCTTCTCTCAAGTAGTTTTCCTCCCAACAGAAGATTTATTTTAAAATTTACCAAATAAATTCCATTTGAAACAGAAATCATTCCAGTCTATACTGGGTCTCTATTCTCGTACATGCTATTTCTCTCACATTTTCCCCCAAACCTGATTCCTTTGGAGTCAGGTTTTTATTGCAGGATTAGCCACCATTTGCTATTTTGTAGGAGGGGGCTAGAAGAAAACCTGAATTATACTGTAACACTGAAAGTGATCACAGAATCAGCCTCTTACCTTACACTAATAAACTTCATGTGCAATTTTCTTGTTGCTGGTAACAATTTCTTCAAAGATTACAAACTATAAACCTTTAGGGCAGTTTTCTCTTAATTCCCATTTTCACCCAGTGAGCTCTGTGTGAAATCACATTCTCCCATAACCTAGGAGCCTTCCATTTCTGAGGGTTCATTTCTCCCTGGGTCTTCTCCCAGAAGTGTGGGTGGAAGGGGTCTCACACTACGTGGGAAGGCTGCATCATGAGAAAAACCACCTGTGCTCTACTTTCACACTTTCTAATCTTTCAGAGTAGCAGGAGGCGGAACAGTGAGACACATGCATTAGACTCAAGAGCAAAACTAAGAGACCAAACCACAGACTCTGGACTCAGCATTCATGTATCCTGCAGTCTGAACTTGGAATCTGTTACATTCCCTCATTGGCTACCATCATTTAACCAACACAGAAGTGCTTCTTGTCCAGCAAGGCAGCCAGTTTGGGACCCATAGGCATGGCATGGCTCTGAAGGAATCAGCTGTTTCTCTCTGTGCTTCAGGAAACTTGGGATCCAAATGGTAAAAGACAGTTGTTCCCAGTTTCATCATGGCATCCTTTAGAAGTGTGAGCAATTCTAAAAACAGTTTACCTTGGCCACAGGTCACCATAGCGTCCATCTCTGGGGTGAAAATCAACCACTCGTACCTCTCATTTCTACCTGAGTTCTTGTCAAATCTTTGACCTTAGTTGTAGCAATTTTACACGGCTCTGGCGTAGAATTCTTCACCAACCACACGACATACCAGTAGCGATAGTGAGGTAGAACTCCCCCAAATATGCCCTTTTGTTTCTTTAATCTGGTGCAACAGATTTAAATAAGGGACTAAATTCAGGTGCGGCTTAGAATCCCTCTAAGACACCAAATGTCAGGTATCTACTCAAAATGGGTGTCTTTCTGCAGCTCTATCACATTCCTCATGGATGCCATTTCCTACACATTTACAGCATCTCCCAGGAGTGAGCTGAACAGAAATGTCACTTCCATTTTTCCCATCTCTACCTAGGAAGGGATTGCATTTCCCAAATAAGAGGCAACATGCACCTGATTAGGAAGGGAAGATCTTCAGGAGCAACCTCTTGCAGGGCATGGGCCACAACTGCTTTGGGAGGCAAATGAATGGGTCTTTTGCTTAGTTTCAAATAAGTTACTAGAGAATCCTCTTCCCAGCCCCTTCGGGAAATATTGACCTTACCAATTGAAGAACAGGGGGATAGAGATGGTGATGGAGAATCCCTCTGATTTACCCTATGTTCTTCTGTTGTTACAGAGGGGAAATGACATTTTTCCCTCTCCCTTCCCTATTCCTGCTCTTTGTTATACTTCAATATATGTTAAGGGAGGAAAACGGTAGTAAAAATATCTGCCTTCAGGAAAACCTGAAGCAACAGCGCTCTGATGAACTGTGACAACTGGGAATGAAACAATATGATCCTGGTGGGGGAACTTGATGACTAACAATTGTTTTTAAATGGGGGAACAGTATAACTGTGATGCTCAGGCTTTGTTTAGACTAGGACATGCGATGGAGTTTAGGTCAGGTCAAGGGGAAAGCTAATGCCAACCACTGCACCTCGGCTGCATCTGCACGACAACTGTAATTGTCTTTTAACACCAAGATCACTAACTTGAGCAGCCAACGCCATGTACAGTCCTAGTGGATGTAAGGCACGGGTAGTTTTTGCCTCAGTGTAGCTTGTTGGGAACAAACCTCTCTCCCCCACCTGGAGCTGATGAACATTCCTGGCTGGAGGGACACACGCTCCTTTGACCCAAAAGGAAAGGAGTTGATAGAAAACATCACAGGACTGACCCCAAAGAAGGGTGAGCTGCAAAAGGCAGGAGCAGGCAACTCATCTGGGGGAGCTGAGTAACCACGGTGAAGATGGGGCACAGATCACTAAGTGGGAATTAGCAAATGTGATTTAAAAGAAAAAAATACCTTTGGCCAGCCCTAGTCAAGGCATTTGTTACAGTTCACTCCCATGTGGATTTTCTGATGTCTAATAAGGGTTGAGCGCTGATTGAAGCTTCTCCCGCACTCAGAGCACGTGTAGGGCCTCTCTCCTGTGTGGATTCGCTGATGTGTGATAAGGGCTGAGCTTTGATTGAAGTGTTTGCCACACTCACGGCATCCATAAGGTTTCTCACCCGTATGGATTCGCCGATGTATGATAAAGTATGAGCTCCGATCGAAGCGTTTCCCACACTCAGAGCATCCATAAGGCTTCTCACCTGTGTGGATTCTTCTATGTGTGGTCAGTAGAGAGCTCCGATTAAAGCTTTTCCCGCACTCAGAGCACATGTAGGGGGTCTCTCCTGTGTGCGTTCTCTGATGTGTGATTAGGGTAGAGCTCTGATTGAAGCTTTTCCCGCACTCAGAGCATATGTAGGGCCTCTCACCAGTGTGGATTCTCTGATGTATGGTAAGGGCTGAGCTATAACGGAAGCGTTCCCCACACTCAGAGCATGTGTAGGGTGTGTCTCCCGTGTGGATTCGCTGATGTCTGATCAGGTTTGAGCTCCGATTGAAGCTTTTCCCACACTCAGAGCATGTGTAGGGCCTCTCCCCTGTGTGGATTCGCTGATGTGAGAGGAGGGATGAACTGTCAATGAAGTGCTTCCCACACTCAGGGCATCCGTAAGGTTTCTCACCCGTGTGGATTTTCCGATGTGTAATAAGGTATGAGCTGTGCTTGAAGTGTTTCCCACACTCAGGGCATCCGTAAGGTTTCTCACCCGTGTGGATTTTCCGATGTGTAATAAGGTGTGAGCTCTGCTTGAAGTGTTTCCCACACTCAGGGCATCCATAAGGTTTCTCATCTATGTGGATTCTCTTATGTGCAATGAGATGCGAGCTCTGCTTGAAGTGTTTCCCACACTCAGGGCATCCATAAGGTTTCTCACCCGTGTGGATTTTCTGATGTGTAATAAGGTGTGAGGTGTGCTTGAAGTGTTTCCCACACTCAGGGCATCCATAAGGTTTCTCACCCGTGTGGATTTTCCAATGTGTAATAAGGTGTGAGCTCTGCTTGAAGTGTTTCCCACACTCAGGGCAACCATAAGGTTTCTCACCCGTGTGGATTTTCCGATGTGTAATAAGGTGTGAGCTCTGCTTGAAGTGTTTCCCACACTCAGGGCATCCATAAGGTTTCTCATCTATGTGGATTCTCTTATGTGCAATGAGATGCGAGCTCTGCTTGAAGCATTTCCCACACACACAGCATGCGTAAGGTTTCTCACCCATGTGGATTCTCTGATGTGTGAGAAGGTCCGAGCTCCCTTTGAAGCTTTTCCCACACTCGAGGCATGTGTAGGATGTTCCTTCCAAGTTCATTCTCTCACGTGTAATAAGGTCTGACTGGCTACCGAAGTTTTCCTCTGGCCTCTGCTGACTCTCACAGGCTTTTGTTTTTTCTGGGCGTGCACAGCTCCCAGAATCATTCCCTTTGGACCTTCCTGACAACATCCCATGGGCTTCTACTCGCTCAGCATCTTCCTGCTGGGGTTCCTCCTCGTTTTCACTCACCATCCCAACACCTGATGGGAGACCGAGAGAATCCAGACATAAGTCTCTGCCTGCGCCAGAGAGAAAGGAAATCTCAGAGAGAAGAATGGGAAAAGGGATGAAGGAACCAAAATGTGTACAGGACAGATCAAACCTATCAGGAGCTGATTTTCCCTTAAACCTTCCCAGAGGAGAGAAAAGAAGGGATCAGTTCTGGGTCCGTATCTCAGAAGAAATCTCAGGGGACAGCGAGATTGGGGAGGGACCTGCTGCCAGTTGTCAGTCAGGATAGGTGGGAAGCCATGAGTGACCTCTGCCTAACGATTGTACATCTGCAGGGAACAATCCTGAACTTGGAGAGCTCACAAGGTCTTTGTAGGGCATCCCAAATGTTTCCTGTATTCACCGACAGTTTTGGGGTTGGTTTAACCAATGCCTCACCTACGCAGGCAGCTCTCGGGAGCACTTTTTTCTTAGAGCCATGAAGGTCTGGGACGCACGACTCCTCCCCTCGTTCCAGCTGCGAGATCACATCAGTTCTGGAAACTGGAAACCCTGCTCAAGGCAAAGAAAACAAGGGAGGTCAGTGGAATTTGTGGGATACTTGTCACAAAGAATATTCCATGCTTTTAAGCCCAGCTCACTTTTAAGTAGTAACGTCCCAAGGCCGGCTTCCTTGGCTCAAAGTGCCAGGAGATGATTATTATAAATCATATTCATTACCTTACTGCCTAAGGGCCAACTAACAGTGGGTCCTCATTTTGCTAGGCACAGTACAAACCGAGAAGCGTTGATGGCCCGTGTCCTGAAGAAGTTTCAATCTAAATAGACAAGGCAGACACAGAATGGGGGAAGGGGTAGAACCCACCAGCAGAGTGAACTCCGTGAAGGCAGAGTGGCAGATCTGATCAACACAGGCCTAGATCTTGAGACTATCGGATTTAATGTTACAACCAGGGCCAGTGTTTTCCGGAAATTGTCGCTAGGACTGCATTTTTTCCCAAAATTACTCTTTGTTTGTGGAATCACCGTTAATATCCGGAATTGCTGATCAGAGGGTGGGTGGGGCATGCAGGGTCACAATCCCCCAGATTTCTCCCTGGAGACACCCGTCTCCTCCCCAGGGCACAGGCTGGCTGCGGTTGAGACTTGATGCCAATTTCTTCCCTCCTCATACAAGTCTGGGATTGGCAGTGGGACGCCAGGCTCTCTCACCATGCTGCAGAGAGGACGGCACTCACAGCTGCTCGCGGCCGTGTCCACAGCACCTCTCCCCTGCTCATCTGCCCTGTACACAGCTGGTTCATGCCCTGTCTCTCCAGCGCACAGCTGGCTCTAGGCTCTCAATGCCCAGTATCTGAGCCCCACCGCCCCCACACAGCCGGCTCCTGTCCCCTCCCCCCAAGGCACTTTCAGGCTTTAAAGGATTAGATATTGCTCACATTTGTCAATTACTCTCTTTTCATTGCCTGCAAACTCTTGCCCTACTTATGACTGTTATCTGTAGATCTAAGCCAGCCCTTGAAAGCATGAATTCTTCACAGACTATGATGCCGAGATGCACCACATGATACCAGGAAGGGCTGCGGGATGGGTTTCCTGTGCAAGCTGGTATCGCTACGGGGTGATGAATGCCAGATCTCAAGGCTGGTTATGCAGAGCTACACCTTTTGAAGGTTTACCCAACGCAGAAAGGGGTAGTGACGGATTTCCCCTCATTCAGGAGACTGAAGACAACAGACTTTTGGGGGATAAACAGCTGAGTTTGAGCTGACTGAGGGGGGTCTTTCTGGGCTACAAACTCACAGGACCTGATAACCACCAGGAGGTAACCCTTTAACAAAGGTTTTAATACACTTTGGAACTGATCAGGGATTCCCATGAGGACCGCTGAGGGAATGAAGGTAAACACACATTTGGATGCTCTTCTTGTTTTATGAGAACGGGAACAGGAAGGGCAGGGATATCACTGAATGCAGGATCTCAGCAGGACGAGGTGTCAGGATAGCACCATATTGCAGCCCATTGGAAAACATAATCCCAACTACACATATAAAATGATGGGCTCTAAATGAGCTGTTTCCACTCAACAGAGGGATCTTGGAGTCACTGGGCACAGTTCTCTGAAAACATCAACTCAGTGTGCCACGGCAGTCAAAAAGCAAAGAGAATGTTGGGAATCATTCTGAAACGGATAGATAAGACGACAGAAAATATCGTATCGCCTCTATATAAACCCATGGTACACCCACATCTCGAATACTGCCTGCAGATGTGGTTGCCCCATCTCAAAAAAAGATATATTGGAAATGGAAAAGGTTCAGAAAAGGGCAACCCAAATGATTACAGGTATGAAACTCTTCTGTACGGGGAAAGATTAAAAAGACCGGGACTATTCATCTTGTAAAACAGACAAAGGGGGGATATGAGAGAGGTCTATAAAATGAAAACTGCCGTGGAGAAAGTAAATAAGGACGTGTCATTTACTCCTTCTCATAACACAAGGACTAGGAATCACCCAATCAAATTAATAGGCAGCAGGTTTATAAGAAACAAAAGGAAGTATTTCTTCACACAACGCACAGTCAACCTGGGGAACTCCTTGCCAGAGGACATTGTGAAGGCCAAGATTATAATAGGGTTACAAAAAAAAAAACAAAAAACACCATGAGAAATCTATTGAGGACAGGTCGTGAATGGTTATTAGCCAGGATGGGCAGGGATGGTGTCCCTAACTTCTGTTTGTCATAAGCTGTGAATGGGTGACAGGAGATGAATCACTTCATGATTCCCTGTTCTGTTCATTCCCTCTGGGACACCCGGTGCTGGTCACTGTCGGAAGACAGGACACTGGGCTAGATGGACCTTTGGTCTGTCCCAGTGTGGCCGTTCTTAAATACCAGGGAACCTAGTGAGTCCAGTGCAATGGGAGGGAGTAAGAAAATCCCTGGCTGTGGAGAACACTCGGAAATTAGAAACTATCATTCAGAAGCAACAGACTCTAAATAGTCTAGAAAAGCAAAATGTGAAAAATAAGAATCGGGGTCATGTGACTTCAGGAATGAGGGACTCAAAAAACCAAGTCTGCAGAGAAGGTAGATTGTGGCTATTGCACATGCGGATGGGGGAGCAACTCTCCAGGTCTCAAGGATTTTCACCAGCAACCGAGGCCATTGTCCCATGCACGGGGCAATCCGGAGCAGTGAGGAGTTGTGTCATCTGTAATCCTGGCTGAGTTTCAATGCTCTGCTGCTGGAGCTCCCTTGTCTGGATTCCCCCAGATTCTCGGAGATGCTGCCCCGAGCAGGGTCTAGGGAGAGATCTCTTGTAGGAAGCCCAACACCCTCCTCCTTGTGAAAAGGAAAGGAGGACTTGTGGCACCTTAGAGACTATCCAATTTATTTGAGCATAAGCTTTCGTGAGCTACAGCTCACTTCATCGGATGCAAACTGTGGAAAGTGTAGAAGAGCTTTTTATATACACACAAATCATGAAAAAAATACCACCTCCCACCCCACTCTCCTGCTGGTAACAGCTTATCTAAAGTGATCACTCTCCTTAGAATGTGTATGATAATCAAGGTGGCCCATTTCCAGAACAAATCCAGGGTTTAACAAGAACGCGGGGGGAGGGGCAGGAAAAAACAAGGAGAAATAGGTTACCTTGCATAATGACTTAGCCACTCCTAGAGCTGGATATGAAGCAGGGGAATCTCCCCTAAGCCTGACTGGTGGCTTCCCCCTTCGTATTTCAAGGCACCCGCTGGTTAGTTGGGTCAGGCTCCAGCACTACGAGTCTGGTCCTTTTTCCCAGCCCCATCTAGGTAGGTTATTTTCTGTTCACCAGATTGGAGCATTTCCACCTCCGAACCTCATGGGTCTCTTCCCAGAATCGAGGCCACTTATTAAACAACTCCCAGCAGGTCTGCCACCCCCTGGCCTCCTCCCTTTCTCCACCCTGTGCATTTCCTGCCCCACTCCAACCTCCAAACCAGACGGTGCAAACCTTCCCCTCTCCCGTGTATTTCCTGTCCCTCTCCCTCCTGCAGGAACAGATCAGAACCCCCCACAATAATCCCTACCTGAGCTGGCTCCTCTGCAGCCATGTCGCTGCCTTGTCCCATGGGAGGACGGGATGAACCGGAAAGAAACATGAGCGTCGTTCTGCAACCTGGCCGGGCAAGAAGGGCTGTTGTGGAAGTTTAGGAACGGGCATTAGTTCGTTTCACATCACGCTTCCCCCAGGCTCTTTCCCTGCAGAGCGAGATCCGAGATTCTGCCGTGCTGAGAAAACGCTCAATCTCTGGATTACAGCAGAGACCTGGCCCCTCCTGCCAGGCTAGGCCCACAGACACACTTTTAACCTCCTTTCTCCCTCCCGCATCCCAAAACAAAGTCTCTGAACGCAATCCTAGAAAAAAGCAGAACCAAAGGAGTCCCTTTTGAGGATTCCCTCTGACACTGACCCCATGACAGCCACACCCCAGCAGGAGGGACATGGAGTCAGGAACTGGGTTTTCCTCTCTCTGATCCTCGTCTTGTCCACAGGAAAGTGATTCTCCCCACAGTGCAGTAATAGATCTGTCTGGGCAGATGAGAGAGCTGGAAATCTCTTTCAAAACTCTTTTATCCCACGGACCCTGTCAGTCTCTCTGTCTCCTTTTCCCTGTGCCCTCTCCATGCCTGTCTGCTAGGAAACTCTCATTCCTGGGTTGTTTGCTCCCCCATGGCTGGATTTGCTCCTGCAAATGGCAGGAGAAATGGGGTGGGGGGCTGTTTGTGTAGAGTCATTTTATAGTCCTTCACTGCCTGCCTGGGATTTCCCCATTGCCTGCCTACGACCCCCACCTGCCCTCCACCGGGATCTGCCAGCCCATTTGCCTGGGACCCCCTCCTCCAACCAGCAGGACCCCCTGACGCTTTACAGGAGGACCCTTCACTCTGCGCCAGGGACCGCCCCACCACAGCTCTGTGCACTGGGCATGGCAATGGTCCCAGGAGCCAGCTGGGCAATCCCAGACAGAGCCCCTGGCACAGCACCAGGCAGCATCTAATCCCCTGCCCCACCTGCCCAAGAGACCCCCACCCCCACTGGTCTGCAGCCAACAGGCCCCCAGCCATACCCACCTCCAGGACCCATAGCCTTAGGGCTGGGCACATCAGAACTACTCCCCGAAACCCCAAACCCTCCAGAACCCAGCAACCTGACTAGGGCCCCCCTTGCCCAGCCACCCAGAGGCCTCCCCCTACCACAATGCCCCTTCAGCTCCCGCTGCAATCTCCCCACACAGACACCTGCCCCCCGCAGCAACAATGTTCTCTCACAGTGTCTGGTAAGTGGATAGAAAGTTATCACCACCCCCTGCTGGCCAGTCACACAGGCAGAGGGAGCCCGGGGGGACGCCTCTTTAACAGGAGAAGGGAAGCCATGGAGGGCTAAAATAAGTAAGACATTTCCATTCTCTGTCACTAGCAAATAATGGCCACCGTGGATCCACCCCAGAGTTGGCTACAGCTTTGCACTGCGGGAAGCCCCCCCTCACGGAGACCCTTTGTCATGGGGTTTGGGATACTTCTGGACCCACGCTGCACTCAGAGGGACCTCCTCATCCCGTGCCAGCTGGAGAAAAGAAAAGGGTCCAGCCAACTCTCCTGTTACCAACTGGGAACACCCATCCCCCAAACAGGGGGAGGCCCCTGGTTTTGATGGGTATTGAATATATGGCTAGTCTCTTTTATCAGTAAACATTTGTAATAGAGAGAAAGGAGGGAACAAATGATTTTCAAAGGAGAGGGAAAGATGATCATTGTTGCAGGGGGGTTAATTTCCCAACCAGGATGGAGAAGGACTCAGGGTGACAGGTTCCCCCCAAAGAAGGACAAGTTGCTAGGATTTAGAGACATGGGGAACAGCCCCAAACCCAAGAGGATTTTTAATTGACATTTGATAATGACATCTTAAGAGGGAAACCTGAGATTTGAGATCAGTGTTCAGAAATGAAAGAGAAAGGTTGGAAATCTGAGGGATTTTGGATCCATTTATGCAAATTATAGAGAGGAAAGTGGAAAATGAGAGGGATTTTATAGCAGTTGTTGATAGGAGGTAAAGGCTGAGTGTATTTCCCACCACTATTTGGTCAATGAATAGAGCGGAAATGGGCAACATTGGCAAACGTTTGAGATCCATATTCAGGAATCTGAGAAAAGGTGTAAATCTGAGATTTTCGTCGTAATTTATCATTACAGAGACAGGGAAAGCTCTCAGGGGCATATTCAATTAGAAGTAGACAACGAGAGTAAAAGTGGGGCAAACGTTGAGGGTATTTTTGAGGAATCTTTGAGACGTACAGAGAAAACGTGTCACAAACTACGCAACTGAGAACATGGGATAAACGCCAAGACCGGGGGGCTTTTATGTGGCTATTAAAGAACGAGCTGGAAAAGGGGGGACCGTTTGTGATATAAAATCCAGCCTGTCCAATACATAAGCAGAAAGTGATGGTCCCCCCCCCCACGGCCCCCGTTCACCTGGGCAGCAGGGAGCCCTCTGAGGGGATGACAGGAGGGGGCGGGGGGGGCGCTGGAGGGCTCCCTGGGGGCGGGGAGGGGGCGGCAGTGGGGGATGGGCAGGTGGGGGGCAGAGAGTCACTTTCCTGCCCCCCCCGCCCAGCGCTCCCCCACCGGGGTCTCCCACTCACCGGAGCACGGGGGGGTTAATGACGGGCCCCACCGCGCACAGACCCCGGAGGGGAGCCGCAGCTGCTCCTCCTACAGATCCGACACGAGGCAGCGCCTGGTCTGCTCCGGGCTCCGCCCCCAGACGCTGCCCCGCCCCCGGTCTGCTCCAGGCCCCGCCCCCTGGCGCTGCCCCGCCCCCGGTCTGCTCCAGGCCCCGCCCCCAGGCGCTGCCTCGTGTCGGGTCTCTCGGAGGAGCAGCTGCGGCTCCGCTCCGGGGTCTGTGCTGGGGGGGCCCGTCATTAACCCCCCCGTGCCCGGCCGGGGGGGGCTTTCTCCAGCTGGGACCAGCCCCTGGCTCTGCCCGCCCCCGACCCGGTGAGTGGGAGACCCCGTGGGGGGGGGAGCGCTGGTGGGGGGGCAGGAAAGTGACTCTGTGCCCCCGGCACGGCTGGGATTGGGGGGGGCAGAGACTGGGGCCCGGCGGGCGGGGTCCCTTGGGGGGTGTTGGGGGGAGAAGCCGGAGTTGCGGGGGGTGGGGGTTGAACTGTCTCTGAGCAGCCAGGAAATTCCCGGGGGGAAGTGGGGGGCGGCGGGGGAGTTAATTGGATCCCCTCCCCCCCACGGGCACAAATGCCCCCCAGTTTTCCCCTTTCCCTCTCGGTAGCTCCCACGTGGCTGTAAACTCCCCCCCCATTGATCCGCTCTCTCGTCTCCCCTGATCCCCCCCCCCGTCTCTCCCTCCTGCTCACATGTCCATTGAAACTCCCCTCCCGTGGGGGGGGGCGGGATTTCCTTCCCCCCCCCGTTTTATCCGCAGCGATTTGTCCCGGTGTCGGTGGGAAGTTGGAGCCCGGAGCCATCCCCCAACCTGGCTGCCCTGGCGTGGGGGTGGGAGGAGACACCGGGTCTCTGGGGGGCCATGGGCGGGGGAGGGGGGAACATCACTTTCTGTTTATGTATTCGACAGGCTGGATTTTATATGACAAACGGTCCCCCCTTTTCCAGCTCGTTCTTTAATAGCCACATAAAATCCCCCCCGGTCTTGCGTTTATCCCATGTTCTCAGTTGCCTAGTTTGTGACACGTTTTCTCTGTACCTCTGTACCTAAAAAAGTTTAGGGGTACTTGTGCCACCTTAGAGACTAACCAATTTATTTGAGCATGAGCTTTCGTGAGCTACAGCTCACTTCATCGGATGCATACCGTGGAAACTGCAGAAGACATTATACACAGAGACCATGAAACAATACCCGCCCCATTCTCCTGCTGGTAATAGCTTATCCAAAGTGATCATCAAGTTGGGCCACTTCCAGCACAAATCCAGGTTTTCTCACCCTCTGCCCCCCCCGCCCCCCCACAAACTCACTCTCCTGCTGGTAATAGCTTATCCAAACTGACCACTCTCCTTCCAACGTGCATGATAATTTCCAGCATAAATCCAAGTTTAACCAGAATGTCGCCCTAAGTCCTTCTCCATCCTGGTTGGGAAATTAACCCCCCTGCAACAATGATCATCTTTCCCTCTCCTTTGAGAATCATTTGTTCCCTCCTTTCTCTCTGTTAAAAATGTTTGCTGATAAAAGAGACTAGCCATAGATTCAATACCCATCAAAGCCAGGGGCCTCCCCCTGTTTGGGGGATGGGTGTTCCTAGTTGGTAACAGGAGAGTTGGCTGGACCCTTTTCTTTTCTCCAGCTGGCACGGGATGAGGAGGTCCCTCTGAGTGCAGCGTGGGTCCAGAAGTATCCCAAACCCCATGACAAAGGGTCTCCGTGAGAGGGGGCTTCCCGCAGTGCAAAGCTGTAGCCAACTCTGGGGTGGATCCACGGTGGCCATTATTTGGATCCATGGTGGCCTCTGGGTGGCTGCGCAGGGGGGACCCTAGTCAGGTTGGTGGGTTCTGGAGGGTTTGGGGTTTCGGGGGGTAGTTCTGATGTGCCCAGCCCTAAGGCTTTGGGTCCTGGAGGTGGGTATCGCTGGGGGCCCGTTGGCTGCAGACCAGTGGGGGTGGGGGTCTCTTGGGCAGGTGGGGCAGGGGATTAGATGCTGCCTGGTGCTGTGCCAGGGGCTCTGCCTGGGATTGCCCAGCTGGCTCCTGGGACCATTGCCATGCCCAGTGCACAGCACTGTGGTGGGGCGGTCCCTGGCGCAGAGTGAGGGGTCCTCCTGTAAAGTGTCAGGGGGTCCTGCTGGGAGGAGGAGGGGGTCCCAGGCAAATGGGCTGGCAGATCCTGGTGGAGGGCAGGTGGGGGTCCTAGGCAGACAATGGGGAAATCCCAGGCAGGCAGAGGGACTATAAAATGACTCTACACAAACAGCCCCCCACTCCATTTCTCCTGCCATTTGCAGGAGCAAATCCAGGCATGAAGGAGCAAACAACCCAGGAATGAGAGTTTCCTAGCAGACAGGCATGGAGAGGGAAAAGGAGATAGAGAGGCTGACAGGGTCCGTGGGATAAAAGAGTTTTGAAAGAGATTTCCAGCTCTCTCATCTGCCCAGACAGATCTATTACTGCACTGTGGGGAGAATCACTTTCCTGTGGACAAGACGAGGATGAGAGAGAGGAAAACCCAGTTCCTGACTCCATGTCCCTCCTGCTGGGGTGTGGCTGCCGTGGGGTCAGTGTCAGAGGGAATCCTCGAAAGGGACTCCTTTGGTTCTGCTTTTTTCTAGGATTGCGTTCAGAGACTTTGTTTTGGGATGCGGGAGGGAGAAAGGAGGTTAAAAGTGTGTCTGTGGGCCTAGCCTGGCAGGAGGGGCCAGGTCTCTGCTGTAATCCAGAGATTCAGTAGAGAGTTGTCACTTTGGATGAGCTATCACCAGCAGGAGAGTGAATTTGTGTGGGGGGCGGAGGGTGAGAAAACCTGGATTTGTGCTGGAAATGGCCCAACTTGATGATCACTTTAGATAAGCTATTACCAGCAGGACAGTGGGGTGGGAGGAGGTATTGTTTCATATTGTCTGTGTGTATATAAAGTCTGCTGCAGTTTCCACGGTATGCATCCGATGAAGTGAGCTGTAGATCACGAAAGCTCATGCTCAAATAAATTGGTTAGTCTCTAAGGTCCCAGAAGTACTCCTTTTCTTTTAGCATTTTCTCAGCACGGCAGAATCTCGGATCTCGCTCTGCAAGGAAAGAGCCTGGGGAACCGTGAAGTGAAATGAACTAATGCCCGTTCCCAAACCTCCACAACGGCCCTTCTCGCCCGATCAGGCTGCAGAACGACGCTCACGTTTCGTTCCGGTTCATCCCGTCCTCCCATGGGACAGGGGAGCCACATAGCTGCAGGGGAGCCAGCTCAGGTAGGGATTATTGGGGGGGTTCTGATCTGTTCCTGCAGGAGGGAGAGGGACAGCAAATACACGGGAGAGGGGAAGGTTTGCACCGTCTGGTTTGGAGGTTGGAGCGGGGCAGGAAATGCACAGGGTGGAGAAAGGGAGGAGACCAGGGGGTGGCAGACCTGCTGGGAGTTGTTTAATAAGTGGCCTAGATTCTTGGAACAGACGCATGAGGTTCGGAGGTGGAAATGCTCCAATTTGGTGAACAGAAAATAACGCACGTAGATGGGGCTGGGAAAAAGGACCAGACTCCTAGTGCTGGAGCCTGACCCAACTAACCAGTGGGTGCCTTTAAATATGAAGGGGGAAGCCACCAGTTAGGCTTAGGGGAGATTCTCCTGCCTCATATCCAGCTCCTCACAAGGAGGAGGGTGTTGGGCTTCCTATCAGTCTGTGGCTAGTAGGTGTGTGATGGATCTGCTGGGAGAGAGGAGGGGCTCTCTCTTCGCCCCCTCACCCTGGTGTTTCCTGGGTGGTCTGAGTGGGGTGGGGGTGGGACTCTGTTGACTGCGGTCCACCCAGAGTTTCCGTTTGATTGGCTCCTCTCCCCCACGAATAGTGGGGCTGTGAGTGGGGCAGCAGGTCCTGAGTGTGGGGCTCTGGCTCTTTCAGGGGCCGGTGACCTTCGAGGAGGTGGCTGTGTATTTCACCAGGGAAGAGGGGGCTCTGCTGGACCCCGCTCAGAGAGCCCTCTACAGAGACGTCATGCAGGAGACCTATGAGACTGTGACCTCGCTGGGTAAGGGTTCCTGTCCCCTTGGTTCTTGGAAGGGGAACTGAAGAGATGAGGTTCACGCCACCCCCACAATGCCACCTCTGCTCTGTCCTGTTCCAGCATCACCCCAGCATGCCAGTGACACACACACGACCAGAGACCCTCCCCTGCTGCTGAACGCTGTGGGAAGAGAGCACAGGAGCAGAATCGCACAGTGTCAAATATCTCCTGTTTGCACAAGTAAAACGGGGGGTTAGGTCCAGCATAACGAGCCGAAGCTTCCTACCCCTGGCCTTCTCTCAAACCCTGAGCCTTCTCCACCCAGACCAGAAAGTGCTTGGGGTGTAAGAAGCAGGCTGCTGGGGTCAGAGCGGCTGGTCCAGGGTTACTGATCACACAGACCTTGAATGCTGGCTGGGGGAATCCAGACAAGGGAGCTCCAGCAGCAGAACATTGAAACTCAGCCAGGATTACAGATGACACAACTCCTCACTGCTCCGGATTGCCCCGTGCATGGGACAATGGCCTCGGTTGCTGGTGAAAATCCTTGAGACCTGGAGAGTTGCTCCCCCCATCCCCATGTGCACTAACCACAATCTACCTTCTCTGCAGACTTGGTTTTTTGAGTCCCTCATTCCTGAAGTCACATGACCCCGATTCTTATTCTTATTTTTCACATTCTGCTTTTCTAGACTATTTAGAGTCTGTTGCTTGTGAATGATAGTTTCTAATTTCCCAGTGTTCTCCACAGCCAGGGATTTTCCTACTCCCTCCCATTGCACTGGACTCACTAGGTTCCCTGGTATTTAAGAACGGCCACACTGGGACAGACCAAAGGTCCATCTAGCCCAGTGTCCTGTCTTCCGACAGTGACCAGCGCCGGGTGTCCCAGAGGGAATGAAGAGAACAGGGAATCATGAAGTGATTCATCTCCTGTCACCCATTCACAGCTTATGACAAACAGAAGTTAGGGACACCATCCCTGCCTATCCTGGCTAATAACCATTCACGGACCTGTCCTCAATAGATTTCTCATGGTGTTTGTTTGTTTTTTTTGTATCCCTATTATAATCTTGGCCTTCACAACGTCCTCTGGCAAGGAGTTCCCCAGGTTGACTGTGCGTTGTGTGAAGAAATACTTCCTTTTGTTTCTTATAAACCTCTGCCTATTAATTTGATTGGGTGATTCCTAGTCCTTGTGTTCTGAGAAGGAGTAAATAACACTTCCTTCTTTAATTTCTCCACAGCAGACATGCTTTTATAGACCTCTCTCATATGCCCTCTTGTCTCTTTTCCAAGCTGAAAAGTCCCAGTCTTACACATCTCTCCTCATACAGAAGCTGTTTCATACTCCTAGTCCGGGTTTTTTTGCCCTTTTCTGAACCTTTTCCAATTGCAATGTATCTTTTTTGAGATGGGCCGACCACATCTGCACACAATATTCAAGATGTGGGCGTACCATGGATTTATATAGAGGCAAGTTATGTACTGTCTTATTATCTATCCCTTTCTTAATGATTCCCAACACCCTGTTTGCTTTTTGACTGCCTCTGCACCCTGAGTGGATGTTTTCAGAGAACTATCAACAATGACTCCAAGATCCCTCTCTTGAGTGGAAACAGCTAATGTAGACCCCATCATTTTCTATGTATAGTTGGGATTATGTTTTCCAATGGGCTGCACTAGGTGCTATCCTGACATCTAGGACTGCTGAGATCCTGCATTCAGTGATATCCCTGCCCTTCCTGTTCCCTTTCTCCACTGAACCCCACCAGCCCATTGTTAGTGTTTCCAGCTTCCCCAGGACTCTCTCATTGTGTCTGGACCTCTCTCTCTCTGCAAGAAGCAGTTCCAGGGAGACTTGTCCTCTGTCTGGAGTCTTCAACTTCTGGGACATGGATTTACTTTCTCTGTGTTTTAGGAGATGCTTTGAAATTGAGTGTCTGTGACATTAACCACAGTGCAATCTTGACTGGTTGAACAGCTGTTTCCCCTCAGTTGCCCAAGCTGGGGTGGCTTTTACACTGCTTTACTGTGACAACAGCCACTCGTGGGCAGTTAACACCCAGTCTCCAGCATGTAACTCGCTGCCAGCTACACAGTATTGAGCGCTGTTAGTCAGCGACTCACGAATTACAGTGCACCACAGGAAAACTCCAGAAAATTCTCTGGTCTTGGACTTTTGTGCATCTTTCACTGTCCAGCACACTGCTGAATGACGCAAGGTCATATGAAGTCTGTCATTTCATCAGTGGAAAATGACACGTGCCAGCCTTGTTATCCCAAATGGATTTTCCAACACACTTTAATCCCAACACACTGGTTAGATGAAACAATAAAATGAGATGGCTAACTACCGGCAAAAAAACCATATTAATTGACTATTAATATGGCTGGGCTGGAACCCGGAGATCCCTGGGCTGGAACCCGGAGATCCCTGGGCTGGAACCCGGAGATCCCTGGGCTGGAACCCGGAGCAGAGGGCGGGCCCGGGTTCCCCCCAAATCCTCCCAACTCCTGGTCAGACGCAGGAGTCGTCAGCCTGGACTGTGGGTTCAGAAAAACGGCCAAGCTGAGGGCTGCCGTGAAGCTCCAAGGCGAGCAAACCCGCCAATAAGCGCAAGACCCACCAAGGTAGAGCAGGAACTTCGTCACAGGGTACAGACTGTGCCTGTCTGTGTGTGTCCCCAGCAGATATGTGGGTATTTCAATCCCTCATAAGCAGAGTGCTCAGCATCTTCAGGGACCCAGGGAGCTGGTCCTGGGAATTCACTGGTTTACTAGGCGTGACACTGTAGGGAATTGTGAGACACTTCAATAATAATAATTAATAATAAAATACCAATATGATGAAATTGCAATGAATCATGCTAGATATGCCATGTAAGGTGTCAGTGAAAATGCTATGATTTTCCAAGTATGATCATTTTGTTTCTATGTTTTGTACCACCTTTGTGTTGTGAGTTATAGACATGTAGGGTATATCTGTATTTCCAGACTTGTGCAGTGTTTCTGGGTGACACCCCCGGACAGACTGGCATCAGCACTCCCGAGCCTCTTCACTGGCCTGTCAAGGGTCATCAGCTGTACAATGAGCCCATGAAAAGAACCAAGGGGATACACCTATTGAGTCAGCAAGACATGCAGGGGTATGCCTGGGTACTGAGACCTCCAGGGCTTTTCCATGCCATGTGCTGTAAAGCTTGTGTTTGGGACACAGGAGGTACAAGCCACAAGGCAAAGGGAATAGAAAGGGCAGCTGCATCATCTTCATTTTCTCTTCAATCCCTCTTCCTACCTCTGGAGCAACTTCTCTGCAAACTGAAGCCTTGAACAAAGGACTGAATGACCCATCCAAGTTGTGGATGTGTTCCAGACGGACTTTCAAGCCAGGAACTCACCAATACTGTGAAGAACCCGATATATAGATTTCTGAATGTGTCTGACCTTTCCTTCTTTCCTTTAGTTTAGAGGCTAAAGGATTGGCTGGCAGCCTGGTATTTTGGGTAAGATCCAAACCTTTTTTTTAAGGTCAGGCTTGACAAAGCCCTGGCTGGGATGATTTAATTGGGGATTGGTCCTGCTTTGAGCAGGGGGTTGGACTAGATGACCTCCTGAGGTTCTTCCAACCCTGAGATTCTATGATTCTATGATTCAAACCTGTGCTGACCTGGTAATATGGCTGACCCTTTGGGGTCAGAACATTGTGTTTCTGTGACCAGAATTTTTAAATAAGCTCTCACTGTACCGAACATAGGTGCTGATTGGGAGTCAGAGAACTGGAATGCAATAAAGGGGGCTGTGTGATCTTTTTCAGCTTCTCAATAACCAGTGTGGGGGATCAGAAGCATAGTTTGTGAGTGGTCGGTGATTTTAACTTCAGTGTTAGCCATCAGTTCTGGGAGCATCTTCTCTCCCTTTTTTAGCCTGCCCTGACCTTAGCGTTTTCAGTCAGGACTCCCCAAGGCACACCAGGTCACACGAAGCACTGAAGTGAAATTAATAGAATGTTTTGTTTTTTTATGACAAAGTCTTATGCAATCACCTGAAGTCCTTTGTTTTCTTTCATCTGAGCAGGGTTTCCCATTTCCAAACCTGATGTGTTTTCCCAGGTGGAAGAAGGGGAAGAGCCATGGGTCTCAGAGCTCCAGGGTTCAGAGGAAAGACAGACCCTGAGAGCTCCCTGCAAAGGTGAGGAAACATGAAACCAACTCAGAATCTGTAAGTGCCTGAAGGAAACATCTGGGATGCCCTACGAAGCCCTTGGGAGGTCACTCAGTTCATTATTGTCCCTAGCAGGGGTCATAACCTCAGGGTAACTATAGCTCATGGCTTCCTGTAGATCCTAGCAGACATCAGGCAGTAGCTTCCTCCCTTCCCCCCATGAATTTGATGGGATGTGAAGGCTGAATTGATCCCCTCCTCTCTCCCATTTAGGGGAAGTGTTTGGAGGAGTTCAGTTCCTGCTTTTATTTGACCTCTCTCCAGCACTTTTCTTCGTTGGCCTTCCCCTTTCCATCCCTGTTTGAGGTTTCTGTCTCTATCGCAGTAGGTGATGCGATGGCATGTGAGAAAGAGGAGCAGAATTCTCAGCAGGAAGATGCTGGGCAAGTGGATAAACACAGAGCATTATCACAAAGATCGGAAAGGAACGTGTCCAGGAGTCATGAGCAGGGAAAATCCTGTGAGATTCAGCACAGACCAGAGAGCGAGCAGGGAAATCGGCCAAGGGATAAAGTGGGTAAATTAATTTCCTGTCGGGAAACTCAGAAGGACCTCAAGGAAAGCACAACACAGCAGGAAATCCTCAGGGGAAGGACAAAAAATGCATGCACTGAGTGTGGGAAAAACGTATATGACCAGTCAGCCCTTATAAAGCATCAGAGAATCCGCGCAGGAGAGAGGCCCTGTGAATGCCGTGAGTGTGAGAACCTTCAATCGCAGCTCAAACCTTGTTACTCATCAGAGAACCACACAGGGGAGAGGCCCTATGAATGCCGTGAGTGTGGGAAAACCTTCTCTTGGCACTCAGCCCATGTTAGCCATCCAAGAATCTGCACAGGAGATCAACACCATAAAAACCTCTAGGGCTATCCGTACTTTTTTTTCTTTAATACTTTTCCTGATTCCCACATAGTAGCTTTTAAAGTTGTTTGAACTGTTTGCAGCACCGTTATCCCTCAGCGTGTCCAAATGAGTGGCCCATTTTTGCCTTTTGCAGTTCACCCTGTTTTGAGGTGGACCCATTTGTCCTTCCTATCTACTCCATTGTCTCAGGAATAATTTGAGTGTGCCCTTCCTATCAGGAACCAGGGAGCATCACATCTATACCATTCCTCCAATTGCAAAATTATTGTTCGGAATCACCAATGATTCAGATTATATCATTGCCAGTTGTTCTCACGTTGCTCTGGGTTTTGCTGAAGAGCAGTTATATTGGGAACTTTCCCAATTATATTTAAAGGAAGAGGAGCAGGGGCAGGAAAAGAAGTGTCATTTCAGCCTCTGTGACACTGGAAGGAGATGGGGTGACTCAGAGATTCCCTCCTTCCCCATCACTCCAGACCTGTTAACTCTGCATGGCTCAGACAGGAGGGATCTTCATCACATTCTATCCCTCCACTTCTCAAAGTGTCACGTGATGAAGCGTTCTCAGCTGTCTGTGCTTGGAGACTATGCTTTGACTTCTTTAATCCTATATCAGAGTCACTATGCCTGGAGATGAAAGTGTCAAAAACCTGGAAGGGGAATTCAGATGGATCCCAAGCACCGTGTGATCATTTGGAGTTTAAATCCCAGGTTCCATCAATTGGTAGAGCCACTTCTGGCAAGGGGGCTGTTTTGTCCCCCATTATGGGGGATGCTAGGTTACTAAAAAGTTTTTAAATAACCTAACTAATTCTATGGCATGGGGAATGGTCCCCTTCATGATGCAGATGTTGAGGAAATAGAAGTGGGTTTTTTATTGAATTTATCCTTTGTAGGTGCTAAAAAAAAAGTGTATGAAATGAAATCAGTGTTGGAAATCTAATAGCTGCAGAAAAATAGCTAGTTTTGAATAGAAACTCCAGCTCTGATAACTAACAGGCCTGTATCCAGTCCCTTGCCTGGAATTGTGCCACCAAATTAAAGAAAAGCTGGGCATGTTTCAGGAAGCCATTCCTCACTAACACTGCTGAGATTTTGAGTGCTTTTGTAAAGGATTCTGAAGTGTACATTTACCCTAACCAAGGCCAAGGATTTGGAAAGAACTGGGGTTGAATGAGTACACGCTCCGTTCTTGGTTTCCATCCCAGTAAAAGAAGCTATGGTGACCAAAGCCCCAAGGAAAATTGTTTGTTTGTACAACTCACTGATTACAGATCCAAAGCATGCCAGGGTTAGATTGAGAACAATCATCCTTCACCATTTGGATCCAAAGAGAGAGAGTGCTTCATAGGACATTCCCTCCTCGTGGATTCCAAACTTGGTGCCTGATCGGGTAATGTCAAAGTCAGCTTCAGGACTCACATAATTTGTCAGACCATTCTGTTTATTAGCAAAGCACTTTGCCAGTGCACACAGATATGTGAGCCCCCTGCAAAGGCTCAAGCTAACTTATTTATACAGATAAGCCAATTTAACATAAGAGACAAAAGGAAGCAGAAACTGACAAATATACATACATATCTTACTTGCATACTAATGTTTACCAATCTCCCAGCTCAGTAGGAGCTCTAAGTTAATTAGTTTGAGGACCCATTGTCTCACACTCCTTAATGTTTCTCTTCTTGACAACTATATTTCAACAAACCCTTCAAGTAGCATTTCTTTAATGAATTATAATTTCAATATAATTCATTCTATTTTCACAGAAACAAGGACTTTCAGGCTGTGGAAATGATGGCAACCAATGAGGCAACGAATGTGACCGGTTCCAGTTTCAGACTTCCAGATACTCGCATGTTGAGTCCTGATTCTCTGGTTTTGTGTCTGATGCTCCGGCTTCACAATAAAGCTAATGTTGGCACAGCTGCCCCCATGTAGCTGCACTGGTGTAGCATGCTATTACAGATGCTCTAAGCCAATGGGAGAGATCTCTCCCGTCGGACTTCATTAGTCCAGCCCCCTCAAGCTATATATCCTGCTGACGTAGCGCTATCTACACAGGGCGTTAGGGCTGTGTAACTACATTGCTCAACTCTGGATTTTTCACACCCCTGAGCAATATAGTTATACCGATAAATGCCTTTTAGAAGAACCAGCGATATATGAACTCAGAGAATTGGTTGGGACCTACGTTGGGACAAACCAGAACTAGAGCCAAGGTTCAGTTGTTGGCAACGGGGATTAAAAGAAAATAAACTCATATGACAAGAATTTGAGCTCTTTGAATATGTTATTGTTTCCAATGAAAATGAATTTATTGATTAAAGAGTAGGAGACTAATTGTGTGATAATCTGAATCACTTTGTAAAACAAAGTGTCTTGTTTTTTGTTTTGTTAGTCATACAGGAAGTGACAGCTGATCTTGAAAAGTTAATTTGCTTTAATTTACCCCCTGTAGTGTAAGGAGTTCTGGTAGAAAACCTCACTCCAATGGTTGGGGTGGAAGAATGTGTGTGAGAGTGTATAAGTGAATATTGGCCCAGTATAGATTTTAAATTTTTGTGTTTCAAATAGAACTTATTTTGCTTAGTTTCAAAGTCTATTTCTAGTGAAAGCAAAATTATTCGAAGAGACAATTTGTAGAAGTTTTTACAAGTTCTTACACTTAGACTGTAAGGGTCACTGACTTCCTCACTTCTCTAATTTGCAAAGGAAAGTCATCTGTCATAGGATGTGTTCAGCAGGTAGGAAAGTTGCAGTCCTCAACCACCAAGGAAAAGGCTGAAGTCCATTACCTTTTAGGTCAAGAAGCCATCTAAAGTCTGGTCTATGCTGAAAAGCGATGTTGACGTAGCCACCTCTCTCAGGGGTGTGAAAAGTCCACTCCACTGAGAGAAGTAGTTAATGTGACCTCAGCCCCAGCGTAGACAGTTTTAGGTTGTCAGAAGAATACTTCCAGTGTTTGAAGTATAGACAGAGCCTGAGACAGACCGATCCCCTATGGGAAGTGAGTCATGACATGAATTCCAATTTTGACCCATTTCCCTATATGTCAGAGAGGTACTAGTATGGAGGGCTGGGCCAGCTGTCCGATCGCCTGGTTCCTCAACTGTAGCTACAGCTTTTCGTACCCATCCACCCAAAGACTGAGAGAAATGGAGAGTTCCAACTGTTGTTATTTTAGTACCTTATTGTTCCTTTCTCTGTTTTTTGTGCTGGTCTTTCTATTATATCAGGGTGTGAGGGTATAGCTCAGTGCATGTTGTGACAAAGCTCTGTCCTTGTCTCTATGGGTCCCACGTTTCCTGGTGGATTTTGCTAGCCTCAGAGGCTCACTGTGACCGTCCACATAGCCCTTCTCTCTCCCTAGAGGCAAGGGCCACAGCTTACTGAGCCATCATAAGCCAGCAAGGGAGGTGAGGAGAAGCAACCCTCCCTCGCACAATCTCTGTTTCCCAGTATCCATGATTAATCAAGGAGGGGAGGAGAGGGGAGGGGGGAGCCTGGGCCCACCCTCTACTCTGGGCTCCAGCCCAGGGACCCTAATAGTAGCAGCTATGGTAGCTGACTTTTGGGAAATAGGACGTGTACAATTCCCTGGGCCGCTTCCCCACAGCAGCCCCCACTCAGTATCTCCTTCGCTGTTACCTCAGGGCCTCCTTCCTTGCACCTGATGTGGATTTGCACTGCTTGGTTCCTCCAACAGCACGGCTTCCTCCTACAGATCCTGACACATGCGCCTCACTGACGAACTGGGAGGCTTTTCACGAGTTCCAGCCAGGCCTTGATGGGCTTCAGGTATTCCAATCAACGTAGCTATCTCCACTGCTTTCTAGAAGGATCTTAATTGGCCCCAGGTGTCTTGATTAACCTGAAACAACTGCCATTTGGTTACCATAGTACCAAGGATTTGTTTAGCCTGGGGCTAAAATACCTGTTCCGCACTACTTAACTATAGCCGTCTTGCCTTGCCCCGTCGCAATGTGTGACAAAAGCTTATTGGTGCCAATTGGCAAAGGGGTCACTGTCATTCACAAGCAACTCCTGTCTCAGACCTGTTGGGGACACTGGGGCATGGCCACTAGGTAACTCGAGGAGATGGAAGACCATGAGTGTCTATGAAGCCCCCTTGCACTAGGCCCAGGTGTCCTTGCCCCCCCTCCCCCGCCTGGAGGCACACACAGCAGTTATGCTGAGAATCTGCAACAGTATGTTGCAGAGTCAGACTGCCTGAAACTAAGCAAGGCCAAACAGGGGAGATATGGAAGAACAATGCTGAATAAAGCAGCTTTATGTTTCGTTTAACAAATGATACAGAGAATCAGGGAACTAGCTGGGAACTGGATTGGCTGGCTATATGGATACTTGGGGCAGCTTGCTATTGGATAAGTATGCTGGGAAAAAGGATGTATAAAAGCCTGTGTAACTTCCTGCTCTGTTGTGCAGGATTTGAGATTTTATTCTCCCTGTACCTTTTTGCAGCTGCAAATAAACTTTTCTGCTTCTCCACCCCGTTGTGATTATTGGGAGTAGCACACCGGGTAACGAACCAACTCAAGCTGTTGTTCAGCCTCTCGGCACTGGGTGCCGGCAACAGACCTGACAAATTCACCACACCTAGGACCCAGAGCAGGGGTGGTGGAATATTCCTTACAGTGGGGGTGCCACCGGCGTCCGAACTGTGACGCCCCCATGACACCCCTTCCCCCCCAGCCCTCACTCACTCCGCCCCTTCTCCCTGAGGCCCCAATCTCACACCGCCCCTTCTCTCTGATGCCACCCCTCCCTCGGAGGCCACACCCACAGAACGCCTCTTCCCCCAAGGCTCCACCTTGTTCCCCCCTCCGTCGTCCGTTCTTAGGGCTGCTAAAAAGTGCTGGGCCCATTGCCCTCTAAACCCCCCTCGTCCTGCACCCTGACACACAGCCAGGCAGGCAGCAGTGTGTGTATGTGACAGAGACTGCTGGGCTGTGCTGAGCCAGTGCGGGAAGTGGGGGCTGATGTCGGGGCTGTCCCGCTCCCCCTGACTCAGGACTGGGGTGTCCCCCTCCCCCTGACTCAGGACTGGGGTGTCCCCCTCCGCCTGACTCAGGACTGGTTGCTTCCAGCAGCTGTCTGAACTTAGGGACAGCGTGCCAACACACTCACTCTTCCACAACACACACGCTCCCCGAACACACACACTGTCTGTCCCCAACACACGCACACACTCTCTGCCCACCACGCCCACGGCAGCTGAAAAGCAGCTGGCAATCGAGTCGGATGCCCATGGAACAATGGGATAGAGAAACCTGCCTCGTGTGGCTGCCCACGAGGCATTGCAAACCCTTCCCAAAGCACCCTGCGGCCAGTTGCACAGTGGGATAGCGTCCCACAATGCCCTGCTCTCTGTGGCGATCCAAGAGCTGCTAGCCTGGATGCGCTCCGGTGACACAAGCAGCCTAGTGTGGACATGCAACAGCGGCTTAATTAAAACGCTTTAACTAAAGCAGCATAACTCTGTCGTGTAGACGTAGCCTGGCTCCCACTGGGGCCAAGGATGCTCAGGCACTGAAACTGAAGAGCCACAACTTCCTCCGTAGTTGGCAGGATTCAAACCTGCACAGGGAGACCCCCCCCCAAGGGATTTCGAGTCCACCACCTTAACCACTCAGCCACAACTACTTGCTTTATAGAGCGCTCTCACGACACTCTAGTTCTGTTCTCACTGAGTGATCGTTTCCAATTGTTTCCTCAGACCAGCGTCCACAACACACTCACTGCTGTGCTGTTGTGTAAGTGTGCCCAGCGCTGAACAAGAATTCCTGCTCGTTTCCCTTCTGGCTGGAGCATGAGGAGAGTGTGTTTGTGGCCAGTGATGTTGCTGTAGATTGTTGTCCATTTCCTGCCTCGATAATTCAGACAGTCCCTTTCCCGTCATATCCCCAGTACATCAGTGACTGTAATAGCAGGGGGCAGGTTTTCTGTGGGGCACAGAGCTTTGCCAGGGGGTTGGTGTCTCCTTCCTTTCCTCACCCTGGAGGAAACTCAGCTTTTCATTCCATCTTTAATGTGTCATGGAATAACAACAGCGGCATGAAGAAAGAGGTGGGCAGGGTGGGCCTCAGGGGAGGGGCACAGAGGTGCAAGTGGTGGGCAGGGCAGGACGGAGAGGCACGGGTAGCAGGCTGGGTGGGTCTCATGGGTGGGGCTGAGAGGTGGGAGCGGCGGCCATGGTGGGTCTCAGGGGAGGGGTCAGAGAGGTGTGGGTGGCGGGCAGACCTTGGGGTAGGGGGCGGAGAGGAATGAGCAGCCGGCAAGGAGGCCTCGGGGAGAGAGGAGCGAGTGAAAGGTGGACCAGCAGGCCTCAGCCGAAGAGGCAGAGTGGGGTGGGAAGAAGTCCTCCTGTTAACCCAGTGCTATCTACACCGGGATTAGGCTGATATAACTGCATTGCTCAGGGAAGGTAAAATTTTTAACACCCCAAAGTAATGTTGTTACTGACTTAATTTTGTAAGATAGACCTGTCCAAAGAATCACACACACACCTTGGGAGTAAAACTTCACCCGCTTCTCTGCTTTACAGAATCGAAACACAAGAAACGCTTGTCAGGGCCCAGTGCGGGTTGGCAGGGAGTCAGGTGTGGGCAGACACCATACATTAGCCAGAGGAAAGCACCATGGATTAGCTGGTTTAAGGCAGCTGTCTTCTAAACAGGAGATCCTGGGTTCAACTCCCAGTAGTGGCTTTTAAGGCACCTGATACTGGCTCCTATCAGAAGACAAATAACAGAGTTAGATGGACCTTTGGTCTAGCCCAGTGTAGCCGTTCTTGTTGTTTAAATTACACTCATAGGCACTGATAATAGAGTGACTGAAAGTTTGGGTGTGAAGGGCTGATAGGCCAGTGTTCCAGTCCCCTCGCAGATGACCCCCTCCCTCTGGGACAGGGGCAGGTCCGAGCTCTCACACCAAGTGGCTCATTAGGGCTGCCAGAATCTGTGGGCGGCTCATTCAGTTTATGCTGAGGGTTGAGTCCTGCTTTGTGCACCGTGTCTGAGAATGAAAATCCTAAACCTCCCTTTGAAATAACGAATGCAGCAGGACCTGTTTTGTCACTGCTCCGAAGCAGACAGAGAAATGGAGAAATGCCATTGAGTCCAGGGGAATACTTCACTGCGGTTTTACCTTTTTCACTTGCCAAACTCCCTCCCAACCTTCTGGGCTCCTAGAGCAGGGTCCTGAGCCTGAGCCGAGACACGTGCCCTGCAACTTTACAGCCCAAGCCGCTGTCCTGGATTAATGTGACACGGGCCAGGCGTGGGTGATTCATTGCACTGTAGATGTATCCTAATGTTATGTCTATACTGCAATTAAAACACCCAGGGCACCTGTCTCAGAGCCCGGGGCAGCTGACTCAGGCTTCTGGGGCTGGGGCTGCAGGGCTACAAAATGACAGTGGAGACAGATGGCCCAGTAAAGGTATCCACGCTCCCAAGGACTCTCCCAGGAACCGTGTACAATGCGGACACCTCCGAGAAAGCCCGGAGACAATGGACACTGCTTGACTCACATCAAGGCAGCGGAACTTCCTAGCAAGTTGGAAGAGGGGAAGAGACGTCATGACTTGGCCTCACTCCCACTCTGCTCAACACCTGGCAACACATCTGGAGGACAAAGACTGAACTGAAATAATTCAGAGATCAGAAGAGAATAATAATAATCCATTCAAATGAAAGTCCCCAAACAGACTAGAATTGGTTTCCCAGCAGAAAATTTTCAATTTTGTTTTCCCAGTCAGACCTCGCCAAGGGAAGCAGAGAGAAAACGTTTGAGTTGCTTCCTCCAGAGCACCTTGACCTAGACACGCTAGCTGTGGGTCACTGTCGTGGCTGAGGTGGGGGCATTTTAATTATTTGGGCTGGTCCCAGGGTCTTTGGGGGACGTTATGAGGCTGTTACCTTTTGAGATAAATACTAAGAAACAAAGAACTCTTTGAGAAATCTGGGATTTAGACGTGTTTTATTGACAGCAAGGGAGGTCTGAGTTCCTGAGAAGGTTTTTGTTTACAGGAAGCAATGTGGCTTGTACCAAAGGGGAGATGGTTGTTTGTGAAGGAGGGGAGAAGACAAAATGCACACAATGAGGATGGGATTCAAACCCATGCATGCAAAGCACAATGATTAGCAGCCCACCACTTTAACCACTTGGCCACCTCTTACGAGCTGCCAAAGAAGGGACAGGAGGAGAAATCTAAGGCCAGCAGAGGTAGGAACAATAAGGAGTTTTTAAATACGAAGTGTAAGGAAGGCCTGAATGACCTCCCCCCTCACATCTAGTGATGAGCTGGGGGAAAGACTTCAGGAACAGACTGTGTTTACATAGACAGGCCTCCTCTGCCTAGGTATGCAGCAAGTATCCTTTGAATGAAAAAACAAACAAACAAAATATAAAGGTAATTTTTTGGTTTTCCTGCAGTCAGTCAAAAAAAATGTGAAAAGAAAGGGGCATTTTTAAGCAATCATCTGTCCCCACCCAGGGGCTGGGGAATGTTTATTTTCTTTTTCAGACACTTTCTGGGCAAGCTGGTGCCAGTGGAAGAAAACCCAGAACGCCGTGGGTCCCCTGTCGCAACAAAACATTGTGTTCTGTGTTTGTCTTGTTGTTCCTGTTATTTTGGTGGATATTGTAAATTCTTCAGGCGTGACACCCCCTTTTAATTGGGCATGTCGTGCTGCCCCTTTCGGGGCCAAGGGAAAATGTACCCTAATTCAACCTCTTGCACCCTCTACTCCGCCACCTCCCTCCAAATTCTCTGTGACACTCCCATCCCCACGGTGGTCTACCCCCATCCAGAGACCTGTGGTTCTTAATGCAACTGGTTTACAAATGACTATCGCTCTGTTCCCCACTGACTGGTCTCTCAGTACAACATTTGATAACTGTTCTGTTTACCAAAGTAGGTGAAAGAATGTTGCCGTGAGTAATTTCAAACTCATTTGAATTGGATGGAGGGGAAATAAACAAGAACATCCGAAAATGGCGAGCCCCCACAAATTACCTCTGGGAAGGCTGAAACTCACTGCAGGAAGCTGACTCGGTGTCTCGAATCCAACGCTTGGAATGTGCCTGGGGCTACTGGACGGAGTGGGATTACGTCAGGGATTTGAATCATAGACTCATAGAATCATAGAATAACAGAGTTGGAAGGGACCTCAGGAGGCCATCTAGTCCAACCCCCTGCCCAGAGCAGGACCAATCCCCACTAAATCATCCCAGTCAGGGCTTTGTCAAGCCTGACCTTAAAAACTTCTAAGGAAGGGGATTCCACCACCTCCCTAAGTAACACATTCCAGTGTTTCACCACCCTCTTAGTAAAAAAGGTTTTTCCTAATATCCAACCTAAACCTCCCCCACTGCAACTTGAGACCATTCCTCCTTGTCCTGTCATCTGCTATCACTGAGAATAGTCTAGATCCATCCTCTTTGGATCCACCTTTCAGGTAGTTAAAAGCAGCTATCAAATCCCCCCTCATTCTTCTCTTCCGTAGACTAAACAATCCCAGTTCCCGCAGCCTCTCCTCATAACTCATGTGTTCCAGTCCCCAAATCATTTTTGTTGCCCTTCGCTGGACTCTCTCCAATTTTTCCACATCTTTCTTGTAGTGTGGGGCCCAAAACTGGACACAGTACTCCAGATGAGGCCTCACCAATGTCTAATAGAGGGGAACGATCACGTCCCTTGATCTGCTGGCAACGCCCCTACTTATACAGCCCAAAATGCCATTGGCTTTCTTGGCAACAAGGGCACACTGCTGACACATATCCAGCTTCTCGTCCACTGTCACCCCTAGGTCCTTTTCCACAGAACTGCTGCCTAGCCATTCGGTCCCTAGTCTGTAGCGATGCATTGGATTCTTCTGTCCTAAGTGCAGGACTCTGCACTTGTCCTTGTTGAACCTCATCAGATTTCTTTTGGCGCAATCCTCCATTTTGTCTAGGTCCCTCTGTATCCTATCCCTACTCTCCAGCGTATCTACCACTCCTCCCAGTTTAGTGTCATCCGCAAACTTGCTGAGGGTGCAATCCACACCATCCTCCAGATCATTAATGAAGATATTGAACAAAACCGTCCCCAGGACCGACCCTTGGGGCACTCCGCTAGATACCGGCTGCCAACTAGACATGGAGCCATTGATCACTACCCATTGAGCCCGACAATCTAGCCAACTTTCTACCCACCTTGTAGTGCATCCATCCAGCCCATACTTCTTTAACTTGCTGACAAGAATACTGTGGGAGACCATGTCAAAAGCTTTGCTGAAGTCGAGGAATAACACGTCCACTGCTTTCCCTTCATCCACAGAACCAGTTATCTCATCATAGAAGGCAATTAGATAAGTCAGGCATGACTTGCCCTTTGTGAATCCATGCTGACTGTTCCTGATCACTTTCCTCTCCTCTAAGTGCTTCAGAATTGATTCCTTGAGGACCTGCTCCATGATTTTTCCGGGGACTGAGGTGAGGCTGACTGGCCTATAGTTCCCAGGATCCTCCTTCTTCCCTTTTTAAAAGATTGGCACTATATTAGCCTTTTTCCAGTCTTCCGGGACTTCCCCCAGTCGCCATGAGTTTTCAAAGATAATGGCCAATGGCTCTGCAATCACATCCGCCAATTCCTTTAGCAATCTCGGATGCAACGCATCCGGCCCCATGGACTTGTGCACGTCCAGTTTTTCTAAATAGTCCCGAACCACTTCTTCCTTCACAGAGGCTGGCCACCTCCTCCCCATGCTGTGCTGCCCAGTGCAGTAGTCTGGGAGCTGACCTTGTTCATGAAGACAGAGGCAAAAAAATCATTGAGTACATTAGCTTTTTCCACATCCTCTGTCACTAGATTGCCTCCCTCATTCAGTAAGGGGTCACAATTTCCTTGGCTTTCTTCTTATTGCCAACATACCTGAAGAAACCCTTCTTGGTTCTCTTAACATCCCTCGCTAGCTGCAACTCCAGGTGTGATTTAACCTTCCTGATTTCATTCCTACATGCCCGAGCAATATTTATATACTCATCCCTGTTCATTTGTCCAATCTTCCACTTCTTGTAAGCCTCTTTTTTGTGTTTAAGGTCAGCAAGGATTTCACTGTTAAGCCAAGCTGGTCGCCTGCCATATTTACTATTCTTTATACACATCGGGATGGTTTGTCCCTGTAACCTCAATAAGGATTCTTTAAAATACAGCCAGCTCTCCTGGACTCCTTTCCCCGTCATGTTATTCTCCCAGGGGATCCTGCCCATCAGTTCCCAGAGGGAGTCAAAGTCTGCTTTTCTGAAGTCAAGGGTCCGTATTCTGCTGCTCTCTTTTCTTCCCTGTGTCAGGATCCTGAACTTGACCATCTCATGGTCACTGCCTCCCAGGTTCCCATCCACTTTTGCTTCCCCTACTAATTCTTCCTGGTTTGTGAGCAGCAGGTCAAGAAGAGCTCTGCCCTTAGTTGGTTCCTCCAGCACTTGCACCAGGAAATTGTCCCCGACAGTTCCCAAAAACTTCCTGGATTGTCTGTGCACCGCTGTATTGCTCTCCTAGCAGATATCAGACATACATGACCCTGAATTCTCTCTCAGTCCTCAAGGAGACACCTCAAGAAGGAGACTCCCTGCAGCAAAGCCTTGGGGGTCTCTGAGATCCCCCTGCCCTGCAGCCTGTCCTCCCTGGCCGTTGTCGTGGACTCTCTGTGAGGTCACCGCCTCCCAACCGCCTTTCACCAATCAGCTGAGTGCTGCAAAAGGCCCTTGTGATGTCACTGCCACCCCCACCCCTGCCCTGCAGGGCTCATGTCCTGCCCCGAGCCGGCTCCTGTGCATGTTTGTACTGCTCCCCCTGGGTCAACCCCACACACTCAGTGGTCGTGCAAGGGTTCACGCAGGCCACACGTGGAACCATCAGAGGATGCTCAATGTGCCGCACCCAGTTTTGCAGAGATTTGGAGACTTGAAGGCCAGAAGAGACTGTTAGATCATCTCATCTGGCCCCCCTACACATCACAGGCCTCCTGCATGGTGCAGTCGCGAGTTTTGGACCAAAGCAGACTCGAGAAAGGCATCTCATCAAGGGATGGAGGAAGCACCACTTCCCTTGGGAGTCTGGAGGAAATTGATGCTGTGGGGGGCAGGGAATTGACCCCAAGGCCACGCTTGTGCGTCTGTATCATAACACACATACACAACAGCACTGCGCAAAGTATGTCCGTCACCTTAACTCTGATGTTTCCTAACGTTTAAAGGCCTGGTCTCCAGGGTGTTCTCTGTGCTTATAGATCTCTTTTGGGGAGAGATGCAATCATTTAGTTCAGAGTGGGAGCCGTGTTAGTCTGTATCAGCAAAAAAAACCCAAAAACAAAAAACAAAACGAGGAGTAGTTCTGGCACCTTAGAGACTAACAAATGTATTTGGGCACATTTGACGGTGTGGCTGATGTGATTAGGTCCGAGGATGGTGTCCCTAGACTAGATATGTGGACAGAGTTGGCAATGGGTTTGTTGCAAGGATAGGTTCCTGGGTTAATGTTTTTGTTGTGTGGTTGCTAGTGATTATTTGCTTCAGGTTGGGGGGCTGTCTGTAAGCGAGGACTGGCCTGTCTCCCAAGATCTGTGAGATTGAGGGATCGTCCTTCAGAATAGATTGTAGAATCTTGATGCCTAAGGAACTCCACTGGTAACCTCCCTCCAGCCTGACAGTTCACCTTTCAGCAGGACCCGCTATAATCTCCCTGTTTTTAATTCATAGATTCATAGATATTGAGGTCAGAAGGGACCATCATGATCATCTAGTCTGACCTCCTGCACAAAGCAAGCCACAGAATCTCACTCCTGTGCAAAACCTCTCACCTATGTCTGAGCCATCGAAGTCCTTAAATCAGGATTTGAAGAGCTCAAGGAGCAGAAAATCCTCCAGCCAGTGACCCGTGCCCCATGCTATAGAGGAAGGCGAAAAACGTCCAGGGCCTCTTCCAATCTGCTGCAGAAAAATTCCTTCTTGATCCCAATTATGGCACCAGCTAAACCCTAAGCATTTGGGCAAGATTCACCAGCCAGATACCCAGGAAAGAATTCTCTTTAGTAACTCAGATGCCACCCCATCTAACATCCCATCACAGCCATTGGGCCTATTAACCATGAATATTTACAGATCAATTAATTGCCAAAATCATGTTATCCCATCATACCATCTCCTCCATAAAATTACCGAGTTTAATCTTAAAGCCAGATAGGTCTTTTGCCCCCATTGCTTCCCTTGGAAGGCTATTCCAAAACTTCACTCCTCTGATGGTTAGAAACCTTCATCTAATTTCAAGTGTAAACTTCCCAGTGACCAGTTTATAGCCATTTGTTCTTGTGTCCACATTGGTACTGAGCTTAAATTTTAATTCCTCTCCCTCTCTGGTATTTATCCCTCTGATATATTTATAGAGAGCAATCCTATCTCCCCTCAACCTTCTTTTAGTTAGGCTAAACAAGCCAAGCTCCTTGAGTCTCCTTTCATAAGACAGGTTTTCCATTCCTCGGATCATCCTAGTAGCCCTTCTCTGTACCTCTTCCAGTTTATTGCTGAGATCAGCAATAAAAAGATGAAATAAGATTGGTCCCAAAGATTGATCCCTAAGGAACTCCACTTGATCCTGCCCTGGAGATCTTTTAGTTTGGGGCTGATGATCCTCGGATCATCCTAGTAGCCCTTCTCTGTACCTCTTCCAGTTTTATTGCTGAGATCAGCAATAAAAAGATGAAATAAGATTGGTCCCAAAGATTGATCCCTAAGGAACTCCACTTGATCCTGCCCTGGAGATCTTTTAGTTTGGGGCTGAAGGTGATAGCTGGTGGTGTTCTGTTCCTTTCTTTGTTGGGCCTGTCATGGAAGACACAATGAAGACGACTGGATGTGGAAGCTGCCGTATGTCCATGATCCTGGAGGGGGGACCTGGTAAGAGTTTTGTCTGCATGAAATGCCATCTGCTCGAGCTGATGGAGGAGAAGATCTGAGGTTTGGAGATGCAGATGGAAAGTCTGGTTGAGTTTAGAAAGGGGTTTGAGCAGATGATGGAGCAAAGGCATGAGGTATCTGAAGGGAAAAGCTCAGACTTGCAGATGGAAGCAGGACTGGGGAATTCTGAGGGGAGACTGCTGGGTGAGGAAAGTGGTCAGTGGAAGCATGTGATAAAAAGAACCAGGCAGAGGAAAAGACGGGTTGGTGAAGGAGAAATAGAGCTCAGGAATAAGTTTTGAGAGTTGGAAAATGAAGAAGGGGCTCAGCAGGTAGTCACTGAAGCTGGAGGGGCAAGGAAGAAGAGAAGAGCGGCTAGTCCTATAGGAAAAGGGGAAAAGTCAATGGAGACTACACCAAATATGAGCCCCAGGAGGATACAGGATGGGTTGAAGAGGATTACAAGGGAGAATAGCAATGGAAAGAACTTGCAGCCAGAGGGAACAGGGGATAGAGTGGAGAATAGAACTGTCACCAGGGAAAGGCAGGTCTACGTGATCAGGGACTCTTTACTGAGAAGAGTAGACAGGCCTGTAACCAGGCCTGGAGAAGGGCAACAAAGGCGTGACAAGATTATGACTGTCAACAGATGGCTCAGGCAGTGGTGCTAGAAGGCGGGCTTTGGGATGTATGGCCACTGGGAGGCATTCCTGGACAGAGGACAGTTCTCTCGGGATGGACTTCATCTGAGTAGGGAAGGAAATAGACTTCTAGGATGGAGGCTGGCACAACTGATTCAGAGAGCTTTAAACTAGGAATCTGGGGGAGATGGTTGGTTGGGGGATGTCCAGGTAATCTCCATGCCGGATTTTAGCCTTGAGAGGGAAGAAAAGAAAGTAAGAAAGGATACAGCCGTGGGTAGGAGAATGGCTATAAGGAGGAAGGGCAGTGTGGATACCAGTCTAATAGGTTCTGCTGGCTGTAGAATGACCGTGCCTCATTGGGTAAAGAATGTGAGTGAGGCCAAACAGCAAAAATGAAGATGTTTGTACACCAATGCGAGGAGCCTAGGTAACAAAATGGAGGAATTAGAGGTACTGGTGCAGGAAGTGAAACCAGATATTCTAGGGATAACAGAAACAGGGTGGAATAGTCGTCATGACTGGACTATGGGTATTGAAGGGTATGTGCTGTTTAGGAAAGACCGAAATAAAGGTCAAGGTGGTGGAGAAGCATTGTCTATCAATGAGGAGGTAGAATGTAAAGAAATCAGCGATGGAATGGAGAAGACAGAGTCCATCTGGGCAAAAATGACATTGGGGAAGAAATCTACTCGAGCCTCCCCTGGGATAGTGCTTGGAGTGAGCTAGAGACCGCCGGGATCTAATGTGGATATGGATCGAGCCCTCTTTAATGTTTTTAATGAAGTAAATACTCATGGAAACTGCGTGATCATGGGAGACATTAACCTCCCAGATCTAGACTGGAGGACGAGTGCTAGTAATAATAATCGGGCTCAGATGTTCCTCGATGCTGTTAGATGGATTCCTTCATCAAGTAGTTGCTGAACCGACAAGAGGGTGTGCCATTCTAGATTTGGTTTTGGTGAGAAGTGAGGACCTCCTAGAAGAAATGGTTGTAGGGGACAAGCTTGGTTCTAGCGATCATGAGCTAATTCAGTTCAAACTGAACGGAAGGATCAACAAAAAATAAATCTGCAACTAGGGTTTTTGATTTCAAAAGGGCTGACTTTGAAAAATGAAGGAAATGAGTTAGGCAAGTGGATTGGACTGAAGAACTTCAGGGATCTAAAGGCAGAGGAGGCCTGGGATGACTTTAAATCAAAGCTGCAGAAGCTATCAGAAGCCTGCATCCCAAGAAAG
This sequence comes from Lepidochelys kempii, assembly GCF_965140285.1. NCBI lineage: Eukaryota > Metazoa > Chordata > Testudines > Cheloniidae > Lepidochelys > Lepidochelys kempii. The sequence goes on along the minus strand of NW_027621931.1, from coordinate 2,410,966 downwards.
GGGGGAAAATTCATAGGCAGGAGCTGTAGACCAAGCTGGATGAGCAAGCATCTCGGAGAGGTGATTAAGAAAAAGGAGAAAGCATACAGGGAGTGGAAGATGGGAGGGATCAGCAAGGAAAGCTATCTTACTGAGGTCAGAACATGAAGGGATAAAGTGAGAAGGACCTTGCAAAGAGAATTAAAACCAATTGTAAAAGGTTCTATCACCGTGTCAATAAGAACAAAACCAAGAAAAAAGAAGTGGGACCGGTAAGCACTGAGGATGGAGTGGAGGTCAAGGATAATCTAGGCATGGCCCAATATCGAAACAAATCCTTTGCCTCAGTCTTTAATAAGGCTAAGGAGGATCTTAGGGATAATGGTAGCATGACAAATGGGAAGGAGGAGATGGAGGTAGATATTACCATATCTGAGGTAGAAGTGAAACTCAAACTGCTTAATGGGACTAAATCGGGGGCCCAAGATAATCTTTGTCCAAGAATATTAAAATAACTGGCACATGAAATTGCAAGCCCATTAGCAAGAATTTTTAATGAATCTGTAAACTCAGGGGTTGTACCCTATGATTGGAGAATTGCTAACATAGGTGCTATTTTTAAGAAAGGGGGGAAAAAAGTGATCTGGGTAACTACAGGCCTGTTAGTTCGACATCTGTAGTATGCAAGGTCTTGGAAAAAATTTTGAAGGAGAAAGTAGTTAAGGACATTGAGGTCAATGGCAAATGGGTCAAAATACAAGATGGTTTTAGAAAAGGTAGATCATGCCAAACCAACCTGATCTCCTTCTTTGAGAAAGTAACAGATTTTTTAGACAAAGGAAACGCAGTGGATCTAATTGATCTAGATTTCAGGAAGGCGTTTGATATGGTGCCACATGAGGAATTATTAGTTAAAGTGGAAAAGATGGGGATCAATATGAAAATTGAAAGATGGATAGGGAAATGGTTAACAGGGAGATTATAGCGGGTACTGCTGAAAGGTGAACTGTCAGGCTGGAGGGAGGTTACCAGTGGAGTTCCTCAGGGATCAGTCTTTGGGACCAATCTTATTTCATCTCCCTCCCTCAGCTCAGTGATGGCCTGAATTGCCCCTTCTCCCGGCAGAGCCAGAGGATTGGAAGCAGCAACATCAGACCCCTGTGTGGCTCGCAGGAATGAACACAAACACGCCCTTGTAGCTGGACAGATGGTGAGTTTTACCCCTGGGATACGACAAGGCTCAAGAGAAAGGTGGTGGCCCCACATCTAAGGAATGAAACACAACACAGTCATCATCGTTACGCCCGTCCTTGCGCCTTTATACGTCTACTGTCTCGCTCCCGCCACCCTCACCCTCTGTGGGTTCAGTGAGAGCCGCACTCAGTGCTTCCGACACGCACAGACTCATACACACATCTTGCAAGGAAACCTCACCACGGAGCCACATGCACCTGTTGCTTCCCTGCCTCCCTGGTCTCCAGAATCCAATCCCAAGGAAAGCTTGTCGGGCCCAGAGCTGGCAGGGCGCCCGGTGCTGGAGCATTGAAGCTACCGTGACGGCACTCAGAGGAAAGATGCGGAGAGATGCTAGTTAAGAATTGGCCGGTCAGGTTTCCAGTCCCCTCACAGGTCATTCCCTCACTCGAGCACAGGGGCACATCTCAATTCTCAGCTGGCTCAGTCGAGCTGCATCGTTCTTGTTTCCACTCAGTCAGGTTTGAGGCCTGTTTCGCACCCTGTCTTTGAGAAGACAGTCAGAAACTACTCTCTGAAACAGCCAATGCAGGAGGACGTGTTATCGCTCCTGCCCCAACTCAGACGGACACAGAGAGAAATGTTCTCGCTTTGAGGGTGGGACTCCCTGCCCTGGGCCAAAGACGAGCACCTCTCTTTGACCTTCGTCGCTCATTCAGCTTTTCTTTCAGCAGGGAGCCCGAGAGCTCAGGTGCTGGAGCGCTGCGTTGGTCAGTGAAGCTCGGTGAGCTCCAATGTCACTCGGCTCTTCTACCAGCAAGTCAAAACACAGGAAGGATTTCCTCATTTGACAATACTGGGGCTGTCTGAGGGTCTGTCCACACTGCACACTGAGCCTGTCTCTATGTGGCCTGGGCTTGCTGACTTGTGTTGCCAAGCCGGTGTTTGAGCATCCGGACTGCAGGGGAAACTCAGGCCTCACACTGTGTCTATCTGTCAAGGTTCCTTCCCCACTCTGAACTCTAGGGTACAGATGTGGGGACCTGCATGAAAACCTCCTCAGCTTACTTTTACCAGCTTAGGTTAAAACTTCCCCAAGGTACAAACTATTTTACCTTTTGCCCTTGGACTTTCGCTGCTACCACCAAAATTCTAACCGGGTTTTTAATTAGGAAAGAGCCGTTTGGAAACGTCTTTCCCCCCAAAATCCTCAACAAAATATTGCACCCTCGTTCCTGGGGAAGGTTTGGTAAAAATCCTCACCAATTTGCATAGGTGACCACAGACCCAGACCCTTGGATCTTAAGAACAATAAAAAAACATTCAGTTTCTTAAAAGAAGAATTTTAATAGAAGAAAAAGTAAAAAGAATCACCTCTGTCAACTCAGGATGGTAAATACCTTACAGGGTAATTAGATTCAAAACATCGAGAATCCCTCTAGGTAAAACCTTAAGTTACAAAAAGACACAAAAACAGGAATATCCATTCCATTCAGCACAGCTTATTTTCTCACCCATTTAAAGGAATCAGAATCTAACGCATATCTAGCTAGATTACTTACTAAGTTCTAAGACGCCATTCCTGTTCTGTCCCCGGCAAAAGCATCACACAGACAGATCCCGACCCTTTGTTTCTCCCTCCCCCCAGCTTTTGAAAGTATCTTGTCTCCTCATTGGTCATTTTGGTCAGGTGCCAGCGAGGTTACCTTTAGCTTCTTAACCCTTTACAGGTGAGAGGATTTTTCCTCTGGCCAGGAGGGATTTAAAGGTGGTTAGCCTTCCCTTTCTATTTATGACTCTCTCCTACCGCAGGAAGTCGTCCTAAGTTACGCTGCTCCTGCTGCATGAATAACAGAGCTGGATTTGATGTAGCTTCGGTCGACTTACTGCTGTGTCTACACTGGGCTGGGTTGACGGGAGACGCTCTTCCGTCGACTTCCCTTCCTCCTGCCGTTCCCGGCGCAGTCCCAACGGCGACCGGAGAGCGCTCTGCTGTCAATTTAGTGGGTCTTCACTCGACCCCCACGACATCAACCCCCAGTGGATCCACCGCAGCAAACAGAGCCTCCCAAACATGCTGCCCCATCCACACGGCACCACTTAGACCCGAGTGGGAAATTCAGCTCCTGTTGGGTGTGTCACCCTCATCCGCTGAAGATGCTCCCCGAGTCTCCAGGGATTCCTGCCCTAACTGCTCTCCAGCCGGTTTGTGTCCATACACTCCCCGCGGGGAGGCTGTGAGTGGCCTGGTTACAAGCGCTGGTTGCTCAGGCCTGGCAGGGAAGGGAAGCTCCGGGCAGCATTGACAGTCTGGAGATCCCTCCGGGGAAGCACAGGCGGTGGGTGGAACAGGCGGGGAGGCGAAGCTGCGGGGTCCTGCGGACGCCCTGAAACCAGCTCACAGACCCCGGGGGTCACGCTGCCCTACACGCTGTTGCAGTAATGTTTGTACAAGGCGTGACGCTGAAAGAGCAGCTTGTGTCAGAGTGTATTCAGGCCAACGGATGTGTGTGTTAGTAGAGATCAAAGCGACTGTTCAATGTTCAAATGTATTGGGTGTTTAAACCTCCTGAAAACTCGTGGAATGTTGTTTGCACTGTTTTCACGTCTCTGTGTCCTGTTACACTGTGATAGCAAAGAGTTGCCTTGTGTGGACCCCTGTCACTAAATAACCCCTCAAAGGAGAATGAAGGTGTGTGGGATGCAAGTGAAGAAAAGGTTCATTTCCAAAGAAGGGGTGGTAAGAAGCAGGATCCCTGGGCGGGGGGCAGGAGGGTGGTTTGCACTGTTGTTGCCCAGGGTGGGAATGGGGACCTGGGCTCTGGCTTAAAGCAGTGTCAGGCTTCGGGGGGCTGGGTTCAGAGCTGGAGGTTCGGGTTGGGGTGAGGGTTGGGCTACAGTTTTGGTTCAGGGGTTTCGAGTTGGGGGGCAGGTTATGGGGTCAGGGTTCCAGTTGGGTTCCGGGTAGGGGGGTGGGGTTTAGATTTTGGGGGGAGGGTTTGGCCAGCAGCAGCATAGAAGTGCGGGTGGCAATGGGGTGCAGCCAATAGTGATAAGTCGGGGGTCTTTTAGGTCGTTTTAGTGTCAGTAGCACCCTGGGAAGGGGGGAGGGTCATGTTTACGACAGGGGGCTAAAGTGTTGGGGAAGGGGGCGGCAAGTTGACCCATCCCACTTCGCACTTCCCACACGGACACGCACAATACGGCGAACGCGCGGACGCACACACGTCACACACACACGATGACACAAAACAGCACACAACGCGACACACAAAGTAACACACGACACAGACACACACACAACACGACATGGAAAGCATCACACACATGACCCACAACATGTCTCACACACACACACGCTCAACACAACACGACCCACAACATGTCACACTCACACACTCAACGACGCACAGCACGTTGCACGTACGTCGCACACACACAACGTCGGACCCACAGTTTGTTGCATGTCGCATGTATCACGTCACGCACAGGTCGCACCACGCACATGCACACGCACAACACGTCACACGCACACAAACTCTACGTCACAGACACAACACAGACAACACGACACACGACACAAAATGGCACATGACACTGAGACACACACACACGACACTGACACATTGCACATGAAACACACAGCACGTCGCACGTCACACACAAGATGTCGTACTTTACATGTCACACGCACAACACGTAGCACACAGCACGTCGAGTGTTGCTCGTGCATCACACATCGCAAGTTGTAGACCCCACGTTTCATGTTATACTCACAAGACATCGCACACAGCCTGCCGCACGTTGTAGACAGGACGTCACACGTCGCACACACAACACAGTGCGCGTCGCACATAAACAGCATGTCAGGCGAACACTGCACATTGCACACGCATAACACGTCTCACGCGCGCACAACACGACACACACCAACAAAACACTCAAGACAACACACACACAACCACATCTCACACACACACACGACACCACATGACACACAATATCTCACACACACAAACACGTCTCTCACACACGCCAACACACACACAACACATGCCCACACACACACACACGACACATGATGTCGCACACATGCGGACACACACAATGTCTCTCACATGCCGACATACGACGTCTCTCACACACGACACCGACACACAAACACGACACACAACGTCTCACGCACACACAACACCGACACACACCACACATGACGACTGACACACACACAACACACGGCCTCTCACACACACACACACCCAACACATGACATCTCACACACGACGTCTCACACAAACACACGACGTCTCTCACAGACACCCACACACGCCCACACACACACAACATACGCCCACACCCACACACACACACTCGCCGACACCCGCTGACACACATCTCACACGCCCACGACACGACATACGACACGTCACACACACACAAGACGGCAGAGGACACGACACCAAAATCACACGCGACACCGACACGTCACACGACACACAAGACGGCAGAGGACACGACACCGAAATCACACCCCGGAGATGACCCCCCGCGGGGGCGAGAGCGGAGCGGGGACGGTCGGGGGAACTCGGTCTCTGGGCGGCGCGTGGGGCCGGTGTGGGCGGGAGGGAAGAGGGCGGCAGGGCCGAGGGCGAGATTCCCAGCCCCCGTCGAGCGCTGTGGAGCGAGGGCTCCGGCTCGGCTCTCGCAGCGGCTCTGGCGAGGAATGGTGCCGGAGCTCTCGCCGGAGGGGAACGCGGCAGGAGGGGCCTGAGCCGCTTGGGCCTCTTTCCAAGGAGGCGGAACCAGGCCTCCGCTCTCTGCCCGCTGCAGACCCGGCTGCCAGGTCGGCGCTGCCAGTTCCTCGTCCGCACTCGCCGTCTTCTCGTGTGTTCGCCAACTCGCTCTCTCCCCTCTGCTCTCCTGGTGCCGTCTCCCTTGGTAGGACCCGGGTAGGTGTGCATTCCCACAGGTGAGGTCTCGGGAGCCATGGAGACGTCGGAGCGGAGGAAAATCATGCAGGGCAGTAGAAAGGCTGCAGAAAGTACCTGAAGAGACAAAGGGAATGAGAAGGGGGAGTCCAGACTAAGACAGGAGTCTAGTCTGTAAAGAGAAACAACGGGAAGTCTAAGCTACAGAAACTCTTCAAGTTGCCAAAAGACATTTAGGATGGGAAATGACTTCTTGAATCCAGTCTCTTTAAGATTTAGGCTTAGTACGTGTGTGTATTTGTATTTGCTTAGCAATCTGCCTTCTTCTGTTTGCTATCCCTTATAATCACTGAAAATCTGCCTTTCTAGTGAAACTATTTGTTGTTTATTATTATTATTAAACTCAGTTTGTGCAACGGGTGCTCCGGGAGGAAATGATTTGTGTGTTACTCCAAGGGGCCGCCCGGTGTCACTCTTGCTCCATGAGGGAAATGATTTGTGCTATACCTGGTTTAGCCACCCACTGTCACTGTTGGGCCAGGAGGGAAATGATTTGTGCAATACCTGAATTGGCCACACAGTGTCCCCATTGCTCCGTGAGGAAATGCTTTCTGCATTACTCCAAGTGGCCACCCGGTGTCACTGTTGGTCCAGGAGGGAAATGGTTTGTGCATGACCTGAATTGGCCACACACATCACTGTTGCTCTGGGGGGGGATTGTTTGTGTGTTACTCCTGAGTGGCCACGTTGTGTCACTGTTTCTCCATGAGGGGAATGCTTTGTGCCTTACCCTGTGTGGCCACCCAAGACAACACACACAACAAACACAAAACATCACACACACAAAACACGACAGACGACACTCACACACACACACACAACGCGACACCGACACACACAGAGAGAACACGTCACACATACAGAAACACGTCTCTCACACACACACAACACAGGACACCGACACACACAAACAACATGACACACAAATAAAATGACACACAAAACAGCACACAACACGACACACAAAAATCACACACAATACACGACACCAACACATACACACACACACACACGAGACGAGGCACAAAACGGCAGACATGACACAGAAATCACACATGACACAGACACCCACACACAATACGACACACAACACCTCACATGACACACAAAACGGCACACGTGACACACACACACAACACGATGCACAAAACATAGCTCACAAAATATCACACACCCACACACATGATACACACACAGAACAACATGACACACGACACACAAAACGGCACACAAAACGAGACACAAAAATCTCACACAACACGACACCGACACACACAACATGCACACAAAACGGCACACAACACAGCACACACCGTCACACGCACACAACACAGCATACAACATGGCACACACACACTCAACATGGACCACAACACGCACACATAAACACATCTCACACACACAAAACGACACACAAGTCACACACACAACACGTCACACGACACATGCAACACGACACACACAGCACGTCACACAGCAGAAGGTTTCATCGAGGAGGAGGATGTCCCGGGGTCCCCGGGCGATGCTCTGGGACTGCTCCCCAGGAAGCCAGGCAGGACTCTGGGGAAGTCTCCTCTCGGGGAGCAGCCTGTCTGCAGGACACACAGCTCCCCCGGCTCCACCTTCCTGGCTCTGACCTCGGAGCCTTCAGCCTCCTCTGCCCCTCCCTGCACTTCCCACAGCCAGTCCGCCCAGGCGGGGTCCTGGGGGGGGCAGAGGGTCCTGCCCCCCAACTCCGCAGTCAGACGGGACTCTCAGCCAGTCAGGAAAACAGAGGTTTATTAGACCACAGGGACATGGTCTAACACAGAGCTTGTAGGTGCAGAGAACAGGACCCCTCAGCCGGGTCCATTTTGGGGGGGGGCAGTGAGCCAGACAACCCCGTCTGCCCTTCACTCCATGTCTCCAGCCAGCCCCCAACTGAAACTCCCCCCAGCCCCTCCTCCTCTGGGCTTTGTCCCTGTCCCCGGCCAGGAGGGCACCCGATTCCTTTGTTCTCCAACCCTTTAGCTCTCACCTCGCAGGGGGGAAGGGCCCAGGGCATCAGGTGCCAGGAAAGAGGGTGTCGGCCATTCTCTGTGTCCAGACCCCTGCACACACCTGCCCTCCAGAGCTCTGCAACGATCATACACCCTTACCCCACCCCCTAGATCCTTAAGAACTGCATATGGGAAACTGAGGCACCCCCACACGATTCAGAGGAAACATGAAGTCCTGCTTCATCACAGATGACTCCAGGAGGTGAGTTGCTTGCTATCCTACCATGTTTTTCTGTCTCTCTCCTCTAGTATGTTGGCCAACACACACATTCTGTCTCTGTCTCTCTCCTCTCCTGGTGCCAACGATGACCAGACCCCAGGTGCCTGGGCCCCAGTGCCCCGCCTGTGCTCCATCTCTTCCTGTATCTGCCTCACCCCTTCTCCCAGCCCACACTGCCCACCGCTGCCTGGATGATTTCCCCCTCTCCTCCACTGCACCCCCCTCTGTGGGGTCCCTGCCACTCACCGTCTGCCTCCTCTCCTCCACCCCCTCCCCCGCTTCCCCACGGGTCACTCTGGGGGCCGGTTTTCTTCACCATCTTTGTGCATGATCTGGAGGACGGGATGGATTGCACCCTCAGCAAGTTCGCAGATGACACTAAGCTGGGGGGAGAGGGAGATACGCTGGAGGGTCGGGATAGGGTTCAGAGTGACCCAGACCAATTAGAGGATTGGGCCAAAAGAAATCTGATGAGGTTCAGCAAGGACAAGTGCTGAGCCCTGCACTGAGGAGAGAAGAATCCCATGCAGTGCCCCAAGTGTGCCATGTCCCCGCCCCGAACTGACCCTCCCGGAGCATCCTCAATTCCATGAAACAGCTGTTCTGGGGTGGGCAGGAAGTGCTGGGAGGGAGAGTGGGGAGTTGCTCAGTGGGGGTGTGTCTCTCTGGGTGGGGTCTGTGTGTGTTTACGCACAAGCTGATTGTGATGTCACGGAGGCCAACAGCAAAGAGTGTTGGGGGTCAGCATTCTTGCCCTGCCGTCAGTCTGCCAACTGGCTTGGTTGACAACGGCTGGTGACCCAAGGAGCTGCTGAGAGACGCGGACCGTCCCTCTGTCAGCAACTTCTTGAATCAGCTATTTCCACAGGTGTTTGAGGAACAAAAGGATGAGTTTTTACAGAAGGTAATTCCCAGATTCTTTCCCTGCTCATTAGATCGCACACGACAGGTCGGTGCCTCCTTCTCCTGGGGACGGGTGGGGGCGGGTGTGGCAACAGGCAGGTCTCAGCGTTCCCTTTTGATTTGAAAGTGGCCATCTCTCAGGTCTCCTCCTGCTTCAGCCGGTCAGGTTCTTTGGAGGCAGATTTAGATGATTTTATCTTTCAGCAGACTAGTCGGGGGGAATTTCCAGGGATAGAACCAAAAGGGAAGATAACAAAACTCGTGTAGAATTTAGATTGAGATCTCCATCAATAGTCTTTCCCTTGGAGTTGCCCCTAATGCACTCCTTGCCTTCAAGTTGGGAATAGAAACCCTTTGTCTCCTGTCATGACTGCCAAAGAAATGTGTAAATGAGGATATTCTATGATTCTATGATTTACACCCATCAGGGGACACTGTCTTTTTGAGGCGGGTGCAGCTGGCTTGGGATGGTGCTGATGATGGATAGAAAACAGGCTGGAGTCAATGACAGATGGGACCACAGAAGGGGAAGGAGAAGGGCATCTCCATAGAAGGTCCTGGGTGCTCAGATACCCCAGTTCTAGGTACCCTGGCCTGTCCCAGAGAGAAAAGACAAAGAGGGGCCCAGCCCCCCGACAGTCATCCCATGGACAAGAATCTGGTTGGGAGTGGGCTGAAGGTTCCCGCTGGACAAAGGGGAGCTGAAGTCCCCCAGCGTCCTGGAATTTAAGCAATGCAAGCTTCAAACCCTGCACCGGTGGGGCCTGAGGGGCACCCGCAGAAGGTTGGGCTGGACAGGGGCGGCAGGTTTCCACAATTTTTGGTGGTTTCCAGAATGGGACCAAGTCCTGCCTCCCCGTCCACCTCCCCCCACATCTGCCTAAGGCTCTGGGAGTTTGGGTATGGGAGGGAGAGGGAAAGGGGTTGGGCTCTGGGAGGGAGTTTGGGTGTGGGCTGTGGGTTGCGGCAGGGTGTTGGGGTGCAGGAGGGAATGAAGGGTGCGGGGTCTGGGCTGGGGCAGGGGGTTGGGGTGCAGGAGCAGGTGTGGGGGCAGGCTCTGGGAGGGAATTGGATGTGTGGTGTGGGCTCTGGGCTGGGGCAGGGGGTTAGGGTGTGGGAGGGGGTGAGGGGTACAGGCTCTGGGAGGCAGTTTGGGTGCAGGTGTGGGGTCTTGGCTGGGGCAGGGCATTGGGTGCAGGAATGGGTGGGGTGGCCAGGTTCTGGGAGGGAGTTCAGGTGTGGGCTCTGGGCTGGGGGAGGGGGTTGGGGTGCGAGAGCAGGTGTGGGGGGAGGCCTGTGGGAGGAACTTTGGGTGCGGGATCTGGGTTGGGGTTGGGGGTTGGGGTGCAGGAGGGGGTGCGGGCGCAGGCTCTGGGAGGGAGTTTGGGTGTGGGGTGTGGGCTCTGGGCTAGGGCATGGGGGTAGGGTGGAGGAGGGAGTGCAGGGGGTGGACTCTGGGAGGGAGTTTGGGTGCAGGGGGTTGGGGTCTGGGCTGGGGCTTGGGGTGCGGGAGAGAATGAGGGTGCAGCTCTTACCTCAGGGATCTCCCAAAAGCGACCCACACCCCCCTCTGGCAGCAGCTCCTAGGTGGGGGGTCTCTGCCCATCGCTGCCCACGGACACCACCCCAGCAGCTCCCATTGC